>NC_062269.1:32073260-32683260 GCF_916048215.2 Malus sylvestris | reverse complement strand
GATGCTCAATTAGTTCATCCCCTCCTCCTACAGTTGGTTTTCCACTAGACAATAATGTAGTAGTAGTAGAAGAAGATGATGAGGAAGAGGATGTTAAGGAAGATAGGTTTCGGCAAGCCAATCTTTTCTTTAGATGAGTGTTCCACACATTCTTAATCTCATTGTCCGTTCGTCCTGGGAAATGTGCTGCAATTGTCGACCACCTGCACAAGTTTCTGGTAATTAGGGGATTCGAACTTGAGGCATCTTTAATATTAAAAAAAATGAATAAATACCAGATTGAAAATAAGGTAGTAATAAAATATAGTTTTATTGTGTATCAATAATGAGTAATGGAATGGCTTCAAACCTGAAATATTTTTCATATCCAAAATAGAATTATATACCACTATGCCGAGAATAAGTTAGTAATAAAATATAGCTCAATTAATCCACTAATTATATTTGATGAGATTTATGTTGGATCTTACTTGTTTCCCAAGGCTTCATGTAGCTTCATTATGGACTCCTCTTCCTCTCTTGTGAAATTCCCTCGCTTCACATCAGGGCTAAGGTAGTTAATCCATCTCAAACGGCAACTTTTACCACATCTCATCAAACCTTCAAAACAAATTAATATTAATGTTACTAGCATATATTCTGAAACAAATTAAAATGGTCTATGAGATTTGCATAACTTCTCACTTTGGTCTCTGGATTTGAAATCAATAGAAGTGGTCCCAAGATTGTCCACCATCAATAATTTTAGTCATTCCGTGAAAAATCTCCATCAAATAATAATAAAATGACAAAATAATTGAAGGTATTTTTGTCATTTTGATTCTTATTTAATATAATTTTTCACGGAATGATCAAAATAATTGGTGGTGGATAATCTCAGTGACCACTTCTATTGATTTCAAATCTCAGGAATCAAAGTGAGAAATTATGCAAATTTCAAAAACATTTTAGCTAAAAAGCCTTTATTCAAATTCGAAGTATATATTAATGTTGGTGGGAAATAAAAAGTGGAGAAAGGGACATTTCATCTCGCAGCCATGCAAAGACTTAAAGGAAACTTGATGTGATTGATAATAATTCCTAACTATGTTGACACAAAACACTTGGTCTTTCTAGAGGTAATTGATGAGATTTTCCAACCACATATACATACATACATATACATACATACATACATATATATATACATACATTATATATATACATATATATATACATATATATATACATACATATATATATATACATACATATATATATATATATATAGAGTCACATGAAAGATACAAAAGTTAGGAAACCTCTCCCTATCACTCTTCAAACTTGGACCAACATTCCACAATCTAGTCTAGCTAAATGATGAAGCCAAAGATAGACAACAACAAGGCCCTCGTGTGTCCATACCACAAAGAATACAAGAAAAAATTGTTTGTGACTGTAACACAAACACGTGGTATAAGTAATGAAAAATAACATTGAATTTATAAAACTAAGTCAATAACATTTAGTTCGTTTGTAGAAAGCGCATTATCATAATAATTTGTCATGGGAAAAATAAAATTCATAATTTGTAGTATAGAAGGTAAGGGGTATTGATATTCACGAAAATTTGACACGTTCGAACAGGATATGCATGTTTCAGAAAGCAAGTATTGGTTTGCCATTGCTTGTGATTATTTTCATACAAGGATGCACACAATGGTCATTACAGTTAGGCAGATATGCAATAACAAGGATTAGGTATTAAATGTTATATAGCCTTCCAAAAAGTAATTTTTAGAGGTTGAATAAAAATTTAAAATCAAATTAAAAACGTTTCAAACTTGGTTTGCTTTTTATTGTTTAAGGTAGCTAATTAACAAAATTCTTGTTAACACACTGTCGTAAACAATTGAAGCCAAATTTCATGCCAGTTTAGGAATAAAAACAGATTCCAAATGAAGTTAAGGAAACTATTTTTTATTTTTTATTTCAACATTTGGATTCATTAAAAAAAAAAAACATTTAGGAGGACTTGAGATGTAGAGTACCAATTTAAACTTTCGCGCATAAAATAAGTACTCTATCTCTAAATCTTGTAACGGCCTTATTTCACATAAAATCCACGAAAAAAATTCAACATTTACGAGGACTTGAGAATTAAACTTCGCACGTAAAAATAAAAAACATTACTCTATCACTAAAACTTGTAACGGCCTTCTTCCACATAAAACCCCGCGAAAAAGAAAGCAAGAAACAAAAATGCAATTCATTGAAAGATAACTGAAGGTGTTTACCAAGAAGAGGAATTTGAAGGCAATGACATCTTTTGTTGTCACCAAAAACATAATAGAATTTGAAGAATTCGAAGGGATGTTCAATGCAAGATTGATCCAAAATATTGTAACCCAGAGAAAAGAAATTACTTTGTCTAAATAAAAGATAGAACTTCGATTTTTTGGGGAATTTGATCAAGAATTTGTAAACTTATATCCTTGAACACCATTTCATTTTCGCATACATGCCAAATATATGAAAAATCAACATGTCACCAATGACACAGAGAGAGAGAGAGAGAGAGAGGATCAAGATTAAGATTACCTGCTCGCCTAGGGAGAGCCCTCCAGTTATGATGGCCATTTTTCTGAATGAAAGTAACGAGCTTCAAGTCCTCAGCAGGGCTCCACGGACCCCTCCTCACTTGCTCCTTATCACAACATAGTGACTTTCCCTTTTCCCCCATCTCTCTCTCTTTCGATCCAATCAATAGTCTAACGACAATAGAGATTGATCCTGTGTTTTTCCTACGCACACGTCACCCGAATCACCTCACTCTCCAGATATCTATATTTACGATGTCTTTCTTTCTTGTATATATGAGAAATTCATTTATGCATCACCCTCTTTATATATATAGGGAAGAGGTGGTGATGGAGATATGCAGGAGGAATGTCTACAGAGCAAAGGCCCTCAAGGTTCATGCCTCAAGGTGGGGTCACTCTATGCTGTAATAAATAGGAGATCCAGGACGATTTCTAAATATCTACAATTCTTCCTAATTTACTTATTGCTGATTTCTCCTTCACTGTAACTGTATTGATATGCTTGACCTGAAATTCTAACAATATCCTCACTCATGAGAATGATATCTCAAACAATGATAATATAAATGTTAAATAATTTACTGCAATCACAACGACCCACGTCAACTAGAAAAATGACATCATTTGCCACGAGTACTATCAAATGTCCAAGACTTTGGGTTCAACCTTTCATTTCTTCATGCTGCATGTTTATAGTTTATGCTATCCCAGAAAAAAAAAATTGAGGACTATCTAGTATATCATTCCTTTGTATATGAAAAATAATGTGGTCAGTTACGATAGTACAAATTATTTTATTGAATCTTTCTTTTTATAAAAAAATGAGGACAACTGGTGGCGAATTACAATTATCCATCTTGTTCGGGGCACCTTATCTATGGTCACGATCAAACAAATTCATAGCTTACAAAGTATGGGACTGAACTGATGATATTTTATTGAATGTTAAAGCAATAGTACTTGTGCTGTCATTTTACTCCTTTGTGCGTAGATTGATATTTATTATATTGTCACTTTTGTTATTATGTAAATTGTCAACAGTTGGATATCTTTCCATTTCCAGTAATTACAATTAAATAGCATATCCGGCAATATTTACATGGAAAATAACCTAATACGTCCCAAAATTTATCCTTAAGTTGTATTTTTATTTCTTTTGTGTAAATTCAACCAATACACAAGAGCAAATGTTTAATTATTTGCAGAAATGATGTGAGACCCGCACCCAAAATGAAGGGATTTTTCCTTGAGGATTGTACCCTCCTTGACACATAATCACAAAATGTGGCAAGATTTGAAAGATGAATACTCTTAAAACAATTAATAGTGAGATGGGAAAAACGTCAGGTTTTTATCTGAACATTGCAAAAAAAAATATTACAGCTCCAAATTACCTCATGATTTTAAAGCATCGTTTAATAGTAAAATCAACAAACTCAAACAGCGCACCTCTGGTACTTTGGTGTGGAAACTACCAAATTGACCTCACAACAAACAAACTCGCATATAGTGAGAATCATCATACTTACTTGTACCATATAAAGAGACTACGTACAAAGTTCGCTTGAAGAGAGTCTGCAAAACACAAGCAACTCTTATTTTGATTATTACAAACATAAACTAAATCTGACAAGATCACCAATCAGCACCACCTCTATAGAGTAAAATTAGGCAACACCATCAACCACTCCTAAAGATATCTACATCAACCTCGTGCTAATCAAGGCAAACCCCGCCACCCCCACCCATAGAGCTGAACAAGGCAAGAAAGGCAAACTATAGATCTAGTCAAAGAAGACATAGTAGATGCATTTCCCCCCCCCCCCCAAGCGTACATCTGGTACTTTGGTGTAGAAACTACCAAATTGACCTCACAACGAACAAACTCGCATATAGTGAGAGTCATCATACTTGCCTATACCATATAAAGAGACTGTTGTGCCTTGGCCCGTTCGTTAGTGCGGAAACGAGATTCAGATTACAACCTCACCAAATCACACTCAGTTGAACATAATAAAATACAAGAAATAAAGACATCGAGAAATTTATGAGGTTCGGCAAAAACATGCCTACGTCCCCGGAGAGATATTGCTCTTCACTATGAATAACAGTACAAGTACACATGAGTTAAATCAACATAACTCAATCTCGAATCCCTTGCACACCCACTCATAGAATTTTCCCAAGAGCCTCACTCTACCCCAAGAGTTCTTTCACTAGAATACTTTTCACTCTAGCTCTCTTGATTTTCTCTCAACCCATTTCAACCTTTCCCATGGGAGAGCCGGATGCTCTCCCCTTGGATGCTTCTATGATGCTTACCTTCCCACTTTCTAAACATTACTAAATGCACAAATATTGCATCTAGTTATAGGCATACACTAGCAACTATGCCAACAACCAAGACCAAAAAGTCTTAAGTTCACATGACATAATCATCACCTAGCCTACCTAGTATGCACCAAAGTCTATACCTAGTCTATAAAGTATAACTTTGCTTGTGGTAGTCACCATGTCTTCAATTGTTGTCAACACATGACTCATAATTACTCACAAATGTACGAGCCAAACACAATAATCTCCACCTTGGCGAATACACCATGCAAAAATCCTTGCACCCATCACCAAAGCCCATTGGCCTTACGTACCAACATACACACCCTGAATCAACCTCGTTGGTCCTGTTCCGATTCAGTCACTGCCAATGCATGTGCAGCTGCTGCAAGCTAAAATTCACCATTTAGCTTCAGACAGGATCTCGACACACCTTCGTCTCCTCCAACAGGTTTTCCTCCTCTTTATTGTCTGTAACCTGGAAACTCGTCAGCGCGCCCGTTTCCAGCAACAACCCATCGAGCCAGACAAAATTCCCACACTTCCTTCTTCCTCATGACCATCTCATCACCTGTGAATCCCATAGCTCCACCTGCTGCAAAATCCCTGCAACACTTGAGGCTAAACATCACTAGGAAAAGTGTTGCTTCGAGTACTTAGAGGGCATACTCGAAGCCTTATGCCACAAACTTGCTACAACCCGGCCTTGCACCGTAGCACTGTGGACCCTTGCCTCCAAAACCGGATCTGAACCTGCTGTCTCTCTCAGATCCTCTTTCCAATTTGCTTCCACGATTCCAACCTTGAACAGCTAAAGCAGTCTTGTGCCCACCATCATCCATGGTCATCTTCTTTTGTGTATCATTCCACACCAAAGAAGCTTGCACCTGCTCCAAACTTATTGTATCTTTCCATGCAGTAAAGTTTCACAAGGTTCTCGTACAAATATGAAAGTGAGGTAAGAAGAAAGAGGCATTTGTCTTCTTCCTCAACATCAACTTTCGCAGTTGATCCAAGCATCCCTGAACATGTCTTTCATTTCTTCGGGCTTCATTACTCTCATCTGCCAAGAGCAAAACAACCACTCCCATTAAACTGCTCAACTGAAAATTCCATGGTGAATAAATCTAGACCTCCAACGAACCAAAGCCTCCAACAATGCTCTGATACCAATTGTTGTGCCTTGGCCCGTTCGTTAGTGCAGAAACGAGATTCAGATTACAACCTCACCAAATCACACTCAGTTGAACATAATAAAATACAAGAAATAAAGACATCGAGAAATTTATGAGGTTCGGCAAAAACATGCCTACGTCCCCGGAGAGATATTGCTCTTCACTATGAATAACAGTACAAGTACACATGAGTTAAATCAACATAACTCAATCTTGAATCCCTTGCACACCCACTCATAGAATTTTCCCAAGAGCCTCACTCTACCCCAAGAGTTCTTTCACTAGAATACTTTTCACTCTAGCTCTCTTGATTTTCTCTCAACCCATGTTCAACCTTTCCCATGGGAAAGCCGGATGCTCTCCCCTTGGATGCTTCTATGATGCTTACCTTCCCACTTTCTAAACATTACTAAATGCACAAATATTGCATCTAGTTATAGGCATACACTAGCAACTATGCCAACAACCAAGACCAAAAAGTCTTAAGTTCACATGATCTAATCATCACCTAGCCTACCTAGCATGCACCAAAGTCTATACCTAGTCTATAAAGTATAACTTTGTTTGTGGTAGTCACCATGTCTTCAATTTTTTTCAACACATGACTCATAATTACTCACAAATTTATGAGTCAAACACAACAGAGACTACGTACAAAGTTCGCTTGAAGAGAGTCTGCAAAACACAAGCAACTCTTGTTTTGATTATTACAAACATAAACTAAATCTTACAAGATCACCATTTAGCTCCACCTTTACAGAGTAAAATTAGCCAACACCGTCGATCACTCCTAAAGATATCTACATCAACCTTATGCTAATCAAGGCAACCCCCACCCCACCCATAGATCTGACAAGGCAAGAAAGGCAAACTATAGATCTAGTCAAAGAAGACATAGTAGATGCCCCCCCCCCCCCCCCAAAAAAAGAAAAAAGATCTGACAAGGCAAGAAAGGCAAACTATAGATCTGGTCAAAGAAGACATAGATAGCTACTATGGAGAGACAAACCATATAAGGCAAAAACAATCAAAACAAACCTTACAAAATAGTAGGGAAACACAAATTTACACAGAACGATAGAATAAGATTATCTGTAGAGAGGTTCTAGGAGATCTCTAGTTTCTTACGGCTCTCTCTTGTTTTCCCTTTGTTATGCGGCTAGAATTTTAAAATTTTGGTTTGTTATTCTTTTTACCTTTAAGTTGAACAAGAAATCTCATTAAATTAATAAGTGAGTAATATTGCATTGATTAATCTAAACAAAGATATATAGAGGAATATCAAAATATTTTAAATGTCATAAATTGTTCGGATATTAAATATGTTACGGTGGTCGATAGGGAAGATTTTTGACTTTTCATGCAGTTATTAATTCACATGCTATACAGGTGAATAATAGTATTTCATGGACTTGTGTAGGTTATTAATAAATAGATACATAACTTATAACATGAGTGAATTAGTAATATCAGATATTATTAAAAATTAAAATATTAGATAAATTAGAGAAACAAGAAAGAAGCATAAAAAGAATGACTTCTTGTATTGCGATTGCCTCTTCTATGCTAAAGCTTCCTTATATCCATTTACATGAAGGCATAACAGTTTTTTTTATTAACAACGGCAACAGTCTGCAACAATTCCTCTAACTGCTTAATTAATCACACAAGCTTATATATAGTGACAAGTTTCACAATTTTACCCTTTATATCCTAACATCCCACCATGAAATGAGATTTCATTGGCATGTCCATGAACTGACACACTTGCGTTGACAGAAAAAAAAAAATTATATGGCCAATAGTAAAAGTAAGATTAACTATAGTTTTAAGAGAACTTTAACGAAAAGCTCCCGGTATTGTTTACTTTAACGAAAAATCACATTTTTACACTAAAAAGTCAATCCTGGTACTATTCATTTTACCCTTTATTTTGTCTTTATCGTTAAACTCAAAGTTTTCAAGTCATTTTTCATTAGTTTTCCTTAGTTTTAAACTACTAAGGACTATGAAGGTTTAACAACTTTCAATATATAATCTGTGGTATGGAAGGTACGATGTAGCACAGGGGTTGGAATCCAGCAGTAAATCAACTTTTATCATGCATGCATGCATGGTGAGTTGGTCCCTTTCATGTTAATGTTTGATCGTTCCCCACTACCGACTTAAAATAGTTAATCAAGAATAGAAGATGATCGTCGCATGCGGGATGCGGCCGCATGATTGGATATTCAACCTCAAGTGTAGGTATAAGACCAGCCCAAATTTCTCTGATATTTGACTTGTTCGTTCTGTATATTGCATAAGCTCCAGTACCATATCATCCTTTGCTCTCTTTTTTTTTCTTTAAATGTAGTGTAGATAATGAATCAAATAACTTTTGCATGAAAGTCTACAACTTTATACTAATTAACTCGCCAAATTTTACCCGTACTAAGGTAATCCAACCATCATTTAACCAACTTAAGAAAGAGTTGTAAATTACGTTATCTTACAACATCCAGAGAGGGTTAAGCTTCTTAAGCACATTGGTGCTAGAAATAAAAAAGGTTTGAAGTTTCCCAAGAGGTTGAATAGGGACTTACTTACGTACCTTTTTCCAGTTGCTCTAAATAAAAGAGTCCTCCTATGAGAAGCTTAGTAGAAATAAAAAAAATGGGTTTGTCAACAGCAGTTGGGCACGATGGGAATATTTAGCAATGTTGTTATTATTTTATATGAAGGTGAATAATCTCTCATCGCGACCAAAGGGACATTCGTACATATTTCGCCGGCTTAAGTACAATATGAGATCGAGTATTAAAAAAAATCATAATTTCCCCTTTGTTTTTTAATCGTTCCCGAGTTTTTTCACATGAAATAGCAAGTGGAATCAAGTGTACTGTGTGGATATGATAGTTATAAACGCCATGGTGACAAATCCTTGTCGTGTATATAGATTAGGTCACCCGCCCTAGTTCGTGCCTCTGAAAATGGTATCAGATGTATATATAATTGTTAGTTGATAGTTAGTATAATCCTTATGCCAAAACCAGCTACCCCATGCATGTCTAACATTGAGTGAGTAGTTTGGCAAAGTCTTTTTTCGGGATGAGCCGAGCAAAAGTCTATGTGAGAAAGACCCAAAAATAGTATTAATTGTTAACTCTTTAAGTCCCTTGGTTAGGGAAACTAATATTATAAGGCTTTTAGGGCCATTTGGTACCTAATATTGACATCTTTCCGTTTGGTTAGTAGAGTTCTACTAACCACTAAGACTTTTTATGAATATCCAATAGACAAAATCCAAGAGGAGAGAGTAAAACAAAGATCATCCCTGAAACTGAAAAAGTATTATGAAAAAAGAGGATATTCATCATAATTGAAACAGTTCCTTTTTTTAATCATTTTAAAGATCACTTTTATAAAATTTATTTGATTCAGAAAATTAGATATCCAAAATTAACCTTATTAAGTCTCGAATTATAGTGCTCGCAAGTATCTGAATCAGATGATAGCTAGTATATGAATCAGATGATAGCTAGTATAACGAATGACACAGATATCGTCCCACAAATATCAAATTGATTCTAAAAATCTTAAATTGAAACAAATTATAATTGAAAACTTTTAATGGAAAAGATATGAGATTATGAATTAAACTGAAATATAAATTAAGGATGAAATTAAAACGCATGGAAATAAGAGATTAAAAACATAAGAAAACAAGACCTATGGCATCCGAATTCATCGTAACCAATTCTACTCAACCCCTTAATATGTTATGCACAAGTAACACCTAAGGCATCTGGTTGCATCAAAGGTATCCTTACATATTGTTAACCACCTATGACATCTAGACGAATTTAAACAAGTAAGAACCCATTAGCTTTATGAAAATCGTTGAAAAATCACACAAACCCTAATTGTATGGCATCTACAAGAAATTCATGGTATCGACTGCAACTTGCATGTAATCAACTTAACAAAACCTAGATGGTGATCAAGCATCTAAATAAAATCCAAGCGCATTACGAATAGCATAAGATACTCAAAATTGATGCAAAGCTTGATAATAACAATGCAAAAAAAAAAAAAAATTAAGTATTCATAATTAGACTACATCGTAGCTCTAAAAAAAATTCTCTAAAGTATCTTCCATTTTGTGCCGCAGCCCTATGTTTTGTTCTGTCTCTTTTTCTCTCAAGAAGAAAGAAACTCCTTATATAAAACTCACGGCAAGGTAAGGGCAATTTATTTCTTAACCTAATCGACTTAGGTCAAACTAGTATTAGATCTCCCCTCAAATAACTTGGACAGCTATTTCAAATTCTCTATAACCGAGCCACTACTTTCCTTTGCTTGCTTCAACACAACTTCAATATTGTTATCGCTTCGACTCGGATCATCAAATCCTTTTGCATGGAAAAATTACTCTAAGCACCCCAAAAGCTTGTTTTTCTCTTCGTTTTCGTGTAACTCTGAGCACCCTATCATGTAACCCATTCGAAATACAATTTTTATGAAAATATTCGTTAAAAATAAAATATGGACACATCAGAGCTATGCGGCATGCCCCTAACTATGTATATGGGTTTTAAGTATTAATTTTCAACCGTATGTGAGCTTTTCAATCGTGAACAGGATGGGGTTATATTGACTAGGGCTTGGATCAATTTTTTATTTAAAAGTTTAAGTTTCAAAAGAGTTCGATAGGTAGCTACCGATTCTTACAAAATGAAACTAACTAATACACATTCACTTTGGTCATTTGGGAGACTAGTATATCATGCATGCCGTCTATTTTTCAAATGGAGTGACTAAACTCGGAAGTTTGTTTATATGTTCATGGTTCAAAAGGGGCAGCATGGTGCATGGCCTAATGTAGTTACTGATTATTAATTTATTGTAAATACTAAATGGCAACGGATATGTTTTGAATTGTAGGCAAATAAACTATCAATTTTTTTTTTTGCAAAATAAAGAATGGACATGCATTAATATTATTAAAAATACATCAACAATATGTCAATACGATTTGTTGTAAGCGATTAAATTATCAATAATATATCGACAATTTGCATTCATAATATATATAACTGCTCTATAGAGACTATATATTACCTTTGCACACAAAATCTATTCAAATACGTACTTTAATGCCTTGATGAGAAGACGTGATCATCTCAGGAATTTTTAACTTGGACAGAAGGTATATGGACAAATGATTTTCATTTCAATAAATCCTTATCTCAGGCCTTGTAAAAATAAATATTACCTTTAAAAACGATGAAGATGAAGTCATAGTCAACTCTAGTCGTAAGCTTTGTTGATGCACAAAACTGGAGGTCTTGGAACAACGTAAATCCGACTATGAATCTGCAAGAAATGTAAATAACACAAGATATATCGTGGTTCACCCCAATGTTTGGGCTACGTCCACACTGATATTGTATTTCTCTGAGATGATTGAGAGGGAGAGAGAGCTTCCTTATGTGAGGATGAGCTTCTCTGAATATAAGAGGGGATGTGAGACTCTCCCTAATTGTGAGGGTGAGGGGTCCTTTTATAGAATAAGGGTTCCTCACTTATTACATATTTGCCCCTTCCTTTATTACATAATTACATTTAAGTCCCCCGAGTATTTATACGAGGTCTAAATACGGAGGCCCTAAGTATAGTATAAACAGTAGTCCCCTAAGTCTTTAGTCAAGAGAGTCTTTTGGCTGGAGACTTGAAATTCAATCCATGTGTGGGCCGAAGTAACTAGATGTTGTCTAGAACTGATACTCGATATGAGGCGGTGCCCAATCTAAAATGATGTTCAACTAGAAGTAGCATATGTTGCGAGGCTGCTCTACTTGTGGCTTATGTTGCCTTGGTTGGCTCGGCTTGTGGCATTTGAAGGTGAGGGAGTCCCTTTTATAGAATAAAGGATCGCTCTTCAATACATAATATGGGATAGAGTTGATGCTCACGGCGAGGTGGTTGCTCAGTAGGTAGCAATGCTCTCTAATGATGGTGAGGGAGTCCCTTTTATAGAAAAATGGCTCGCTCCTCAATATATGAATAACGAGCTAGAGTTGATGCTCTCTAATGATGGTGAGGGAGTCCCTTTTATAGAATAAGGGGTCGCTCCTCAATACATGAATAATGGGCTAGAGTCCCCCAAGTATTTTTCATGAGGCCCAATTGAGGCCCAATATATGGTACATAATGTAGTCCCCCAAGTCTTCAGTCAATAGAGTCTGTTGGCTAGAGACTTCAAATTTGATCCATGTATGGGCCGAAGTGGCGGTTGTCCGAATGTGGTATTTGTATACCCTGCACTGAAGCTTTGTAGGTGAAGCTTTGCAAGTGAAGCTTTGCAAGTGAAGCTTTTAAAGCTGGAGCTTTGTGAATGAAGCTTTTGAAGCTGAAGCTCTCGTAGCTGGAGCTCTGTAAATGAATCTTTCGAAGCTAATTGACATGAGTGATGCTCATGAATGTTTATGTTGATTGACATAAGTGATGCTCATGGATGTTGACATGAGTGATGCTCATGAATGTTGACATGAGTGATGCTCATGAATGTTGACATGAATGATAGTCATGAATGTTTATGTATGATTGACATGAGTGATGCTCATGAATATTTATGTATGATTGACATGAGTGATGCTCATGTATAATTTTGAAGTATTAGACGTACTTTTAATCATCTGGTTGGTGATAATAGCGGCAGGCTGCCGAATAATTTTGGAGTACTTGGGCGTACTTTTGATCACCTGGTTGGTGATAATAGCGGCAGGTTGCCGAATAATTTTGGAGTACTGGACGTACTTTTGATCACCTAGTTGGTTATAATAGAGGGCCTGGCTCTTTTGGGCATATGGGCATTCAACCTCCTTATAGTATTGCAGCCCATTATTTTGGGCTTACAGTGTTTTTTTTTTTTTTTACCCTCTAATGGGGGGGTTTATACAGATATCTGCGAAAGATAAGAAAAATATATTACATCATTCAAAATAAAGGTTTTGACACAAAAGGTTCGACAGTTGCAGATCGTTAGTGCATACTGCACTTACTACATACTGGGTTGTTGCAGATCTTTTTCCATGTGTGTATTGTGCCTACTGAATGTTTTACCTTTTTCTTTCTCTTTATTTTTCTTTCTTTTGGAAAATGACAGACAAGGGAATAATGGGAGTCCCTCTTTTATTTTTTTTACTTTTGCTTTCATTTTCTGCGTTGCTTTTGCTTTCGTTTTCTGCTTTGCTTTTGCTTTACCCCATCTTGAGATGATGGGCCACGAAGGCCGGTAGCTACTAGCTGTCATCGTCAATATTTTGGTCATTGAGAAGATACATCAGTGCACTTGGAAAGAGCATATCACGCTACTGTCTGGAACAAGATTGGCAAACGTCTTCTCCTTGCTCACATCCAGGACCTTGCTCATTGCCAAAGGCTTCACCATGGAAAATGCCAGAAGAGGTGGTAAGGAACCAGGGGAAGGAACCCTCATGAGATAAACTCTATCATTCTCCGTCACAGCCCTCTGCAGTCGGCGTACTTGAAGATCCTCTAGGCCCCACACCGACGACCGTATCAAGCTCAATGTCGACGACAAGTACTTCGAAATGACGTTAAAAACGATCCAGGCAAATGGACCCGACTCTCTCTTAGCGGCCTTATCGAACCGCTCCACCGACAACCCGAACTTGGTTTTCATAGACCAGGATCTGGAGATATTCTCCGTCATCCTCTCGCTTCTCCGATCGGACAGCCTCCCTTCCACGGCTCACCGATTCTCTAAGCAAGAGCTCACTAATGAAACCCTCTACTACGACATCGAGTCATAGCTCAAGTCAGTGATGTCGCCGTTGTAGGATCCAAATCCGACGCAGGACTCCACTTCTACGATTTCTCAGGCGTGCTAAACCTGGGGTCGATTCACTGGACCGACTCGGAAGATCCCAGAAGGCGCGAGTCACCGCCATTGTCGACTAGTTGAGCTCTGTCTTCGCGTCGTTTGATTGCCCCCGCATAGAGAATTGCATACTCGTGATCGACAAATCGACTCTCAAAATCGTATCCGAGCTTGATTGCAGACTCGCCGGGGCGACCTGGCTTAAATGAAGGGTCGGCCATTGGGGAGAACTCAATGAAGATGGAGAGAATGCCATCATTGGGCCTGTCGCTGTAGGGCTGGACAAGCTGGGCAGTGATGATGGCCATTACGTGAGTTTGGCCCAACTGGACCTCTGTCGAGCCCTCTTCTTTGCCGAATTTGATAGTGAGGTTACTGCAGTCAAAGGGTCGGCGGTCGTCGGCTCGGAGGTCGGCGAGTAGAGCGGTCTCGATGAACTTCTTATGGTTCAGCGTGAGATGCGATGTGTTCGCTAATCTTTGCTCCATTGGAGAGCCATTTCTGGGTTTCTAGAGAGAGAGAGATGGGACTGGGATTTTGGTTTGGTGTTTCTGCTGATTCACGGTGGATAGTGTGAGATTTGATGAAAAAATGAAAGAGAACCGACATAGTTTTTTGTGTCGATTCCCACAGATGGCGTCAAATGTTGATGCACAAAACTGGAGGTCTTGGAACAACGTAAATCCGACCGTGAATCTGCAAGAAATGTAAATAACACAAGATGTATCGTGGTTCACCTCAATGTTTGGGCTACGTCCACACTGATATTGTATTTCTCTGAAAGGATTGAGAGGGAGAGAAAGCTTCCTTATGTGAGGATGAGCTTCTCTGAATATAAGAGGGGATGTGAGGCTCTCCTTAATTATGAGGGTGAGGGGTCCTTTTATAGAATAAGGGATCCTCACTTATTACATATTTGCCCCTTCCTTTATTACATAATTACATTTAAATCCCCCGAGTATTTATACGAGGTCTAAATACGGAGACCCTAAGTATGGTATAAACAAGCTTCTCGTCTCTTGCAGATATAATATGTTCGATTTATAACAAGTTGAAGTCCAATAATGAGCTATTTTTCTTTGAAAGCAGTGACCACTATTTATAATGGCAAACAATCTTTACGATTCTCCTATAGAATTCACATAGAACAACAAAATAGTCTCTTTATCAAATTATAAGTGGTAAAAACCAGTGAAGAAACGAAAAGAAATAACCAGCTATAACAACAAAATAGTCTCTTTAACAAAATAGTCTCTTTAACAAAATAGTCTCTTTATCAAATTACGATTCCTAATTTCATGTAAATTAGGATAAAGTAATCTTATTTTCATAAGACTTTTCTGCATCAATTTGAAACAACCAGCTATAACAATCACTTACATACTCATATTCTTACAAGTATGAATTTTTTTTTTTTTTTTTTTTTTGTACGGGATGTCTATTGACAATTGTATATTAAAAATGGATGCGTCATCCCATATTATCAATAAAAATAATGTTTTGAGCAACATGTTAATGCATTTCATAGCCCAAAAAACGGGAAGAAACGAAAAGAAATGCACACTCCTCACTCTAATGTGCCCAGATGCTTAATTTAATCATTTAAAAAATGAATTTTATACTGTAGGTATATATTTTTAATAATATTAAAGAGATTAAATTTGGAGGCTAAATTTGTAAACTAAATAATGTGTCATCAATAGGAATAAACATGTTTATCAACGTTTAAGTAATAAACTAATTATCAACTTCCATGTTCTTTAGTTTTTAAAACTAAATCTCCAAATTTTATCTCTAGCATTACCCATATTTTTTTAGGGGTGTGCTATCCACACACCCCATTTTACTTTTCTCACACCTCTTGATCATTTCTGTCCGTTGATCTTCTTCAATTCATTCGATCCGACGGTCGAAAATTAAAAAGGTGTGTGAGAAGTAAAATAGGGTGTGTGGATATCATACTCCTTTTTTTATTGTGAACTGCTTTTTTGATAAGTTGTGAAGTATAAAGTAGGGACTCTTTTTTAATATTCCGGGAATCGGTATTCTAAATTTTTTAATCATTAAATCTTTAATTTAAAGGAAAACTAATAAAAAAGAATTTGAAAACTTTGAGTTTTAACGATAAGGACAAAATAAAGGGTAAAGTGAATAGTACTATGATTGATTTTTTTAGTGTAAAAAATATGATTTTTCGTTAAAATGAACAATATGAAAAACTTTTTGTTAAATTTTTCTTATTTTAAAATATAAAAATATTTAACTGTTAAAAGGTCTGAGTAATCCGTACCGCATGAATGTTTGGTACAAAGTAGGAGTTGACTTATAAAAACAATAAGGCTAAATTGGATTGTTCATCCCCGTGGTCATAGGACACTTACATCATGACCCCGTGGTGAAAAAACTAGGAATTAAACCTCTGTGGTCTATAATGTTAGCAAATTTAGTCCAAAAGTAAGATTTATGTTAAATGACTGTTAAAAGTTGGGGTAAAACTGTATTTTCAGTTCCAATTAACATTGAATTGGGGCTTTTTTTTATTTAAAAAATTAAGCATTATTTTTTTTGTTAATTGTTATAAAAAAAATTATTTATTTTAAATGTCAATTGGAACTGAAAATACAGTTTTACCCATACTTTTAACAATCATTTAACAGAAATCTTACTTTTGGACTAAATTTGCTAATATTCTTGACCACAGGGGTTTAATTCCTAGTTTTTTTCACCACGGGGATCATCATGCAAGTTTCCTATGACCACGGGGATGAATAATCCAATTTGGCCAAACAATAAAGTAGGTACATTGACATATAAAAAAAATTAAAAATTAAAAAAACTATAAAGTAGGTACATTGTATTGATTAGTAATTGAGTACCAGGTTTGAGCCTTTGGTAATGCTCCTACAAATATTTATCAAATCTATGACATTGGGTTATTCTTATTCCGCCAAGACTTTTACTTAATTTTGTATTATATTTTCTTTCAAAGCGCATTGTTTTATTTCTTGTGTCAAAGAAAAAAAAACTAATACTATATATATGTTAAAAAAAAAACTTTTTGTCAAACGATAGATTTTTATCGACAAAATTTAAACTTACACATTCATGTAAAAACTCAATACCTTTTAAAGACTATTGGTAATTGACCACTTGCCAATATATGTTAAAGAATATGAGAACAATTACTTGTTTTCACCCGAAATAATACATTATTGTTGAAAAATATAAGTTCAAATGGGGCAGCATGGTACGTGGGCCTCTTTATTCTCTGTGCGCAGAATGTGCCGCATGGCCTAATGTAATTCCTCACTATTTTATTGAGAGCATGGGTTCCCGAAATTTAGTTGAAATAGAGTCAGCTTTGAATTGTTGTGTTTTTTTAATTGTTTTTATTGTACTTTAAGAATAATCAATTATAAAATAAAGCAGTTTAACATTTAATTAATTATATTTTTAAAACGTTTTGAGTATGAAAAGTAGTGTAAATGCGCTTGGTAAATTTTAATGTAAAAGTAATAAAATTGTATATGATCACAAGAATAGACATGGTAATTGGAGCGTTGACCGCGACGATGGTGGCGGTGGTGGTACGAGCAATGATAGTGGTGGGCGTATGGTGGTGATGCCAATAGTGGGTTGTGATGGTTGGGGTGCAGAGGTGACAATGATGGTAGGAGCAACAACAACGACGGTGGTGGTGGTGGTGGTGGCAACAATGATAGTGGTAATGGCAATAGTAGTGTAAAGTTGGTGTTTGTAGTGCTAGGTGATGGTGGTCAGTTTGTTCTCTAAGGAATAAAATGTGTGTAGGAAGATCAGTAATGTTATTTTTTAAAACTAATGAGAGTATTACATGAAATGAAAATATTCATTAAAAATTAAACTCCGTTTTTTATAAAGTTGTTGTCGCTATTACTTTTAAAATAAACAGAATATTTTATTTTTACCAAACACTTATTTATTGCTTAACTTTAAAGTAGAGCTGTTTTTTGACGAAAAAAACCAATATCAAACAAACGGGGCATTAATCCTGCTCTAAAAAATTGTGATTATTGGCTTCTAATTTACTTTTACTCTAGTATGAAATGACTATTTAGGTCCTAAAAGGTTTAAATTAAATTTTATATTCTGAATACACCCCAAGTCATTTGTAACGTTAGATAACCTACATTAAGATTGTTTTATTCAAGTTATCAAGCCTACTCTCGCTCTCTATTGTAGAACAAAACCCTCCTAGAGGCACAAACACATTGATGAAAAATGCTTATTTTTTACAAATGGAACATGAAATTGACTGTTTGGAGGCTTCACATAGGTTTGGCTTCATTTTTCACATATAAATTTTTAGGGCCTCCGATTCGAAACCATAGCGCCTTTTGTGCCTCCTGTCAATGACTGCCACCCCTAAGTGCAAGCACCAGGTGAAGCACAGAGCCACCCTCAATGTTGTAGTCTTTAGCTGTTCTGTCATCTCCAAGCTGCTTGCCAGCATAAATAAGCCTGCAATCAATTGTAAATCCACGCACGTAAATGAAACGGCAACACACAATAATTACTCGAAATTGGCCAGGACCCCGGAGCTAGAATACCGGTTAACCATTAGAAATTACTTTGAGTGAAGTGTTCAACTTATTAGCAGTTAAAAGTTAGCACAGCCCGGAAAAATAAAAAGTACCTTTGTTGCACAGGGGGAATTCCCTCTTTCTCCTCAACCCTTTCCTTGATCCGGTCAATGGTATCAGTTGGTTCAATATCGATCTCAATTTCTTTTCCAGTCAGAGTCTTCACCTTAATCATGGTTCCTCCCCTCAGCCTCAAAACCAGGTGAAGTGTTGACTCCTTTTGGATGTTATAATCCGCAAGAGTTCGGCCATCTTCCAATTGCTTACCAGCAAAAATCAATCTCTGTTGATCAGGAGGGATGCCTTCTTTATCCTGAAAACAATTATGTATGAGTAACCATGACATCCCATAACAGCAACTGCAACAAATACTCCCCTCAAAGCATGGAAGGTAAAAATAATTGCAAACAAAAGCCTACATGTAAACTTTGTGGAGCTTTTCATGATGTGTAGTTTTTTTTTCGATAAATAAAAAAAATAAAAAATTAATCGTGTACCACTTATAAGTTTTTCCTTAATATTATGTATACTAGTCAGTTCTCCAATCAGAAGAAATTCTAGGCAATAACACAGACGCCATAGTCTCAATTGCTTTATCAAAAGCTGATTTTGTTGAGACACCTCACCGGTTTACTACACAAGCCTGGATAAGAAAACTTTTAAATTTCTTGAGCTCTGTTAACCATTGATTTTCACCGCCTCCATGCTTGTATGATTGTATCTCTTCTTTTCTATGATTACATTCCACATATCGAGTCCTAGATCTGCTTATCTTGATCCTTTCGTATTGCATATTTTCTATCCACAACTATATATATCACTAAACTGCTCTAATGGCATCAATAAAAAATATACCACCTGGTAATAACATACACCAAGGAAAATCATTACATGCTAATGCTAATTTGGATGAGGGACTATAAAGTACCAAAATGAGAAGTGTTGGAATCTAAAGGTTTTCGCCTAAGCCGATCAAAGACAGAATATATGGAGTGCAAGTTCAGTGCAAATGGAGGCCAAAATGAGTTAGGGGTGAGGATCGGAGATTAGGAAATACCAAAGAACGACTACTTTCACTACCTAGGATCTATCTTGCAAAAGAACGGAGAATTAGATGAAGATCTCAACCATAGAATACAAGCTGGATGGATGAAGTGGAAGAGTGCATCCGGCGTGTTGTGTGACCGCCGTATGCCACTGAAGCTCAAGGCAAAATTTTATAGGACGACAATAAGGCCGGCGATACTGTATGGCACAGAATGTTGGGCGGTGAAGCATCAACATATACATAAAATTGGTGTAGCGGAGATGAGGATGCTTCGTTGGGTGTGTGGGCACACGAGAAATGATAAGATTAGGAATGAGGATATCCGAGGTAAAGTAGGAGTAGCCGAAATTGAAGGAAAACTGAGAGAAAATCGGTTACGGTGGTTTGGGCATGTGCAAAGAACAAGGAAGAAAATATCGGTAATATCGGAAATATCGGTAGTCCGAAAACACGGAAATATCGATGGAAATATCGGGATAATATCGATATCGATAAAAATTACATGGAAACCACGGAAATTGTAAAAAAAACTTGGAAATTTTTATTGAAACTTTGCACGATGTTTATTTAGTCAATTATCTATTAGTTTATCACAAAATATTTGAAGGAAATGCATTGCATGATGGATTTAACATTATCAAGTTGATTATATAGCGAGCTGACAAACATTGTGAGTGTAGAAAATATGTAGTAATTAATGAAAGAAGTCTAAACACACCATAATCATTTATATATAATAAATTAGTACAATATTTTACACTTTATACATTGCATTTTTGGTTCTTCTCTGACAGAATTTGGTCTTCACGTGGAGAAGAAGATAAAGTAACAGTAGTGGTCGTGCAATGTCGGTTCACTTAAACTTTCGATCCAACCCATGTAGCGAGCTTTAGGTCAATGACTCCCAAACCACTAGGGCTTTAGGGCACTAGGTGTAGAACACCCCTAAGGACTTATTAACCCGAGCTGAAAAGGCTACGAAACCAACTAACCACCCTGCCCCATGCCAAAACTCTACCGTTTGACGCGAGAATCACTGCTGATTAGGCAGGACTGGCCCGGTTACTAGGCAAAACCTCGGGTGAGACAATTATTACTCTTTTTCACAATAATAACTGACTTTACTTAAAACAAAATTTAAAAATAAACTTAGACTAAAAGCGAGTGTTTCAATCTCACTCCCCACAAACCATGGTAGTGTGATGTGCAAACTTTAGAGTATAATTCATGAATTAGTGTCTAAGCAACGATAAATAGAAAAGACTCTACTGTGGGATTAATCTTTACCATGTCCATTTGTTTTAACGTTTAAAATAATCTATGGATATTAACTTAAGAAAAATGAAAATTTTATCCTGACACAAAAATTAAAAACCTAAAATGTTATTTCCCACCCCCAAACTTATTTCGCACTTTGTCCTCAAGGTGTGGAAAATAAAAAGAAAACTAAAAAAAATAAAAAAAACACAACACAAAAACTGTGACACTAGAAAAATAAAATGGACAAGACTATAAAAAGAAAAGAAAATGAAAGAAACTAGAAAACAAAATGTAAAGAAAGGACTTCAAACCACCTGGGATGTATGGAAAAGATCAGGACGTGACGGGCCACTTGCTGCACGCCCTTTTGAAATAAACATTGGATTCCCCGTAAAAAAAAAAAAAAAAAAAAAAAAAAGTGGCGTGCAGATTTGTTTCTGTCTCTGTCAGAGCCCAAACGGCTCTCTCCCCTCTTTAATTCAAACCGAGTAAATTGAGCAGACATAGGAATACTCCAGCTTTGAACACGTGGCATGCATCACGGCATGGAGCTCCTTAAGATTCCAAAGGAACGGTTAAGATCAACCTTACTTTTCTGAAAGCTTTGTAAACCCCAGTCTCTCGCATTTCAATAGAGACGGAAAGAAGTCTTTCATTTCTCTTTACTCTCTCTCTTTTTCCTCTCAGACCCCATCCATGGTAGAGCGAAACATGCATGTCTGATTCCTCTAGGATAGTGCATCAAACCTGAGCGGGTTTTGGGATCCGGAGAGAAGCGGAGGCAGCGGACACCGGACGATGGATCGAAACTCATCGTAGTCGTCGGTGAGGAGGACGACGTTGTCCCAGCCGTCTTGGATTCGTGAGGAAGACGACGTTCCTAGGCTCCTACTTCTCTTCTTCTCGGCATGTAATTTCATTTTTGTACAGAATTCGAATTTTCTGCATGTAATTTCATTTTTGTACTGAATTCGAATTTAGGGATTTAGGAATTAGGGATTCAGTTAATTTGCTTTGAATTCGAATTTGGGGATTTAGGGATTCAGTTAATTTGCTTTTGAATTCGAATTTGGGGATTTAGGGATTCGGTTAATTTGCTCCGGCGTTCTTCTCCGGTTACTACAGTGCCAAATATCGCGATAGTTTCGAAAATATCGCGATATTATCGATATTATCGAAAATATCGCGATATTTTGACGAAAATCATTTGGATAGTTAAAAAAGTATCGGACCCCTAAAAAAACGATAATATCGGCGAAATATCGCCGATATTATCGATTTTTTCTTCCTTGGCAAAGAAGGCCTACTGACGCTCCGGTTAGAAGATGCAACTATGCGACAGAGGTTCAAGGCCGAAGGGGTAGAGGAAGACCTAGGAAAACTTTAGAAGAGACTCTAAGAAAAGACTTAGAGTACTTGGATTTAACGGAGGACATGACACAGGACCGAGCGCAATGGCGTTCTAGGATTCATATAGCCGACCCCACTTAATGGGAAAAGGCTTTGTTGTTGTTGTTGTTGTTGACTATAAAGTACTAAGAAACTTTAGACTCGAGTATCAAAATGCACTACAAGAACACTGCCAATGAAAATCAAGCACTGCAAAACTACAAAGCTATTACTAAAACACAACAAATGGACACTAATTCCTGACAGATTGTCCTAAATTCCATGGAACTTTAAAGTCCCCCGTCCAAACGCACCAAAAGTGTTGATCAAAAACCAAAATCACAACATTCAGAATCAAAATTTCCTTTTTCTCTCTGCAACCAAAAGTATTTAAACACTAAACAGACCATCATCTCCCAATCAAATTGGTGCTCTTATGCTGTATAAACTTATACCAACTAACTAAGCCAAATAACTCTAACATAAAACACGAATTAAAGATTATCACAAAACCCATCAATTCAACAGATACCTAATTTTTATAGAAAATACAGCCATAATTATACTTTACACAAATTTTCCATAAATTACAGATTTTCGTACTAATAAAACAAATAAATAAGCTGAAAATCTACAATTAAACTAAAGAGCGAGAGAGAGAAAGAGTACCTGGATCTTGGCTTTGACATTGTCGACGGTGTCGCTGCTCTCGACCTCCAAAGTGATGGTCTTTCCGGTTAGGGTCTTCACGAAAATCTGCATTTTTTCTCTCTCTGGTTTTGGGTCTCCTCTGAGAGAGAAGATTTTGTATTTACTTGATAAAAAATTCTTCCTTTTTCTCCACCGATGCCCCCGAAGTATTTCTCGATTATCAATTTGGTTCCCCAACTTTCCATTCCATCATTTTAGTGCCTGAATTATTGTATAGGAAAATCAACGTGGTTCTCCAAACGATATTACTAATTTGAACTACACTATAAGAGTGGGAGATAGTCTGAATCCGCGGCGCAGCGGGTTGACGTGAAAAGCTTTATCCATCAGAAACTTATCTCATCCTAATGTTTGATTGTGTTTGTTGCTCTATAAGTGTCCGACCACAAGACTCTCTTTCTCTTACGACATCACTATCTCATGTGTTATTTATGTCTTAAATCATAATTTTTGAAATATTAAGTTTTAGAAAAATGTCGCAAAAGCTAATTAAGATTGACAAAATTGAAAATTTCACTACCACATGCATTTTTTCTAGTGAATAAGAGAAGTACGTATTCATTACCATCCTAAATTGAAACTTTTAGAACTTCTTTTGGTGTTGGGTGTACTTATCAAATGCGTGGGTGTAAATACCCAATTTTGGTGTACACTAGCCCAAATTTTCTAGCCAAAAGAGGCCCAAGTTTTTAGGCTGGATTAGTTGTCAAACCAAAAGTCCTCCTATTCCTATTTTACCATTCTATAAACAAACTCAGCAATTTGGCATTTCACTTTTTTTTTTTTTTTTTTTTTATAGCATTGAAATTCATATAAGAAAGGTTAAACAGACTTTCTCAAAAGTGAAACTTTTGGTGTACTCTCAGTCATCTCATGTTTTTTGCACAATATTTTAATATTGTTACAGAAATTGACGTTAAACTGTAAGGTGGTAAGTAATCCATAGATAGCCCCTACTTTTGAGATAGTCTCTTTAACAATTCTCAATTCATATTTAATACTTGTACCTTCCTTTGCTTAAATACATAGACAACGATAAATGCGCTCCCTTGTATTTTTCCTTTTCTTTTAGGTTATGAAAATACGAAGCTCAAGCATTCAATTCAGTCGTGCACTTGTCCACGCAATGCTCATTACTGCAGTGTGGTTTCTTTGTTTGTTACCATATATCATGTCCATTCAAAGCTTGACAATCTATATAAAGAAACCATAGGTTTTAGCTTTAAATGGATACAAGATGATGAGTGTGGTGATGGTCGAAATCCTAGGTATCGAACTCATCACACGCATAATATCCGTTAATCTAGCCATCTTAAACTTGGTGGGAAGAATGTAAAGTCTAATACGCCAAGGAAAGTAATTTTCAGACGTTTTTTTTAACCTTTTACATACTCATGTTCAATCATTGTCGTTGATTTCGTTTGATTTATTCAATTCAATAGCCATAAATAAGAGGAGGGTGTGAGAAAATAAAAAGAGTGTGCAAAATCACTTCTCATACGCCAAATACTTACTTGGAATGATGCTTAACTTATCAAATTAATATAAAATTTTCTAAAATTACCAAAAGTATCATGTATTTAGAATATATGAAGAGATCCTCTCCGGATCTCTCCCACCAAAGCCACCCAATCCATTAATCCGGATCATTGAAATTTGATCTAACGGCTCCAATTTTTATAATTTTTAAAGGAACCCCCTGTTTGTAACTGTTGGATCAAATTTCAATAGTCCGGATTAATGGATTTTGTGGATTTGGTGGGAGCGATCCGGAGAGGATCTCTTCCGATAACTTAAAACAAACTTCATGCAAAATTACCTCCACAAGCACCTACCTAGCAACTAGCTATTAGGAGGTTTTCGTTGACATCTACACCCCAAATATTTTAACAAACAATACTATCTACACTAAGGGAAAGGGATTTGGCTAAGCCTCACAATAGGCTGGTAACAATGTGGTTCAAATTCAAAAATTGAACCTAAGACCTCACTTATTTGTTGATATCTGACCATTGATTTAAACCTCACTTAATAGTTAACTCTCTAACTTATTTCCTCAATAAGAAAAATTATAAACTAAATTAAGTTAAAATGACACACGTGTCACTCAAATAATTAGAACATAGAAAAGCCATAAAAAATTATGGGTGCAGATGATTTTAACTCACGAATATATATCTACCAATATTTCATGGCATTCAATGTTATCATCGTTTGCATGCTCCCTGTCTCTCTATTCTTTGAATCTCTCTCCTAACTCATTAAATAAACCAAAATGCATTTAACGGAACAATCAATCTTGTAGCTAATCACACTTAACTCCTAATTATATCACAAGCCTCTAAATTATCAACCAACTAATCTTTACAACTTTAATTAACGTCGTGATCAACCACCGCGAAGCCCTAACTCAGAAGCTTCGTGATCGAGCACTCGTACGGCCACAAGGAATAATAAATTTACTTTTTCTTGTGCGAGAAGAAATAATTTTTTTTTCATTTTACCTATTCTTGGACAATCTTGTTTAGGGTTTTGGTAATCACCGTCTTCACGTAAACCTCAATTAATTATCAACGTACGTAGTGAAATAAACATCAATCGTACACATAAACGAACAATTAAGATTCAATACGTCACTTACCCATTAATAAACGGTTGTCATTTGTTTGCATGAGTGACAACACTAGTTAGACTTTCTCAATTTCTGTTATTTTTATTTATAAATATTATTTGTCATAATTCTTGTTTTCTTGTGTTGATGCTCACATGTCATGCACCTTCAAAACTGATTACGAGATAAAGATTGTGAGGTCAAAAGAAACTGGAATTATAATTACCTAAGGAAAATGATTTGATTCCATTTGCCTTCAATAACCGCACCTAAATTCCTAATTATTCATTTCAGTGCCCAACAAAAACAAATAGATTTTATTTTTGGGAACTTTAACGAAAAGCATCCGGTACTGTTCACTTTAACGAAAAACTACATTTTTACACTAAAAAGTCAATCCTGGTACTATTCACTTTACCCTTTATTTTGTCCTTATCATTAAAACTCAAAATTTTCAAATCCTTTTCATTAGTTTTCCTTTTATTTTTCCATCGATATATAAAAGAAAAGTCAAATCTCATAGCATAATCAGTGCCTGACAAAACAAATAGACTCTCTGTGCAAATACACACGAATCGTATTTCTTAACAGAAGCGATAAAGTGTTTCTTTTGTTGGAAAATTAGTTCTAGTATTATTGTTATTTTATTGATTTTCTTTTGTCGGTTAAGTTAATTATTTCTTGCATTGTTTGCTTTCATTTTCTCTATAATTCAGATAAGATGCCTTGTAACTCGTATAATACAATTCAATACACTGTAGTTCTCTAGTTTGTAACCGTCATGATAAACCTTTTGTTTTTTCATTAGGATAGTGGAAGATTTAATTTGTACACTATATTGCAAACTAAATAATATGTCACCAATAAGAAATAAGCGAGTTAATCAACATTTAAGTGATAATCCAATTATCAACTTCCATGTCATCATTTAGTTTACAAAATTTAGTCTCCCTAACATTAAGATTTCCGTTAATAAACATATATTCATTTATAATCTATTTGTTCTTCGGTTTGTTAGTTTGTTCGTTATGCATACTCTAATTTTCAACTTCATTACCACAAACAACAAGTATAACAGGTGCCAGAGGTGTATATATTCATCATTGATCAATTTCTTGATCTAAAGATAATTCGCACAAAATACAAATAAATTTACACCCTTGCGCGGACCCCAAATGACCATTAGAACCAAGATGATCTCGGACCATATTTGTCGAAAAAGACATAAACGTGACAAATTCTTTAACACCGTGACCCCCACATAAAACCACCGCAAAAAACGAGGCCACCATATATCACTGAAGTGATCCAAAGCTTGCTCTAGGCTGTGCAAACAGCAAACGTAAACTAAACTAAAGTCGATGACGTGTCTACGGAGGAACACACATGAATATGAGTAATGAAGCACTATTAATTCGTGCTCTTCACGAATTTCGTTTTCCTTTTTCCCAAGTAATTAAGATATTTACAAAAACTACTGATGCAGTAAGCTGTTAATTCATTTAGAACAATCTATAATAAGTCATGCTTTTGTGTCAAACTCACTGTAAATTTACTAGCCTTCATGCACGCGCTCACAGGTGTGCAGAATACATTTTTTGAATCACGGCGTGCTACACATTTTAAATGTATTTATATGCGTAAATTGACAAAAGGAAAGTCAAATATTTGAAGTAAATGAGTAATCTTAGATCATGCTAGAAGAAACCCCTCATAAACCAATTAAAGCAGCTGAATTCACATAATAAAATCAGTCTCTATAGAATTTACATTAAGAATAGAGAAAATAATATTTAATAAACAATTGATTGAATCACATTATTGCTAGTCCATTGTAAGGCTAAGCTCACCCCCTTCCCTTTAGTGTGGATAATATCGTTTGTTAAAAAAAAAAATCATTTGACAACTATTTAATCACATTATTATCCACATGCGAAATACTTTTTTTATAACCGGCATTACACGCCTCTTAAGATGTTTTGTACGTGTTTAAAAATAGAGAAAACAATATTTAATACACAACTGATTGAATCATATTATTATTAGCCCATTGTGAGGCTAAGCCCACCTCCCCTCCTCCTTAATGTAGATAATATCGTTTGTTAAAAAAAAAAAATTTGACAATTAATTTAATCACATTATTATCTGCTTGCGAAATACCTTTTTTTATAACTGGCATTAAAATGACGAAAATGCCCCTACCTCATTTGATGCATTATTTTGGGATGCCTTTGAAGTATTTTTGACTTGGAGGCATTTTTGTTGAAGCATGATGACACCAAAATCACTATTTCAATTTTCATTGGCTTTATATATAGAATAGATATCATCATTGCATTCGAGTGAGTCGATCTTAAGACCACAACTCCCCACTACCAACAATTGTTGTCTATAGAATTTGAATTCTTGAGCTCCTTTCGTAAGCGAAAACTGAGAGACATTGGACCAAGTTATTAATTGCTTCAAGCGCGATAGTTTATCAACTATTGAAGTCGCGTTTAGGCCTGGCATTTTGGACCCAACCCGTTAACCCGACTCGACCCAACCCGTTAATATTTGTATTTGGGTGGATACTTAACGGGTCAGGTCGTTAACGGGTGAACCCGTTAAATAACGGGTCACTTTGGGTCAACCCGTTAGACCCGTTAGCACCCGTTAGTTAAGGATATTTTAGTAAAGTCTTAATAACAAAAAATAAACTTTATGCAAAAAAAAATAATAATAATAATTGTTAACTGGTGAAACGGGTGACCTATTAGCTTAACGGGTTGGGTTCGGGTGACCCGTTAACTTAACGGGTCGGGTTGAACCCAACCCAAATCTAATAAACCTGACCCGTTTACAGGTCTAGTCGCGTTCATGTTGGAATGGCAACAGTTCAAATTGGGATCTCGAATGTGTCATATCCATTTCATAGCCAAAAATTGTCCACAACATTAAGCACAAATTTTTCTTGTGGTAAAAGACTTTAACCATCGCGTACTGCAAATAATCATATTTCGTATAATATTTTATAATGTTAGCACAAAAGCTAATATTAAACTTTGAGGTAACAAAGAGTTCATAAAGAGTTTGACATTGAAGGAGTCTCATTAGCATTTCTCTAATCATATATGCCGTGTAATGGTCTCTCCATTGGATAACGTGTCTATTTCACCAATAAATACAAAAATCATATTATTGTAAAAATTCGGAAAACAAAAATGAATGAAATTTGGTTTGATCAAATCATGTCAAGCAACATAAAAAAACTAGGGATTAGAAGAAAAAGTATTATAAAAAAAAATATCTAACCATAAAATGTCCACATACAAAATAAAAAAGTTGGATCAGAAAGTATCGAGCGGGATCCTATAAACATATTCAAAACTTGTTTAGAGTAATGAATTCTACGTCGGGAAATAAGACACTTTTACATGTGTTTATAAATAACTGTGTTAGAGTACTTTTCATTTTACCAATTGGTTTTATGGTTAAACTTTAACTTTTTAATGGTATCAAAGTAGATTGTCCCATGTGTGAAGATCAAGTACCACCTGTGCTCCATTTCACCAAACATGTTGTTCACGTGCTATGCTTAAAAATTTGTCACACGTAAGGGAACATGTTTAGAGTATTATTCCTGCATCTGAGAAAAAATGAACCTTACATGTGATTATAAGTAATTGAGCTCTTTATATTGTCAATTAATTTTATGATAAATACTCAATCTTTTTTCAAAACTGCTTTGAAAAATTTCAGTTTTTCCATATCCATCCCCATATCCAAATTTTCTCAAACAGACAAGCAAATGCGTAGATCGAATGTCGCGGATAAAATTGCCATCCCATTGATGTTAAGATAGATTATTGATCAAACTCCCAATTGAACTAACTATGAAAACAAAGGGGGAGCCAGAGTTTCTGAAAATAGCAAATATATTTTCAGAGAAGGCATCGAATTTGACTATTGAATGTCGCGGATAAAATTGCCATCCCATTGCTGTTAAGTTTGTCATGGTTTGGTCATCTAAAGAGGCTTCCCCCCTATTAAATGTTGACATCGAAAACTACATGCTTTACTTGTGCGACTTCTATGCCCAAAAGAACAATAATAATATTAGAGAAATGTTAAGGAGACTCTTTCAAAAGTGAAATTCTTTATAAACTCTGTCACATTACAATTTAACGTCAATTTTCGTGTCAATATTATAAAATATTGTGAAAAAACATGAGGTTGCAAAGAATTTGTGAAGTGTCTCACTTTAAAAGAGTCAACTTCTCGTACTATAAACACAAATGTCAAAATGCAATGCTGCATACGACATATTCTGGTATGTAACTTATTAATCATTGAATACAATTAGACCAAAAATTAAAAGAATAATACACTATGAAATGAACCTTAGTCTTTGATGCCAGCTACTTTGCTGCTAAGCAATTTTTTAATTATATAGAGTGTATTTTTGCTTACAACCCTTAAGTAATGGTAATACTCATTGTATCATTAACTACTGCTATATGAGTTTGATAGTTAAACTCATCTAACGACAAATCAATTGGGTGATGAATACCAAATACGGTGAGCACAAATATTTCCCCTTATGTATATTCATGCACACCAACTAAAATTCATTTAACCACTATACCCTACGGAATGGCCTAGTGGTTAGGACGCGTTTCAGACCCATATTTCACACGATGATGGTCAATGAAGGCTGAAATGTATATGTGAGTTTTTCCAACCTTCGAAAAAGTGGATTGTCGTTCGTGTGTTGGCAACCAATTGATCCCTTTTTAAGAAAAAAAGCTAAAACTCATTTAATTTCTTTATCATCATCTAAGTTTAAGTGGTCAAATAATTCTTTCTGTTTCGTTGTAAATTTGTAACAATTATAGCACATAACAACCTCTTTCATATCAATCTATGTGCTACTTTTTACTACTTTTACTCTTTTAAATATTTTCTAATTTCTAGAATACGGATTATTATTTTTTAATTAATGTTCTTTTGGCTCTAAAGTGTGAGGTGAGTTGTTTTGTTGCTTGTTACACCCACATATTCGCCAATATTGGGCTATTAGATTGGCTAATTCACCAATTTTTTTTGCTTTGGCTTTTTTTTGTTTGTTTGAGTGACCCTCAAATTTAATTCAGTATTTCTTTTTTGAAATTTTTACTTTTTACTAACGTTCCAATAAAACCGTTATCATTTCACTAAAAAAATCAACAATATATCAAAGACACGCACAACCACAAATCTTGACATGATTGCAAAAGACAAACTTACTTTTGATCTAATAGTATGTCTCTTTACTTAAACATTTTATTTCTAAAGAACAGATTTCAAGGAACAATTATCATTCTCATTCATGTCATATCTCATACGTTTACTAACAACCAATGCTAACAAATTAAGTCTCACATTGATTTTGGGTAATTGAAAGTAAGTAAAAGCTCTATTAGTTTAAGACGGGCTCAGTTTTGTCCTACACAAATGATGAGGATAACATAGTGAATTCGATATCTTATTGTGCCAAGTCAAATTGTGACCCTGTAATCTTATCGTGGCACTATGAGTGCATTATGAAAGTCTTATAAAGATTCTACCATTTACTTTGATCTTATATAATTTCAATTGTTGTGGATTAACTCATGTGGTTAGAGCCATAGTTTGTTAATTAATAAGATATAAATTATGAAATCATAACAAGTTTCAGTTATAAAGATTGGATAATAGTAGGGAAACCATCTATTTAAATCAAATATTGTAAACTATATGGCGTGACTGTTGGTGATTGAATTATTACTTAATTGTTAATTACCGTGATTATTTTCTATTAGTGACGCATCATATGGTTTGTAATTTTGGTCTAAAAACTTGGTCTAGCTATCATTATCCATAAAAACTTGGTCTAGCTAAGCATAGGGAATAGGATTATATCTCCCCTCTAGATCTTCTCCCCCTCCCTCTCCTCCTCACTAACTATAAATAAGTCACCACTCAGTACTAAGCTCTCGTGGTATTCCTCTTCATTTGGAAGTGAGAAATCTTAGGTTCGAATTTCATGGATGACGAATTCGATACCAAATTAGGTTGTCTATTGTGTGGCTTAGCCGAAGTCCCCCTCCCCTAAAAATATTGATGTACTAAAAAAAAAAACTATAAATAAGTTAATACAAGATTTTGACGTGATTTAACTGTGATCATTCAAATAGAAGGGACTGGGGGGAGGGGAATTTAAAAACAATGTGTTTAGAACACGAAAAGAAAGTTGAACACATGAAGATTTCTTACCCTCCCAAAGCTTTCTCTCTAACTAATCACAGTTAGCTAACAAAGGTTTTGATGGGATCTCTGCCACCCAATGAATGTCCTGAAATGTGCAGATAGCGTTAGCAAGAGTTCTTTGTCGAAAATGCGAGGCCTACGAACTCCTATTATTCTATTGATTAAATCATCCCAACTATTAGATGGAATGCTCCAAAATTCAGTGCTCTCAAAATCAATTTTGATGTCTCGGTTGTCAATGATTACATGGCCGGTGTTGGACAGAAAAATTTAGAAGTAGGGAATTATACTGAACGAGTCGATCCTCTCCTCCGTTTTTTTAGCAACTTTAGGTCATAGAATGCTTTTCGAAATAGCACTTGTCAGATGCTTCGTCATGATGCATTTTCAAGTGGTTTTTTATTTATTTTTAGAATACATAAAAAATATGCAAATTTAGAATTTATTATTTACATTTTCCGACGAAGATAGTTAATTTACGTTCTGCCATTAGAGAATTTTTTAACAAAGAAAAGATGTAAAATGCCTTAAAATGGTCATTTGCATCTACCATAGGAGATGCCCTTGCAAATGCTTATGAGTAGAAATACTTCATATAAAAGCAATCTCAAACCGGCTTTAAAAAATAGAAAAATGTTAAGGGGATTTTCTCAAATGTGGAACTCTTCATGGACTCTCTAACATCTTACATTTAAAAAAAAATATTTTATACTGTTGAAACTGAAATTAATGTCAATCTATAAAGTAACTGAATTTCAAGGGAATCTTTTCAATATTTCTCAAAAAAAAAAAAAAAAAAAAAAGAGAGCCTATTCCAAAAGCATTTAATGCTACCATTACTTTAGGTGCCTCCTTTCCTTGAATTCTCCTCCCACCCCTTCCACAACCCCATCAATTAATATCCCAAACAATAAATGAACCCATTAATCAAATTCAATTAGATTTATTATTAGCTTAATTCAAATTCAAACAAATATTAATAATAGCAAATAAAATTAGCAATCAATAAATAACATAAATGTATTTTCTAATTTATTTTTTAAATATTACATAACGGGCTATATTTATTTACTACCATATACAGTTGGACTCTATAAAATCCCGAAGACCCCCCTCCTTCTCTCTCTCTCTCTCCCTCACAAAACGAAGCTCTGTAAGGCCCCAGTAATGGCTGCTGATGTGAGCTCTCTGTTTCGGGTTCTTAGTGGGTACAGCGACGACCAACATCTGAGCGTTGGGAGTGATTCTAGTGGTGAGAAATCAACGGCTCTGATTACAAGAGACTTGCTTGGTGGTAGTGGGTCGTCTTCTTCCAAGCTTCCCAACGACTCCCAGGAACTGGACCTCGACTTACAGGTCCCCAATGGCTGGGAAAAGCGCTTGGACTTGAAGGTTGGTCGATTTTCTCATCTGGGTCATGTTTGTTTACCGAGAATCAATCAAACAGTGTGTTTTTACATTTCTAGGTGGGAAAAACTTGGGAACTTGATTTTGATGTGGTTTTGTATTGTTGTGTTCTTGTTTTCGATTAGGTTGCTTTGAATTCTGATTTCATGACCTTCAATTCTGTTTCTTTCACGAATTTAACTGATATTGTCTGTATGTGATGTGTTTTCTTTTGCTTAATTCATGGATTTGGGAATGTCTGTTTGGTTGCTGAGAAAGTCGTTACAATCTTTTGTAATTATTTATTGATATTGTTTCAACAAAAAAAAAAATTCAAAAGGGTGTGTAATTAATAGGATGAGGATATAGTTCTGTACTTAATCAATTAATTTGGTGATGTTCTTCAATGCTCTGCAAGTTTTAATCCCATTTTACATTCTTTAAAAGCTATGTCTTTATATCAGTAAATTGATTAATTGTACATATTCAACTCACCTTTTTATTGTTATTTATTTGTGTACTTAATATATTTGTATATTGATTGTTTGCAGTCAGGGAAAGTGTATCTTCAAAGGTGCAGTGCCCAAAATTCACATTCAAACTCAGATCAAAAGAGCCAAACCAATCGAACAGTTCCAAAGATGCAAGATTTGAACTTCCCTCCGTCGGCGTCGTCGAAAATCCCACTAAATCTCTTTGATGAAACCAGCACTAACCTTGATTTGAAGTTAGTTTCATCATCACCACCACCCTCATGCAATTACCAGAGCCTATGCACTTTGGACAAGGTAAAATCCGCCCTCGAAAGAGCAGAGAAGGAGCCGATCAAGAGGCGGTCTTCGTCCATGTTGAAGTCATCGATGTCATCTTCGCCAACTTACTCATCGTCGTCGTCACCCATCAAAGAAACTCAGGAGGAGGACAGTGAGGACAAGCAATTTGCTTCACCATTTGCAGCAGGGTGCCCTGGCTGCTTATCTTATGTACTGATCATGAGAAATAACCCTAAATGTCCTCGGTGCAATTCGGTTGTTCCGCTGCCAACGGTGAAGAAACCTCGGATCGATCTCAACAGATCAAATTGAGAGGAAGAGAAGACTTGTTCATCGTGCTTGATATGATTTTTGTATATGATATTCTACAACTAGTCTTTTTTCTTTGAAGAATTAGATCTGTTAGCCCTATAGAAGAGTATATGTACATTCAAAAGATTGGTTGCTTTTTCTAGCATAATTTACATGACTCGTATCAGTTTATGCCTTCATTATTTTTCCCAAATTTGATTTGCTTGTGTATTATCGATTTTATTTTTGATAAACGGCAAATAATTTACATTAAATTCATATAAAAACGAGAAAGAATATTTGGAATTCTGGTGCATAGAGAAGAACACACTAACTTGGGTACAAAGCTAATATTAAATCCGTGTTAAGGTACAAAAAGTTTTATGAAATTTGGTTTCTGTATTAATGTTGTTGCTTTTGTGGCAAGTTATTGGCAGCATGCTATATATGCATGGCTGTTGGACCACAATGGTATGCCAAAAAGAAGTGTTTTATGCTAGCATATTTTTCAGAACTTGAATATATTTTAGCATATATCTGTTGGCAAAGAAAAGCAAAGTTATGTTCTCGAGCGATATTCTAATTCATTTAAATTGAGACAGAAATTTAACATTGAGTGCAGAGGGTTGGGTACAATATTTTAGCCAACTTAACTACGTCTGCAAGCACCTATTCTATTATAGAATTGGATCCCATCCGGATTCATTTTGTGGGGATCTTAGGGATTCCCAAATCTTAGTCATTCATCGTGTATTTTGCTGTCTTAAATCATTTGACTTTTTTTATTTAAAATTAAACATAAATATAATCTGACGAAAACTGATTATACGATGTACGATGAACGGTTAGAATGTGTGGATCCTAGGAATCTCAACAAAGTGGATCCAAAGAGGATCCTTTTCCTTCTATTATGACACATAATGTCATAATCGGCTGCAGTAAATGCACTTTAAGTTTTGAATAATTAAAATCTGATTTAATGAACCTTAAGTGAGGATGCTTTACAGTTGCCACTGCCCCAAGAAAAATACTATTCACTTCCATCTACCCTGTTTTTTCAAATTTCCTATTTACCAAATTTGGTAGTGGTTTTCAACTTCCATATGATCAAATCAAAAGCCTTAAACTCTTTTCTTTTTTATTTGAAAGTGAGTGCGATATGCATTTGATGAAAAATGTATTTGTACGAGGAGAACAACTTATAACGTGTTTATCACAATTGTGGTTTTCAGGTCTAATAATGCAAGGTTTTGTGCAAAGAAACTTCACATGCGATTGTATTTTTAAACTGAAATGGAAGAATGTCACGGTGGTGACAAACTTGTTTTACATAAGTCCTTCTTTGATACAAGAGAATATGGTATGATAATGTTGTCTCATTAAAACTTTGTGGAGATTTCAGCACAATATATGAAAAATAGTTCCCCACACTAAAATAGATAGATCAAATATTGAGTAATATTACACCCGTCCTCAGGCAAAAACATCGGCAATGAAATCAGGTGGTTCTTCAAACCATGTAATAGATCACGAATATGAATCGCAAAACAAGCATGATGATTATTTTTGGTTGAACGATATTGGGGGAGGAGAGATTCGAATGTAAAACCTCAAACGCGGTGACAGAGTAAACATGGGGTCATTGGTTGCTCATGACTCCAATAGCTTCATAACTTCAAGTATATTTATATGTATATTTGTGTATGAACCCTATACATAACTACGACAAACTGAAAGAATGAGTCAAAAACACTGAATTACAAACCGCTTCTTCTTTTGTGCAACCCCATGTATTGTTACTTGTAGATTTTCTTCTTTCTTACCTTTGTCTTTCTTCTCATGTTTCTCGTGTTGATGAAAACCTTCACTCGATAGGCCTCTAAAAAATTGACATAATGCAGCATAACTAGGCAGGTACTCACTAGAAGCTCGACGAAATGATCCAATGGTATTTTTTGCTAAATTATATGACCCCATTACCATAAAATTCAGACTCCACCACTACTCGAATGTATAAATAAACGGTCATAATAACTTAAGCTACAAGCCTCTTACACTCAGACTAATTTTACTCACCATAACCTTATCTTTGTGGGGGCAAAATATGTGTTCTTCATCAAAATAAAACCCATGATTTTGTTTTTTGTTTTATTTTTTTTCCATCTAATTGTAATGAATCTAATGAGTTTTAAGGTTCCTTGTTGAGTTTGCCATCATCACAATAAGTCCGCGGGCCATTTCAACTAATTAAACACGTATCACCAAATTCGCAACCAAAATTTGACGTCAAGGGTTTGCACCACAATATCTACACATGTTTTTTGGTCTTGTTTTGAAAGCATCGGTTTCTCACCTACTATGGCGCCCCTTCTTAATTTGATTATAATCCAGAAAGGAAATAATGCCAGTAAAAACTCTTCCCAAAATTAATCAAGGGGTAAGAGGATCATGAGCTACAAATTTAGGAGAAATTTTTTAGTGTGTTGGGAGTATGGTCCGATACATCAAGTGTTATAATACAAATTGTCGGAAATTTCTTTTTCAAGTATCCAATCCCTTTTGCTATGACATTTAGTGTATTGGACCGTGTTCCCGGCACATTAAAAAATTTCTCCAAATTCATGTATGGCCTATAAATGCTCATGCTAGCATTCATGCCTTATTAAATACACACCCTCCTCTTCCTGACTGTCCTCTCTTGGTATATTTTATCCAAATAATCCTCATCAATACTCATCTACATGTCTGTAGACGAGAGACGAGCGGTCGACCATCCACACACCACGGGGGACTGGCAACATGCCGGGTTAATCGGTTGCCTACATGTGTATGTGTGTATCATGTATGTATACATGAAGTCATCATAATACAAGCACATACATAAAGTGTACATAGATAAGTATATACTTTTGTGTAGTTATATCACCTATGAAAATGTAGCGAGGACCTGCCTAATTTAGGAAACTCATTAATCTCAGATTGGAACTTGTATCCATGTATTTTGAACATTTAAATGTTTCAACACATCGGCCATCCCTTGCATTAAATCACATGAATAGGGAATGTACTAGTGTTCTTTTCTCTCTCCATCATCACATCGAGAGCACACTGCTACAATGGAGTTTTATGTCAATGTTATAAAGATGTGTTAATTTATTCTGTATTATTAACACAAGACACCACCGTAATGGTGTATCCATACAATACAAATTGCTCTTTGTAAAGATAATAGAGAGATATTTGATGCTGGTGGTGTGTATGTAATTAAAGTAAGGAATAAACTGTCGTTTGACTTCCTGAATTATTATTTTAGTTGAAATTGACTCTATGAACTATTTTTTTTTGGTAAATTAACTTTATGATCTATTTAAAATCAGTCAATTAACTCCTCATTGTCAAATTTGATGAGAATTCATCCACTTTACCAGCAAATACTGGCACATGACCACACGTGATTCACTCTAAAAGGTAAAATTGTGCCAGTATTTGCCAACAAAGTTGATGAAATTTCATCAAATCTAATGATTATGGGTTAATTAGCTGATTTCAAATGGTTCAAGAGGGTATTTACCAAAAAAAAAATATTCCAAGGGTCAATTTTCAACTAGGATGAGAGTTTCGGGGTCAAACGGCTATTAAAATAAGGGATAGTGATGTCAAAAAAATATGGTTGTATCCCATAAATGTTTGAAAATAGCATTCAACTACAATTTGTCAAAGTGATATCGTTTAATGGCTTCCTGCGTGGAGCTAATTATGGGCATTTAGTAGACCAATTCATTAATATACCTAACGGACATTCAATGAGAATTTAATTTCATCACACTCCTTCAAGTTTGCCTACCAACCTTCTTGTCACAATTTATTTTAATTATTTTATTTATTCATTTTCTCATGCTACATGTTTTGCATGGATAATTCCAAAGTTATCATCACAGTATAATATATACATATTACACACATGGATGCAACCATTTGAGATCTGTACTTCACATCCAGATAACTAGTTCTTTTTGTGGAGAAAATAGTGTGCCGGAAACACTGTCGAGTATCGTACATTAAGTGTAATAAAACAATTGGTTAAAAACTTAAAAAAAAAATTCAGCCACTTGTAATATGACACTTGGTATTTTGAGTCTTATTCTCAGCACATTGAAAATTTTCTCATTTTTGTTGGGTTGAAACTTGAAACCCTAATCCATCTTTCTTAGGGGAAGAAATTAAATTATGGCCAGGTGCAAAAATTCGAATGTGGTCCGGCTAGGTTAAAATTGAAACATCTTCCATACAAATACATCTTGTTGGTAGGATTACATAAATATATTGACTATTTATAATAAGTGGGACTCATTTGGGATTCATGTGAATCCTTATATTGTCGTGAGTGCATTTCAACTTTGAGTGATATATATAGCTCTCTAGTTGTACCTAACCCAACCAACTAATCCTAGTTCTCTTTGAGGATATAGATTTTTCAATATCCTCGGAACATAAGACGATACAACACGTGTTATAATATAAATGGAAATATATTAAGAATATATCCTAAAAGTTGGATACAACAACAATATCGTTCACTTAATATAAACCGCCAAATAACCCTCACATAATTTGTATCTTTTTTAGAATTATAATGCTTGTGTTCTTTCATGGGAACCTACTTGTCTCTTCACTTACGATTAATGTATTTTCACTATACAAACATTATAACATGAACTGCTTATTATCTTTATTATCATTAAAAGATCATAAGCAAAAAAAATTATTCAAACAATAGGACTTTTTTCATTCATTAAGAAGGAATTCTTTTTTTCCAGATAGACTGATGTATTAGAGTGTCTCCAAAGGAAAAGTCAAAAAGTTCACATCAGCAATAACAGTCGAAAAATACAACACTAGTGTATTCCAACCGAAATGCGAATTCCTATGTGGCATGATGTGGATTGACAACAACTTCAAATCTATTTGTAGTGATTAATAAATAATTTTTATCATTTTCTTATTATTTTTTTGTTCTAAAAATACTTATTACAATTATGAAAAGTAAATACGTCACATCCCAATTTCGACTCTGTTGTAGCACGATATTGTCCTCTTGGGCTTACCATTCCCTCACAGATTTGTTTCTAGGAACTCAGACGAGAACTTCCCAGTGGATCACCCATCCTAGGAATGATCTCACCCGAACTTGCTTAACTTCGGATTTGCCAGCACAGCTCGATTCGGAGTCCTAGTAGACATTCCGAGTCGGGGTATGTCAAAATATGTAATAAATAATAATTTAAATTTAACATATTCGGTGGAGAATAAAATTAAAAAACAAAGATGAAACTGCCACATAAATTTTAAGTTTAAGTATGTTTAAAATTTGAGATCTCCTTTAAAGATGTTCTTTTAGATTGTTAAAAATGTTGTTCGTAGATTGTTTATCTACGCTATTGTAGAGTAGAATTGTAAGTTTGAATGCGTGCGTCATATGAAATCTGATCACAAGGCATGCGTAATATTTGATAATTGAAAAACCCCTTCTAGCTCGAGGAAGGGGAAGTGCAAATACATAACCACGATAATGCATATTGTGTTGAAAAATATTATTATTTAGGTTTACTTATTGTTTGGTTTTTTTGGATCACTGTTCATGTAGCATTCTTGGCAATTTCATATTTCTTTGTTTAATAAAGTTTTTTTATATTCAGTTAGTTCGTTGCATATTTTGATATTCAACTTGTTGAGATTATAAGTGAGAAAAGTAAGACTATAGTAGTAATCCAACTCTTAAACTAATGTAGTTTGACTCGCCTAATTCGTCGATGGCTTGTAGTTTTGTCTACATTGTTCTCTTTACAGTGTGGTAGGAAAATAGGATAGGTAAGTGGTGAAATAGCAGTATAATATACGTCAGAGTTGGAAAAATATATGATATGGGAGAGTTTCTATTGGATTTATTAATAAATAAAAATAAAACTAATTAAACTCATGAGTTGATGGACTCACTTGATTATTGGTCAACTGAGCTTCTGTTTTTTAGTTTCACATAGGATGCTTGGAGAATGGCGTGAATGCCCATTGTTTCGAAGGAGACCACAAAACTTACATAAATACGAACTACAACGTAAAACTCATGCAGAGTTTCTAAAATTATTAGAAATTAAAAAGAAGATAATGCTTGTATTCTCTCTATGGGAAACCTAATTATCCCTTATTTATAATTAACGTATTTTTATTGTATAAACATTATAATTGCAATTTTTCATTCTCTTTATCATCATGTAAAGATCATATATGCAAAATCATTCAATTGAAAAACCATTTAGTTATCCATACGTGTCAAACCAATCAACAATTTTGGTAACAAGTAGAGCTCGTTTGTATGTATTTTTAAAATGACTAAAAGTACTTTTGGTAAATATATTTTGGAAACAATCCTTAGGCAAAATGTCAGTAAATATTGGAAAAGCACTTAAAGTGTTTTTTTTTTAATAAGCACGTAACTGGTGTTTCTTGTAGAAAGCACTTCAAAGTGCTTTTGGAACCCAAAAACATTTTCTCTAAAAACACTTTCAGTCATTTTAAAAGCACATTCAAACGAGTGGGTAGTATCCTCATGATGAACCGTCTATTTGTTTTATGCATACGAATGACTAAACAATTTGACGAGGAATTGCCAGAGAGATCAAATTTGTAAACCAAATGATGTGTTACTAATAAGAAACAAATACTTTAATCGACACTATCAAATCATCTACAACCACATCATTTAGTTTATAAAAAAATTAGTCTCATTACCCTTAAACAATTATTTGGTGATCCATAAAATCTTGTATCGAATGCAACTTAAAAACACATTGAATTAGTTCGTGGATAGTACTTGCATTCCCTGTTAAGGGATAAGCTCATTCCCCCTTATGAGTAATGCATTTTGTATTTTTACCAAACAAATTTTATAATCAAAACAGTTCAAATTTATTAATTTTTATTTGAATATCATCCTACAAAAAATTATTTCAATTGATAAATTATTTAATTATTCAAATGTATAGAACAAATTGACAGTATAAGTACCATCCACTTATTTAAAACATTTAGATGATTAAATAATTTCGAATTTGAACAATTTTTGTAGAATTGATTTTCAAATGAATCGTTGATTTTATAGATTACTTGCAAATGGGAAAAGATGAGTGTTTTTTTTTCTTTTTTTCCCCACATAGAAAATTCAAGTATTCACACGCGCGCGCGCGCATCAAAAGGTTAATAAGCCCTCATCAAAGTTATCATCAAATCTCATCAAAGTTATCATCAAATAAAAAAAGTTAATAAGCCCTCATCAAAGTTATCATCAAATCAAACTTTAAAGAATTAGGCATAGGGTGTACTTCAAACAGGCTTCCGGACAAGCCCCCCACCACCAAAAAAAGAAAAGAGATAATAATGAAAATGATTTGAAAATTTTAAGTTTTAATGATAAGGACAAAATAAATGGTAAAATAAATAGTACCATGATTGACTTTTTAGTATAAAAATGTGGTTTTTCGTTAAAGTGAACAGTACCGAGAGATTTTTGTTAAAGTTCCCAAAAAAAGGGCCCTTGCATATTCTGTTCAGGGGATAAAAGGCAAAGAAAAAGATCTGGAGACTGTATGATCTTAAAAAAAATGAAGGAGATGACTTGCCGAATTCACATCAGAAATTAACAACATCAATGGGGATAAAAGGCAAAGAAAAAGATCTGGGTACGCTATGATCTTAGAAAAATGAAGGAGACGACCTGCCAAATTCACATGGGCTTAAATTAAAAAGCTAGGGTGGCTGCGAGAGTTTCTCACAAACTCGAGTTCAATATCTCCGATTCTAATCTGACTGACTAGATCCGGTCGCATGAACAAAGAACTATTCATGAAGACTTGAATATAGTTTTAGTGTGTCAGCATCAACATTATTGGGTTAGTTCAACCAAAAAACCTTCCACATTAATGAGACTTGGAATTTATGGTTACAATCAATAAAAGAGGGAGGGCAGGAGCTGAAAGGTCAAAACACAACATTAAATCTGAATGAATGAAGAAATGGACCACAACAGACAACACAACCCAAAGCCTTCTTCTCTCATGTCAATATGTGGTGGTGTTTAAACACACTTTTTGTTCGAGAAAATGCACGTGTGGGTGCGCGCGCCAACGAAATGGACAACTCAAAGGTTAAGTACTAAGTTGCAGGAATGAAAACTTGTGTTACTCGGAAATTGCAAACAACATCGGAGTTTACTTGTCGAGATTATGTCCTAAATTCAAATCTCATGAATAATATCTGTTAAACAGTATAAACAAAAACTTCTTTGGAGTTCTTCACTCCTTGTGTTGTGTCTATATATAATAAACCTCATATCTTTAGTCAAATAATAATAAAAAACTACTTGGATAGTGACATCCCCAAATGGAAAAAGATAGGGTCTGATTCATTCCTGCTCTAGAAATAGTAGATTGTAGTAATTTCATTATTAACTGGTTCATTTTTTAAAGGATTTTTATTATAAATGGTCAATGAGATTGATCAAACTCATTATTTTGGTCATTCATTTTCAAAATCAATCAATGTCGTTCCTAACATTCAGTAACGCACATCAATTTGGTCATTCCGACAATTCTGTAGTTTGTATGTGGGACCCACAAATCCAATGAAATAGTGACACGTGGATTACACAAAATAAGGATTTTAATCGCAAATGGTCCTTGACATTGATCCAACTCCTCATTTTGGTGCATGAGTTTCAAAAATTGATAAATTTGGTCCATAACTTTCAATACCGCATGTTAATTTAATCCTTCCGTTAAAGTATCGTCTATATTTTTCGTCCCACTAATCCAATCATATGGCGCCACGTAGATTAGTTACAAGAAGTTTTTATTTTTATTTTTAAGATTTAAAGCTAAAAGTTAAATAAAAAACTAAAAAACCAAAACTAAAAGAAAAAAAAAATCATCATCGTCTTCATCAGGGTATGCTTAAAAAGAAAAGGAAGGCACCATGACACTACTAAAGTACTTGACATTCTGAACTCACTCTTCATTCTCTCTAGTTGGTTATAAATTATAATCTTATCAAATTTGAATTGAATTTGGATTTGATTTTATTGAATTTAGATTGATTTTTTTTCTTTCCAATTGGGGGTGTGGGATGCGAGAAAATGTCAACGCGGAATACTCGTCTGTTGGTTCACTCTTAAAAAAAAAAAGGTTTCTCATAGTTGTCCACGTGGAGCCATATGATTAGATTAGTGGGACCACATCCGCACACAAACGAAAAATATTAATGAAATTTTAACGGAATAACTAAATTGATGTGTGGTAGTGAAATTTTAACGGAATAACTAAAAGGTTTCTTGTGTAAACCGAGTCTATATTTCTTATATGCAGGTAACCGGGCCCAGATCTTTTTAAAGATAAGCACTAAAAAAACTGTTCAGATTAGCAAAAGACTAAAACTAAGTTTTCCCATAACAATGCTTCCACTGGGGGTTTTGGGAATACCATGATCTGTAGCCTGCTACTGATACCATCAAAATTCAATTTTCCTTTTCCTTTCAAAATATTTGTATTTAGTAGTGTTAGTATCATTATCATTAAATATTTAGATTCCTACTTTGCTATCAAATATCATGATCACTGATCCATTCTATTGCTAATTTCTCTAGTCTCATTTTTATATTGTTGTTTTTTTTATACTTACATATGATGGAAAGAGATCTCATGATCTCTTTTAAATTTCATCCAACGGCCCATCTATTTTGACCTTTTAAAAACTGTAATAATTTTTTGCCGTTCAATAAAATTTGAAAGACCCGGATCACTTCATCCGGTGCCCTTGGTTGAAAAGATCGAGAGAGTTTCTCTTTCCACGTATGATTGAAAACAGATCTGTTCGACTATAGCAACAAGACCGTATCAAACAAATCCAATGAACTGGTTCCATTTATAAAAATACATAAAGTCGGACCAACTGGGACTCGATTACAAAAAACAAGTTGAGTCCGAATCCACTATTACCAAAAATGAACCTAGCTCGACTCGCACCCACCCTACACATGACCACCAAAAATTTGGCCATATCACATACTCTACAACCTAAAAGCCCATATCTTCAAATGTACTAAAATTCCAATGGACCCTTTTTAGTGGGCTCAAGCTAATAAGAAATGGGCTGACAAGTACCAAAATTGGGCCCACAGTGTAACCAGCTGAGATTTCATCTTCACCTTCTCTATCTCTGAGACTGTCTAAAACCCTACTGTTAAACACAAAACCCTAATCCCCAAAATCATCGACCAGGAAGCAGGCAGTTAGGGTTTTAGGTACAGAATGGGGGCGAAAAGGAGGCAAAAGCAGAAAATTATTCTACCTCCTGATCTCCCACCAGAGGTCTCAGAGGACGAAATTGAAATCTCCGACGAGGACAAGGACTTCGTCGACAAGAACAAAGAATACGCTGGCTTCCTCTCCACCTTGGACACCCAATCCATTACCAAGTTCGTTCCTTTTATCTTATTAACTGGTTAATTTCCTTTGATTACTTTTCTTTATATATACATTTATGATGGTATATTATATGGAATTTCATTGACTGGGTCTATACTTTGAAACTTTTATTTTCATTTTTGTTCGTAGCAACAGAGGTGTTCTTTTCGTTGTAAATTTGGCTATCTGAGTGATAATGTTGGTTCTGTTACTAAGTTTTGAATTAGTAAATAATCAGTTGAATTGGGTTTCTTCTATTGGTTCTGCGAAGTGGAGCTTTACAATTGTAGCATATTTCAATTCAAAAATGGGTTTTAACTTAAAACTGGAATGATTGAGAAAGGACTTTGTTTTTCAGTTGCAACTTGCAAGTTATGTCAATCTTTTCATACTTGGCAGTGAAGGCGTTTAGTGGTTACATTCTTTTGATTCTTCTCTCTTGATTTCTAGTTTTGTGTTCGTTATAACATCTGATTGACCTTTGTGTTTGTACAAAGGCATGTTACCCGGGTTGCCGATGTGAAGGAGGATGCTTTGGAAGCTTTTTATGAAAAGCGCTTAAAAAGGAAATCCTTGCAGAAAGAAAAAGAGGAGGATACTGAGCTTCAAGTTGATCGTGTAGATGCCCTTCCTGTTAAAACCTTAGATGGACAACTCTACTATCGAACAGGTTTGTTATTAGTATTTTCTTTTTTCTAGTTTGGAAAAATGTGAAGTGGGGCAGTTGTCTTTGAATGGTGTTTGGATGTACACTGAGCTGGATTGGTATTGCTGTGCTTTGAAAAAAAACTACTGTGAGAATAAGCGGCTGCGAAATAAATCAATAGTCTTTGGTAAACTTTTTTGTAAAAGTGCTTTTGGAAAAAAAACAGTCTGATAGTGGGTCTTTTCATCAAAGGAGCACTATAGCTCCGTGTGCTTTAAAAAAAAGTCAGTTTTCCAAAACTGCAAATAGTAGCTTCAACTTTTTCCTTTGATTTCAACTTATTCTCACAACAGCTTCCAAAATAAGCCCTTTTTTGTTTCTGTTTACCAAACACCTAAAACCCTCACAGTTTTTTTTCATGGGTGTTTTTTTTTTAAGCACCTCACTCCCAAACCACCCCTGAGTGTGATTTGTTTAAATTTGTGGTGCAGCAGCAAAGACACCAAAATTATCCGAGAATGATCCCAATGAAGAGGAAACCAGTGGCACCGCAGATAAAGGCATAGTTAAATTGACGAAGGCTGAAAGGAGGGCAAAGCTCAAGAAAAGTAAGAAAGAGGCGAAAAAACAAGGGAAGAATGCTGAACCTGAAGTCGAACAAACTCTGCAAGAAGCAGTGCTGGTATCATCTGATTGGACTAGCTATTCTTCTATTATGTTCCTGATGTTTTTAAGGATATGCGTATAGCATCTACTGTCTTGATAATACTTTGTTCAATGAATAACTTGAAATAGTAGAACTTATATTTCAAAAGAAAAGGGGAGATAATCCAATATATCTCAAGATATGGTGATGCTCTGTAAGTTTATGTTACAATATGTGACATTAATCAAGATAATCACGTGTGACAAAGTAATGATGTACATCTACCGGGGTTGTCCATTTACCAATTTCTATATAGATTTCTACATGCTCATCAAATATGTATTCAAATTTCAAGTTTCATTCATTGAATAAATAATAAGGCATGAAAGAAAGAAGTTACGAGTTGTGTATTGTCAGCCTCGAAGGACTAGAGTTGGTAATAGTGAATGAAGTTATTTGTTTATTAATTATATCTGTTTATTTTGAATATAAGGTTCATCTGATAATGTGGTATGGAGGATATAACTTAATTCTCTTCAGCTTCTTTTATGTGTTTCACGTAAAGTAACCTTTCTTCTTCGTTCAGGCTGAGGTTAAACAAGATCTTACAGCTGAAGAAGCATTTGAAAGTAAGAAGAATAAACTTGCAGAGCTGGGGATGGCGCTGCTTTCTGATCCAGAGTCTAATATAAAATCTTTGAAGGAGGTGTTACAAATGTGTAAAGATAATAATCATGCAATAGTCAAACTTGGACTCCTATCTTTGTTGGCTGTGTTTAAAGACATTATTCCTGGGTAGGACCACTGTTCTGTTCAATGATGAAATGTTGCTTTGCATAAAAGTTGTTGCCGATCAATTTCTAACACTCCCTTGTCCTTGGGGGAAAAATGCCTTCAGAGAAAAGCAACTGTTATTTTATTGATTTCTCTTGAGAAACTTATATAGGGTTGATGTTTTTGTTTACTATGTTGGTTTTTATTGTTTTCTTTTCTTTTCATATTTTTCTTCATTGGAAGAATATTGTTTTATTGAATATACATAAATATGTACTAATATTTAAAATTAAAAATACATACTTGTACTATATGTCTGGGTGTTATTTTTGGACACTCCGTGTTTGTGTTGAAGCATGAAACTCGGGTTGCAAACTATTGTGCTTATTCATCATCAACATCTTTTCTATCTGCATTCCAATTTTGGATTTGAACTTGATTTTTTAATTTTTGCATGTATTGCAGATACCGGATTAGGCTTCCTACTGAGAAGGAGATGGAAATGAAGGTTTCAAAGGATGTTAAGAAAATGCGGCTTTATGAATCAACACTGCTATCTGTGTACAAGGTTGGCAATATTTTCTATGGAGTCTTGATGGCAAATTAGCATTTGAGTGTTGTTATGATTTCTGTTTCTTAATTCTGTTTTTCTAGTGGATATGCTACCCCTTTGTTTAAGCTAGTGAAACCTGATTGTACGCTTAAGTGTACTGGTTCAATATTCTGTGATAGTGTATGGTAGCAACTAAACAAGTTATACTTATGAATCATGTTATTTTTCTTCTCCTTTAATGCACATTCTCAGGCGTACCTGCAGAAGTTGGCAGCATTAGAAAAACAGCCCTCTTTTCAACATGTTGCATTTCGCTGTATCTGTACATTGCTTGAGGCAGCACCCCACTTCAATTTCCGGGAGAGCTTGTTAGGTGTTGTAATCAGAAACATAGGCTCCCCAGATGATGTTGTAAGGTTTTGCTCTATCTTTACTCTTTAATCCTTAATTTGTCCTTTGTGTAATTGAACTTACAAGGTGCCTTTGATGGATGACACAAGAATTTGGAAAATGAGTGTCTTAAAGTTGGAATCCACTTATGAGCTCTAGAATTGAGCATCAGAAGCATTTATTATATTTTAGGATTAAGAAAAGGTTTTGAGTGGAAACGAGTTCTTTGTTTTAAATTTTAAATTTTACTTTTATTTGAAAAAACCATAAAGGTTTGTAAGCTTGTGGTTAAGGACTTGTGAAAAAACCATGGGTGTTGAAACACCTTCATTCACTTAGTAATAAGAGTTTATAATTGTAAAGGGTATTAATGAGTTTTGTCAATATATATAAAGACATGATTCTTATTTCATAATTATATTAATGACAGATACATTTGAATGCAAAAATATACATATGTAGACATAGAAAAGATTCAGATGTATGGATGTGTTGTAGTTTTCATAATGAAGTTGAGAGAATACCTCGTTGCTGATTCCAGTCTACACATGTTGCTCATGTCTGGGTTAATGCATGTCGCTTATTTACTCACATGATAAGTGTGTCAACAGTCATACCCAAATTTCGTTTTCACTTTTTCATCCATCTAATCGTGAACTACTTGATAACAGGAAACTATGTTGTTCAACCGTAAAATCACTTTTTACAAATGAGGGAAAACATAATGGCGAAGCTACTGTGGAGGCTGTTCGATTAATTGCAAATCATGTGAAAGCTCAGAATTGCCAAATGCACCCTGATTCATTGGAGGCATGTGATAACTTTTCTAATTGTTAATTATGTTTCTGTTTATGCCAATTTTTTTGGCTGATTGACTCAATTCTGGATTGTTTTGCCTTTCCTAAAGAGAAATATGATCAATGCTGTAGTTTCATAACAATAACCTTGAACTTAGCCATAAAGATGTTTATGAATTTGTAATTGTACGGATTTAAGATATGGGTGTTAGTTCCATTGCTATGGCTGTCATCTACCCTTGGACTCCATGTTCAGACAACTAGATGGCAGATTTATTTATTTTGTTTAAACGGAGCTTTACTTTTTTATGTTAGCAAATGTAGAGGGCCTTTCATGGGTAATTTTTCTTTACATGATCCATGTTGTCAATTTTCATGTGTAAGTTTATCTTACATTGCCGGTCCCAAGCCCGGATAAAGGAGGAGGGGGAGGGCGTCAGGTAGTCGACAGCCGGCACTCCATGATTACGTCGAATCCTTATGAAAGATTGTTTTGAACATTTGTGCAGGTTTTCTTGTCTCTGTCATTTGATGAGGACCTTGGGAGGGCTGCAAGAGATGAGAAATTTAAACCCCAAAGCAAGAAAAGTAAGAAAAAGAAGCATTATGAGGAGGCTCGTCAACAGAAGGAAAATGAAAAGAAACGGAGTAGGCAAGAATTATTGGCGAAGACAAGAGAGGAGGTGTTTTATTTGTTTCATTGACTTCTTGATTTTGTGCTTGTTTCAGTGTTTTTGCTCCTCAACATGTTGACATTTGTAATGTATACATAGGTTGTTGCCGATTACAAGGCTGTTGCTTTTGCCCCAGATGTTATGGAGCGGAGAGGAATGCAGACAGAGACACTTTCTGCTGTATTTGAAATATATTTTCGTATATTGAAACATACAATGCAATCAGCTGCCAGGTTTGTTATGCATCGTGATTTTCTAATACTTTCGATATGAAATATCATATGAGATTAATTTAGCTTAAAAAACAAACTAGAGCAAGAAAGAGCAGATTGCTCATAATGTATGGAACCTATGTACTCCCCTAATTCTTTCCATTCTACCAACGAATAAAAAGGTCGTACCCAGTGCACAAGGCTCCCGCTTTACGCAGGGTCTGGGAGAGGTGAATGTCGGCTAGCCTTACCCCCATTTATGGAGAGGCTGCTCCCATTCTACCAACGAATAATCTATAATAATTCGCAAATCCAAATCGGCTAATTGTTCTCGGATAGCACCTGCTCCAGTAGAAATTTCTCTATTTCGAAATGTATCGAAGCCCTGGGTAGTAAAAAAAAGTGGGATGCTGTATTTCCAGGATTGGATTTCATATTCGAATGAACCTCGTAATCGTAAGAAAGTAGGTTTTTTAGCTATGGGCCTAGCAAAAGAAAAATTTGGATAGGATCCTATAGGATCTCCCCCTTACATATCTTAGCATAACTGACAACATTTCCTTGACAAGAAATAAGTTGCATTCAATGCAAAAGTCCCAGCCAATGAGGATGATTTTGAAATGTATATGCCTTAAGTGCTTAGCCAAGCCCATAAGGGAGCTTGGTATCTGATTCTGTCTTTCATAAGATCCATCTCCTCTGCTTGTCATTAATAATTCTGTTATTTTGAAGCTATTTATTGTTAAAGTAATCTAGTTATTGTTGATCGTATTCGTGTATCATAATTTTTCTACCTTCTGGTAAACACGAATGTTCTTCTATGTTAATTTGCAGATGGCATGAACAAGCTTCTTTATGAATATGCTGAATACATGTGCTTTACTTTGACGAACTAGATATTCACAAGCAGTAATGGTTGCTTTGAGAGTAATATTTGAAAATGGAGATGTATTCAGTTTTTGAGTCTGTCATAAATATGAAAGTGGCATGCATTTATAATTTGGTTTTGGGTAGTTGATGACATGCTAGGGCGTCACCCGTAAGTGGCGCGCTGTGTGGCCTGAGCACAGTGATAAGTGAGCAAGGGTCGCTGTATCTCCATCGGCACCCGGATACAGTGTTAAATGAGCAAGGGGGCTATAGAAACTTCTTTTCGAACGACTCCACTCAAAGTTGTTTGGGAGCATATGCTCCTATCAACTTTACACGGGACACACAAAAGAAGTACTTTGATCCTATTAGACGGGGAAGGGTGAAGAAGCTAGGACAGAAGGGTAGAGTTCAAGAGAGCAAAATGCGTTTAGGAACGTGGAATATAGGAACCTTGACGGGAAAATCTATGGAAGTAATAGAAGTTATGGTGAGGAGAAGGATAAATATTATGTGCCTACAAGAAACTAAGTGGGTTGGTCGTAAGGCAAAGGATCTAGAAAACTCAGGGTTTAAACTATGGTATTCGGGCACAAATAGAACGAGAAACGGTGTTGGCATCATCGTGGACAAGACCTTGACACAAGATGTTGTAGATGTCAAGAGGGTAGGAGATAGAATCATGGCAATCAAGATTGTAATAGGACAAGAACTTATCAATGTGATTAGTGCGTACGCACCTCAAGTAGGGTTGGATACGAGTTCGAAGGAGAAATTTTGGGAAGACCTTGGAGACTTGGTGCAAGGAATTGCTCAGACGGAGAAGTTATTTATAGGAGGAGATTTAAATGGACACGTGGGCAGGGAGACAGGCAACTATGGAGGTTTTCATGGTGGACATGGTTTTGGGGAGAGAAACGAGGATGGGGAAGCTATCTTGGATTTTGCAATGGCATATGATCTCTTCTTAACCAACACCTTCTTTAAGAAGAGAGAAGAACATGTGATCACCTACAAGAGTGGGTCGTCAAAAACACAAATAGATTTTCTTCTAATGAGGAAAGGTGATCGTATAACTTGTAAGGATTGCAAAGTTATACCAGGAGAGAGCGTGACTAATCAACATCGCTTGTTGGTGATGGATGTACATATCAAAAGAGTGAGAAAAAAGAACAAGACTTGGAAGTGCCCAAGGACTAGATGGTGGAATCTAAAAGAAGAAAAACAAGCCATTTTCAAAGAGAAAGTAATCACCCAGTGTGTGTGGGATAGAGAGGGGGAAGCTAACCAAATGTGGGATTCCATGGCTAGTTGTATCCGAAAAGTAGCAAAAGAGGTATTAGGAGAGTCCAAGGGCTTTGCCCCACACCAAAAGGAATCTTGGTGGTGGAATGAGGAGGTACAAGCAAAGGTGAAGGCTAAGAAGGAATGTTGTAAAGCCTTATATAAGGATAGGACCGATGAAAATGGTGAAAGGTATAGAAAAGCGAAGCAAGAGGTGAAGAAAGCTGTGAGAGAAGCTAAGTTAGCGGCTTATGACGATATGTATAAGCGACTAGATACCAAAGAAGGAGAGTTGGATATCTATAAACTAGCTAGAGCAAGGGAAAAGAAGACAAAGGACCTAAACCAAGTGAGGTGCATCAAGGATGAGGATGGAAAGGTTCTTGCTACAGAGAACGCGGTTAAAGACAGATGGAAAGGTTATTTTCATAATCTTTTCAATGAAGGACATGAAATGAGTGCTTCTTTAGGGGAGTTGAGTAACTCAGAAGAGTGTAGAAACTACTCTTTTTATCGTAGAATCCGGAAGGAAGAAGTGGGTGTAGCTTTGAAGAAGATGAAGCATAGAAAAGCAGTAGGCCCAGACGATATACCAATCGAAGTGTGGAAAGTTTTGGGAGAGACAGGTATAACATGGCTCACTGACCTTTTCAATAGGATTTTGAAAACGAAGAAGATGCCGAATGAGTGGCGAATGAGCACTTTGGTGCCTATCTACAAGAATAAGGGTAATGTACAAAATTGCATGAACTATAGGGGAATTAAGCTAATGAGTCATACAATGAAGCTCTGGGAGAGAGTCATTGAGCATAGATTGAGGCAAGAGACACGGGTTTCGGACAACCAATTCGGGTTCATGCCAGGGCGCTCAACCATGGAGGCAATCTATCTCTTACGAAGATTGATGGAAAGATATAGAGATGGGAAAAAGGATTTACACATGGTCTTTATAGATTTGAAAAAAGCGTATGATAGGGTCCCAAGAGACATTCTTTGGAGGATTTTAGAGAAGAAAGGAGTACGAGTAGCATATATCCAAGCTATACAGGATATGTATGAAGGAGCAAAGACTGCCGTAAGAACTCATGAAGGACAAACCGAAAGCTTTCCCATAACTGTAGGATTACATCAAGGCTCATCCTTAAGTCCTTACCTTTTTGCGTTGGTAATGGATGAGTTAACAGGACATATTCAAGGTGATATTCCTTGGTGTATGCTTTTCGCAGACGATATAGTGTTGATAGATGAAACTCAGGAAGGGGTAAATGCAAAGCTTAACCTTTGGAGAGAAGTGTTGGAATCTAAAGGTCTTCGCATAAGCCGATCAAAGACAGAATATATGGAGTGCAAGTTCAGTGCAAATGGAGGCCAAAACGAGTTAGGGGTGAGGATCGGAGATCAAGAAATACCAAAGAGCGACCGTTTTCGTTACCTAGGATCTATCTTGCAAAAGAACGGAGAATTAGATGGAGATCTCAACCATAGAATACAAGCTGGATGGATGAAGTGGAAGAGTGCATCCGGCGTGTTGTGTGACCGCCGTATGCCACTGAAGCTCAAGGGAAAATTTTATAGGACGGCAATAAGGCCGGCGATGCTGTATGGCACAGAATGTTGGGCGGTGAAGCATCAACACGTACACAAAATGGGTGTAGCGGAGATGAGGATGCTTCGTTGGATGTGTGGGCACACGAGAAAGGATAAGATTAGGAATGAGGATATTCGGGGTAAAGTAGGAGTAGCCGAAATTGAAGGAAAGATGAGAGAAAATCGGTTACGGTGGTTTGGACATGTGCAAAGAAGGCCTACTGACGCTCCGATTAGAAGATGCGACTATGGGACAGAGGTTCAGGGCCGAAGGGGCAGAGGAAGACCTAGGAAAACTTTGGAAGAGACCCTAAGAAAAGACTTAGAGTACTTGGATCTAACGGAGGACATGACACAGGACAGAACACAATGGCGTTCTAAGATTCATATAGCCGATCCCACTCAGTGACTTGGATTTTCCAAGTCTCCAACCGAGAAGTTTTCCTCACTCGGGAAATTAAGGGAACACTACCTCAACCTATATGCTCCACTCACAAAGCTTCAACATACAAGCTTCAACAAAAGAAAATTCAAAGAACTTAGCGAAGAAGGCTTTGGTGTATTTAACACAATACGTTGAAATGAAGGAAAGCTTATTTATTGATATCCCCGATAAGTTACAAATATGTACATATACTTGAGTCAAAATAAACAAACAAGAGGGAGCCTTCACAAAGGTTGCTTAGGAGAAGTCTCAGCAGTCGGTAGAGCCCCAGAAAGAGAAGGCACCGGAGGGGGATCATTCGGAGCCTCAGTACTGGACAAAACCCTAGAAGGAGGAGGCATCAGAGATTGATCATTTGGAGCTTCATTACGCGGTACAGCCCCAGAAGACGAAGGCAATAAATGCCTTTGGAACAAACCCACAAATCTCTGATGATCAAGTAAAACCTGACCATCAGATTCCTTCATCTGGTCAAGCTTCCTCTTCATGTTTGTAGCATAGTCATGTGCGAGCCGGTGCAACTGTTTATTCTCATGCTTGAGCCCTCTAATCTCCTGTTTGAGACTCATCACTTCAGCCGCCAATGATTCAACTTGGCGGGTTCGAGCAAATAGGCGTTGGGCCATATTAGACACAGAACCTGCACACTGAACACTGAGAGCCAGAGAATCCTTAACAGACAACTCATCAGACCGTTTGGAAAGTAGTCTGTTATCTTTGGGAGTGAGAAGGTTCCTGGCCACTACCGCAGCGGTCATATCATTCTTCATCACGGAATCCCCAACGGTAAGAGGACCAGTAGGGGAGACGAAGGATGGGCGCCATATGTTGTCTGGAGAAGGCGGGGCTGCCTCTTCAACAAGGTTCAAGTCAAAACGACGGTCGGAGGGGCCAGACATTTTCAAAGGTGTTGAAGAGAGGAGGTCGGACAAATCAAGATCTTAGAAGTGCAAGAATGGAGCTTCTACTGGTGGATATTCAAGTGTGCTTTGGAACTTAATGTCAGCCCCTATAAAAATCTGCACTCGACGAAGCTTCAGAAATCGAAGAGGCGCCTGCTCAGAAATCGAAGAGGCGTTTGCTTTCTCAAAAGCTGGGCTGCTCAGAGACCACGAGGGTCGATCTCAGAAATCGAAGAGGTGTTTGCTTTCTCAAAAGCTGGGCTGCTCAAAGACCACAAAGGCCGATCTCAGAAATCGAAGAGGCTTGCTTTCTCAAAAGCTGGGCTGCTCAGAGACCACGAGGGCCGATTTCAGAAATCGAAGAGGCACCTACTTTTCCAGCCTTGTCAGCACCTGTCACACGCACACTCAGCTTTGCGGAAATTATGTGCATTCTGTCGAAGATTTCTGGCGAAGTAGAAAGCACATGAATCGTACTGTTCAATCACCCACTTCCCACACGCAACAGTAGCTCATGGGTACCACAGATAACTTTGCCAAAGTTCTCTGACAAAGTTGAGACACGTGAAGCTTGCAGCTCCCACTACATCGCTCTGACCAAGAAGGGTAAAAGAATTGCAAAGAAACAACACTAACAAAGTTTAGACACATAAATTTTGAAGGTCTAGCTACCATATTATTACCCACAAGGGTAAAGGAACAGTACCACTGCTGGATAATTGGAAAGTCCCGGTGTGTCAACCTCTGTGCTTCGTGGCAAGGTAGACTAGCAAACATGCCCAACCTTTACTCACATTCGAGAAAACACTCCTAACAAGATTGCTTGCTCCAAAATCGAAGAGGCACCGCCCTCTGAATCTCGAGAGCCAGACTCCCAACATGATTACTTTCTCAAAAATCGAAGAGAGGGTAAAGGAACAGTACCACTGCTGGATAATTGGAAAGTCCTTGTGTGTCAACCTTTGTGCTTCGTGGCAAGGTAGACTAGCAAACATGCCCAACCTTTACTCACATTCGAGAAAACACTCCCAACAAGATTGCTTGCTCCAAAATCGAAGAGGCACCGCCCTCCGAATCTCGAGAGCCAGACTCCCAACATGATTACTTTCTCAAAATCGAAGAGAGGGTAAAGGAACAGTACCACTGCTGGATAATTGGAAAGTCCCTGTGTGTCAACCTCTGTGCTTCGTGGCAAGGTAGACTAGCAAACATGCCCAACCTTTACTCACATTCGAGAAAACACTCCCAACAAGATTGCTTGCTCCAAAATCGAAGAGGCACGGCCCTCCGAATCTCGAGAGCCAGACTCCCAACATGATTACTTTCTCAAAAATCGAAGAGACACCGCTCTCCGAATCTCGAGAGCCAGACCCCCAGCAGGATTGCTTTCTCAAAAATCGAAGAGGCATCGTTCTCCGAATCTCGAGAGCCAGACCCCCGACAGGTCTGTAATCTTCACACGCAACATCAGCTTTCCAGATACCACAAACCACTTTTTCAAAGTGCTCTGACAGAGTTAAAACATGTGAAGCTGGCAGCTCCCACTACCGTGCTATAACCAAGCAGGGTAAAGGAATAGCATTATTACTTGATGTTAGGGAGACTCCTATATATGTCGACTTCCATCCCTAACGGACAGGCAGACCTGCAAAAATGCTCAACCCTTTCTCTTATCTGAGAGGGCACTCCCAACAAAGCCTTTCGAAATATTCAGCTTTCTTTCCCCCCGATAATACCTCTGTAAGCTATACTAGAGCAAGATTATCTCATATCATCAGGGTTAAAAGCAAGAATATCCCATATCATGCTTTTTCCCTGTCTTTTCCTTTGGCCTTGTTCTTACCTGCAAGACAAGGAGAAAGAGAGCAATCAGTCAGCACTTGGAATCAAGCTTCCAGCCAGGAACTGACTGCCTGGAACCCCTTACCTGATTACTTACCTGGCATTGCTCTCGAGTACTCATCTTCAACATCTTATGCTTCCAGGGAAGATACCGCATCTGCCTGAGGAACAGATAGGGCAAGTGAGAAGGATACAAGGAAGCATGTGGAGACAAGCGTAACAGCACACGTGCCGATACATCCACTACTCTATCAAAAGCAAAAGTATCCCATATCAGCAGGGTCGAACGTACTCTAGATTTGATGGGCTTGTTTTGACCCTCAAATTCTTCAGTCGGCCTTATACTCTGGAGGAAACCAGATAACCCTCCAGCCCAGTTCAAGAATAAGCCTGTGGAAAGTTACTTCTTCAAAAGCAAAAGTATCCCATATCATCTCTCCTCATTTTTCTTCTCTTTATCCTTCATGCTACCTGCAAGATAGGGAGAATGTGAACAATCAGCCGGAGCTCTGATTGCTTACCTTGTCTGTCACCTCTTTCAGCAGATCCCCCAGCTCGGCGACTTGGGGGACTCCTACTACATGGTTTGTATCTCGCTTGACCAAGCATGAAACTACAAGTAAGCTTCAAGTGAAATTGATACATTACCTTGTGCATCTCCACCAGTTACAGATACCACCCCTGGATGGAGGAAGAGTACCTCCAGAGAAGATGCCACATCTACCTATGAGACAGATAAGGCAAGTCAAGACGATACCACACTCCGGTACTTAGAAGTTTCGTGGCTACGAGATCATTCTCCCACAATATTTCCTAATGTCATTTGTACTAAATCATTCACTTGTACCCACTAAAGGAGAGCTTGAACCTATGTACTTGTGTAAACCCTTCACAATTAATGAGAACTCCTCTATTCCGTGGACGTAGCCAATCTGGGTGAACCACGTACATCTTGTGTTTGCTTTCCTATCTCTATCCATTTATATACTTATCCACACTAATGACCGGAGCAATCTAGCGAAGATCACAAAAAGCGACCGTTTTCGCTACCTAGGATCTATCTTGCAAGAGAACGGAGAATTAGATGGAGATCTCAACCATAGAATACAAGCTGGATGGATGAAGTGTAAGAGTGCATCCGGCGTGTTGTGTGACCGTCATAGGCCACTGAAGCTCAAGGGAAAATTTTATAGGACGGCAATAAGGCCAGCGATGTTGTATGGCACAGAATGTTGGGCGGTGAAGCATCAACGTACACAAAATGGGTGTAGCGGAGATGAGGATGCTTCGTGGGATGTATGGGCACACGAGAAAGGATAAGATTGGGAATTAGGATATCCGAGGTAAAGTAGGAGTAGCCAAAATTGAAGGAAATATAAGAGAAAATCGGTTCCGGTGGTTTGGACATGTGCAAAGAAGGCCTACTGACGCTCCGGTTCGAAAATGTGACTACGGGACAGAGGTTCGGGGCCGAAGGAGTAGAGGAAGACCTAGGAAAACTTTGGAAGAGACCCTAAGAAAACTTTGGACATGACACAAATGAGCGCAATGGCGTTCTAGGATTCATATAGCCGACCCCACTTAGTGGGAAAAGGCTTTGTTGTTGTTGTTGTTGTTGTATATTTAGGATTTCAAATGAATTGATCAATTTCCTGTTTTTATCCACTCAGATCTGAAGCAAATGTTGGTTCATCTACGAGTACACCTGAGCCCCATCCTTTACTTGCTCCCTGTCTGAAAGGACTAGGAAAGTTCTCGCATCTAATTGACTTGGATTTCATGGGGGATCTTATAAACTATCTGAAAAAGCTAGCTTCTGCTGGTGGTGATTCTGAGAATACATCAAAATGCTTGACTGTATCTGAACGCCTCTGCTGCTGCATTGTTGCATTTAAAGTGATGAGGAGCAATCTTGATGCCTTAAATGTTGATCTTCAGGACTTCTTTGTCCAGCTTTACAATATTATACTTGAATATAGGCCTGGAAGGTATGTACCAAACTTAAAATCCCAAAATTTGCTATGGTAAAACATTTCTCTACCACATTTTAGATGAAGTAGATAAACATCCCCAGATTCCTAGACCCATGTATGCTGGAGTTCTGAAACTTAGTTTGCATCTTTCTATTGAAATATTTGTTGTGATAAGCTTGTTTCCCGTGATGGTTTATTTATTTTTCACCTTAGAGACTAGTATAAGTGCATGCTTTCCAGGTCAAATTTACACTCTCTCTCTCTCTCTCTCTCTCTCTCTCTCTCTCTCGGGCACACGCACACATCTTTTTCTGGGTTTCTGTGTAGTTTATGTTTTATGATCATTGTAATGACTTAGCTAAACATTTTTTCTACTGTTTGTATTTATGGAAACAGAGATCAGGGCGAAGTATTAGCTGAAGCTTTGAAGATGATGCTGTGTGATGATAGACAACATGACATGCAGAAGGCTGCTGCATTTGTAAAGCGTTTGGCTACATTCTCATTATGTTCGGGATCTGCTGAGTCCATGGCTGGTATGTTATTGTTAAGCAATGAAGCTATCAATGCCTTGTCATGGATTGCTTATCCGTGTTCCCTTCTGATCTTTTGCAGCTTTGGTTACTTTAAAACATCTTCTTCTGAAGAATGTCAAGTGCCGGAATCTGTTAGAAAATGATGCTGGAGGTGGCTCAGTGTCCGGTTCCGTCGCAGTAAGCTCTCATGCTACTCTTGTTTGTCCGTTAATCATGCTTCATGATATTTAATAAATTGGAGCCAAGATTTGTCTGTTATTCAACATAGCTTTTATCTAAATTCTGATCCACGGTAGAGAGGCACAAACTATCATTAAAGTTTTTAATTCAAAAAGCAATCTTCATTAAAGTGATTTATATCGTGGTTTCCTTTTATTTATAAATGATTTTTTTTAATTATATGTGCTTTTGGTTTGGTACATTTGGAATTATTACGCTAATAATCTCGTTATATTGATTGTTCTAACTCTTCTGCTCTCTCTCCCTCTCTCCCTCCCAATGCACAGAAATATCACCCAGATGCTTCAGACCCCAACTTAAGTGGCGCTCTTGCTTCAGTTCTTTGGGAACTCAATCTTCTCGCCCAGCATTATCATCCAGCTATCTCAAATATGGCTTCCAGTATATCAACCATGAACACTGCTCATAACCAGGTTTATCTCTCTACCATTTCTCCTCAACAAGCTTTCATGGATTATTCCTTGGAGAGGCCGGAGTCTTTCAACCCACCAAATGACATAAAAAAATCAACTAACAAGAGAAAAAGAGGAAGTGGGTCTTCATTGTTAGCTGGGATAGAACCGTCTGCAGATACAAGTCCAATTGATGAAGATGATGTGAGAAAGAAACTTTCTGCTCATTTTACGCTTCTTCGTGACATTAAGGAGAATCAGAGTTTGAGGGCTAAGCTAGATAGTACTACATCATCCATACAGCTATATGAAGAGTATAAGCATCAGAAGAAGACTAAAAAGCCGAAAACCAAGATAAGGAAAACTTCGTTAACTGTCAAGTGACGTTGTCGGTCTTGAAAATTTTGTATTCGGGCAAATGTACGAGCTTATTGTTCACCATATGTTCTTTCCATTTTGGAATCATGTGTAATATTCTTCTCATTCTAATTAATATTTCGGCTTTTTTGTTAACAAAATTTATCCATCTCACTATTTATCATTTACTCTTGCTGAAAAAATGATATAGAAGGTTGAAATGTTATTGGAATATTTAGACTAATGTGAATTTAGACCAACTTGTTATCCTAAATTCTAGGTCTTAACTAATGTTGGTGTTCATTAATGCTCCAATGATTCCTTCATTCACTGTCTAACGCCAATGATTCAATGAAGACGTCTAAACTACTTTTTCTTTGATACAAGCGATAGTGTTAACTCGAGACCTCGAGTACAAAAATGAATGCCCTCAACTAATTGAGTCGTTGAACTCCAAATTTACTTATGCCCATCAACTAGTAAAGCACACAAACAAAATGAAGAGTGGAGCTCCCATAAAGTTGACACATTTCTTGTAAGTGGGGTCTCAAGTCTAAAACCATATCCCTTCATGGGGACCATAGCATAGCATAGCCACTTTCTCAGCTTACCAAATTTAGCACGTGCCACGTGGCAAAACACTATTAGCTGGTTATATATCCACAATCCCAACTCATTATTCCAAGTTTCCAAGCCCCGGGGAAGAACCCTTGAGCAAAGAAAGCATACTGGCAGTGGTCGACTTGCTTGATTCGAAGCTCAATATTCAAACATGGAAACCAGTGTTGCATGCTATGCCAGGGGAGCTTTTCCAGTGCGGAATAATGTCTCATCTCAGCATTCAAGCTCTCTTTTCTCTCCTGCTTCCATCTCTCCATCCTTCAATTCCAAGGTATTAATTGTTTGGTGTTTTCAGCCATTAATATAATAGACGTACATAACTGCATGCACATATTTTGGCATGTGAATGCAAGTAACTTCTATCCAGACGTGGGTTAAGCCAGTTGGTTAGGATAGTGTACCTGTCGCCTTTCACCCAAGTTTGAATCCCTCTTTAGAATATTGTCTTGTAAAAAAATAGATGCATATGACTTCTATTTAATAGATTTGGTTTTTTGACATGTGCCCAAATGGCGCTCAAATGAAAATAGTGAGTGAAGTTAACTAAAGGGTTTGTTTTGTGTATGCATGGCAGGTGTTGAGAACAAGCTCTCTATTTGGGGAATCATTGCAAATGGTGCCAAAGTCATCCCTAAAAGTTTTGAAGACAAAGAACACTTCAATTGTTCCCAAATGTGCAATTGGTGATAGCTTGGTAAGACAAAAAAGAACTTTGTGATTTGTTATTGTTATTTCCTAAAAGTTAAAAAAAAAAAAGAACTTTGTGAGTTGTTATTGTTATTTCCTAAAAGTTAAAAGTGGCTTTAGAGAAAAGAGCTTAACAACCAGTTTAGGCAAAAAGGTGTTTTTTAATTGGAGCTTTAAGAGGAATTATTTGTTAATTAACTTATTTGTGGTTGTAGGAGGAATTCTTAACCAAGGCAACCCCAGACAAGAAATTGATCACATTGTTGATATCAATGGGGGAAGCATTGAGGACCATTGGATATAAAGTGAGGACAGCATCTTGTGGAGGAACAGCATGTGTGAATTCTTTTGGAGATGAGCAGCTTGCTGTGGATATGCTTGCTGATAAGCTTCTTTTTGAGGTCAGAATCAATCTTTGTATATATTGTAATGTTGAAGAATATAAAGCCAAGTCACACATTAGAAAGTTGCATGACGAAATTCAATACAACTTATATTGAATGATGTTACGAGCTTATAATTGCATCGAGGCAATTCTCTTTGAAATCTTGACATGGTATCAGAATGACAAATATATAGGATGATTTGAAATTCGCAGAAAAGAAGTCGCTTCTCTTCTATTGTGAAAATTGATTTATGTGTTTGAACATGTAGGCCTTAACTTACTCACATGTCTGCAAATATGCTTGTTCTGAAGAAGTTCCTGAGCTCCAAGACATGGGAGGCCCAGTTGAAGGTCTGCTACTCTTATTTCGACTTATATATTCATATTGAGCACACAATATTTGAACATTGTAGATTTTGAAAGGGATGATTGGGAGTCTGAGAAGGTTACTTACAAGTTAAACATAACATCAACAGGTGGATTCAGCGTTGCTTTTGATCCATTGGATGGATCCAGCATCGTCGACACGAACTTCACAGTCGGGACAATTTTCGGGGTGTGGCCAGGAGATAAGTTGACTGGGATAACTGGAAGAGATCAGGTTGCTGCAGCCATGGGAATTTATGGGCCTCGAACGACATATGTTCTTGCTATTAAAGGCTTCCCCGGCACCCACGAATTCCTTCTTCTTGATGAAGGTTAGTTTTCAGATTATAGAATTAAATTCCATGTAAAGTTGTTCTCGAACAATAATTTGATAGCTCACTTCTGTTATAAACTTTGAACTTAATGCATGGATTCCCACATACTTTTCCTCTACCTATAATACAAAAGATGAAAAACTAAAACGAAATAGTTATCAAATGGGCCTTAAATTTTTCTCATTTCTCTATAAATGCAATGGTCAGGAAAATGGCAACATGTTAAGGAGACCACAGAAATTGGTGAAGGAAAGCTCTTCTCTCCTGGAAACTTGAGAGCCACATTTGACAACCCTGACTACGGCAAGGTCATTTCCTATTTCTTTTATTTTATTTTACAGTTGTTTCAGAGGACTGTTAAAAATGTTTTACTGATGGGGCAATTTCTTGAATTTTCATCTACCAGTTGATTGACTACTATTTGAAAGAAAAGTACACGTTGAGATACACTGGAGGAATGGTTCCAGATGTTAACCAGGTCTTTACTTACATCAACTGCCATGTTTGAGTTTAGTTAAAATTTTCTCTTCATACATGCGTTATTCTATTTTACAATCTAAATTGAGGAGGAGGATTTGGACTTGGGTGCATAGGAGAGCACAGTCACTCCAATGTGACACATCTATTTTTTTCCGAGTTGGACGCATCTACTATTAATTTATACTTATTAAGCTACTATTGCATCGATCTAAAATGTAAAACATAATTTTGGTCTGCAGATTATTGTAAAGGAGAAGGGTATCTTCACTAATGTGATATCCCCAACTACCAAGGCTAAGCTAAGACTGTTGTTTGAGGTTGCTCCATTAGGGTTGTTGGTTGAGAATGCTGGAGGGTTCAGCAGTGACGGACATCGGTCTGTACTCGATAAAATAGTCGTTAACCTTGACGATCGAACTCAAGTTGCTTATGGATCAAAGAATGAGATTATCCGCTTTGAAGAAACTTTGTATGGATCATCCCGGCTCAAGCGAGTGCCTGTTGGAGCTGTTGCTTAGTAGAACTTTTACATTGTTCATTATTTCAACATTTTTTTTTGTTCTGTTCTTTTTTTTTTTGTTGGAAAAACTGAAGCTATATATATCTCAACTAGTTATTGTGAAATTAGAGACACAAGGTTTGGATTTGTATTGAGAAGTAAAAATTGTTGAAAACATTCTATGAACTCATTACTTTCTGAGAATTATGGAGGTGGATTACAGTAAGTGGATTTATTTGCAGAAATTAAAAGATATACAAAGAGTTACTACCCCAAATTATGTATTGACAATACTCTGTTTTTCTTAAGAACTAAGACGATATATTTACCTCCACCCATTGAGTGAATGCACGAAAAAAAAACTGTCTGTCTCAACCTTGTGCAGACACAAGAAATGACACCCAAAAAACCTCTGCAAAAGTTGGAAAAGGCCACAAAGCAATGTACTTTTCATGCAAAATAACAGGATAACAGAAATGTTGGACTATTTTAACTGGTCTCGAACCAACTTTTAGGCCCAATATGCAATGCCCTAATCCATAATTTTGTTTTTCCAACCATATCATGATTCATGACACATCAAACTAAACATTTTTACTAGGGATGTGCACGGGCCGGGCCGGGCCCAAATTTGGAGGGACCGGACCGGACCTGCATGAAAATGCAACAGGCTGTGTCGGGGCGAGTAATGGAATTTCAAATTTTGGAACCGAACCTAACCCGGTCCGTTTGAAACGGACCGATTCAGGCCGGGTCCACGGGTCCAATCTTTTTCTTCTCCAATCTGGAGCCTCGCAGTCTTCGTCTTCTCCGATCTGCAGCAATCGAGTTGAGCCCTTCGTCTTCTCCGATCTGCCACTTTGTAATCTTTGTCTTCTCCAATGGTGAGGTGATTTCGCGAGTCGTGACTCATTTGGTGAGCCTGGTCGCTGCTGTGATTTTGACGCAGTTGATGGGTGGGAGGAAGACCAGAACGAGAACAGAGAAAGAAAGCGGGGGATCTGTACAATCACATAAATCCTATCAGAAAATCAAGCAAATCCCACATCAAGTCAAAATCAAACAAATCCCATATCATAAATACCCCCAAACCAAAACCCATATCTTACTGATTGATTAAAAAAAAAAAAAAAAAAAAAACAAAACAAAAACCCATATCGGAAAATTCCCCCAAAAAACCAAACAACCCCAAAGGGTTTCTCATCTCCTGTGTCTCCTCATTTTCCTTTGTAAATGCCTGTAGACCAATAACACCCGCAGTCCCTCTTCTTCCTCTTTAACCCACCCAACACAGGACAAGAGAAAAGAAGCAAGAGGAATCCTATCAATCATTACAACATTCTATTCTATTATATTATATTCTCTTCCATTCCAGAGAGAGGACAGAGAGGAGAGAGATGAGAGAGAGAAGAGAGAGAAACAAGCAATACCCAATTACTGTACTTCAAATGCTTAACGTCGACGAACTCGTCCTGATGGCGGGTGGGAAGGACCTCGATTGACGCCGGAGATGGTGGTCAAGTGGTGGGTAGGATGGACCTCGATCGACGGAGACGGGACGAAATGTTAAGTTCAGGAGATAGATCGTGAGGGAGAAGTCGAGAGTTCTGACTTCTGAGAGTGTCTTGATAATTCTACATAACCTAAAGAAATGAACGGTGGAGATTTAATCTCCCAGTGGAAACGGTTCGGGCCGAGGGCCCATTTTATCTGAAATTTGTACCCGCCCCGCCCCACTAATTAAATGGACCCGCCCCGTCCTGCCCCGTTTTGAATTTACAATATATGTACCTGCCTCAATTTGCAATTACCCGCTCCGACCCGCGGGTCCAGGACCCGTTTGCCCAACCCTAATGTTTACTACAAATTGGAAATGATGGAGATTGAACAGAGAGATATGATGGTGGTTTGATTCTATATGTAGCACCCCGGTACCTACGTTTATTTGGTGGTTTAGTTAGTTCATAGCTCATTGAAAATATCAGGGAAAAAAACATAGTCGGGTAGGAAATAGACACCGACAAATACATGGAGGAGCCACCGGAAGGAGAGAGAACAGTCAAGAAAAAACTGAGTCTAAATAAAATTTTAATTTGTATATTTAGTAAAAGTATTAAGAGTTATTTGCAATATTAGTGGGGATTTTGCACAATTTGCAAGACTATTAAGATCAAATTGCAATATCAGAAGTTAACCACAACAAATATGCTTATATTTAAGCTAACACGTACCTGTGTGGAAGCTAGACTTGTGGTCAGAAGGAGGCTGGAATGCCTCTATGACTCTTCTCGGCCCTCAAAGGTGATGCATAACCGTACTTTACCACCAATTGTCCCTTTTTTTTATTTTTTTTTATTTTTAAAGCTAGTACGTACCTCGTTAGAAGGAACCCTAAGCTGTAGAAAATGATACCTCATGTTTAGAAGCTAAGTCTTTTTATTTCCAACTCCTATTTGTTTCAACTCATGCTTTCATATCTCAAAACAAAACTTAGAGGTTATTTTCAATTTACACTGAAAATTATAGCGTTGGGAAAATTCATAGTTTTAGTCTTTTCGTTCAGGTAAGTTCCTACCATGGTATTTGATTTGTTGTGCTTCAATCCTTCTAAACCTTTGAACTCTTTATTACATAGAGCTACTATTTATACTAAATTATGTGTATTGTTTCCTATGATAATGGAATATTTTTAATTTCTCTTTCAATTTTGTTACTATACTCGCGTTATTTTTTTTTTATTCAAGGGAAGAGAATATGAAATACAAGATATCAGATGCATAAATAATACTCTAATTACTATATATTTGAGCCACAACCCTAAGCAGTTCTACATGTGATCGTATATTCATTCCCTAAAATCTGGATCCAATAGATTAATGCCGCCATGCATAGTTAGTAAGGCTTTTCCACTCTGCATATGGAAAACCAATTCCCTTAATTAGTACCATGTGCCACAACCACTTCCCATATAGCTATATACAAAACAAAATTATCGACATTATTAGCAAATTCAAATGATTTTTGTTCTTCTGTTGAGAGATTGAAAAGCCTTAGCCTTTATGGATCATAGAGATGCCATCTTTTAATTATAATTAAACAACTGTGATTTAAGTATACAAAAATTGCACTATATCTGCATGTCAGCTTGCATGCGATGATCAAGTGATTGTTTCTAAAAATATTTTGTTCACTCATATTCCATAATATTAATCAAAATTCTGAATCCCACATCAGAATACCTTGGCTTAACTCGAAAATAATAATAATAATATTATACAATTATAAATAATTACATGCAGGTTAATCAAACATGCATGTGCTTCATCTTCTCAATCATTAGTACGTACCACTTGACTATGACTTACGATCGATCTTGAACATGACTGCGGCTGCTAAAATTCAAACCGTATATATTGTACTTAATTATACTTGTCAAGGTTCCATCTGCAGCAACTTCCCAAACCGATCGATATTATTAAGTCGCCATGCAGTTTCCGAGTTAAGCTAATTAATTTTTTTCAAGTATTATTTTTGTTATATATCCTCTATTATTTGATTATATTATACAAGGCCTGCAGGTGGTGCAGGCTAATCATAAGCTGCGAGGCCGGCATTTATTTTCATATATTACCTCCGGGGTGTGCTATCCACACACTCTATTTTACTTCTCACACACCCCTTGATAATTTATGTCCGTTAGATCTTATTCAATTCATCCGATCTGACAACTGAAAATTAAAAAGATGTGTGAGAAATAAAATGGGATGTGTGGATATCACATCCCAAAGCCCCATTACCTCCTGCAGCAGCAGCAGCCACAGAATTTTATTTTATATTTAACTCAAATAATACTATCTATTTCGTTGATGAATGGCCAATTCAAGAATCGAACTGTTTGACTAAAAGATTTGTTAATTCTTTGTTTGGCGTGTGAATTAAACAAGGTATGAACGCATTGGAAGTTGAACTACGAATCAATGAGTCAAATATTTATCACTCCAAGTCGATCGAAGGTGGGTTTTGCCCACTTTCTCGGAAGTTATGATTTATCAAACAATTGAGGTTATGACTTCCATATATAAAATCCTTTCATTTTAATTCATTTTTTCCTCTTATTTTAAGATATAAATTACTTGTTCATTACTTTAAATGAGAACAACTTTCAAGTATATATATATACTCGTATATATGATTGGTTAAGTGGCGTATTATCCATTTGCTAATTATTGGCTTGGTGATCGGCTAATTGAGATTTCTTCTTCTAATTATTTAAACCATGTTGGAGATTAGGGAATCACACTCTTGTTTATCAAGTGGAGACCAATTTGGGTAAATGGGTTACTACCAACTTTCCTAATACTTGGAGAAAGGGACTTATGTACATGTAGAGGTAAGCTCTACTATATTGTAGCTACAATCTCTGCTATTGGCCAATTAATTAAGTTTATAGTGTTAACACATAGCCTCCCTCCTTCCACGCATTGCTTGAGGGCCGGCCCTGAGGGGCCCCCAATTTTTTTGTTAATATCCTGAGGGTAGCCCAAGTTGGTGTAGTGAAAATGTTCAGCTTCTTTTTTCTTTGGGGTGTGAGTTCAAAACATGGAGTTGCCTTTTTAGTCATTAATTTTTTCTTTCTTCCAAATTTACTCCCAATCCATCTGTCGAAAGCATATAAAGTTATAAAACTCAAGTCCCTTTGCAATCTTTTTTTCTCTTTCAACTTCCCAATCTCTCCATTTTTATCGAATGTTTAAATCAACTATCACATGGTCTTAAAGATTGTACGTTAAGATAATCAAAACTTTAAATTTATATTTTGCTTTTCAATGATTTTTTATTCAATGGATTATTTTAATATTCAATTAGTATAATGTTGATTTTAGAAAGAAAGAAAAAAACACAAGAGAAACATTTGGCGTTGCTTAGTGTATTATACTCGTCAATCAAGTTTTATTGTTCTTTACTGTCTTGATCATCAAGTTTTATTGTTCTTCACTTTCAATCTTAGACTCTTGATTGCAAACATTTTGTACATTTGCATCTAAAAACGTGAGACGTCTAATGTTTAAGTAATGTTTGTATATTTATCTTCTTTTGATATTAATTTTTAATGATATTTGAAGTGGAAGAAGAATTTTTATGTATTTAGAACATTTTTTTTTTTTTACATATTAATGTACAAAGAACCAAGGATCAGATAACTTTAGGGTCCCACTTCGAAGGCTTGACTAGGGCCCCTAAATTCTCATGGCTGTCCTTCCACTGCCTTCCTCATTGCCCAAGAACACTAGATCTACAGCAACCATCCCATCTTTTCTTTCTTCTAGCTCTTCCTTCCTTCCTTTCCCATCTTCCCTCAACATTATCTTCTCTCTGTGATTCTGTTTCTCCTGCCCCTATTGGCTGTTCTTTATGCCTTCATCCTCCCCTCTTAGCGTCTTTCTGTCAGAAATTCAGAGAGATGGACCACTGGTCTACTCCTAACCACATTCATACCATCTCAACTTAATCACCTCTTACTCAGTATTGAGTTTTATCACAAAAGCCCTTAGTGTTATTAGGAGTGGAACAACACATTTATATATTGTATTTTATTTTCTTAATTCCCAATGTGGGATTATGTTCAACACGCACCGCATGTGAAATCCCGTCCCTGAATTTTACTATTTAAAATAATGTATCTCGTATTTCATATTCATATTTGTAATTTCAACGACTATATAATTGCGGCGTACAAATTTTTCGATAAGTAAAGGGACGAAAATGTCCTTAATGAACTAACCGGATTTTCGAGCATGTATTTGATCCTTTCATAATTTTCTATAATTCTTTACATATTTGGACAGTACTCATCGATACGAGCGTGTAAGCACAAACAGAATGGAATTTGGAGTTATAACGAAAAAGTTATAAACGAACGAAGGTAAGGGCAAAATAGTCATTTTTCTATGAATTGGGAGGCTCCAAATTTGTGGGAGCTTTGTCTTGGTGAAAGGAAGCCATGTGAGTGGCTGCGAAGAAGAAGAATTAAAATAAAATAAAATAAGAAAGAGGGGAGAGACTAATCAGAGTAGGGAAAGAAAAAAAGGAAGAAAAAAAGGAGGGAGTGACCAATAAGGGCAAGAGAAGGAAAGGAAGGAAGAAGGCTGCCCAATGGGAAGAAAAGGAAAGAAGGGGAAGGGAGAGGGTGAGAAGCACCAAATTCTCTATCCTCGCTCGTTTCTCCTTACAACCCGACGGGTTGCATGGTTTCCGACAACATTTTCGTCGATTTCTACGGTGAAAATCGACAAGCCACCACCACCAAATATCTCAGCGCCATCCTTGCTACCAGTTTCATCCAAAATCGATTGGGATTAACCCTAGTTTCGAGAAGAACTGCACCGATGAGTGCGACGGACACCGGCGGCAATCCATCATTTTCTGAAATGCCTACCTTCGATCACCACCACAAAAACACTCATATGGAGGATAGGAACAAAGCCTAAGGAATGGTGAAAACGTTGGAGCGAGTATGGAGGTCGAATCGAAGCACACCAAAAACTAGGGTTTTGGCAGTTCAAGGGAAAATTCAGGCACTTCCCGAACGAATTGGACTTCAGCCCAGGTATTAAAGTTCTTCCCTTTATTGTGCTCTACATTCCTGCAAAATTTGGTAATTTTTTGAATTAGTTGGATTTTCCAGCGAGCTAGGACGGCGGTGGGTCGAGACCCTATTTGCCATTCCTAGACTAATTTGGATACCTTGGTCCCATATGTGATGCCCGATTGATGAAATTTTGTTGTATGACTATAGTTTTGATGGAGACCGCCACTTGGTCATTATATGAATTGATGATCTGATCATTGGATTGTTACCAAACTTTAATACATAATGGTACGTAATATTTGAGGACATTAGGAACATACGGATTAGGAATCCGATGTACAGATCTTCCCAAATTAGATAAGTTTGTAATACTAATTGTTGATCACCATCTAATTCTAGCAATTGGCAGAGATCCGATCGTTGGATCGTGATGAGATTTTAGTATGTCATTATATGAGCATAATGAGAATTTAGGAAGTTACGGATCTAAAATCCGATGAGCGGATCTTCCGGATCGAATTACATAGGGTTGTGGACCCTATCGTTGACTACAAGTTGACTTTTGGTCGACATGCCTCAAAACGTTTGAAATACTAAAATTAGTACTACTAGAGACTCAGTGAAGTCAAGTGGACCTATATTGGATAAAGAGTGACTTAAGATATGGGATATGGTGATTACCCTAATTTTGTATTTAGTATCATTTGTGGATATTATTTGATTTTATAATGTGAATCTATTGAAATGTGATTAGTCATTGATCTATGTTTATTAATTGTGATTTGACTCGTGGATTGATAATATCATTGAAATGTGATTTGAAGTGCTTGTTGAATTGTTTGATGGAAAGTAATTTAAAGTGCATATTTGAATGTGATTTGATTTACATGATTGGTATGATGTGATGAAATGTGAGGGCTAGTAGTAAACCATGAACCTATTGTCATGGGGTTTGTTGCTTCGAGACTTGTTTCACATATCGCTTGATTGTTTCATTTCTCGTTTCGCTAAGCCATTATTAATTGAGTACTTTGATTCATGTCTTGTTTCTTTGAGCCATTGTTATGTTTCTTGGACTTCCACTCAATTCCGTGGAGTGGTCCAGAATTGGGTTCTGCTAGGGTTCCATTGAGTGGTCTGGTTTCCTGCTCTGTTTGGGTTTCGTTGAATGGCCCGGTTCCCTATTTCATCTGGATTCCGTTGAGTGGTCCAGAATCCATTGTGATCCGCTATTCTGTTGAGTGATGGTCCGAAATCGTATCTATCTTGGGTTTCATTAAGTGGTTCGTTATGCATTATACTCTACAATTCTGCTGAGTAATGGTCTGGAATTGTATCTACTCGGATTCTGTTAAGTGATGGTTCGAAATCACATCCACTTGGATTCCGTTGAGTAATGGTCTAGAATCGTATCTACTCGGATTCCGTTGAGCGATTCAAAATCCCTTTTACTTCGTGAGTTCGTTGAATGGTCTGGAACCCGATGTTAATGGATTTCGTAGAGTGGTCCAAAATCGCATCATTTGACTTGTTGGTTCCTTGGATTTGATTTCAGCTTTAGAGATGTAGGCTTCGACTGAACTATGTGGCTTTAGCCCTGCATTTCGGCCTATGATATGTGTTATTGATTGATGTGATTGTAGAATGATGTTGGTTGTGATTGTTGTCATTATGATTAGACTTGTTGACCAATGTGGCTAGAGAATAACATTGTGCTTCGTCGACTGTTCTTTGAGATGTTGCATACTATGAATTGTGATATTATGTGAAACATAGTGATTTATATGATGGATGCATTGGAAAACATATATGTGAGAATGGCATACTCGCGGGCATGAGAAGATGATAATCGTTGTTTGGCGTAAGGTTGATGTGTAGTGTGGTACTCTATGAATTTTGTTAGAAGTATTTTACGAAAAGATTAGAGTTTGATGAATGACGAACTACGAATGGCTTGATCCCTATTTAGGGTACGTAGGCAGTCTAATGATGCAGCCATAAAGTATACGAAAAATTTATATGCGATTCGATTCTTGAATTATGCTTTGTACATACTTCGGAGGCGGGGTATGTTAGAGATACGGATACTTGGTGATGTCACTTGTCGATCCTTGACGTATGTTGGGATCGAGGCGTGACAACTTTTTGTGGTATCTGAGCTTAGGTATTAGGTCCAAGTACCTTTACCTTTAGATGCTGGAAATTGTGTCATGGAATTGAAAAATATATTTAATGGTTTTTCTTCACTCAAATCTTGGTTATTGAGGATTGTGATTTGAATCAGGTAAGTATTGATGAATTCTTGTTCGTATTGACATTCCTTGTGCTTGTATAAAGATGGGTATTGAGGTCGTGTTGAGATGATGATAATTGTATTTGTGAGTTATGGTTCGATGTTGTCGAGATTGATTTTAGCTAAATTTGAGTATAATTAAAGTGTGAATGCCATTTGTGCATCATTATCTGTTTGCTAGGTGGCATTGGCGGTTATGGAATTGATACTGAAATTTCAAGGACGAAATTTTTTATAAGGGAGAAGGATGTGCAATCCCGTCCCTGGATTTCACTATTTAAATTTATGTATCTTGTATTTCGTATTCGTAATTTCAACGCTTATATAATTGCAACGTACAAATTTTTCAGTAAGTAAAAGGATGAAAACACCCTTAATGAATTAAGCGGATTTTCGAGCACATATTTGATCCTTTCATAATTTTCTAGATTTCTTTACATATTTGGATAGTATTCATCGATATGAGCACATAAGCGCAAATTGAATGGAATTTGGAGTTACAACGAAAAAGTTATAAACGAAAGAAGGTAAGGGCAAAATAATCATTTTTCTATGAATCAGGGAGGTTTGTGGGAGCTTTGTCTTGGTGAAAGGAAGCCATGTGAGTGGCTGGGAAAAAGAAGAATTAAAATAAAGTAAAATAAAATATATATAAAAAAAAAAGACCAACCGGAGAAGGGAGAGGAAAAAGGGAAGAAAAGAAAGAAGGAGTGACCAATAGGGGGAAGAGAAAGAAAGGAAGGAAGAGAAGAGAGGAAAAAAGTTGCTCAATGGGAAGAGAAGGAAAGAAGGGGAAGAGAAAAGGTGTGAAACACCAAATTCTCCATCCTCGCCCGTTTCTCCTTGTGACCCGACTGCAACCTGACAGGTTTCATGGTTTTCAACGAGATTTTCATCGATCTCTTCGGTGAAAATCAGCAAACCACCACCACCAAATATCTCAGCGCCATCCTTGCTACCAATTTCATCCAAACTCGATTGGGATTGAGCCTAGTTTCCAGAAGAACCGTACCGATGAATGCGACGGACACCGGTGGCAATCCACCCTTTTCTGAAACGCTTACCTACGATCACCACCACAAAAACACTCATCTGAATGACAAGAACAAAGCCCAAGCAATGATGGAGGCGTTGGAGCGCATATGGAGGTCGAATCGAAGCACACCCAAAACTAGGGTTCCGGCAGTTCGTGGGAAAATTAGGCACTTCCTGGCCAAATTGGACTTCGGCCCAAGTATTAAAGTTCTTCCTCTTGTTGTGCTCTACATTCCTACAAAATTTGGTAATTTTTTGAATTAGTTGGATTTTCTGGTGAGTCGGGGCGGCGACGCATTCCCGAGATCGCACTTACCCTTCCTAGACTAATTTGGATGCCCTAGTTCCATATGTGATGCCTGATTGAAGAAATTTCGTCATATGACTATAGTTTTGATAGAGACCGCTACTTCGTCATTAGATGAATTGACGATCTGACAGTTGGATTGTTACCAAACTTTACTATGTGATGGTACGTAATATTTAAGGACTTTAGAAACTTATGAATCAGGAATCCGACATACGGATCTTCCCAAATTGGATTTTTAAGTTTGTAAAACTAATTGCTGACCGCCACCTAATTCTAGCAATTAGCGGAGATCCGACCGTCGGATCGCGATGAGATTTTAATATGTCATTATATGAGCATAATGAGGACTTTAAGAAGTTACAGATCCGAAATCCGATGTGTGGATTTTCTGGATTGAATTATGTAGGGTTGTGGACCCTACCGTTGACTGAGAGTTGACTTTTGGTTGACATGTCTCGAAACGTTTGAAATACTAAAATTAGTACTACTAGAGACTCAATGAAGTCAAGTGGACCTATATTGGATAAAGAGTGACTTAAGATATGGAATATGGTTGTTACCCAAATTTCGTATTTAGTATCATTTGTGGATATTATTTGATTTTATAATGTGAATATATTGAAATGTGATTAGTCATTGATCTATGTTTATTAATTGTGTTTTGATTCATGTATTGATGATATCATTGAAATGTGATTTGAAGTGCTTGTTGAATTGTTTGATGGAAAGTAATTTGATGTGCATATTTGGAATGTGATTTGATTTACACGATTGGTATGATGTGATGAAATGTGAGGGCTAGTAGTGAACAACGAACCCATTGTTATAGGGTTTGTTGCTTCGAGACTTGTTTAACATATTGCTTGATTGTTTCATTTCTTGTTTCGTTGAGCCATTATAAATTGAGTACTTTGATTCATGTCTTGTTTCTTTGAGCCGTTGTTATATTTCTTGGACTTCCGCTCAGTTCCGTTAAGTGGTCCGGAACTGGGTTCTGCTCGGGTTCCGTTGAGTGGTCTGGTTCCCTGCTTCGTCTGGGTTCCGTTGAGTGGTTTGGTTCCCTGCTCCATCTGGTTTTCGTTGAGTGGTTCAGAATCCCTTGTGATTCGCGATTCCGTTAAGTGATGGTCCGAAATCGTATTCAGCTTGGGTTTCATTGAGTGGTTTGTTATGCATTATACTGCACGGTTTTTGTTGAGTCATGGTCCGAAATCGTATCCACTCGGATTTCGTTGAGAGGTCCAGAATCCTTTTTACTTTGCGATTCCGTTGAGTGATAGTTTGGAATCGTATCCACTTGGATTCCGTTGAGTGATGGTCCAGAATCCCTTATACTCCGCGATTCTGTTGAGTAATGGTCCAGAATCGTATCCACCTGGATTCTGTTGAGTGATGGTCCGGAATCCCTTCTACTCCGTGATTCCGTTGAGTGATGGTCCGAAATCGTATCCACTTTGATTTTGTTGAGTGATGTTCCGGAATCCCTTCTACTCTGCGATTTCGTTGAGTGATGGTCTGGAATCGTATCAACTCGGATTCCGTTGAGAGGTTCAGAATCCCTTATACTCCGCGAGTTTGTTGAATGGTCCAAAACCCAATGTTGATGGATTTCGTTGAGTGGTATGAAATCGCATCATTTGACTTGTTGGTTCCTTGGATTTGATTTCAGCTTCAGAGATGTAGGCTTTGGCAGAACTATGTCACTCTAGCCGTGCATTTTGGCCTATGATATATGTTAGTAATTGATGTGATTGTGGAATGATGTTGGTTGTGCTTGTTGTCATTATGATTAGACTTGTTGATCAATGTGGCTAAAGAATAACATTGTGCTTTGTTGACTATTCTTTGAGATGTTGCATACTATGAATTGCGGTATTATGTAAAACATAGTGATTTATAGGATGGATGAATTGGAAAACATATGTGGGAGAATGGCATACCTGTTTGCATGATAAGGTGATAATGGTTGTTTGGCGTAAGGTTGATGTGTAGTATGGTACTCTATGATTTATGTTAGAAGTATTTTACGAAAGAAAAGATTAGAGTTTGACGAATTACGAATGGCTTGATCCCTGTTTAAGGTACATAGGTAATCTAACGAGAAGGTTAAATGCAGCCATAAAGTATACGAAAAATTTCTATGCAATTCAATTCTTGAATTATGCTTTGTACATACTCCGGAGTCGGGGTATGTTAAAGATATGGATACTTGGTGATGTCACATGTCGATCCTGGACGTATGTTTGGATCAATGTGTGACACCGCACGTGAGACAATGCATGACATTACATTAAACCTAGTAACTTGGGCACAACACAAACAATGTTATATAAAACTGGTAACTCATGTCACATGACCTACAATCGAACCTACTCTGATACCTTGTCAGAAATTCATAGAGACGGACTACTGGTCTGCTCCTAACCACACTGATATGGTTCCAACTTAACCATCTTTTGCTTGATGTTGGGTTCTATTACAAAAAACCTCGGTGGTATTAGGAATGAAACCACATATATATATATATATATATTTTTTTTTTTCTCAATTCCCCGATGTGGGACTTATATTCAACACTCTCAACGTTTTTCTCTGTCTTCCTTTCATAGCTTCTCCCCCACCATTTTGTGGGCAACCATGGTCCTGGCTTTGGAGCCTCCACCCATATAAGGTCCCTTGCCTCCTCCCGAGGTCTTATTCCTTGAATTGAGGCTTAATTCATGGTTTTGGGTTGGATTCATGGTTATTGGTGGGTCAAATCCATTTCAATCTGCTTGAATTCATGGTGGTGACACTCTCCCCACTATCGTGTGGTTACACAGCCCTAGGCGCCCAGATCTGTGGTGAATCCACTGCCTAGTGTGTCATAGTCCTCCATTGAGACTAGCGGACGGATGAACTTTTTTTTTTAGATTAGTGTATGTTTTGTTTATGCCACAGTAATAGGTGATGTAATATCGTCTTTGAGTGACGACTTAAATGGTCTCACTTTCGAGCGATGGTTCTAGTGGTCTCACCTTCAAGTGATGATTCTATGTAATCTCGTCTTTTTGTGGTGACTTTATGTGTTCTCTTTCTCCAGAGACGACTTTGTGTGGCCTCGCTCATCAGCGCAGATAGGTGTGTGCACTAGTATAGGTTTGTTCCATCTATTGTTCTTGTGACATTCTATTTTGGTGCACCTATACTTTGTGGTAGTCATGTAGGTGTTTTGATTAATTGCTTGCTTGTGCAAATTCACTCCAAATAAATGTACTAATCACTGGAGCAATGTACCCAATTAACACTCTTGTATTTGATTATGATGATCAGTGAAATCCCGCTATTATTTCTTGTAAAAAACAAATATGGTAAAACGAAGAAAATTTGATTTCATATTTCACATATATAAAACACAAACCATATTTCATTAAATCATATTCATTCAAATACTTACGATTTTGTTAACTACACTTATTTAATTCTTCTTGGATTATGTACAATTAAACAGAGTAATTTGGATTATTTTTTGTATTAGCTATGCTGAAGAAGTTACGCACTAATGATTTGATCTAGTGGGTTCTAAACAAGATTGAAAGGGTAAAAATTGTTCACGAAATTTAAGAATTAATTGAGTTTTGATACGATGAATGCAAATACGATACGATGAGTTCTATTAAAGCCAAAGTATTATTTCAGACGTACTGAAGAATAACTCAAACTTAAGTGTTAGTATTTCCCATTCAAAATCCTAGCCACCCTTTATGTTCCCAAATCTAGATCTGAAACCATCTTAGCCGTCGGTTTCTTGCTTTGGCTTGGGACTAGTGGCAACCACTCTCGCCCTTTCAATAATTCTAATTTTGGGGTGTAACACAATCCTCAATTGGTTTTATGGCTATGCCACCTTGTTCCCTAAAAAATGACGGAGACGCCTCCTTGGGCAATCTAATTTGGTGATTGGACCGCTTGGGCTAAAGGATCTTGCGGCTGCACCGTCTGAGTGATCAGATTTGGTGGCTCCGCCGCTTAGCACGCTATAAATTTGGTAGGCTTCGCCGCCTCCTTTGACATATGAACACTGTGGATTCTGCTTGAGCATTGTTGGTGCAGGTTTCCTTGGTCAGAGAGTCACAGCCCTCCACTGGAATGAGCCGGGCAGTGGATATTTGCTCAGAGTAGTGTAGTTTGTTGTCTCGTCTAGCAAGTAACGTGATCGCGCTTTAGCAATGGCTATATGTGGTTTTCGTCTTTTAAGAGACGAGTTATGTGGTCTCATCTTTCAACGATGATTTTAAGTGATCTCGCTCTTTGGTGATCACTTTATGTGGCCTCGTTATTCATCAACGACCGATGTGGATGCTGGTTCAAATTTGTTGCCTCTATCGTGTTTTGTGACAGATTTCCATTGTTGTTTGTAGTTTTGTGCATGTGGTAAACGTTTAAAGGTTTTGCTTTTATTTTGTGCTTGTGCAAATTCATTCGAATCAATTTCTTGGTCACTAGAGCCATCTTATCCAATTGGCACCTCTCTATTTGTTATCTATTAGCACCTCTGTATTTGCTTGTGATGATGAATGAAATACAACATTATCGTTTCTTGTCAGAAAAAAGAAAAAAAAAAGAAACGTAGATGCTAGCTTAAGTGCATGCGTATATTCATAAAACAAGGTCCACCAAGCAGCCTAGTGAGCATGTGAAGGAACCTGCTGGGGATGTATATGGTCAGTTGGTAGTTATATATAGCTAGAGGAAAGGTAACGTCGATGGACAACAATAACAAGATTGCTACTAGAAGACATTGCTAATATGGTAGGTTGCCCTACATACATATAATAAAAAAAATCGAGAAGAAGCTCGTCAATAATGTAAAAGTGCAGTCATGCATACCATCTATGAAATTATCCAATTTTAGCTTCATTATCTAGCAAGCTATACATATATAACCAATATATATCATGCGACTTGTATCACTATAGTAGCTTTCATCACATTTGACATTTCCCTCAATGGTTGATTTGATAGTTGAAAGAGGCATGAAACTATTATCCAAAATACAGAGAAGAAGAAGATGAAGGTTTTAGAAGGAAATCAAAGCTTGTATTGATAGTTGAACATATTACAGAAAATGAGAGAAAATTTACAATTTATACTAACCTACAAACTAACTCTAACCTATAAGAATCCTATTTGGACTTAACAAGTTGTGATAAGGGAGAGTTTACATGTTGATAATATAATTCTATAGAGTTTGAACATCTTATTTTTGTGGAAGCACATTTAGAATGCTTTGAAATAACCACGTAATGTATTTTACCACTAATCCACTACTCCATTTAAACCGGGATTTGGTGCAACGGGACAATAACCATACTTCCACGATAGATGGAAGTTGGTTGCCATTGCCACAATAAATGTAGGAATTCCCTACTCACAGAAAAAAAAAACGTTCTAAGAAAAGGGTTCTATCACCATAAGAACACAAGGGCTTCAAGTGAGTAGAAGACTTTCCTTGGACAATTACTTGCAAACTAGGGTTCTCTCGTTCATCTAACTCAATGTCGTCTTCAGGTATTCTCAAAAGCTTTACCTGATTGTGTAGCATTAACATTGTATGTATGTATGTATATATGTATGTATATATGTATGTATGTATGTGTGTGTGTGTGTGTGTGTGTGTGTGTGTGTGTGTGTGTGTGTGTGTGTAAGGATGCACACATACATATTGATCTTGTTTTAAATGTGTAATCCTTGTATAATTATAATAGTTGGGTATCAGAGCCAAGGTTAGTCTCACTTTGATTCATGTTTTGTTTTGTTGTCACTTTTCTCTTCTCACCACCATCTCGAGTGTTTGCAGATAAGAAAACAAGAATTACAGAAGTCCAAGTAATTGATATACTAAATGACACACGCCGTCCCGAAGGAGGGCATGATGGCCGTCACGTGAGAGTGACGTAACCATTTACACAGTTCGGAAGCTTTAAAAATACAATTACTAAGATGAAACACCCGAGGGTGAGTCCTACATTTGTGAATTCTGTCAGAACACCGCTGGATTTCCTCGTGGCCACCAAAGCTCTGCAATCTAGAACCTGGAGGGGCGCAAAACAAAATTGAGTGGGTCAGTAAAACAAAGTTTTTCGAAAATCTTTCATTTAAAACATTTCTAACCCCTCGCTGTAAAACCTGTATACTTTCCCGAAAATAGCATAATACTTTTCATAAATCTCAAATCATCAAACTTTCTTAAACCAGAAATTATGCCATGTTAAAAACTTTCAAAAACAGATTGAATGATGCATCAATGTAACAGGTGAAATGATGAATTAACCGGAGACCCTGCAGTTGGTCCTGTACGGTTAATTCCATAGCTCAACATCCAATCCAACCGGAGTCACCTCGGTGACCTGTACGACACTACACTGCAGATAAGTCGGAACTACCTGAAGTAGTCTGTACGACATGAATGGTGTAATAATACGCTCTAGTGCTTCTCTCATCAATCATCTGTGCACATAACCTAAGTCACCTACCAGTCGGAATCACCTCAGTGATCTGTACGACTAGCATGTCGGAACCCTCTCATGGTCTGTATTGGATCCAAGATGAGCGTGCGGTGCGGTGAATACTATAAGCACTAACACCATGATTGCAGGTTATGAGCTATCAACATAATATACATCATCAATGATTCACATGAATAACATAAAACTCACCTGATACTTACCTGTGCGTCCACAGCACCAATTCACACATATATATGCATCAATTATCAATTCGTATAACTCATATCATTCATATCATTCATATTATGTATGCATGGCATTTTAGAAACATATTTTCATTAAAAACTCAATTTCTGGGAATTTCAATAGTATATAGGTATAAACGGAAATACTGCCCACTCACCTGGAGTTCGCCCAACAACTCCATCGCACAATACGTCGAGGCGTCATGACGATCGGCGCCTAAAACAATAATAAAATCCAATCTCAGAAATCATATCAATAGAATATATAACTTATATACAACACGTCACTACGCAGTTCGATCCGGAAGATCTGCAACTCAGATTTCAAATCCATAACTTCCAGAGGTCCACAATATATCTCTAGGACAATTTCCTAAAATTTCATTACCATCCAACGATCGGATCTCCGTCAATTTCCAAAACCAAGTGACGGTTAACATTCTATTTTATGAGCTTACAACTCCAATTCCGGAAGATCCCTGAATCGGATTCCCGATCCGTAAGTTCCTATAATCCTCAAATATTGCGTATTACAATGTATCAAATTTTGGTGACGATCCAACGGTCGGATCGTCAATTCACGTTTTCGCCTAACCACGAATCGTACCCAACTTAGGTTCAATTACTCAATTTACGTCCATCAATTACTTTTTCAGGAAAAACTTCTGAGCGAGATTTTGAAGTGCAGGCTTGTGTACCTACTGGATTATGTAAATTATGGTTTTAAAACTTGTAACATGTCAATATTCTTTTCCAAATAGAGGAATGTATGAATGGTTTGAGATTTTTTTAGGGTATAACAGTTTTAAGAGAATTAAGTTGATTATTTTCTTGTCCAAAGACTTGAAATTTTGGTTGTTTTCCTAATCTTTTACATGACTATTATACAATAAGGTTACATAATCTATTTTCAAAATGATGGTTGTTTATGTTTCTTACCCAAAGGTGTAACATAAACATGTATGAATGATGGATGTGAAATATTTGTCCATAAAGGAAAAGGTGAAGGCAGGAGTATCTTCTCATAAAGCCCTTAGTTGTTGGAGTGTTCAAGGATCATGTCATGAATATGGGAGTCATTGACTCATTCAATTCTGCTGTTATGTGGGAGTGAATTTCCCTATTTGAATAAGTATGAATTCATGTGTTTTGTTCTTCATGGTTTTCAGTTGACATGTTGATGAATTCAACCTTGATGATTGTTTCAGTCGTTTGTATATACAAATATATGCTTGCAGCGAGCTGATACAAGTTGAGGTAATGCTCAGGAACTTGAGTGATAAAGAAGCTTGTTTAATCAAGTGTTATGAGAACATTGCAACCAAACAAAGGCTCGACAATGGTTAGTTGGATTGTTCAGTGGGAGAGATGAATTGAGATACAGATTAAATTATGTTATTAATGTGTATAAATGTTTGATTACACTTGCATTATATAGTATGAATTTGAGGATTGTGATTTTAGGGTGAATACATTATTTGTACATGTATTATTTCCTAAAGTTCAATCCTTAAACGATTACTAGTAAATGTGAATAAGATGTTAGTTGCTTAAAACTCAAAGTGATCACTAAAGAATGAATTCATATTAGACATGGAACTTCTAAACCACAACTAGTTAGCGTCCATGTGGGAGAATTTAAGAATCCTATTTGGACTTAACAAGTTGTGATAAAGGAGAGGGTACATGTTGATAATATAATTCTATAGAGTTTGAATACGTGGAAAAGTTAACATCCTATTTTTGTAGAAGCACATTCAAAATGTTTTGAAATAATCACTTAAGGTATTTTACCACTAATCCATTATTCCATTTAAACCGGGATTTGGTGCAACAGGACAATAACCATACTTCCACGATAGATGGAAGTTGGCTGCCATTGCCACAATAAATGTAGGAATTCCCCGCTCACAGAAAAAACGTTCTAAGAAAAGGGTTCTATCACCATAAGAACATAAAGGCTTCAAGTGAGTAGAAGACTTTCCTTGAACGATTACTTGCAGACTAGGGTTCTCTCGTTCATCCAACTCAATGTCGTCTTCAGGTATCCTCAAAAGCTTTACCTGATTGTATAACATTAACCTTGTGTGTGTGTGTGTGTGTGTGTAATGACGCAATGGTATGTGGTTAACACGACACACATACATATTGATCTTGTTTTAAATAGCATGTAATCCTTGTATAGAGTTAACCTTAATTTTTAGTTCTAACCTAACATTCTAACAAACTCTTCCTAGACCAATCTCCGCCATACATCTATTCATACTTTCAACATTAATTTCAAATTGTTTAACGATCGGTGTCCAACTCCGAACATTATTCTAGGAATATCATGCATATATAATACCAATCTCGAATATTGGCTCCATTAAACTCACAAGTGCTTCCGAACTGGCACGCGTAGTATCTTTGGTCTAACATGATTCTTTTAAATATATTGAAATATATGTTCATATATTTTTAAAGGTAAGTGCTGAAGATTGAAGAAGAATATATATTTATATACACACACACATCAACTGTCACTAAATTTCTTAATTTGTATCCAATCATGAAGCCCACGTCAAACCTGTGTTTATATATATATGTGTGTGTGTGTGTGTGTGTAAAACTCATGCAGCTGGCTGGCAACATAAGTCAAGTACGTAGCCTGGCATAAAATGGGGTTATGCCTTTAATTATATATATATATATTGTAAACCCCTCGTCGATCCACCACCTCCAATGCTCCAGCTAAATTATTCCCTCGGAAATGGCTACGGTTTTGTTCCTTTTGGACTAGCATACAATAAGCCTTAATGAGCGCCTGCAATCCGACTTCACTCTGATTAAGTACTCTATAATTCCAACTTAGCTAGAGATGATGTCAAAATCTTAATTTTTTTTTTAACGTGTCAGTAAATTTGTTAGCATCTTATTCTTTTATTAAACTTATGTTGTTTGATTGTGATATTCTCTTATTATTATTTTTTAATAAGAATCAACATGATTAATGCACGTTATGGTTCATGATCTAGTATGATAGTATTTCTCTACATATGTGGCCTCCTTTCTTATACACAAGGGCAGGAATTACTTTCCCTAATTTAATATACTAATCGGGGTAAGGTTCAGAGATCAAATTAGCACAGCCTAGTTGGTAAAGATATGAATCTCTCTTCCAAAACAGAATACTAGCTAGTATCAAGTAAATAATATAGAATCATCCGAGCTTATTCTCTAATATTCTACTTCAGTATAGCAATCTTGGATCCTAAAATGATAAAGATTTGTAGAAATACAGATAAGCAGAAAATCCTCAATGATATTATTCTTTTCACTTTTATATGTATATAGACACATTTTTGTGAGGTCCACTTCGTAATGTATTCCAACGATCCAAACATCTATCTTTTAGGTATTTCCTCAAGGATCATGTCTATCAAAATACCTAAATCTTAAACCATATGACCGTGTGGGATTAAGGATTTAAGGTTACTTTGTAGAACTATATTCGTCCATTTCCTTCACTACAAATGAATGTTTTAATGGTGGTTTTGTATTTGTCTAATTTTTTGTAAAGATTATCTATGAATAATGTTCTACAAAATAGACAGCTCGAATCGTTAAACACGTTACGGAGTAGGCCTGCAAAACGTGTGTGAAAAATTGGGTAAATACTCTTTACAGATTTCACACTTAGATACTGCACCTCTTGATCATATTATTTTGAACAACATATATATAGAGAACATCCATCAAGCACTCTTTTAAGGATATATATATATATGATCTGGTAAAGTATTGAAAAGTTGGTTGGTCACACATTTCGGCCAATAAAACTTATGATCATGTCACTCGTATGGTTGAGCTTAATTTCGGATAAGGTTAAAATTAATTCCGAATTAAGAAAGCTAATTAACAATAATCAATCAAGTGAATGGTGTAAAAAATACGTCTTTGTGACGCCTCCGTTGCACTTGAGGTAGCCAAGCATGCAGGGCCCCGTCCTTCACTTCATGATCAGTTTTGCATTTGTCACCATATACATTTGGTACCTTATCCTTTTCAATTACTTGTCCATTTCTGCTTGTTTTGTTTCAAGCCGGATCCTATTCGGGTCCACAATTAATCCACATTTCACTTGATTGACTACATAATCAATTCAAAATTTCTTAATTCTTCTTCTTCTTCTTCTTCACACTCCACATTATTTTTATTTAGATAATGTTAAAGAGACTAAATTGTGAAGCTAAATTTGCAAACCAAATGATGTGTCACCAATAAGCAATAAGCACGTTAATCTAATTATCAACAACCACATCATTTTGTTTACAAATTTTGGTTTAAAAATTTAATCTCCGTATTATCGTTTTTATTTTTATTTTTATAAAGTAATGTTCAAAATTGAAATAATTTTTTTGTGGGGTCTTCAACCCAATATATTCTGCCACCATTTTCCATGATTTCTTGTTTGAGACCACCTTAACCTACTCATATATCATTACAAATTACATAGTCATCGGAATATCAGATTTGTATATATCATATTCATGGGCAAATGGGCTTCCCCAAAAAATAATCCTCTCTTTTTATTTTTATTTTTTGGTCGTGAAATTGATATATACAAATCTGTTATATAAAGTAAGGTCATGTTTGTTAATTGCACTTTCAAAAATATATCATGGATTATAAAGACAGATTGACTGCACCAATCCTTGATTTTTATGTATTAATTAATTAGGAATACCAAACACATATAAGTAAGTTTAAGGGTTGCATTTAAAACGATTGAAACCGTTTTTAGCGAAAATATTTTAAAGTTCTAAAATCATTTAATTAAGTGTTTCCTACAAGAAGCACATAACTGGTGGCATGAAGCACTTTAATTATTTTAAGGATTCACTTGCATTTTTACCAATGATTGGTTTCGAAAATGTTTTAACCAAAAACGTTTTCAACCATTTTAGAAGCACTTTCAAACATGGCACTATGTTTAATTTGGCCCGGCATAATACATTTAGATTTGAGGTTAGGACACAAACTACCTCATTTCAGTAATGCCCCTAGCATTTGGTGTAATCCTTGCCATTAGATTTTAGCTATTTTTTAGCTCCATATAAAGCAGATTTTTTTAAATCTTATGTTCCATATATGTATTTTTCCATCTTTTGGGAGCAAGAGTTAGGAGAACATGCATACTAAAAGGACGAAAGTTTTTCGTCTTTGCATTATGCAATGCACGAGCTCTAACTAACAAGATTTGACGTAGAACTCATTAATGATATACCGTAAACACTATACAAAAGTCAGAAAACCGACGCCGAACAAAACTTACATTGAACGGGTTCGAATCCTTATCCTATTACAAATCTAACTCGTTACCCCGTCGTTCCTAAAGATGTTAGTGTTATAGTTATGATCAATGTTATGGTCAATGTTTAGAGCTTAGTATTAAAGAGACGTAGCTAGGTAGACTTTGTATTTTGCCGTTCTTGTTTGTGCTCCAATTAGGGTTTTTGTTTTTTACACGGAAAAACAAATAATTAACACTTGTTTCTTATCAAAATGTTAAAATTAAATTAAATCAATCAAATCCACGATATATACTAGCGTATAAATATAAGTGACACAAGCATATCACCTACTCAAGATAAATTTTGAAGTAATAATATTGGTACATTTGCTTGAAAACATCGATCAAAAACCCACCTACCTAGAAATCTTTGACAAGTTAGAGGCATGCCACCAAAGCATCTTTGACAAGTTTCAGTGATGTGTATCGATTGCATGGTAATCAATCTACATTTCAACTAATATGAGACCAAGTTATAAGCTCTCTATCCCTCTAGCTACCTAATCAATAATGTTACTAATTAAGTGTCTAATTAGTACGTAATTACCATTTAGAAATTTTAGCAGTGAGTTCCTGAACTGTGCAGTATTGCTATGCAGACTTAAGGGTAATGTTATGAAGACTAAATTTGTAGATAAAATTTACAAACTAATGATGTGTCACCAATAGATAAGTACATTTATCAACGCTTAAGTAATAAATCAATCGTCAACTTTCATGTCATTTAGTTTTTAAAATTTTGTCTACAAATTTAATCTTCATAACAATACTCAATACTTATTCATATTAGGTGGCAAATGTATTAAGGAATTAATCATGGTGTCATTGCTTTAGGTGGACATGCAGTGTATGCCTTGATTTGTGTATCTAGACTTGTATAATTTGGACTCTAAATCGTTGGCGCCTTGAATGAGATTTGTTTTGACAGTTTCTTTTAATCATTGAGTTTAGGTAAGATTAACTGCCGGATTATGTGCATGTTCGGCCATAGTTGGTATATATAATTTGCTGTTTTTCTTTTGTGTTCCCTCTAAAATATTACTGCTGTATTAAGCAAGGTTGTAAGTTGTAACTACACCCACATTCTTGGTAGAAGGATGTTTTAGTCAGTTTTTACGATGCGTGGGTTAATTTTGTCTGTTGATGCATTATGAATTATGTGTACATCAACAATCAGATCATTCTTGTTGGATTTCACTGACATGATTGACACCTTTAAAACTCACAAGGTACCAACGATCAATATCATCTCTATCTTACCTACTACTAACTTAACTGAAGCCTTTTAAATCCACAATGTATCAACAGTCAATATTACCTCAACTCGACCCGACCCTAGCTCTAATTTGATTGACATCTTTAAAACCCAGAGTATCACCTCTGTCTGACTTACCTAATTGTAACTTACCTAATAATACATCAACGATCAATAAATATATTCATTGACACATGACATTCTGTTCTAATAACTTAGAGTCATGTGAAAAGATAAAAAAACTTAAACGTAACATTGAATTATTGAACCAAAACCGCATATATAACTTGATTAATTACCTTACTCTTGTAGTGATTTTAAATACCATTTTTGAAATTAAACCAAAAGGATGACACTCTACTTTCTTCTAAGATGCTTGTGCTTCAGCCCTTCATCTACCACCGTCATAACTTCATAATCAACCGAAACCCACGCGAATTGACCAAAAGCACCCTTCACCAGAAATCCAGACAGACAAAGTTATCCCTCAAGTCAAACAGCCACCAAAGAACACGAAATTACGGAAAAGACACCATTTCCAACTCGGTCGTATCGTATGGCATCAAAACTTTTTCCAGATCCGTTTGGGACGTTACAACCCCCGACATTAACACAGTCCCAGTTCCGTGATTTGTTCCCAACTTCGTGTCCGGGTTCCGTTTGGACTCCCAGAAAATGCAAAACACTGTCTGGAAATACAACTCACTATTCACTAACCCCAAAACAAATGAATAATTTCTTCATCCAATTTTCCACGAATCCAAATTTTAATACTAGCAATAATCTACACTAAATTTATACACATGAAAGATTCGAACTTCAGTGCAGAGGAAGAACATACTAATACCGCCAATTTAAGCCCAGGTATGCGGAATCTCAACTGTAGAGCTACATGATTTCTTTTCCTTACCATTTTCCATCCCATATTTTCTTGGGAAACAAGAAGAAACAGAACACAGAATTTGGGACAAAAAAGTAGAAATATTTTCCGTTCTGCTACGACTGTAAATTCTAGCATTTCACCAGTGTTTCTTCCCTTTACAACAACACCCCACCCCACAAAAAATAAAATAAAAAACGTATCGCTTTGCGTCGCTTCGTTTTAATCGATGTATTTACATAAAAGGCCAAAAACATTTCCCTGAATTACCAAATCTACAAGGATCTCAGGTCGACGGAGTTCGAGTTGAGGAGGTCGTGCAGGTCGCACGACGGGGCCTGTCCGAGGCGGAGCGCCTCGAGCACGCGCTCGAAGACGATCACGTGGCATGGGATCCGGAGGACTCCCTTCTGCTCGTAGCCGTACTCCTGTGCCGACTTGTTGAGGAGCTCGACGAAGACCGGGTGGTTCAGGAGCTCGGCACTGACCACGAACCGCTCCATCTCGTCGCCGACGTAGACCGGGACGTGGCCCTCGGGGGCCACCTGCTCGCCAGCGGAGGATCTCCGGCGCCGGAGCTTTACACGGAAGGACTCGTTTCTGCGCGGGCGGGCGGAGGCGTCGGCCGGGGAGCGCAGGAGGCAGTACTGCGATGAGTCGGCGACGCGGGAGAGCCGGCGGATCAGCTGCTTCATGGTGATGTACGGACGGCGTAAGGAGATGAAGAGAGAGAATTGAAGAGTTTTTGAGAGAGAGAGAATTGGAGTAGTGGGTGTGAGGGGTGTGAGGAGGGGAAGGGAATATATAAAGGCCAGAGAGAGAAAGAATAAAAGAAAGAGCGGAGGAGAGAGAGAGACTGTCATAGTAAAATGTTAAGAAACGGAAAGGTGACGATGAGAGAACGTTGGGAGGTACAATTAGGCGTACTTGGCAGGTACAATAAGTGAGACAGACTTTTTTTTATCCCTTCAATTTTTAATTATTCTTAAACAAAACTATTAAATATCATGGATCATTTTTTTATTTCTTGATTGCAGAATTATAATTAAATTACTCTATTTTCTTTCTTCTTTTGTTTTAGATTTTTGGTGGTGGGCACCAGCATTAGCATTTGCAGGTAAGACTGCAGGTTTGGCATTCATCTTTTAATCTCATTTGTTTTTATACGTTTAAGAAATGCTAACAAAACTCTCTTAATGTAAAACTCTCCATTAGACTTTTCGTCACTTTATGTCATGATACAATGTTGACATGAATATTATGCAAAAAATATAAGATGACGAAGAGTTCATAAAAAGTTTTACTTTTGAAAGAGTCTTTTTAGCATTTCCCTTCTATCTGTATATTAAAATGAGCAAGGCAAATAATCAGATATAAAAAGCGAGTAAAATTGTAAAAACAAGAACAATTAAAAGAGAGTGAAAACAACTATGCTTCCTTTAATTTTCTTCACATTCTAACTAATGTTGTAGTTACGCTTTCGATGCAGATAGCAACGAGTGTTGTGCTTTCTACTTTTTCTCCACCCGCTACTTGCACTTACCAAATTAATCGGCACTTACTCGATGAAGGATGGTAATCCATGCTTGCTAACCATTTGCCCCTTTGCCTATCCATCCTCCTTCGGGCAAGTGACGATTCCTTTAGTTTGGTAAGTGCAAGCATCGAGTAGAGAAAAAGTGGAAAGCACAATACTCGTTGCTAATTGCATCGAAACAGAGAATCGTTTGAGAAGAAAAGACATCGGCGGTTTCGTCTCCTTCGAGTAACTGTAACGTAAATGTTTGTGAACGTTGGAATGTGGAGAATATTAAGGAAAGCGTGGTTACTTTCATTCTCTTTTAAGTGTTTAGTTTTTATAATTTTACCTCACTTTCTATATATGTGTCTTTGGTTTTCTTACAGATGAAAGTTTTAAGGATTTTAAAAGTTTCACCATTTTTGCTAGAGTGATACACAGAAACTTTGCATGTTCCAATCATTTCTTGCCACAAATTTGGTGTTTTTTTTTTCAGATATAAATACATTCGAAATAACATGCAGAAAAAACCATTCCAAAACCATTTCACAAAAAAGCAAACTGTCACGGGATGATATTACTGTATGCATGTATGCCATCTGCTCAAAGAAATCAGAGCAAACAAAATTTGGAAACTGCCTCAAAGTTGACACTTTAAAAGTATCACATTACCATTTTTCCCTATTTTTTTGGTCTTATTTTTTTCTCTCATATATGGATAACAATCCTAAAGAATTCGTTCTAAACCACTTGTAGTTAGAACCGGATGCACACTGGGATCTAGATGGTCCCAGAACCACTAAAGTTTGAAAATATACATGTGAAGAATTTTAAAGGACTTTTCGAATGTTTCTACGGGTCTCATTGTATTTATTAAGTGTTTGATGTAATACATGTCAGACATATCTCAATGGGTTGAGTGGACAACATCGGATAAACTCTCTTGATATCACTGATTAAGTGTTCGACGAAATGCCTCAATAAATAAACTGATTTTTTTTTTTGCATGCTTCACGCTTTATTTATATATATACTAGCATTTGCCTACACACTTTGTGTGTATGAACATATATTTTTAGAAAATGAGAAGGAGAGAGGGAGAGAGAGAGAACGTGGGGGGAGTGGGAGGTTTTTTTTTTCCTTTTTTTTTAATATTGAAGATATTTTAACATCACGTAGGTGAGGCTTCAATCAAAATAAAATTTTGAACCTATGAAATTACATTATTGCCCATCATTTTTTTATGTGATATTGGAGATATTTAGAAAATGAGAAGGAGAGAGGGAGAGAGAGAGAGAATGTGAGGGGGAGTGGGAGGTTTTTGTTTTCCCTTTTTTTTTTTTTAATATTGGAGATATTTTAACATCACCTGTAGGTGAGACTTCAATAAAAAAAGTAAAATTTGAACTTGTGAAATTATATTATTGCCCACCATTTTTTTTATGTGATAGAAGACTAATTTATCGTTTCATCCTCTTTTGGTTGACAAAGAAAGTTTTATTAATCAGTAGATATATATATATATATATATATATATATAATAAATAAAAAACTTGAATTTTAACATACCACCTAAATTCAAATACTGCATGGCTAATTATATTAACACCTCACAAATTGTTGAATAAACCTCACAAACTTAATACACCCCACCTTTGCTTTTTCACTTAAAGTTTTATCTTAATACACCCCACTTATTTTCCCATAATACTCCCACACCCCACATTCTCAATATACATCTTATATTTTGTACATACACCCCACATTTTCTTTACACCCCACATTTCTCAAATCTTATAACACTCATTTTTAATTTTCAGGGATTGAATCTAACCATATGAACACTAAAAGATGAATATGAATATAGAAGTTTAAATAATGCAACAAACGCAAGATTAAATAATTATCGATGTCATCGAAATCACTAAAACAATGAAAACTATGAAGTCTTACCTCATGTGAAGCTCCTGAAACATCGATTTCGTGTTCCATTCGTCAAAAACAATTTTTCTTAACAACATGTTGGATAGTTGAGAAGATAAATAATACGCTAAAAGTGATTTAGGGTGTATTTATAAATCTTTATTTTTTTTAAAACCTAATAAGGTCAAAATTGTCATTGCATAGTGGTATAAATAAGTTATTTAATATTAAATTTGAATGTGAGGTGCATTCAACATTTTGTAGGGTGTTGATATAAAAACTCATACTGGATTTGCCACCGCTTGTAGTTACCATTATGTCATCATTTCTTTCTCTCTTTTTTTTTATCTTTTTTTTATATGATCGATTTTGTCACCATGGAAATCGAAATTCTATGAAAAAGACAAGATTTTCTAATCAATATGCGTGGATTATGCTCTTCAATATCATTTTTTTTCCCACTTACAATTGAAGGGACTCAGAGTCAATAGTCAATCCTTTGATATAAGCCTAATTCTACATCATTAACGCATAAACTCTCGCCATCACTTGGATTACTTTTTATTATCAATTGGTTTTGGATAAAATTCCAAGTTCATTCGTAGTATTGCAGTCAACGTTTGCTCACATGTAAAGTAACTGGCTACACATGTTTCGCGTGTCTGACTTCTGTATAAATACGACTGAACAATGAGGTCTATAGGAGGATTTGAAAAGTCTATATTAAAAAGTTGACATTTTTCGGTAAGGTGAACAGTATCGAGAGTTTTTCGTTAAAATCTTCTTAAAGAAAACTAATGAAAATAACTTTAAAAATTTGAGCTTTAACGATAAGGACAAAATAAAGGGTCAAGTGAATAGTACTAGGATTGACTTTTTAGTGTAAAAATGTGATTTTTCGTTAAAGTGAACAATACTGAAAGGTTTTCGTTAAAATTCCTTATTAATAATCAGTTGCTTCCTCCACTTTACATGAATATAATAAAAATAAAATCGAGAAAGTGGAAAATTGCGTTCTAAGATAGTACTAGTACATGTCATGATGCAACATCTACAAGTCACCAATCCATGTATGAACTTTGTAATACAAAATATAAATATATATACATACAGACATATCATGAAATTTAATTGGGTCAAATAAACTTGGTAATAAAATTATTCCATTCAAATGAAATGAATTCTAATATTAATTAAGTTGATTTCTCATTAGAAATTTCCATGAGGGCCACACAATAAAGAGCAATATTTCTTATTTGCTTCCAAACTACATATTAATTTCAGGACTTGTTACTCATCCATAACACAAGCAATTACTTCATTTAGACTTACCTATTGAAATAATGAAAAGTGTTCTTCATAACACTCGGCTCTAAAAACCAACACCACAATCAGTGACAAATTCAGGATTCGAATCTTGTGGGGTCTCCGGTGTTAAAAACATGTTTTTAGATAGAAACAGTGCGAAGCACGCAAAAAAAAAAATCATGCTATTCATTAAGTTATTTCGTCGAACACTTGATGAACTTGTTATCGTCAATCAAATCATGTATCGCACACGTCATCACACATGTCAACAGATATCAACATACACTACTACAATACAAGCTATCACCGGCGGAGCTAAATCCGACAAGAAACCCAATTTCTGTCGGAAATTTGGCACAAATCCGACATTAAACAATGTAATGTCGGATTGGCATAGCGACACTAATGCTAGCGTCACTAAAGGCTATCAATGTCGCTTTGTGCGCTTAATCCGACACTACATAGCGTCGGTTTAAAGCGACATTAACTCTAACATCGGTTTAAAGGGACGTAAACTAATAAAATAAACTATATAATATAGAAACTAGTGTCGGTTTATAGCGACGTAAGCTAATAAAATAAACTATATAATACAGAACCATGTGTCGGTTCAGATAACAATTACATAAATAAAATATTCAAATGCTTTCAACAACGGTTTAAGCTGAAAGCATTCCTCCTATTACTCATTCTCCTGTGGCGAGCAGATACCCCAGAACAAGTGACTGTTATCCTCTTGTTAGTTGCTATTTTTATTGTTGAATCCGTAAATACTTCTTTCTCAAAAGAAAGATTCCATTGTTTTTCGAGCATAGACTTCTGTAGCAAAAGAAGTGCGTCCACTGAATATTCAAGATCAGAGCTTTCCTCCTCCAAGTCATTGAAGTCGTGAAACCATTGCTGTGCGGTTGAGGAAGGAGCAGAGGCAGCGTCGACCTGGTCTTTGAGAGCCCTACTGGATGTTGTCCCTCAGCACCTTTCTGTGCCTCTTGGCTCCTCCCTTGCCCAGCCCCTTGCCTCCCTTGCCGCGTCCATTCATTGCTGCGGAAATGAAATTAGGGGTTGATTTGGGATCGGATATTTGAATTGAGAGAGTAAGTTACAGTGTAGGAGAGGTCAGGTGGAGGGGGTTTATATAGAGAGGTTTGAGAGCTTTGATACGTGGGTTGTGTTTCTTTACGTGAGATTTGGGGGGAACGCGAGGACCGTGGATTGGGCGCAATCGACGGTTAAGGGTTGTGATCCGTGCCGTGGGTTTGGGTGATGAGTTTCTTTAAAATATTTAAAAAAATAATTTGTGTCGCTTTATAGAACCGACGCAAGCTTTAAAATATTTAAAAACAATAATTTGTGTCGCTTTAAAGCGACACCCATACTTTATGTCGCTTAAAAGCGACACTGTTTTTCTTAAAGCGACGCTGTATTTAAAAATTATTAAAATATATGTTCTTAAACCGACGTAGGAATTTTATGACGCTTAAAAGAGACAGTAAATCCGACGTCATGTTCAGTTAGTGTCGCAACTGTCTTATGCGCCACTATATTATATTAAACCGACGCCACATAATGACACTATAAGGCCCTTTTGTAGTAGTGATATGTCGAAGCAATCTGATAAGTGATAGTGTTGTAGACGCAACTGGTCGAGATATAGTTAGCAGCCATTACATCAAATACCTCGAAAGACCTTCACGTGTATATTTTTCGGACCCCGAATGATCCTGAGACTACCTTAGTCTCATTGTCCATCCACCTCTAACCACAATAAAATTTGTGTGTGTAGTTTGACTTGTCAAATTCCCGAATGATAATCCTGAGACTACCTTGGTTATTTTCCCTTTAATGTTTTTTCATATTTACTTTCTATTTTCTAGTTGAAATACTAGTAAAAAAGGTAAAACAAATGGAGCTTTATATATAGAGACAAAAATTTTAACTATATTTCAAGAAACTCCAATAGCTTTTAAACATGTCAAGGAGAGACAAAAACATAAAAATAACAAAAGCTCAGCCCAAAAACATGGAAACAATGTTTTAAAATACTAGCAATACCCCTAGGGCTTTAGGGCAACTAATATAACCCTTCCCTCCCTAAAGCCTTAGGGAGGGAAGGGTTCTATTAATAGCTGAGAGAAGGGAGGGTGGTGCAGGTTGCAGAAGAGAGAAGGGAGGGAAGGGGTGCAGGTTGCAAAAGAGAGAAAGGATGGAGAGGGTGGGGGGATGAGGTAGGAGACATATGGGGTTTTTTTTTTTTTTTTTTTTTTTGTATTTTTAATTTTTTTTTTTAATTTTTTTAATATTCAAGTAGGTCCATATTGACACATGGCGCCCAATTATTGTCTACGTGGGTGTCACATCATCAGTTAACAAAATTTCTAATGGAAAACTTAACGGATGTATGAAAATTTTCCAGAATTATAACTTTAGGTACCAGATTGGGACTAAAAAAACTTCATGTACCAAATGTTGAAAACTAAGAAACTTTAGGGTTGTAAACTAAGATTAACCCAAATTACTGTGTTATGAAACTAAGCTTAACCCATCCTCGACTATTTTTGCAGAATTAGTTTTGAAACTATATGTAGAATCAATTTGTATCCTTTATTACTATAATCAGTTCAACCTGTCATCAACCATTTTTGCAGAATTAGTTCAACCCGTCTTCGACCATTTTTGCATAATCAGTTCAATCAATCCTTACCCACTTTTGCCGAATCAATTTAATCAGTTATCGATATTTTTTGCAGAATCAGTTCAACTCGCCTTCAACAATATTTTCAGAATCAATTAAACCCGTTCTCGATTATTTTTGCAGAAAAAGTTTTCAACCCATCTTCAACAACTTTTGTAGAATCAGTTCAATTAGCCATCAACCATTTTTAGAGAATTAGTTTAACCCGTTCTCGACCATTTTTGCAAAATCAGTTCAATTAGTCATTGACCATTTTAGCAGAATTATTTCAACTCATCTTACCATTTTAGCAGAATCAATTCAACCCATCCTCGAGTATAGGGGTGGGCATGGATTGGTTCAGTGTGTTTGGGGTGAAACTAAAACCGAAACCGAATTTTTTTACGATTCGGTTTGATGCGGTTTTGAAGCTTGAAACAATATGGAACCAAACCATTTGGTTGCAGTTTGGTTTCAAATCATTTGCAAACTAATTACATTATGTCATCAATACAACCCAATTGAAAAAGAAATTCATGATCACCATATTAAAATTCAAGTTGAAATAAAGACTAATAACTATCAAATGAAAATCAACCACATAATAACTAGTAAAGATTTAAATCACATCTTTGTAGACTTTGTTATATGACTAAAATTAGAAAAGAAGTGCTGCACGGAAATAGATGTGTAGCAATTACAGCTCTAAAACTCGTTTTACGCAAGGAATGAATTGAATTTGAACAACAACAAATCCACTACCTCTTCCAATTATCTTCTCCACTTCAACTCGTTTATCTTTAAGATTAATTCCCATGGGTTTGAGAACATTGCATGGCAGCATTACCAGTCCCTTCACCAATAAAACTCAAAAGTATCTTGCAAAAACCCAGAACCTGTACTCCTTCTGCAACTCGCGAAGGACCAAGCTCCAGTCCACTGCAACTTTAACAATACAAGGCCCTATGCACCGCACCTCAAGCTCGATGCCACACTGTTCTTCGCACCGCAGCCTGCATCGTCAGCCTTGCGTCTGCCCAATTTGGGAACTGCAAACAACACTGTCTCAGCAATCCGCAGCTTCGGGGGCTGAAGATTTTGGAGATTTGGGCTTCGAATTTTTGGGATCTGTGGGATTGGTGAGAACCGGAGACGGAGCGAAACCAAATATGAACCCAAATTGTTGAAGCAAATTAAAAAATAAAAAGAAAAGAAATCGGAATGAAATTGAACGGAGACGGAGAAAAATGGAATGAAAGATTAACTTCTTGCCGTCAGTAGCTTTCAAACAGAAGAGGGGCTATTTGGTCACTTAACACAAGTACATTAAAATTTGTCTCTCTTGAAATAATTAAAAACCATTGACTCAATTCAAGATTAAAGTTTAAAAGTACACCTTAGGTGTAATTTTACCTAAAAGAACCCCCAAAAAAAAAAAAATCTTAATGAAACACTCATAGTATTATTCACATTTATCGCGAAGTTACCAACCGGTCCCCTTTTATTAAAAAAAAATTAACATTTGAAATTTTGAGAAGGGGTGTGATATCCACACACCCTTTTTTACTTCTCCCACACCTTTTTGGTTTTCGGTCGTAGGATCGGATGAATTGAAGAAGATCAACGGACATAAATTAACAAGGGTGTGTGAGAAGTAAAAATAGGTGTGTGGATAACATACCCCTTTTGAGAATTACTCGAAAGTACTATTACAATAATCTTGTTAATTGATTAGGGAATTATGTTTCATTCGAATTAAAAAAAAAACTGTGAGATTGCCACGTGCATCACTTTATATTGTGGGGACTCAAATGTGTTTTTTTTTTTTTTTTTTTTGAAAAACTAAATGAATTCATAACTAGGGCCGGAGCCAAAAACACAGGTAAGCCTACCAAGAGGCAACAACTAGAGGAAACAAACAAAAAGCAGTGAAGAGGGGAGCAAAGGCTAAAGACGCAACACCAAGTGCCAAGCGTCACCCCCTTCACCACCAAACTACAATTACGGAGGACATGGGAGGCTATCCTTGTTTAAAATATGCACCAACGAAGATGGGGGATGGTTAAGCCAAGTATAACTGCACATCTCCGTGTTACTTCTCGATGACTATATCATACTTTTAACCTTATCGTTTATATTTGAGTGCTTAAACCAAAAAATAAACAGACAAAACAAAACAAACCTGTCGACTTAATTTTATAGAGTTACAAAAGAACTTGATTTATATGTTTTAGCTTTAACTGTTGGAACTCTAAAGGTTAGCTACCTACAACACATGAAACAAGTGAAGTACATAGTATGAATCAAAACAAACCTGATGAAGACATTACTGAATGATCGAGGAGAAGTCTTCTACTCAATGGGGATCTTATGTTCTCACTACAATATGGCTAGTTACAGAAAAAGAACGTGTACCTCTTGAGCAAGGACTAAACTATTTCATAGATGTGAAACCAAAACCATTTCTTCATATCATATAAACAGTTTGGCAAAAACTGCACGTCCACTACATGCCAACGTGGGATATCCACTGTTAGTGTTCAACCTTATTGTCCTACTTTAAAGGAAAAAAGATTTGTTCAAATATTAACTTTAACTGATTTCAATTTCCACTAAACTTAAACCTTTATGTGATAAGTTTAGAGTCCAATAGGGTTTTAACCGGCTATATTTTATGATCAGATTGCAAAGTTTGAGCACTAAATACATGTGTTACGTACTTGTTTATGTTTGTAAAAGTATAATATTCAACACTAAAAGAGAAGGAGAATAGAGTATCACATTGTAAATATAACAAAATAGTATTTGGTTTATATTTTAGAGGTTCACAACTACTATTAGCACGATATTTTGTGGTAAAACTTTACACAAAATAATAAATGACTCTTTTAATTGAAAAAATATCAATGAAGTTAGTGATGACCGTGCCGAATGTAAAAATTATGTCAAAAACTTCTTTAATTTCATTTGCGTGTTGCACACACACCAATTACTGGATTCACCACTACATTTCATTTGCGTGATGCACGTGTGAACAAAATTATGGAAAAGGCAATACTATTCTTTTTTATAACGTAACCAACAAGAGTTTACAATTAATTAAGAATGCCTTTTTTTGTTGAAAATATGATTAAATTGCCTAATGTTGCATTAGTTCCTAATAAGTACCTTTTTGTTGCCCTAGCTAGGTCCCGCATATATATAACTCGTGCCCCACTCATGGATAACGATGTGCAACTAGTTATATTTCAAATTTAGGGTTTACACAACCCAATCCAAGTATAAAGTAATGAACTAACTAGCTAGGGAGTGCCATGGAGATTTTCACAAAGCTTACTTGTTGTCTAGTTGGAAAGCCATGCTTGCTGACCAAAAAGAAAACGAGTGAGTACCGTCTGCATGCACTTTATACACCTGCAGATATTAATATAATCAATATATGCCTAAGTTCGTGATCAATCCAAACTCCTCTTTTAACCAAATAATTTAGCATAATTGAAGAAGCACGAGAATTATTTTGGCATATTGTATAAGCCAATTGACTTATCATAATAACATTATTCAATACATACGTAAACAGATATTGGAAAAATCAATGCCGTGGTGCATATATACATTCTGCATAGATTTAAGGACAGAGATTTAGTTCAATTATAATCGCAATGAATAAACTAAATTAATTGACCTACAAAAAATCATAATGTTCGCCATGTGAGAAATAAGATTTAGTAGATGAAAGTTTTGCCAAGAAATTTCAAGTACTATTATTAGCAAGGATGAATGGCCTAAAATGAACGATTTGAATTATGAGGTTAAATTGTGGAAATGCCTAAACAAGTAGTTAGTTTCGTATTAACTAAATATTTTTAAGCGCTAGTATATAAATTGACTTGATTTGAACTAGCACAAATACATGTGCCAGTTAGTAGGTATGGCCATCCCACATAATTTTTTTTTCTTTTCCATATTGAGAATTATTTACAGTTATATTGCATGATTAGAGTGGTGAAGTTTAGTTAAACTCCGACACTCTAATCATATCATGTACATAAGAACATGTTATGACTATGTTGAACATGTTAATTCCATCGGTTTTTTAATCTATACTTCCGAATGATTGGATCATCAATTTGTTGGTATTCAATGCTAGCTAGGGGATTCATGTTTGGAGATGAAGGGCAAAGCATTTGAGAATATAAGGTGGCCGAATGTGAACTCAATTTGGATCTTCATTGTCATCCAATCAACTACCTACATTTGGTAATGTAGACTAATTTTGTAACCACAGAGTCCTTTAACTTGTTAACTACCCCATGTTCTTTATAAAATTAACTAACCAACTGTAACATTATGCTTCTTTAAATGAGAACCCCCGGAAGCCATGTTGATGCCATCACGGTGCACCGCAGAATAATAAATATTCCTTTTAATTTTCAAAATCCAGTAATATATAGTTTTTTTTAATTCGTTAATTGTTGAACTGTGTGTGAACAGAGAGACCAGCTTGTACAAAAGTCATCCGTAATCATTCGCAGGCAGCTCATCACAAAACCCTAGCTATCACCGTTTCCACACCGCGTGGATATAGCGTGTTCTAATTATTACTAATCATGCATGCAAACCTAGTTGTTATTATTTTAAAATTCCACGACTCTGATGACGAACCTTCCAAACATATTTAATGAACAAGAAAGGAACAGCGGAAATTCTCATTGATTGTGAGGAGGCTGCAGGAATGGAGCTCCATAAGCTTTTCTGTATCAGGATTCAGGAATACCAGGGCTGACTCACCGTCCTTGATTCTCTATGTATTTAAGGTCTGTCTTAACTTTGCTAATTTGTGGAAAATCTAAGGTACTACATTATTTCAACGTAAATATGAATGGGTGAGATTTAAAGAAATAAATCATTCGTCATCACCATTCATCTATCCTATTAATATTCCAGTGCAGTTAATTAAAGCCACATAATATTGTAGCCACGCTTCTAACTTTGTTCATAGCATTGGATTCTAGCAGAATTCACAGGGCTAGATTGAGGAAAACTCCAAATCCATGGGTATGAACTTTGAAATGCGATATAAGTATGGTCCATAAGGAGGAATATTAATCATTCTTTAATTAGAGAAGTACCCAACATTCAAAAAGCACTAGTATTAGTTCAACTATATGGTTGTCTAAACAATGACGTTTGGTTTGGGCTGTACTTGAAAGCTACAAAGAGATTATTTCTTGCAAGATACATATTGCATTTGATCAAGGAGCCAAGCCACCCCCATTTTCACCCATATGTATAATATATGCTAGCTTTTCAGAGTTTTAAGTCTCTTCTTGTTGTTGTTTGTCAATGAGATGGAATGCATAATACAAATTTATAAATCTTCGTAGAACTCCCCGCTTTATTTTTTGAGTATCAAAATTTTTTCTGTCCATATCAGATTTTATGTTTGTGCAAAAGAGTGAATTTTATATAATAGTGTCAAGAGAAACCAACAAGTTAGGATATTTTTGTTGTTTGGTAAAATTGGGGGTAAAAATATACCACACTTTACAAACACCAAAATAATGATCCATAAGAGTTAACTCGATTCAAGCATGCACAAGTGACGAGTGCCATAGAAAACAAAGCGAACGAGATCCATATTAAAACTCCAATCCGCTAATTGATCAACAATACCATTTTGTTCCAATAGTTAAGATCGATATTGATACAAATGAAAAACAAAATCCGCATAGGGTTGAAAAGTTCAATGAGCTACGTGGAATCTAAAGTACCAGAAGAAAATACATACCAAGGCAACAGATTCTTGAATTTTGATTAGTACTTCAATGAGTTTATTGTAAAATACAAATTAATAGGGACCAACTACAAACAGATCAAGACAGATTAATTTCTACTAATGGCTACTAGAAAGTCCGGATGATGACAAACAAATCAGACCTACACTAATATTTACTAATATATTTCAGATCTTTACCATCAAGCGAACTAAACTAAGATGGTTTAGATACAATCGGGTAAACGGTGAATTGATCGAAGTCACGATATTCAATGTCTTTTTTTTTTCTTGTAGCCATGCAATTGTCTTACTGTGGTTGGCTATCTGGAACCTAGCTTCAAGAAATACATGCTATATATGCCCCTTATTTGAAGGCACAAAGGCTTTTTTCTCCATTCCCATCTAAAAAGTACTTATCAAAGACATAACATACAATAGGATTGTTGGATAAATATCAACAATCAATGATAAATATATATGCTAATAAATTATAAATGCGAATTAATAATATTAAACAGACAAATTGAAGATCGAGGCTTGCGTACCGCAATGTCCTTGAAACAGAAATTTTGTCCCTACCCAGTGCTTGTAGTTCTACGAACGTCTGCTTCACCAGGATTCAACGATCTAAGTCAGAATTCCAGCACCAGAAAACTTGACTTCTGGCAAATTTTTTTTTGTGATTCTCTTAGTAAGAATGTTTGGAATTGTAGAAGAAGAATTTTATTTTTATGTGTTTTAAATACCATGCAGATGGATATATATATAAAATAAGTTTATGCCTGTTCGCAATAGGTATGAGTATAAGATGCGTTTGTCGGGAGACATCTTCTCAGAGGGGTGCTTTGCTCTCTAGCGTTCTTTCATCACTTTAGACTTCATCTGAAAAGATGACGGTTGACATAAAAAATAATTAATTAATTAAATCCAAAAATAATTAATTAAAGAATTTAATTATTAGAGCCCGAAAGCCCCAAGGCCCATCTTTTGATACACCCCGAAGTCCAACCCCCAGGTTAAGCCCAATTTTATTCTCCATGGTCTATCACTCCAATTAATTTCTTTAAGGGACAAAGCCTTATAAAGTGATGAAATCTTTTCGTAGTGATCAATGTGGAACAATGAATTTCTACTCAAAATTTCCAACAAGTAGAATAAATAGGTCGCTATCTAGATTAGTTTCGTTTGGTCATGCTACTATCTAGATTAGTTTCGTTTGGTCATGCTACTAATTTGAGCCTTGAATCAAGCTAATCCGAAATGGTGGGACTTTGTTTGGTTCATTGTACAATTCTACACCTAAACCCTAAATAAAACCACACACATTGTCAATATATAACTTTAGACGTAAACCTGAAACAAAGTCAGACACGGATTTTAGATATAAATTCTAAACAAAATCACACACTATCGAGTTAACATTGTGTGTGGTTTTGTTTGGGATTTGAGTCTAAGACTACATGTGGTAAATTAGTTTTGCATATACAAACAATATCACTCTTGATTTGGAGTAAGCAAGAAAACAGGGAAAACAAATTCAACAATTGTAGGCTAGCTTTTGTTTAAATTATTGGGAGACCATCGAAGAGCAATGTACGTCCGGGTCCGGCTGGCAGCTTGAGTCTTGTAGAAAGGAAGGGCAGAGACAGTCCTACACGGCCCGTTGAAAAGGGTGCAGAATTTGGCAGTCTAGTCTCTATATATAATGAAATGAAGTGAAGTAGTTTCCAAAGCGCCGTACATGTCAGTGAGTCGGTATTGAATTTGAACTCACCACCCAACGACCAACACCGAACGACATAAAATGCAGAGAGAAGACATTTATGTCATCACCAATACCCTTAATTACGCACTTGCGGCCTTCGGTTTCTCCTCCAATTTGCCTTCGACAGTGTTTGATCATTGCACTTCTAAACCTCTTTTACATTTTCGCACATTGACTATTTGATCACATTGTACTGATTTTCTCATTAAAAATCTTCATTTTTCCCAACCTAACCATTACAATGTCTTTTAACATTCCCAAAGCATGCATAGGTAATATTTATTCATTATAAAAAAATAATTCACCACGTTAATTGCTTAAGGCGTAGAGTTTAGTTCACAAATTTTGGCCACCTTAGCTTTAAGCTCCCTCCAATGACATTCCTAAACTCCAAATGATCAATTACAAACCTTGACTGACCTTCTTAATTTACTTGTGATATTTTACAAATTTCAATAGTAGATAAATATTTTTTGCTAAAGGGGGACTAAACATGCTATAACACACAATTTAGTGCTCCTTAATTTATTGTTTGTTTAATGTTCTTTAATCAATAAAGGGAACTTTTGTAAGATCCCACATCGTTCAGGGGTGATGATCATATAAGCCTTATATGTATATTCCCAACTTTACCTAGCATGAGGCTTTTTGGGAGCTCACTGACTTCGGATTCCATCAGAACTCCGAAATTAAGCGAATTCGCGCGAGAGCAATCCCATGATAGGTGACCCACTGAGAAGTTCTCGTGTGAGTTCCCAAAAACAAAACCGTGAGGGCGTGGTCGGAGCTCAAAGCGACAATATCGTACTACGGCTGAGTCGAGCTAGAGATGTGGTGGGATCCGGGCTAGGATGTGACAGCTTCTAGTCCCACCCACCAATGACCAACCCTATCACCCCAGCCACCTTATAAATCTCACCCCCATAAAAACTTAAAAATTAAACAACACTATTTTTCCCCCCACCATAATTCCTAAAGATTGTTCTTGTAAATAAAATAGTGTAATAATGTCGTACAATTGATTGTCACGTTAGCAAATATATGAGTCAGTTATTTGTCACATCATCATTTAACAGTTAACTTAATAGAATCTCTAACGATTGTATGACACTGGTATTAAATCGTGAGCCGTTGCATGAATTGAAAAAATTTAAAAATCCTTTATTTGAATTTAAAATTGAACAAAAATGGGAGAGGTCAAAATGTAATTTACCAATAATAGGATATTACAATTAGATAAAATACTTGGTCGAAAATTGACTGCCTCGATCCAAGCCATTGATGGAGTAAGTTTCCTTTTCTAATTATGTTCTGCTTCTTTATTCTATTTCCAAGAAAACCAAAGTTTGAGTTGAACTTTGAAAATTGGTTGGCACACTTAGCCTTCAGTTGAAATTTGAAAACGATCCGAAACAATAGTCTAGTCTCCCAGTCAATCCGTACATGGCTGCAATAATCCTACCAGATTGGCCCCCATGGCTTATATATCCATGGTAGCACATTGGTAGTTGACTGGCTTTCATGTTGGCTCCCTTATCAATATGATAAAACACGTATGGGCCACACTACTTCCCTACATACCTTGGATTTTCTTGACATATTTCAAGATTTGAATAAGAAAATTTGTAGAAAGTTCAAAAAAAATTTGAAGGTTATTTTATTTGTATAAATGAAATACATACACATATAGATACTAAAAAATAATTAATTATTTACTGTCAACGATTTAGAACAATTACGAACAATCTAGAAAAAATCTAAAGAGAGAGATAGAGACAAAAGAATCGAAGAGAGAGAAACTGGCAGATGTAATTTGAAATCTCAGTTAATAATTGTGTAATAATTACGGAACTCATATTATTTATAGATACAACATACACAGTATATTAACTAAGTTAAGACAAATCCAATGGTATAATGACACATGGCATATTTAACACCATCATCCTCATCAAGCTCATGCTTTGAACAACCAAACATGAGATTAGAACAATGAAAAATAAATTAGGGAGAACACAATCCTTTTGTGAATATATCTACGTACTGGTCTGCAAAAGCTGCATAATGCAACATAATAGTTCCTTGTTGAACTCTTTCACGCACAAAATGATAGTTAGTCTCTATGTTTGGCCTTGGAATGCAATACAGGATTAGTGGGGATTAGTAGCCAATGCTAGAAATGTAAGTCCTTGAGTAGCTGATGTATCCAAACAACTTCTGCAATGACAGTAGCCATAGTTGTGTATTCTGCTTCTGTGGAGGATCTACTAACAATGTGTTGCTTCTTAGAACTCCAAGAAATAGGATTGGAGCCAATAAATACTACAAAATCAGTATGTTGCACCTAAGATGCCTCAAAAACCTTTTGACTGTAGCAAAAAGAGATTCAAGAGGTGAATGCATGAGCTGACATACTTGGTTTACTATGAAAGCAATGTCTGGTCTAGTAAATATCAAATATTATAGAGCACCTACAATACTTTTGTAAAATGCAGCATCTGAAAATGGAGCACTTCACAACAACAACAACAACAAAGCCTTTTCCCACTAAGTGGGGTCGGCTATATGAATCCTAGAACGCCATTGCGCTCGGTTTTGTGTCATGTCCTCCGTTAGATCCAAGTACTCTAAGTCTTTTCTTAGAGTCTCTTCCAAAGTTTTCCTAGGTCTTCCTCTACCCCTTCGGCCCTAAACCTCTGTCCCGTAGTCACATCTTCGAACCGGAGCGTCAGTCGGCCTTCTTTGCACATGTCCAAATCACCAGAGCCGATTTTCTCTCATCTTTCCTACAATTTCGGCTACTCCTACTGTACCTCGGATATCCTCATTCCCAATTTTATCCTTTCTCGTGTGCCCACACATCCCACGAAGCATCCTCATCTCCGCTACACCCATTTTGTGTACGTGTTGATGCTTCACCACCCAACATTCTCTGCCATACAACATCGCTGGCCTTATTGCCGTCCTATAAAATTTTCCCTTGAGCTTCAGTGGCCTACGACAGTCACACAACACGCCGGATGCACTCTTTCCATCCAGCTCATATTCTATGGTTGAGATCTCCATCTAATTCTCCGTTCTCTTGCAAGATAGATCATAGGTAACGAAAACGGTCGCTTTTTGTGATCTTCGCTAGATTGCTCCGGTCATTAGTGTGGATAAGTAAATAAATGGATAGAGATAGGAAAGCAAACACAAGATGTACGTGGTTCACCCAGATTGGCTACGTCCACGGAATAGAAGAGTTCTCATTAATTGTGAAGGGTTTACACAAGTACATAGGTTCAAGCTCTCCTTTAGTGAGTACGAGTGAATGATTTAGTACAAATGACATTAGGAAATATTGTGGGAGAATGATCTCGTAATCACGAAACTTCTAAGTATCGGAGTGTGGTGTCGTCTTGACTTGCCTTATCTGTCTCATAGGTAGATGTGGCATCTTCTCTGGAAGTACTCTTCCTCCATCCAGGGGTGGTATCTTTAACTGGTGGAGATGCACAAGGTAATGTATCAATTTCACTTGAAGCTTACTTGTAGTTTCAGGCTTGGTCAAGCGCGATACAAACCATGTAGTAGGAGTCCCCCAAGTCGCCGAGCTAGGGGGTCTGCTGAAAGAGGTGACAGACAAGGTAAGCAATCAGAGCTCCGACTGATTGTTCACCTTCTCCCCATCTTGCAGCAGCATGAAGGATAAAGAGAAGAAAAATGAGAAGAGATGATATGAGATACTTTTGCTTTTGAAGAAGTAACTTTCCACAGGCTTATTCTTGAACTGAGCTGGAGGGTTTTCTGGTTTCCTCCAGAGTATAAGGCCGACTGAAGAATTTGAGGGTCAAAACAAGTCCATCAAATCTAGAGTACGTTCCACCCTGCTGATATGGGATACTTTTGCTTTTGACAGAGTAATGGATGTATCGGCACGTGTGCTGTTACGCTTGTCTCCACATGCTTCCTTGTATCCTTCGCACTTGCCCTATCTGTTCCTCAAGCAGATGCGGAATCTTCCCTGGAAACATAAGATGTTGAAGATGAGTACTCGAGAGCAATGCCAGGTAAGTAATCAGGTAAGGGGTTCCAGGCAGTCAGTTCCTGGCTGGAAGCTTGATTCCAAGTGCTGACTGATTGCTCTCTTTCTCCTTGTCTTGCAGGTAAAAACAAGGTCAAAAGAAAAAACAGGAAAAAAGCATGATATGGGATACTCTTGCTTTTAACCCTGATGATATGAGATATTCTTGCTCTAGTATAGCTTGTTTGCAGAGGTATTATCGGGGGGAAAGAAAGCTGAATATTTCGAAAGGCTTTGTTGTGAGTGCCCTCTCAGATATGATGAAGGGTTGAGCATTTTTGCAGGTCTGCCTGTCCGTTGGGGATGGAGGTCGACATATATAGGAGTCTCCCTAACAACAAGTAGTAATGCTATTCCTTTACCCTGCTTGGTCATAGCACGGTAGTGGGAGCTGCCAGTTTCACATGTTTTAACTCTGTCAGAGCACTTTGAAAAAGTGGTCTGTGGTATCTGGCTCTCGAGATTCGGAGAACGATGCCTCTTCGATTTTTGAGAAAGCAATCATGTTGGGGGTCTGACTCTCGAGATTCGGAGAGCAGTGTCTCTTCGATTTTTGAGGAAGTAATCATGTTGGGAGTCTGGCTCTCGAGATTCGGAGGGCGGTGCCTCTTCGATTTTGGAGCAAGCAATCTTGTTGGGAGTGTTGTCTCGAATGTGAGTAAAGGTTGGACATGTTTGCTAGTCTACCTTGCCACGAAGCACAAAGGTTGACACATAGGGACTTTCCAATTATCCAGCAATGGTACTGTTCCTTTACCCTCTCTTCGATTTTGAGAAAGTAGTCATGTTGGGAGTCTGGCTCTCGAGATTCGGAGGACGGTGCCTCTTCGATTTTGGAGCAAGCAATCTTGTTGGGACTGTTTTCTCGAATGTGAGTAAAGGTTGGGCATGTTTGCTAGTCTACCTTGCCACGAAGCACAGAGGTTGACACACAGGGACTTTCCAATTATCCAGCAGTGGTACTGTTCCTTTACCCTTGTGGGTAATAATATGGTAGCTAGACCTTCAAAATTTATGGGTCTAAACTTTGTTAGTGCTGTTTCTTTGCTATTCTTTTACCTTTCTTGGTCAGAGCGATGTAGTGGGAGCTACAAGCTTCACGTGCTCAACTTTGGCAGAGAACTTTGGCAAAGTGATCTGTGGTACCCATGAGTTATTGTTGCGTGTGGGAAGTGGGTGATTGAACAGTAAGATTCATGTGCTTTCTACTTCACCAGAAGTCTTCGACAGAATGCCCATAATTTCTGCAAAGCTGAGTGTGAGTGTGACAGGTGCTGACAAGGCTAGAAAAGTAGGTGCCTCTTTGATTTCTGAGATCGGCCCTCGTGGTCTCTGAGCAGCCCAGCTTTTGAGAAAGCGAGCGCCTCTTCGATTGATTCGGAGAACGGTGCCTCACCGATTTTTGAGAAAGCAATCATGCTGGGGGTCTGGCTCTCGAGATTCGGGGAGCAGTGTCTCTTCGATTTTTGAGAAAGTAATCATGTTGGGAGAGTGGCTCTCGAGATTCGGAGGGCGGTGCCTCTTCGATTTTGGAGCAAGCAATCTTGTTGGGAGTGTTTTCTCGAATGTGAGTAAAGGTTGGGCATGTTTGCTAGTCTACCTTGCCACGAAGCACAGAGGTTGACACACAGGGACTTTCCAATTATCCAGCAATGGTACTGTTCCTTTACCCTCTCTTCGATTTTTAAGAAAGTAGTCATGTTGGGAGTCTGGCTCTTTAGATTCGGAGGACGGTGCCTCTTCGATTTTGGAGCAAGCAATCTTATTGGGAGTGTTTTCTCGAATGTGAGTAAAGGTTGGGCATGTTTGCTAGTCTACCTTGCCACGAAGCACAGAGGTTGACATACATGGACTTTCCAATTATCCAGCAGTGGTACTGTTCCTTTACCCTTGTGGGTAATAATATGGTAGCTAGACCTTCAAAATTTATGGGTCTAAACTTTGTTAGTGCTGTTTCTTTGCTATTCTTTTACCCTTCTTGGTCAGAGCGATGTAGTGGGAGCTGCAAGCTTCACGTGCTCAACTTTGGCAGAGAACTTTGGCAAAGTTATCTGTGGTACCCATGAGCTATTGTTGCGTGTGGGAAGTGGGTGATTGAACAGTAAGATTCATGTGTTTTCTACTTCCCCAGAAGTCTTTGACAGAATGCCCATAATTTCCGCAAAGCTGAGTGTGCGTGTGACAGGTGCTGACAAGGCTGGAAAAGTAGGTGCCGCTTCGATTTCTGAGATCGGCCCTCGTGGTCTCTAGGGAGCCCAGCTTTTGAGAAAGCGAGCGCCTCTTCGATTTCTGAGATCGGCCTTCGTGGTCTTTGAGCAGCCCAACTTTTGAGAAAGCAAACGGCTCTTCGATTTCTGAGATCAACCCTCGTGATCTCTAAGCAGCCCAACTTTTGAGAAAGCAAACGCCTCTTCGATTTCTGAGCAGGCGCCTCTTTGATTTCTGAAGCTCCGTCGAGTGCAGATTTTTATAGGGGCTGGCATTAAGTTCCAAAGCACACTTGAATCTCCACCAGTAGAAGCTTCATTCTTGCACTTCTAAGATCTTGATTTGTCCGACCTCTTCTCTCTTCAACACCTTTGAAAATGTCTGGCCCCTCCGACCGTCGTTTTGACTTGAACCTTGTTGAAGAGGCAGCCCCGCCTTCTCCAGACAACATATGGCGCCCATCCTTCGTCTCCCCAACTGGTCCTCTTACCGTTGGGGATTCCGTGATGAAGAATGATATGACCGCTGCGGTGGTGGCCAGGAACCTTCTCACTCCCAAAGATAACAGACTACTTTCCAAACGGTCTGATGAGTTAGCTGTTAAGGATTCGCTGGCTCTCAGTGTTCAGAGTGCAGGTTCTGTGTCTAATATGGCACAACGCCTATTTGCTCGAACCCGCCAAGTTGAATCATTGGCGGCTGAAGTGATGAGTCTCAAACAGGAGATTAGAGGGCTCAAGCATGAGAATAAACAGTTGCACCGGCTCGCACATGACTATGCTACAAACATGAAGAGGAAGCTTGACCAGATGAAGGAAACTGATGGTCAGGTTTTACTTGATCATCAGAGATTTGTGGGTTTGTTCCAAAGGCATTTATTGCCTTCGTCTTCTGGGGCTGTACCGCGTAATGAAGCTCCAAATGATCAACCTCTGATGCCTCCTCCTTCTAGGGTTCTGTCCAGTACTGAGGCTCCAAATGATCCCCCTCCGGTGCCTTCTCTTTCTGGGGCTCTACCGACTGCTGAGACTTCTCCTAAGCAACCTTTGTGAAGGCTCCCTCTTGTGTGTTTATTTTGACTCATGTATATGTACATATTTGTAGCTTATCGGGGATATCAATAAATAAGTTTTCCTTCATTTCAACGCATTGTGTTAAATACACCAAAGCCTTCTTCGCTAAGTTCTTTGAATTTTCTTTTGTTGAAGCTTGTATGTTGAAGCTTTCTGAGTGGAGCATGTAGGTTGGGGTAGTGTTCCCTTAATTTCCCGAGTGAGGAAAACTTCTTGGTTTGAGACTTGGAAAATCCAAGTCACTGAGTGGGATCGGCTATATGAATCTTAGAACGCCATTGTGCTCGATCCTGTGTCATGTCCTTCGTTAGATCCAAGTACTCTAAGTCTTTTCTTAGAGTCTCTTCCAAAGTTTTCCTAGGTCTTCCTCTACCCCTTCGGCCCTGAACCTCTGTCCCATAGTCGCATCTTCTAATCGGAGCGTCAGTAGGCCTTCTTTGCACATGTCCAAACCACCGTAACCGATTTTCTCTCATCTTTCCTTCAATTTCGGCTACTCCTACTTTACCCCGGATATCCTCATTCCTAATCTTATCCTTTCTCGTGTGCCCACACATCCAACGAAGCATCCTCATCTCCGCTACACCCATTTTGTGTACGTGTTGATGTTTCACCGCCCAACATTCTGTGCCATACAGCATTGCCGGCCTTATTGCCGTCCTATAAAATTTTCCCTTGAGCTTCAGTGGCATACGGCGGTCACACAACACGCCGGATGCACTCTTCCACTTCATCCATCCAGCTTGTATTCTATGGTTGAGATCTCCATCTAATTCTCCGTTCTTTTGCAAGATAGATCCTAGGTAACGAAAACGGTCGCTCTTTGGTATTTCTTGATCTCCGATCCTCACCCCTAACTCGTTTTGGCCTCCATTTGCACTGAACTTGCACTCCATATATTCTGTCTTTGATCGGCTTAGGCGAAGACCTTTAGATTCCAACACTTCTCTCCAAAGGTTAAGCTTTGCATTTACCCCTTCCTGAGTTTCATCTATCAACACTATATCGTCTGCGAAAAGCATACACCAAGGAATATCATCTTGAATATGTCCTGTTAACTCATCCATTACCAACGCAAAAAGGTAAGGACTTAAGGATGAGCCTTGATGTAATCCTACAGTTATGGGAAAGCTTTCGGTTTGTCCTTCATGAGTTCTTACGGCAGTCTTTGCTCCTTCATACATATCCTTTATAGCTTGGATATATGCTACTCGTACTCATTTCTTCTCTAAAATCCTCCAAAGAATGTCTCTTGGGACCCTATCATACGCTTTTTCCAAATCTATAAAGACCATGTGTAAATCCTTTTTCCCATCTCTATATCTTTCCATCAATCTTCGTAAGAGATAGATTGCCTCCATGGTTGAGCGCCCTGGCATGAACCCGAATTGGTTGTCCGAAACCCGTGTCTCTTGCCTCAATCTATGCTCAATGACTCTCTCCCAGAGCTTCATTGTATGACTCATTAGCTTAATACCCCTATAGTTCATGCAATTTTGTACGTCGCCCTTATTCTTGTAGATAGGCACCAAAGTGCTCGTTCGCCACTCATTTGGCATCTTCTTCGTTTTCAAAATTCTATTGAAAAGGTCAGTGAGCCATGTTATACATGTCTCTCCCAAAACTTTCCACACTTCGATTGGTATATCGTCTGGGCCTATTGCTTTTCTATGCTTCATCTTCTTCAAAGCTACAACCACTTCTTCCTTCCGGATTCGACGATAAAAGGAGTAGTTTCTACACTCTTCTGTGTTACTCAACTCCCCTAAAGAAGCACTCCTTTCATGTCCTTCATTGAAAAGATTATGAAAATAACCTCTCCATCTGTCTTTAACCGCGTTCTCTGTAGCAAGAACCTTTCCATCCTCATCCTTGATGCACCTCACTTGGTTTAGGTCCCTTGTCTTCTTTTCCCTTGCTCTAGCTAGTTTATAGATATCCAACTCTCCTTCTTTGGTATCTAGTCGTTTATACATATCGTCGTAAGCCGCTAACTTAGCTTCTCTGACAGCTTTCTTCGCCTCTTGCTTCGCTTTTCTATACCTTTCACCATTTTCATCGGTCCTCTCCTTGTATAAGGCTTTACAACATTCCTTCTTAGCCTTCACCTTTGTTTGTACCTCCTCATTCCACCACCAAGATTCCTTTTGGTGTGGGGCAAAGCCCTTGGACTCTCCTAATACCTCTTTTGCTACTTTTCGGATACAACTAGCCATGGAATCCCACATTTGGCTAGCTTCCCCCTCTCTATCCCACACACATTGGGTGATTACCTTCTCTTTGAAAATGGCTTGTTTTTCTTCTTTTAGATTCCACCATCTAGTTCTTGGGCACTTCCAAGTCTTGTTCTTTTGTCTTACTCTTTTGATATGTACATCCATCACCAACAAGCGATGTTGATTAGCCACGCTCTCTCCTGGTATAACTTTGCAATCCTTACAAGTTATACGATCCCCTTTCCTCATTAGAAGAAAATCTATTTGTGTTTTTGACGACCCACTCTTGTAGGTGATCACATGTTCTTCTCTCTTCTTAAAGAAGGTGTTGGCTAAGAAGAGATCATATGCCATTGCAAAATTCAAGATAGCTTCCCCATCCTCGTTTCTCTCCCCAAAACCATGGCCACCATGAAAACCTCCATAGTTGCCTGTCTCCCTGCCCACGTGTCCATTTAAATCTCCTCCTATAAATAACTTCTCCGTCTGAGCAATTCCTTGCACCAAGTCTCCAAGATCCTCCCAAAATTTCTCCTTCGAACTCGTATCCAACCCTACTTGAGGTGCGTACGCACTAATCACATTGATAAGTTCTTGTCCTATTACAATCTTGATTGCCATGATTCTATCTCCTACCCTCTTGACATCTACAACATCTTGTACCAAGGTCTTGTCCACGATGATGCCAACACCGTTTCTCGTTCTATTTGTGCCCGAATACCAAAGTTTAAACCCTGAGTTTTCTAGATCCTTTGCCTTACTACTAACCCACTTACTTTCTTGTAGGCACATAATATTTATCCTTCTCCTCACCATAACTTCCACTACTTCCATAGATTTTCCCGTTAAGGTTCCTATATTCCACGTTCCTAAACGCATTTTGCTCTCTTGAACTCTACCCTTCTGTCCTAGCTTCTTCACCCTCCCCCGTCTAATAGGATCAAAGTACTTCTTTTGTGTGTCCCGGGTAAAGTTGATAGGAGCATATGCTCCCAAACAACTTTGAGTGGAGTCGTTCGAAAAGAAGTTTCTATGGCCCCCTTGCTCATTTAACACTGCATCCGGGTGCCGATGGAGATACAGCGACCCTTGCTCACTTATCACTGTGCTCGGGCCACACAGCGCGCCACTTACGGGTGACGCCCTAGCTTTAGCGCGATTTTGTTCTGGATTCATTTTCATAAGGATTCGACGTGATCATGGAGTGCCGGCTGTCGACTCCGATTAGGATGATAAGAAGTAAGACAAGGTTTACAATCCAACATGTTGGCTTTGTTCAGTAAATCCTTGACATACTTCATAACCCTTGTGACTGATAATAATTTGAAGTCCAAGGAAAATTGCAAAATACCCAAGTCTTTCAAATCAAAATTCCCTTGCCAATTGAGAAATCTTGAATTGCACCACCACTATCATCAGTGAGGATAATATCATCAACATATAATAGTAAGACAATGATAGACTTACCATCATACTTGACAAACAAAGAAAGTTCTTCATAAGAGGACTTAAATCCTAATTGAAGCATAAACTTGGTGACCTTGTCGTTTCAGGCTCTAGGAGCCTGTTTTAACTTTTAAACCAGATAAAGAACCCTCCAACTTTCAAACATAATTTGGGTGAGAACTATGACTGAACCCTTGGGGCTGAGCCATATAAACTTTCTCTTCAAGTAACTCATGTAAGAATGCATTTTTTTACATCTAATTGCTTAGTTTCCAGCTATGTGAGCAGCCAATGCTAAAACCAATCTCACTGTGGTTGGTTTAACCACAAGACTAAAGGTCTCATAGTAGTCTAATCCAGCTTCTTGAGAAATCCATTGGCAACTAACCGTTCCCTGTATCTAGCAACTGATGTGTGAACTCGTAAAACGTGGATGCACCTTCGTTTCAGTCTAGAAGCTGTGCTTTGGAAAGTAGAAGTTTGGCAGTTGGCATAAGGGATCCTCGGCTTTTCTGATGGTTAGGAGTTGAGAAGTCATATTTTTGCTAGCAGAAACTTGAGTGCCAAGAACAATGAGTTCTCTACTAGGCTGAAAGAAGAGAAAGACGTCTTGTTCTCCGATCTTTCTTCAGATTTCGCAGGTCAACTAATTTTCAGACTTTGCCAAACTTTGGAAAGAACAGAAGCTTGAACCCAGGTACTACCAGTGGATCACGCGTATGTGGAAAATTAAAGAAATGCAACCGCAGGGGTGGTTTCGTGACTAAACGTCGCAATATATATATATATATATATATATATATATAGCTTATTTCCATATGTGATTTTCGTATTTGTAGATTGGTAAAACAAATTGATTTTCTATATATGAAATTTCAAATTTGTAAGATTAAGTGCAAGGATTTCAGTTTCGAAATCAATGAATTACTCACACACTAGTGTTTAATTCCTTTGTTTAACTCCTTACCAAACAAGTTAGTGCAGAAGTTGCAATCTCCACCATTCTTCTTATTCCGGTAGTTAAAGTTATCGAACAGAGAATTACAGAAATCGGCGAAATAGAGACATTCTAGACTGCTTGAGTACCTCGTGGCCATTGTTGGCTCACTGTTTAATATTTTAGTTTCTTTCTTACTCCCCATGCATCTGCTATCTCAATTTTTCTTCTTCTTACACTATCTCCAACCGACGGGATAAAGCTTAAAATATAAGCTTTAAAACCCCCTCAAACTATCTCCAACCATGGGTCATGGGGAGAAAATATATCTCTGGGCTAGATTCTCTTAGGATTTAAGTTTGGCTTAAATTATTCTAGACCCATCAAACAATCATATTTCAAACCTTTTTTTTTTTTTGTTTTTTACTTATAATATAACGGTTATAATCAAATGAGATCAAATCTAATAGTCAAAAAAAAAAAAAAACATTTTAAGGCTAATATAAGCAGTCATCCAGATTTGTTTCATAACTATGCCAACGTAAATTCCCCGAATTACAAATAGCAGAACAAAACATTCTGCAACCAATTTCTTCCCCCACCACTTATGCAAAACCCAATAATTAACCAATCTAATCCCCGAAATCCAACCCGATTTCGACCTTCCTAGTTACACAAAATAACTCTGGTGACAATGATCACAAAGCAAGACACAGTGAAGAAAAACAGAGTCACAAAATCCCTCGCATTCCACTTCCTCACGGCCTTCGCTTCGACTCTCAAACTCTTGGCCCTCCTCAGCGCGTCGACCTCCTTCAACAAATCGAACTCCAACCCCTTCTTCTTCAGCTCCTCAATGCACTTTCCCAGCAGGTTCTTATCCTCCTTTTCTCTCTCCAACAACTTCTCCAGGTGCCCCTCCGTGTCGCTTTTATACCTTATCGCCCAAATGATCCCCAGCGAGAAGCAGAGAGAGCAGAGCGATGGGATCCAGGACCTGCGGCACGCGGACCCGTTCGGGTCCCGAGACGATGAACTGAAGAGAAGGGTGAGAGCCGTGGAGTGGAAGAGGAAGAAGAAGACGAAGAGCATCGTGATCTCCTTTCGAACCGAGTCGATTTGGGACTCCTTGAGAGAGACCCTGTTGAGGATTAGCTCTTCTTCTTTCAGCCATTGCTTCAGGAGAAGCTTGTGGCTCGGAGACTGAGAGATTTGGTGAAGTGGGTGAGAGAACTTCGGCTCCATGATCGATTTGTTTGTGCTCTCGTCGGCCATGGATTTTTGTGTCAGAGAAAGGGAGTGGGAATTTCTGGGGTGAGTGGTGAGTGGGATTTTGAAACGGTCGCGAGGGTTTCGAGTGTTATAACGGTCAAATTTGGAATAATTTAAAAGTAGATTTCCGGAAGTACCCCTACCTTATGACGGGTATTCACGAGATCGCGAGCTTTTGTAACGGCTAGGATTATTCCAGATCATCAGATCTATGATAGTGAAATTTCATGTTTGTCCCCTGAAGTGGCACGCTCCAACGGTCATGATCCAGATCATCAGATCTGTGATAGTGAAATTTCATGTTTGTCCCCTGAAGTGGCACGCTCCAACGGTCATAATGATTTAAGTAAGTGCCAAAATACTTGCACGTTGATTTAGGAGTAAGTGTTTTTCTTTTTTACGAAAACTCGATATTTTATTGAATACAAACCATTACAAGTCCTGATTAAGGATGTTCTAAATAAGATCACGAGGATCTTCTAATCATACAATTTCTTTGTCAATAGAAACGGCAAAATATTTGCATGTTGATTTTAGGAGTAAGTTACCTCTATCTCCTTTACCCAAAAAAAAAAAAAAGTTACCTCTATTTTCATAAACTTTTTACTTTATTTCTTTTCCTATAGTTTATACTATTATCATGTTTTATATATTTACGCTCAAACCGTCATCAACGACTACTAGTATTTCGGCGTTTTTGCCCACAATTTTTGGTCAGCGCATATACAAAAGTTGCTCTTCACAACCTTCTTCGCGTAACTGTGTTAAATTCCACATTCATAAACGATTGAGCGTCAAAACATCAAGGACGGAAACATATGGTAAACTTTTAGAGGTAAATAAAGAAAAATGTTCATACATGAAACACCCCGACCCAAATTGAGGCGTGTTGGTCGTCACGCGCCGGCTATGTGCAGGCACGTGCCTGGCACACTGACGGAACGTGACAGCCAGCATGCCGGCATCGGAATTTTATGATATATAGATCAATGTACACATTTTCTGAAATTTTTATATTATAGATCATTCGTTTTGGCACAAATTTGTGTGTTTAATTTCCTCTCACCGTCACTCATATTGCTTGCACCATACTTGCTACAAAAAGTAAAAAAAAAAAAAAAAAAAAAAAAAGAAGGAAACTTCGTTTAATCCTTGGCAAATATGACTTTTAGTGACTTTACTAAAACCATGAGTAAGATCAAAATCTAGTTTTAGTCTCTTGATACATTAATCACCTCATTTATTAATTATATTTTGATGTTTTAATTATTTCTTTTTTTCATTTCTAATTTTATGTATTAATTATATTTCCTTATAATAATAATTTTCATTTCATTCATCATTATTGTAAACACGAAATTTTCCTGAAACGAAAGAGACAAGAACAACATGCACAAAATAATATTTGTATTTGATGATTTTGGGTTACAATCTCTCTTAAATTTGATCCTCTGATTCAATCTCCGTAAGGTGTTGATTTGTGGATGTTTCGTTGATCCAATGGCCGTCGAGGCTTGATCTTGGATGAACTGTTGGAAGTTTCTTCAAGGGGTCGTGGGCTTGATCTTTGAAGGTGGATTTGAGCGGATCTTCAAGGAGCCGTTGGGGCTTGATCTTGAGGATGAGTGTTTCTTCAATGATCGTTAAGGCTTGATCTTGAATAACGGTGATGAACGGATCTTCAAGGGCTTTTGGGCTTGATCTTGAAGAACGGTTGGATGTGTGGATTTGTTGATGTTGTTGATCCAAGGGCCGTCGGGGCTTGATCTTGGAAGAACGATGAACGAAGAACGAAGAACACTTTCTTCAAGAGCCGTCGGGGCTTGATCTTGAGTTGGTGATTGTTGATCCAAGGGCTGTCGGGGCTTGATCTTGGAAGAACGATGAACGAAGAACGAAGAACACTTTCTTCAAGAGCCGTCGGGGCTTGATCTTGAATTGGTGATTGTTAATCCAAGGGTCGTCGGGGCTTGATCTTGGAAGAACGATGAACGAAGAACGAAGAACGCTTTCTTGATTCTTCGGGAACCTGGATGCTTGAGAGCTTCGGAGTTTCAGAGCTTCAGAGCTTCAAGAATTTTGCCTAATGATTTTGGTTCCTTTCAAATGAATGAATTAGCCTTCTATTTATAGAAATTTCCAAGGCCTAATTTTGAATATAATATTCCAGATGAAATAAGTCGTTTCTGCCATGTGTTGACACGTGTCCTGTTTGATGACTTTTCCAACTCATTTCAATTTTTCGTTGAGTCACACGCTACGTGTAAAATTTATGTAATACATGAGCGTTGAAACTTTGATTTATCGATCAACATTTATTTACCGAAATTTCGATGTCTACAAATGCCCCCACTTCAAGGCGCGTCGTATACATGTGCTTGTTGCATGTAGGAGATGCGTTTTGAAGTCCCTTAATGTAAATGTCGATCCAAGGGCCGTCGAGGCTTGATCTTGAATTGGGCTGGAGATTTCTTCAAGGGCCGTTGAGGCTTGTTCTTGGACTTTGTTTGAGATTTCTTCAAGGGCCGTTGAGGCTTGTTCTTGAACTTTTGTTTGAAATTTCTTCAAGGGCCGTCGAGGCTTGATCTTGAAGGTTGAAATTGGACCACAAGGAGCTTCATGTGGTAGATGATCTTTGGCTTTGGTAGTGGATGAATCGGCACGTATTTGTTTTTTGCGCTTTGTTGACTTTCCACAGCTTTGATCTTGAACTGGGTTGGAGGATTTTCTGGATTCCTCCAATTGTTGATTTTCCACAGCTTATTCTTGAACTAGGTTTTGATTCAAGAGTGGTAGACACTTGATCTTGAATCGGACTTGTGATTTCCTCAAGGGTCGTCGAGGCTTGATCTTGAATTTGGCTGGAAACTTCTTCAAAGGCTGTTGAGGCTTGATTCTTGAAGGTTGACTCGAACACATGACAAGCAGGCACGAGGTGAAAGTGACGACTTGTTGCTCTGTTCAATCTTTCTAATTCACACCTGAGCAGTTTGGTCAACGGTATGATCTTCAAGATTGATGGGCTCTTCTTCCAGTTAGTGACTTGATCTTTAAGGATTTGATTCAAGGGTGGTGAAACGGCACATGCAGTCCACAACGCCTAGTAAGTCGACCCAAGAATTTAAGGGTCAAAACGAGTTCACTGTCCAGAGTGATTGCAACCCTGATGATATGAGATACTTTTGATTTTGAAGAAGTAGCGGATGAATCAGCACGTGCTTTGTTGCACTTGTCTCCACATGCTTCAAGGTATCATTTTCATTTCCTTTATCTGTTCCTCAGGCAGATGTGGCATCTTCTCGAGTTCCTCATCTCAGACTCTTCTGCTGAGTTGACTGTGCATGCTGCATTCTTCTCTGCTTGTTTCTTCTGCACGTTGTCTCCACATGTTGCAAGGTATCATTTTCACTTGCCTTATCTGTTCTTCAGGCAGATGTGGCAGCTTCTTTGGAAGTACAGCAGCAGTGGGAGACGAGTACTCGATAGCAGTGCTAAGTAGGCAATCAAGGAAGGGTTCCAAGCAGTCGGTTCCTTACCCAAGTTTGAGTTGAGGTTCCGGCATATTGTTTTCTTTATCCTTGTCTTTGTAGGTAAGAACAAAGACAAAGGAAATGACAGGGAAAAAACATGATATGAGATACTCTTGCTTTCTACCCTGGTGATATGAGATACTTTTGCTTTGGAGTCATTTGCTTGCAAAGGTACCCCAAGTAATAAGGAACACTGAGTGACTCGAGAGGCTTCTTTGGGAAGGCATTCTCGGAGATGAAGAAAGGTTATGTATGTCTGCCTTGCTATGGAGGGTGAAGGTGGACAGTTATATGAAGTTCTTTAATACCTGTAGAGGTACTATTCTTTCACTCGTGTCGGCAACTATTGAGTGATTGATCAGTATGGCTTCACGCGCTTTCTTCTTCATCATAAATCTTCGACAAATTGTCCGTAATTTCCGTCAAGCTGAGTGTGCATGTGATAGGTGTTGACGCGGCTGAAAAAGATTGGCGCCTCTTCGATATCTAGGATCGGCGCTTCGACAAATTACCCGTGATTTCCGCAAAGCTGAGTTTGGGTGTGATGGGTGCTGATGCGTCTGGAAAAGACTGGCGCCTCTTCGATATCTGGGATTGGCGCTTTAACAAATTGCCTGTGATTTCTGCAAAGCTGAGTTTGCGCGTGACGGGTGCTAACGCGTCTGGAAAAACAAGATGCTTCTCCGATTTCTGAGCTTGCCTCTTCGATTTTTTGAATTGGCCTCTTCGAATTCTGAGCTCGCTTCTTCAATCTCTGAAATCCCGTCGAGTGTTGATTTTTATAGAGGCACGCAGTTCGTTTCAAAGCACACTTGAATTTTTTGCTTGTAGAAAACTCCCTTCTTGCATTCTAAGATCTTGGTTTGTCCGACCTTTTCTTTCTTCAACACCTTTGAAAATGTCTGGACCCTCCGACCGTCGTCTTGATTTGAACCTTGGTGAAGAGGCAGTCCCGCCTTCTCCAGACAACATATGGCGTCCATCTTTCATATCCCCTACTGGTCCTCTTACCGTTGGGGATTTGATGATGAAGAATGATATGACCGCTACGATGGTGGCCCGAAACCTTGTCACTCCTAGAGATAATAGACTATTTTCCAAACGGTCTGATGAGTTGGCTGTTAAGGATTCTCTGGCTCTCAGTGTGCAGTGTGCAGGTTCTGTGTCTAATATGGCCCAACGCCTATTTGCTCGAACCCGTCAAGTTGAATCATTGGCGGCTGAAGTGATGAGTCTCAAACAAGAGATTAGAGGGCTTAAGCATGAGAATAAACAGTTGCACAGGCTCGCACATAACTATGCCTCAAACATGAAGAGGAAGATTGACCAGATGCAGGAATCTGATGGTCAGATTTTACTTGATCATCAGAGGTTCGTGGGTTTGTTCCAACAGCATTTGCCTTCGTCTTCTGGGGCTGTACCGCGTAATGAAGCTCCAAATGATCAACCTTCAATGCCTCCTCCTCCTGGGGTTCTGCCGAGTACTGAGGCGCCATCTGATTAACCTTGAAGATCCCCTCTTGTAAATTTGATTTGACCTTTTTTTTTTAAGGTATGTAGAATGCAAATTTATGCAAAATTTCCAGGAAAAATAAATAAAATGGACTTTATTTCTCTTAATGCATTTTTTTCTTTTTTTTTTCTCTGTATACATACATATATTATGTACACACACACACACACACACACATATATATATATATATACATATATATATATATATATATATATATTAATTATTATTATTATTATTATTATTATTTTCACGTGGACTGATCCACCATTCCAAAACCCCTTCCCCTTTTTTTGCATGGTGCTAGGCTAGCCACCAAGAATCCACTTTCTTCGTTTTTTTTTTTTTTAATTTAATTTAATTTAATTTTATTTATTTATATATTTTTTTTCTTTTCCGTCTGCTTTCGGTGCCAGATGCACCATCCATTATATATATATATATATATATATATATATATATATATATATTAGGGTGGTGGCTGACACCATCATTTTTTATATTTTTTTTTAATTAATTTTTTTTTTGCTTTCGGTGCCGAGTGCACCATGTCTCCTATTTTCCCTTTTTTTTATAATTTTTTTCATGCACACATACATACATACGTACATACATATACATACATATATATACATATATATAGGGTGCGGGATAGGAGCTTGGAGGAGGAAAAAGGAGGAGCACAGAGGAGGAGGAAAAAGGATTCTCGGCTGGCTAGTCGTTTGACAGCGGTATTTGATGTTGTTGGCAGCTACGAGGCAAGAGACGGAGGAGGTCTTTGGGTGTGTATTGATAAACTTTGGTTTTGTCAATCTCATTCAAAGGCGGCAGCCATGGCGAAGGTGCAGAGGTTGGTGTCCAGGATCAGCAGCGCAGCCGATGAGGAAGACGACGACAACTGGGTGGCCATAGATTCGTGGAGCACACAGGAGGAAGGTGAGAGCTGAGGAAACAACGCCTCTTCATGAACATGGTGTCTCGTCGTACGACTTCCAGGTTGCAGGAGCGTGCCGGATTCTTCACAAGCATCATACAACAATTATCAATGATAACTTCCTCATATTTGATTGCAGGGTACTTCTCTGCAACTTCAAGTGTCCTTTCGATTGAGTGGTCCCCGTCGAGAAGAATCTCAGGCTCTACAATGGGCACAAGACCATTGTCCTGAGAAATGGCAGCATAACGAGCAAGTCCCCATGCAGCTTTCTTAACAGCTAGAGCAGAATGACCACAAAGAATGCTAACAACTGTACGCCATTTAGCAAAACGAGCACTTTACTTATAGTACTCCGCAGAACGTGAAGCCAATCCATCTAAGCCTTGGCACCACGATTCATTGTTAGACCCAGGGAGGGGAACCAAACCCTTATCAACTTTGATTCCAAGTACAATTTTCTGGTCACGCAAAACATCCACTAATTTCTTTCCATCGGTTGTAGACTGGTAAAGTGTTTCCTCAAAAAAAATGGCACCAGAAATGTATTCGCCAAGGCCAGGGGTGGTCAACAACAGCTGCCCATAAGCATGTCGGTTAACCTCAGTATTTTCCAACCCAATCGAGCCTAACTTCTTTCCACAAGTTGCATTTGATTCATCAATAGCGAGTATACCACGACTAGGGGATGCAATAGTTTTGGCGGTTAAAACGAGTTCGTCGGTGTAGGCCTTGGCACAGATCGGGACGGCGATGATGGAAGGCTCGGCCTGGCGGAGAAGCCACTCGATGGTTTGGCCGTCGGACTTGTGACCGAGCTCACGTGTGAGTTGGAAGACACGTGCGGCGCAGATGATGGGCATGCAGATGCGGTGACCCCATCCGTCGACCTTACTGTGTCGGTCCTTAGAGAATGGCTTCTTGACGGCTAAGATGTCGTTACTTGACGGCCTCTGCGAGGTCTGCTCCACCATGGCTCTTGCGCCGCCGCCGCCGTTAGTGAGCTCGTTATTAGGCGCTTCATAATTTGACATGGGAAGAAATTGATGGTGAGCTGCTCCTGCTCAGCTGGGTGTAAAACTGGGTTTACACATCCACACACATAGTGCGTGTACGAGCTGTTCAACTTCTAGAAGGAGAGAGAGGGAGAGAGAGGGCTGAGTAGTCGAGACGTAAGAGCATTGGTGCTTAAAGTTCAAGATTGGGTTGGTGCCGAGAGAGAATGAAGGCTTGAAGATGAAAGCGGAGGCCCAGTCGACGAACTCAAAGCCCTTCTTCTCGGCCTGCAACATCTGGGTTCTAGGGGATCAACAGCCACAACTTATTTGGACTTGAGTTGATAGATGTGGTTGAGCTGGAGCGGAGGCTGCACTTCGCTCACTTTTTACTGCTTCGTCGCTGTATAGAAGACATTGCACGCTGCTGCATGAAATGAAAAGCGGAGGAGCTTGGAGCAGAAAGAGGATACAAAGCTGGTCTTTCAGCAGAAGGCTCGGGGCAACCTTGTTGTACCGCGTCATGGTTGCAGCTGCTTCTCAAACGGCGGAGAGCAGGGATGTTGATTACAGAGAGGGGGAAGATGGTCCAGAGGGCGGTGCCCTGCAGTCGATGGAGCAGAGTTCACTTGGGCCTGGACGTTACAGGAAATGAAGGTTGTAGGTCCAAGAACTGAGCCTGGGCTTTTGGTAGTTATGTATATGCATATATACATATATATATATATATATATATAATACTTGTATATTCCTTTTTTTTTTTTTTTTTTGGTTTTGTAAATACATAATAACATATGTATTCATTTTTTTTTGTAATAAAATTGACTCTATTTAATAAAACACTTATTTTTTTATTTTGATGTGACTGAACTTGAAATTGAATATTCAAGCTGCCTACGTACCCTTCCAAAGAAAGAGATCAAGTCAAAACATAGTTCAAATGAGTGATGAATTTAACAGTGATTTTGATGATGATTTTTGCCGTACACAGTTTATGCTCTTGCAAGCCAGGAGCTTTGGTTCGTGCAGTTTAGGCTCGTGCGAACAAGGAGTGTTGGTGCCGTTTGCAGTTTCAGCTCATGCAGACCATGAGCGTTTGGTGTCGTTTGCAGTTTCAGCTCGTGCAGACCAGGAGCGTTGGTGTTGCCTTTTATGCTCGTGCAGACCAGGAGCGTTGGTGTCGCCTTTTATGCTCGTGCGGACCAGGAGCGTTGTGCCACGCAGTTTAGGCTCGTGCAGGCGAGAAGCTTCGTGTCCTACAGTTTAGGCTCGTGTGGACAAGGAGCTTTGGTTCGTGCAGTTTAGGCTCGTGCGAACAAGGAGCATTGGTGAATTTGTCAAGCAATTTTGGAGAGGCGTTCCTCACAATCTTCATAGCAAGGAGCCTTGACCGAGTGATTGAAGAAGTCTTTGGGCAAGAAATCGCGCATTGTGATGGGGATGGACGATCTTCGTGTCGAAGTTTCATCATCTTCAACACGTTCACGTTGTTTTGAAGGTTGACAAGAGCTGCTTTGCCCCCTTTCCGATTGGCGGACTTGTGGAGGAGACGTATGCTTCTTGTGCAATTTCTTAGGAGTGACTTGAGTCCATTCTTCAACTTTGCTTTGCTTGACTGGCATGGTTTTGGAGCATGCCCCCAGCGATTGAGGTGAAGATTTTGAGTTGACAGAGCCATAAGTGATGGTGGTATAATTTGACTTCACCACATCGTCAAGATCTAGCTCGATGATTCCTTTCTGAGCCAGCTTCATGATGAGATCTTTCAGCACGAAGCATTTTTCTGTCGGATGACTGATGAAGCGATGGAATTTACAGTATCTTGGACTGTCGGTACGATTCATCTCTTCCGGTCGTCTGCACTCAGGCAAACCGATCACCTTCTTGTCCAACAGGTCATCCAGCATGGCAACCACATCAGAGTCGGGGAATGGATAAGTCTTCTCCTCAAGCTCCTTCAAAGTGCGTCTACGCATCTCTTGATCACGAAAAGCTTCGGTTTGAATCGCCTTGCCTCGTGTAGGGATTTTGACGGGAGTTGTGTTGACCGTCATTACTTCCTTGGTGGATTTCCACGCAGCCTTCTCCACCTTTGTCTCAAGAACTCTGTCAATCTTGTAGTCAGAGATCGGTTCTTTCTTCCCATGATGGGCGATGCTTAACTCCATGTCATGGGCGCGAGTGGCCAATTCCTCGAAGGTCCGTGGTTTAATGCCTTGAAGGATGTATTGCAAACCCCATTACATGCCTTGGATGCACATCTCGATTGAAAAGGTTTCCGAGAGCCTGTCTTTACAGTCGAGGCTTAGAGTGCGCCATCTGTTGATGTAATCAATGACTGGCTCGTTCTTCCACTGCTTTGTGCTCGTTAGCTCTAGCATGCTCACAGTGCGGCGGGTGCTGTAGAAGCGGTTGAGGAATTCTCGTTCCAATTGCTCCCAGCTGTTGATGGACTCAGGCTCTAAGTCCGTGTACCACTCAAAGGCGTTTCCTTTCAGCGAGCGCACAAACTGCTTGACGAGGTAGTCCCCTTCGGTCCCTGCGTTGTTGCAAGTTTCAACAAAGTGGGTAACGTGTTGTTTCGGGTTTCCCTTTCCATCAAATTGCATGAACTTTTGCGGTTGATAACCCCTCGGCATCCTTAAGGCGTCGATCTTCTTTGAATACGGCTTCGAGTACAACCCAGAGGTATTTGAGCTCTCTTCGTACTGTGCCTTGATGGTGTTGGTGATCATCTCTTGCAGCTGCTGGATAGAAAGAGATCCCATGAGTGCCGCTGCTTGGTCTGGCTCCGGCTTCGCATCGATTCTCTCCACCGCAGGCTCATCTTCTGGGTTAGGGTTCTCGCCGTCCTGTGGCTCCAGTCGGCTGACGAGTCCAGCGATTTGCAAGTCTTTTTCTTCCACAGTTCAGGTTAGCCTTGCGATTACTTCATTCATTTGAGCCAGCTGCTCATCGATTGAAGTTGCTCCAATGGTCATGACTTGCATGGCTGAACTGCCGCTCGAATCGGCATCGGAGAGCATGGATTCAGAGTATTTCCTTGGACTTTCGCCCCTTGGTGCCCTTGGTGAGGCTAAGGTGATCAAAGGCTCGTGCCTTGGGTGCTCTTGTTCCCTTGGCAGAGTTGATGCAGAAGTGAAAGAGGCGGCAGAAGTAGCTCTTGCCTTGCTTCGAGTCGTGATGCCTAAAGTGACACCACTTGCGACGAGGACGCTCTTGTTCTTTGCGCCAGTTGCGGGAACAGTTTGAGCCTTCCTTGATGCCATTAATTTTGGAAGTGTGCTCGAATTTCTTGAACGAAGAAAGAGATGAGAGGTAGAGATTATCCCACCAGGCGTGCCAAATTTGTAAACACGAAATTTTCCTGAAACGAAAGAGACAAGAACAACGTGCACAAAATAATATTTGTATTTGATGATTTTGGGTTACAATCTCTCTTAAATTTGATCCTCTGATTCAATCTCCGTAAGGTGTTGATTTGTGGATGTTTCGTTGATCCAAGGGCCGTCGAGGCTTGATCTTGGATGAACTGTTGGAAGTTTCTTCAAGGGGCCGTGGGCTTGATCTTTGAAGGTGGATTTGAGCGGATCTTCAAGGAGCCGTTGGGGCTTGATCTTGAGGATGAGTGTTTCTTCAAGGGCCGTTAAGGCTTGATCTTGAATAACGGTGATGAACGGATCTTCAAGGGCTTTTGGGCTTGATCTTGAAGAACGGTTGGATGTGTGGATTTGTTGATGTTGTTGATCCAAGGGCCATCGGGGCTTGATCTTGGAAGAACGATGAACGAAGAACGAAGAACACTTTCTTCAAGAGCCGTCGGGGCTTGATCTTGAGTTGGTGATTGTTGATCCAAGGGCCGTCGGGGCTTGATCTTGGAAGAACGATGAACGAAGAACGAAGAACACTTTCTTCAAGGGTCGTCGGGGCTTGATCTTGAATTGGTGATTGTTAATCCAAGGGCCGTCGGGGCTTGATCTTGGAAGAACGATGAACGAAGAACGAAGAACGCTTTATTGATTCTTCGGGAACCTGGATGCTTGAGAGCTTCGGAGTTTCAGAGCTTCAGAGCTTCAAGAATTTTGCCTAATGATTTTGGTTCCTTTCAAATGAATGAACTAGCCTTCTATTTATAGAAATTTTCAAGGCCTAATTTTGAATATAATATTCCAGATGAAATAAGTCGTTTCTGTCAGGTGTTGACACGTGTCCTGTTTGATGACTTTTCCAACTCATTTCAATTTTTCGTCGAGTTACACGCTACGTGTAAAATTTATGTAATACATGAGCGTTGAAACTTTGATTTATCGATCAACATTTATTTACCGAAATTTCGATGTCTACAATTATATATTTTGTTGTAAACATTTTTATTTTTGATATACTTTGTCTTCTTCATTTAGATATATAAAATCATTTAATATATTTTAGTATATCTATTTCGGTACACAGATTTAGGTACAATAACTATAATACATTTCAGTGCATACATTTCGGTACATACATATCAGTACTAACATTTAGGTACATTAATTAATACATTTCAGTACACACCTTTCAGTAAATACATTTTGGTACTAACAGTTAGGTACATTAATTGAGTCTTTCAAGTTTGAAGAATGTTAAATGAGATTAATAAATTAAAAATCCTTTTTTTGTCAAAAAATAAATTAAAATGTGTATATTAATAAATTCAAATATTTAATAGGAGACGTTGAATAAAATATACATGGCCTAATCGGATAAATAGTCCATGTGATCATAAGGTATTCGGAAGGTAGGCCCTGTGGCAAGAAAATTCGGATTTAAACCCTTGTGATCTAAGTCTGTTAGGATTTATACCCAAAATTGAAACTTCCGTCATTTCTCAATGGCAACTCTCGGGCTATCCGTGCAGCTCACAGAAGAAGAGAATCGCAACTCTCGGGCTGAGGGGTAACTGGGATTTGTTCTTCTGGGTTAGGGTTATTTTTTTTTTTTTTCGCTTTCTTCTAAGAAGAGTAAAATGGATAAGGAATGCAAATCCCCTACTGATCTATGAGACATGAATGAGATCAAAATCCCCCAATCAGGGCACTTATGAGTAGTGTTAATATTAGTTCATGATAATTATAATAGATTATAATTTTAATAATTGGATTGTGTTGTAAACATTCCTAGTTTAAGTATGATTGTGTAAATCCTAGATAAGATTTGATTCTAGTTATCCTTTCCTATTACAACTTGTATTACTTGGAGGAGAAGGAATATTTTCTCTCCCTTTACTACTATAAATAAAGGCACAATGTAGGAGGGATAACAACACACACATTCCCCTACAATTCTACAAACACACATCTCTCTCATCTCTCTCTCTGCCGCCGGCCCTAGTCCCTCTGTCAGATAAAATAGACCACAACACGTTATCAGCACGCTCCTACCGCTGCGCTTAGGAATCTGACGTTGGAGATTTTTTCTGCATCAAACCAGTTCATCCATATCATCACGCAATCAGGTTCTTTCCAAACAACGGCTTTTAACTCGATATTTTGCAAGCCCTGATAGCATGAACATTCACCATGATGCATGACCCAACTTTACGTTTAACGTATTTTAGATTCTACATAAATTGTGTATGCTTCATAATCAAAATTGCTACAATTATGTGAATTTGATATTTGTCATGAATTGAATCCTACATATGTACATGCATTGAAACTATTATTTGCATATGCATCAAAGTAAATATGTGATTCATTGAATTATATATGCATCTAATAAAAATAAAAAAATAAAAAAAAAATTCTGGGCTCGCCTGGAGCGGCCCGCATAAAAATAAAAAAAAATAAAAATAAAAAAACATTTTAGGGCTGCACACAGCAGCCCATTCCCCTTTTCTCACCCTGTGGGCCTGTAATCCCACCCGAGGGTTCTTGGCTTATACTTTTAGGCCCCGAGATTTTATTATTTAATATTTTTTTAAATATGGGTTTTTATATTTTCACCCACACTTTAATTTGGCCCCGAAGACCAAAAATACATTAATTCACTTATCATTATACAATATTTCTGCATATATTCTTTGCATATTTGTTTGCATATATATTTGTGTTTGCCTGCAGGAATATATGAACCTGAAGTTCATAATTACTTTGAAACCCGAAGTTTCTTATAAACATGCCTTGTTTGAAAACCCGAAGTTTTCACTTAAATATATCACCCATGAAAACCCGAAGTTTTTCATGCAAAATTAAACCAATACATGTCTATTAGAACCTGTACGTTCTACTCCTATGTGAATGGATTGATTTTTCTCCATTACACTAACCACATCTTGTCCATCTATTTTGTGATAGGAACATGTCGAACTTGAACAAACTCGACTTCACCGCTTTGGAGGTTTCTGGAAGGAACTACCTCAAGTGGGTTCAAGATGTGAAGCTCCACCTCACTGCAAAGAACTTGCGTCCTGCTATTGAAGAAGCAACAGATAAACCTGTTGGCGAGGCTGAAAAAGCCACTGCTATGATCTTCATCCGAAGACATATCCATGACGCTCTACAAACTGAGTACCTTGCTGAGGAGGATCCACGTGCATTATGGGTCGCTTTGGCTGATCGTTTCGATCACCAAAAGGACATATTCTTGCCTGAAGCAAGACACGACTGGCAGCACTTGCGCTTCCAAGACTTTAAGTCTGTGAATGAATATAATTCTGAAGTTTGTCGAATCCGATCACTTCTCAAGTTTTGCAATGAAACTTTGACTGAAGAGGATCTCCTGGAGAAGACCTACTCGACCTTCTCTGCTTCTAATATTGTCCTGCAGCAACAATATCGAGCTCAGAAGTTCACTAAGTTTTCGGATTTGATCTCTGTTTTACTTCTTGCTGAAAAGCAGAACCAGCTGTTGATGAAGAATCATCAAGCTCGACCTACTGGGGCTACTGCTGTGCCTGAAGCACATTATAGCACTAATCAGCACCCAAAACGCCAAAAGAGGCGTGGTAAGGGCGGCCAGAAGCCATCCCACCAAGGTCAACAGAGCCAAGGCCCATCCAAGGGAGGAAACAAAGCCCAGAAGCGCCCAAACCTCGCTCCCAAGGCCCCGAACTTCAAGAATAAGGGCAAAACACCTGCCACAATGAATGACGATATGTGCTATCGTTGTGGTTCCAAGGACCATTGGTCCCATATTTGCCGTGCTCCCAAGAAGGTTGTGGATGCATATCATTCTCGTCGTACGAAGTTTGAATCAAACTTCCTGCAAGTGGACGAACCGGAGACTACAAAGATGGAGGTTTCTGATTTTCAGTAGGATACCACTCCTATGGAAGATTAGAATCTTAGACATAGACTTATTTTTCAGTTAAAATAAGACAATTGGGGCCGAATTCCACCTAGTGGCCGAACCCCACCTTGTTTTTTGGTTGATTTTGAACAATTTTCCTTTATGTTTTGGATTATTAGTTGGCGATTTATTTTGGATATTAAGTTTTTAATCCTTGAAAAAATGAAATTAGTTTGAATTGATACTTGTTTTTATAAACTTTTATGCATGTGACCGATTCAAATTAATTTTTCATTCTAGGTATGACTAGTGGGAAAGTTAGTTGTCTGGCAGATAGTGCAACCACGCATACTGTTTTGCGTGAACGCATCTATTTCACTAACTTCATACCTAAGAATGCACCTCTGACAACCCTCTCAGGCCCATCCAACCTGATCGAAGGATACGGTAAGGCACGTATAATGTTGTCCAATGGTACAATCTTGACCATTGCTGAGGCACTCTATTCTCCACGTTCCGGAAGAACGTTACTAAGTTTCAAGGACATTAGAGATAACAATTACCACACTGAAACCCACGTAGAAAACGGAGTTGAATTTCTGTGCGTAACTTCCTACGAATATGGCCAGAAGCGTATTCTAGAGAAGATGGAGCGTAACCCGAGTGGTCTGTATACTACGACCATACGCCCCATAGAATGCCACTATGTGGCCGGCCCTACCATAGGGACCGCACACGAAATTACACTTTGGCATGATCGTTTGGGACATCCTGGACGAATAGCGATGCGCCGTATCCTCAAAACTTCACACGGGCATCCACTAACCCGAAGCTTAGGTTCGATCCATGAAATTGCATGCCAAACATGTTCTATGGGAAAGCTTATTACTAAGCCTTCTTATGACAAGATTCGTTCGAATCCTCCCATTTTTCTACAACGGATTCAGGGGGACATTTGTGGATCGATTCAACCTCCCTGCGGACCATTTAGATATTTTATGGTTTTGGTTGACGCTTCTACACGTTGGTCACACGTGTGCTTGTTGTCCACAAGGAATGTTGCATTCTCCAAACTGTTGGCTCAGGTTATCAAGCTCAGGGCTCACCACCCTGATTATCCGATCAAATCTATTCGATTGGATAATGCTGGAGAATTCACATCTAAAACTTTTGATGACTATTGCATGTCGGTTGGGGTTGAAGTTGAACATCCTGTACCCCATGTTCACACCCAGAACGGCCTGGTAAAGGCTTTCATTAAGCGTTTACAAATGATTGCTCGATCGTTGGTCATACGTACCAAGCTCCCGATCGCTGCTTGGGGCCATGCAATATTGCACGCAGCAAAGTTGGTCCGCCTGAGGCCTATTGCGACACAACCATTTAGTGCCCTTCAGTTGGTCACCGGATGCGAACCCGACATATCGCATCTGCGCGTTTTTGGTTGTGCGGTCTATGTGCCGATCTCGCCGCCCTTACGTACAAAAATAGGGCCTCAGCGAAGGATGGGAATCTATGTCGGATATGATTCTCCTTCGATTATTCGTTACTTAGAACCTTTGACAGGCGATCTGTTTACCGCTCGTTTCGCGGATTGTCACTTCTATGAGACAGTCTTCCCGTCGTTAGGGGGAGATAAGAACGTCAACGTTCCTAATGAACGACGTGAATTATCGTGGATGACTCCCACTTTGTCTCATTTAGATCCCCGCACCGCTCAGTCTAAAGCTGAAGTGCAGCGCATATTAGATCTCCAGAGCATAGCTCAGAGCATGCCAGATGCTTTCACCGATCTAGCGCGCGTGACAAGATCACATATTCCAGCTGCGAATACGCCTGCAAAGATGGATGTACCAAATGTACGACAGACTACCCTCCTGGAAGCCCGGGACGCCAATTCTGGTGATCCACGTACATTAGCGGCTAGCCAATCATCTGCCCCTACACAAAAGCGTGGCAGACCCCTTGGTTCAAAGGATTCACACCCCCGGAAGAGGAAAACCACGGCACAAGGTCCTGAAGAGCCTACCGTGAATCCGACTATCGCTTACTCATTTTACCCAACTCATGAGGAAATTCTAGATTATGGAAGCGTCCTTGAAGAGACGAATCCTCCTCCCGAGAATCGTGAGATTTCGGTCTATTATGCTAGCTTAGATGATGTGTGGCGTAGAAATGAGATGATTGTCGACGATGCATTAGCATTTGCAGTAGCTACTGAGATCATGTTGAGCGATGACATTGAACCGCGTTCCGTTGATGAATGTCGACGTAGAGCTGATTGGTCAAACTGGAAACAAGCAATCCAAGTCGAACTTGATTCACTTGCGAAACGTAAGGTGTTTGGACCTGTAGTTCCTACTCCTCCACATGTGAAGCCCGTTGGCTACAAGTGGGTTTTCTTTCGGAAGCGTAATGAGAAGAACGAAATTGTGCGTTACAAAGCTCGTCTTGTAGCACAAGGTTTCTCACAACGCCCCGGGATTGACTATGATGAAACTTACTCAACCGTTATGGATGTGATTACTTTTCGATACCTTATCAGTTTGGTAGTTTCCGAAAAACTGGATATGCAGCTGATGGACGTAGTAACCGCGTATCTCTATGGGGATCTTGATACGGAAATTTATATGAAAGTTCCCGAAGGACTTACATTGACTGGTTCAAATATTTCCAAACCCCGGAGCACGCTCTCAATTCGGCTGAGGCGTTCACTATACGGTTTGAAACAATCCGGAAGAATGTGGTATAACCATTTAAGTGAGTATTTGACTAGTCAGGGATATGTGAATAACGAACTATGCCCTTGTGTGTTCATTAAGAAGTCACATTCCGAATTTGCGATTGTTGCAGTATATGTCGATGACATGAATCTCATCGGAACTCCTGAAGAGCTCGCGAGAACTGCTTCGCACCTGAAGTCGGAATTTGAGATGAAAGATCTAGGTAAGACTCGATACTGTCTCGGCCTCGAGATAGAGCATTGTTCGGATGGAATCCTAGTACATCAATCGAACTACACCCAGAAGGTGTTGCGCCGTTTTAATGAGGATAAAGCGAAGCCTTCGAGTACTCCTATGGTCGTTCGTACGCTAGATGCAAAGCGAGATCCCTTCCGTCCGAAGGAGGATGATGAAGAGATTTTGGAGCCTGAAGTTCCTTATCTAAGTGCGATAGGCGCTTTATTGTACTTAGCTCAATGCACTAGACCCGACATTTCCTTCGCTGTTAATCTTTTGGCAAGATACAGCAATGCACCAACACGCAGACATTGGACTGGCGTGAAAGACATATTCCGTTACCTTAAGGGTACTACGGATTTGGGCTTATTCTATCCCTACGAATCCTCGAGTGATGCCGCACCCTATGCTCATCGGGTTGATTCTCGCCTTGTTGGTTATGCCGACGCTGGATACTTATCTGATCCGCACAAGGCGCGTTCTCAAACGGGTTATGTCTTTACCGTTGGAGGCACCGCAATATCTTGGAGGTCAACTAAACAGACCTTAGTTGCCACTTCGTCTAACCATGCTGAAATTCTCGCCTTACATGAAGCAACTCGGGAATGCTTTTGGTTGAGAGCAGTAGTGGGCCATATTCGAAGCTCCTGTGATCTTCATCCCGCCGTTAATGCCCCGACGACGATTTTTGAAGACAACGCAGCTTGCATCGAACAGCTCAAGAAGGGTTACATCAAAGGAGACAACACCAAACATATTGCGCCGAAGTTCTTCTTTACACATCAACAACAAGAGCATCAGAAGATTGAAGTCACCCAAATCCGATCACAAGACAATCTGGCCGACCTCTTCACCAAATCACTACCGAATGCGACGTTTCAGAAGCTTGTTCATGGAATTGGTATGCGTAAACTTTCTGAGTTGTAACTTTGCTATTTCTCTTTGGAATTATGTCAAACTCAGGGGGAGTATCTTCTGGATACTTGCTTGATCTTAATGTACTCTTTTTCCCTACGATTAGGAGCATTTTTCCCACTGGGTTTTTGCTACCTAACTAGGTTTTAACGAGGCACCCACCTTGGGCTGGTCATATCCCTGATGACGTCCTGTAGACGTTTCTTTTGACTTTGCATTTCTCACGCATTTTTCCTTAGACTATGGATTTTGTCCCTACTTGGGTTTTTGCCATAGCCTTAGGGTTTTTTTTAGTGAGACTTACTACTTATGCAAGTTCCTACCTTATTGAGAATAAGCGTTGTTCCTTGGAATCAATGCCGACGAGTCGACTTCCTCAACTTCTGCATGATGCTGAATCTACCTTGAGTATTTACCCACTCAAGGGGGAGTGTTGTAAACATTCCTAGTTTAAGTATGATTGTGTAAATCCTAGATAAGATTTGATTCTAGTTATCTTTTCCTATTACAACTTGTATTACTTGGAGGAGAAGGAATATCTTCTCTCCCTTTACTACTATAAATAAAGGCACAATGTAGGAGGGATAACAACACACACATTCCCCTACAATTCTACAAACACACATCTCTCTCCTCTCTCTCTCTGCCGCCGGCCCTAGTCCCTCTGTCAGATAAAATAGACCACAACAGATTGCAAATTATTTAGTGAATTGAAGGATACTCGGAGATTTGAGCTATTGGGTTTTTGTTTTTTTCTCTCTTAATTTTCAAACTTTGTATTTGATTGAGGATCATCTTAAGGGAGGGAGGGATGAATTACTATTTTATAATTGATGATATATAAATAATAAATTGAGTTCCCTAATTTTTCTGTTATAGGTGAGGAAAGCACCGAGCCTGCAGCATCATGCAGCAGCTCAACTGAAGGTCGAAGGTTGCGTTCTCATGGAAAAAAGCAAAACGGGGGATGAAATGAGCATCTTATCCTCATATGTGACACTTATAAGGGAGGAATGATGGAAGTTTCAATTTTGGGTATAAATCCTAACAGACTTAGACCACAAGGGTTTAAATCCGAATTTTTTTATCACATGGGCTATCTTTCGAATACCTTATGACCACGGGACTATTTATCTGATTAGGCCAATATACATTAATTAATTTGAATTAAGGACTGATTAAAGGACTATAATCAATATGTAATCTAACACCATAGTTTTATTAAATTTCAATATGTTTCAAGGATTAAAAAAAAAAAAACCCAAAAAATAATACCTTGTTACAAATATGAAAGCAAATTATTATGATTTTTATATCAAACTCCATGGCTGACGACCGACGATCACAACCGTCCATGCCTTCGATCTCCCAAACCAGCGGTGGCGATCATCTCACCTTGACCCATTACATGCAGTGGTCTCCTGAAACCAGAGATAAACCAAGTCCCCGACCTCTTGCTTGCAACCAAAGGCAGATAATGCATGAAAGCTCTTCACTCTCTCAAAGAGTAAAAAGACATAAAGTGAAACCAAGAGAAGTAGAGCAAGAGTAAACATAACCCTAGATGCATTGAAGAAGATGCTATAGGCAGCCAAACACAGATAATACATTTTGTAACCCTTAAGCCCTTTTGTTTGGAGAGAGAGATTCTTGTGTCCGACAAGGCGTATGCGGCCAAGACAAAGTTTTCAGATGGGTGAGCCCTACTTGCAGGGGGTGTGGAGGAGGGGTTTGTGTCTAGGCCGGAGGAATCTGTTGGTCCGACGTCTACCGAGTATCGGAACTTAGAGGGAGAGAGGGAGAGGGGGGGGAGAGAGAGAGAGAGAGAGATGAATGAGAGAAGCTATATAATGGAAAAGCGACCACAAAAACTTTGAAGGCAACAAAAGTGTGAGATTGGACAGTTAGTTAGTGTTAGGCATTGATTTAAGGGAGTGATTTGCGGGCACACAATTAATTGATCACCGGGAAGTTGGTGGCTTGAGCTATCAAATTTAAGTTTATAATGTTTATGTCGCAGCTCTGAGGACACTCATCAATTCATTTGGTTGTTTGTCAATTTTTGTGAAAGTAACTCATCATACAGTTACTTTCATACAAATTAAAATTCGGAAAACAAATAAAGAAATGACAGAATTACCGTGTTTTCAATCTTTTTTGCATAAAAGGTTTAGGGAGTTGCTAATGAATTTGACGTTTAAAAAAAAAATCATCATGCACTCCTCTCTAGTAAGCTAGTTTAGAATTTCTGTCTAGGTCTTCTAACGTGGGAGAAGATTAGTGTAAACACGCTTCACAAAAGTAAAATACTTTGAACGTACGTGAATTCTTTGCCAAAACTTTCTTGCTTATTTATGATCATATTACAACCTGCACCATATACACATCTAAGCATTTTTCATGTAATTGGTATCCGTAAGCATCCTGTCTTACCTTTGAGTTTATTTACTCCGTCTCCGTCCACGCTATATTTACACCTGATAAAGCATTCCCACTTCGATCACTGAGGTATGCGGAATTCCAAGTGTGACTGCTGGACGCCTGCAATTCCGCCTCAGAAAATTATAGACAATGTCAATCGCAAACTTCTTCAGGAACGGTGATACCTCACTTGCCTCAACATAAGGATTGCCCATCATGTAGGTCACGCCACCAGCTTCCCGTGCCTCCATGAGTTTTTTCATCCACTGCTTAGCACTGCCAACTCCATCTCTCCACTGCTCACTACTGCCGCCACTAACATCATCACTCCAATGCACAGCTCTGCCGCCATAAACCTCATTTCGTGTTGCTGCAGATATTTGGTTCGGTGACTGCCCTCTAACTGCCAATTCTTCACTATTTCTCTCCTGTTTCAAGAACTCCGCCACCTTTTCAATCAGTTGGGTTTCAAAGTTGTAGCAATCTTTCACATCCTTGTATCCATACCTGACCAATAATAGCATTAGAGAAGTTCCGAGAGCTATTCATGCAAAAATTCAATGAGGTTTGGCTTCAAACCAGAGAAACTTTGTGGAAAGTACCTTACAATACACCGGAAAATAGACAACTCTGGTGGGCCAATCCGGTTAACAAGAAAACGCTCACCAAGTGGAACTTTTGGAATCATCAGATATTTAAGGGTCACAAAGATGAGAGTATGATGAAATGTAGGGAAGTTCGTGACAAAATGTGCAAACATTGGAGGGAGACCAAACGCAACTTTAGAGTAAACTAGGCAGATTCCAGGGACCCTTGTAATACCTAGGCTTGGCCCAAAGCTTAGAAGTCTATCCAACGATACCTTGTTATCCAGCTCAAATGCATCCTTCTTTACAGTCCCGTAATTCCAGATAGACATCAAAGACACGATTACAAGAGCGAATAGGAGGGGAAGCCAGCCTCCATGATGTGCTTTTCCAAGGCAGGCAGAAATATAGAGTAGTTCAAGGGATCCAAAGATTACAAAAAACAAGAATGCCATGATAACCTTCTGCTTCCAAACAGTACTAATAATTAGAAACATCAAGCAGGTCGTGATGAACATCACTGTCACTCCAGCAAGCCCTGTAAATGCAACATGGTGTAAAACCGCTTATTTCAAAATAGCACAAATGAAGAGAGAGAGAGAGAGAGAGAGAGAGCACAGACCGTATGCATTGCCTATCATATGAGTGTCTCTGAAACCTATAACAACCGCAAGACATAATACCATCAACATCCAGTTCACCTCAGGTATGTATATCCGCCCATGTATCTGATTTGATGTATGTTTGATCTTCACACGCGGGAAGCACCGAAGGGCCCTGCACTGACTGACTATTGAGAAGGTAGCTGAAATTATTGCTTGACTTCCCACCGCAGAAGCAAGAGTTGCAATAATAACGACTGGCCAAAACATAACCTCTGCAAGGAAAGAAAATATTTTACAAAAAATTATCAGTTCAAATTCAACACCGGCAGCTTCTGATTAAATAAGATTAAATATAAAGTCCAAAACTGGTAAAGGCATTCACACAGATTGAAGCTTCTAAAGGTGCAGAAGCTACACCAGAAGGTTTGCAGGTTAAATAGATGTCTTTCTTGTGCATTTTGTTAAAAAAATAAATGCAGACAAACGTGTAGCAGATAAAAGCTAATAATATAATGAACACTAAAAATAACGGCCTTATACTTTGAAAACTGTAATAATGAAGAATAATGACATGCCTTAGGTGCAAGTAAAACTTTCTCTAAATCATTTGAATTGCTAATAAGAAGAATGACGTTACGGGAAACAACTAGTTGATGTACCATTGCATCAGAAAGAATATAGATTTACCAGGAATGGCCATGTAAAAACTGCAACGCAGATCCTTTTTGTGCTTGGAGAGATAAGCAGCTTCTCCCATGTATGCAAGAATTAAGCAAGGGTAAACGAGCGCAGTAAATGCAATCTGCAAGACGAAAGAACTAGTAGTAAAAAAATACATAAAGAATAAATAATTAACTTGCATATGAAGCCCAAAGAGTAAACAAAGCTATATAGTTAGCAATGTGACACTATTAGAAACAAGCATGATAAATTGTGTTCTCGAAAAAACTGTAAAACTATGAAGAATTAGGATGCAAGAGAAAAAATTTGAACAGCCGAAAACACAACAATAAAAGTACTGAGCAGTTTTCTGCTTCAAAGAGTTAAATTAAAGGATCAGAATGAGCTTACCCTGATAGACAGTTTGGAAAAGTGCCCAAGATCGGCAAACATTGCTTCTGTACCTACCATAGCCAAATAATGTTTTAGCCTTAGAAAATATGAAGTTTTCTAGGCGACTGCTGAAGATGTGGAACTTTTTTCTATGAACCAACCTGTAACACAAAGAACAACGCCTCCAAGGGAACTCCACCCAACTCTTCTAGTTATTTTGAAGAAGTTATAAATATAGTAGGGCGACAGAGCACATATAACACCAGGGTTCCAACGGAATATATTGTAAATGCCTACCCCACAAATGCATAGTAACCATGTTAACATGATTGGAGCAAAAAGAAACCCAACTTTGTGTGTCCCGAAATGCTGAAGAGCAAAAAGTCCGACCAAGATGATGCACGCTATCAGCACAGTATAATCTGCCATGTACAGACGTAAAGGTAATTAGAAAAGTTAGTTTTCAATGGAAATCGAATAGAAAAAATGTGTATTGCATGATATCAGACAACAAATAATGTTGCACTATATCCATTATTCTCAACTCCATGTATTGCCAATGCGAAAATCTTTATGCAAGAATATACTGCAGAAATAATATATATATATATATATACACACGCATTTATGATTGACTTACTCTCATGTAAATCTGGAGCTTTGATTCTAATTCCAGAAACTGCAGAAAGAACTGACAACATACACAACAAAACCTCATTAGGTCAACATCAATAACTGCAGAAAGGGTCAATTGGTAGGGCCAGAGAGAACATTTTAGAATATCATACCTGACATTGTTGGCGTGAGGATACCATCACCAATTATCATGCCAACCCCTATAAAAACTACAAGCAGCAATACTATTTTAGAACTCTTATGCTTCTCAAAGAAATTTTTTATGAGGGAGCTCATTCTTGTATCCTTGGTAGATAAACCAGAACAGTCAGATGGTATGCTTTCATATTCAGGATGAACTGTGTTCCAAAGGCCCAGCCTTGAGTGTCGGCATAGCGATGAGTACAAAGCAAAAGTTCCACCTGTAAAACTAAAAGTGAATCTCTAATGTCCAACAACTATCAACCAATATATATTCTCACAAGCAGCTATAAGATAACTGAGGTTACTGTAAGCACCTTCACCATTGTCATCTGCTCCTAACACAAATATAATGTACTTGCAAAGAGGGATAATAGTCAAAGTCCAGAAAACCATTGAAAGCACGCCAAGAATCTCGTGATCCTCCGCATAAAGACTCAAACCATGTGAGAATGTACTTTTGTATACGTAAATGGGGGATATGCTAAGATCCCCATAAACAATACCAAGGCTCTGATAAGCAAGGCATAGAGTGGTCGTGTAAAAATTCTGCTCATAAACAAGTAAGACAAGTGTTATTATGCTTACAATATTATAACGTAAACTGAATTCCGCTGCAAATATAACCAAGCAGGAACAGTACTGGAAAGAAAAAAGATGGACAGCATAACTAAGACAAACTTCCCCTCTGTAATGAGTTAAACCAGTCCGGGACCATGATTAAAGTTAAAATTACTAGACCTACAAATATCGATGTTAAAATCAGCCCAAACTAGTTTGGAGTTTGGATACTGTTCTTCTAACATGCTCTGTCTCCAATGCAACTAATTTTTTGTGGTGCTCATACAAAAGGATCACTTAAAAGTGAAGCAGTAGTAAACTAACATGACAAATAAGGCAGATTGAATCCGTGAACTTAATCTTGAAAGGACCGATAATTCTGGTTTATAAAGCAGCAATGGAAGTGAATTAAGAAACCATGAAGAAAATTACCATGAAATAACTCATACTTAACTTTGTTGATACAATAGAAAATCTATAGTACAACCAGAATCGGAGTCCAAAGAGCCATAAACAGAAAACAAAAAAATAAATAAATAAAGAAAGAGATTCCATAGGCCACAGCAACTTAAATTATAACACTTTCACAAAACAAAAATGCATCTATTGTTTGGTTGCTAAGAAAATCCGGAAGAAAACAGTCAAACACATTGTAAAGACTGAACGAACATTCATTGGGAATCAAAAACAACAAAACCCCATTTTCCAAAAACCAAAAATAGTAAAAATAAAAATAAAAACTCAACATTTCACTCTTTACATTCCTCTATTACTTAACTTCCCTGGAAACAAACACACCAAAAAAAGAAAGCAAAAGATTGAACACACATAAGAACGTAACGAAACACTCACCGGGCGCAAGCCCCCGGAAAGGGAAGCTGATTCCGGGTCCATTTCCCTTTCGAGTCGGACCCCAAATGCTCTGAATCAATGTGAAGTTCAACAGACTAGTATTCCACCACTAAAGTTATTTACTCTGACGTGGGTTTTCTGAATAGTGAAAAAGAAGAGGACCCAAAAGGGAGACAGTGAATGGTAAAGAGCAGAAGTTAAAGGGTTCAAACTTTTGAAGTGAAATTTTTGGTGAAGGGAAGAAGCCAGTTATGGCAAAAGGGAATAAACCGAAACAAGAAGAGGGAAGAAGGAGGCGAAAGGCAGTTTTATAAAGACTCGAGCTTTTCTAGAGATTTTTCAGTCTAACCGTCACACGAGGTGATACATCATGTATCTTTATATAAATGGTGGGTTATGTGTATTAAAAGGTTAATAACTTAAAAATTAAAAATTTTCACCATTTGCATAAGAACACGTGATGTATCATCCGTGTTCTAGTCACAACTAAAAATTTCTCAAGCTTTTCGTAGAGAGATGACGAATGGCTACGTGCACAAGTTACAACTTACGACGTGTCAAGAAAAAGGACTAGAATTCTCTCTCCTTTCTCTTTTCATCTATTTTCATCCACTCCTCTCATATTCTCTTATTTTGTCTTTTTCTTGTTATAAAAAATTAATATAAAATATTGACATGACTTAATTGTGACCGTTCAAATAGGAGAGAATGAAAGGAAAAGGAAAAAAAAAAGGAAAACTAATGAAAATGGCTTGAAAACTTTGAGTTTTAATAATAAGGACAAAATAAAGGGTAAAGTGAATAGTACCAGGATTGACTTTTTAGTGTAAAAATGTGGTTTTTCGTTAAAGTGAACAGTACCGGGTGCTTTTCGTTAAAGTTCCTAAAAAAAAAAGGGAGAAAATCCTACCCTCGAGAAAAAAAGTCCTGGTGGCTTTTTTTGATTTTTTGACCTTTAGCTAAAGGTGTAGTCGATTTCTAAATTTTTATGTAGTAGATAATGTTACTGATTATCTGACTTAACAAGTAATTATTTTCTTTTACATGGTTGTATACTTAATTGTGGCAGAAGTTTTATGTTCGATTTTTACATACACAAGGTCTTCCACACGGTTAAGATAAGTTTAGCTCCTATATACAGGAATAATGCATTTTAAGATTAAGTTTGAAACCGGCTTCATTTTTTCTCTACGAGATGGAGTACTGAACTAGATCAATTAATAAATCATTCACTAATTAGGTATCGAATTCAACACAAATACCATAAGTTTTACTATTCATATTTCATTCCACCGAGTTGAAGGAAACCAAATATAAATGAGCGTTCAAGAATATACGTTTATGTCATCAGCCGTTTGTCGGTGTTGGTACTTCCTCAACTCCTCATGTACTATGTTGATGTTTTGATACTGTGTTTTTAAACTATGGCTACGGCTGTCCAAAAACAGATTCTCTTCTGCGGCAACATGTTCACATGTGTTAATCAAAGTTGTCAATTCAATGAAATCTGTCGGAAAGTGTAGCATCTTACAATGTTTATATAAAATACTTCGTATAATAACAAAGTATAAAGCACGAACTACACAGTTGATTATTGCATATTTAACGTCCGTCACGAACAATTATTATGCGGTACTTTGGAGTAGTACGATCACATGATATTCTGAAGTGTAAAATATTAACATGTTCATCTGTCTATACAATGTGATCGCATTTCACTGTTAGATAATCACTTTCTCGAGTTACAACATTTTTTTTTATGTTCAGCTCGAAAATTTCTATATTTTTGCTCATATTTCCGATAACTTTTTCTTTTCCTCAGTGTCAAAAATCAGAAGTCAAGATTAATTAGTCGTATCTGCAAAATGAGAGTGACAATCTATCATGACATATAGGAGTTGAAAAATGTAAATAAAAGAGTCACATCTAAGTGAGAACATCTAAATTGGGAACATTCTTTGGGAGACTATGGCAAGTATCGATGGTAGCCCTCCTATCTCAGCATTGGAATATCAGAGGGAGAGGGAGAGCTTGAGGACTCCAAAGCCAGTGAACTATGGCAAACAAGTTATTCTTGTAAAAGATGGAGGAAGAAAGTTTGCCTTTGTCTTTCTCTCTTTTTAATTTTCTGTCACATAATATTGTTATCATTTTTTGTACATTTTGATAAACATTTTAAGTCCCAGTATGGCCCGGGACTTAGGTTACGGATGTTGTTTTCAACTTACATACATATTACTAAGTCGGAGGTTTTATAAAAAAAAATACATTGGTGATTTTAGTAGTGAACCTTTCACATATAAACGGTATGTTATTTTGTTATTATCTCCGATGTAGAATTTTGTTATATCCAATATATTTTATTGTCACATATTACATCTATGTTATTAATTACATAACAAAACAAAAAGATTAACTTTATAAACACTAGATATTCTGCAGCATAGCATGTTCGTGGGGCAGATAAGAAGGTCCATCACTTTCTCGTTCAAACTGTGCAATGCATGGGCTGAGCAAATCAACACAATTGGAATAGTAGTTTGCTTTGTTTCCTTTTTATTAAGCAGCGGCGAACTCAGACTGTGTCAAGTTTTTTACCAACCAAATTTGATTTGGCTTGGTTTCCTTACACACATTGACATCATGAATATAAGATCCATCGTAGGTCTTAAGCACGAAAAAATCACACTTAAATATAGATTAAGAAATATGTTATTGTAGTCAACTCGACTAAACTTACATCTACAATACAGGGCATTTAACTTAAAATTATACTACAAAAAGCTTTGCATGTCACATATGTAAACTGTTAAAGTAGTGGCGCACTCAAACTCTGTCAAGTTTTTTACCAATAAAATTTGATTTGGCTTGGTTTCGGTACAAATATTGACATTACCAATACAAAATCCATTGTACGTTCTACGCGCACAAAAAAAAAATCAAACTTAAATGCAAATAAAAAAGTACATTGATGTAGCCAACTTAATTAAACTTATGCCTGTCATAAAGAACATCTAACGTAAAATCATACCACAAAATGCTTTGCATGTTACATACCTAAACTACTATCATGTGGTTTGCATGGTCTTTCATTGCGTCGGGCCAGGCCTAGTGCTACCAGGGCAACCGTCCGGGGCCCAAAATAATTGAGGGCATCAAAATTATTAGGGAAGTATATTTATATATATTTTCATAAGAGTATAAATTTATAAAATTTGGTTCAAACTAGGCAAAATATGATAAATACGAAAATCCGAATAACACAAGGATTTATACAGGTTCTGCATAAGTCTACGTCTTGAAGAAATATCACTAGTATGCAGTGGCGGGGCCAACATGGAGTCATTGGTTGTCCTTGACCCCAACAACTTCAGAAGCCCCATGTATATTTGTTTTGTATATTGTATTTGACCCTATAAACACCTAAGACAAACTAAATAACAACATCCTCTTCATACTTGTTCTATTTTCTTCTATCATATTTGTCTTCATTTTCTCTCTTCTTGTATGAAATACTTTAGTTGAAAAGCTTTGGCATCCTTCAACATTACTCTACATTATCTTGCATCCACCCTCGACAAGCCTATAGAAATAATAATAGTTGTCGACATATGTTGGCATAAACTTTCGGCATATATTGATAAGAATTGGAAGATGCCTACTAGGTGCTGGACAAAATGGCCCAATGAAGTTTTTTTTGGTTGATATAATGAGCCCATTATTCAAAAATCCTAGGTACACTACTGCTAGTATGAAACAGAGATTACAAATTATTTAAGCTCTCACAACCCAAATCCCATTAACAACTAGATCACTTTCCTGCTCTTACAAATAAATCTCAGATTCTTGAAGAAATGTCACTAGTATAGTAGTATGAAACGGAGATTACAAATTGTTTAAGCTCTCACAACCCAAATCCCATATACAACCAGATCACTCTCCTACTCTTACAAACAAATCTCAGATTCTTGCTAAAAAAGATACAGACAACAGAACTATTACAGACGTGCGAAGCAAATATAAAAGAGCCAATGAAAGAGAAGCTAATGAGTGGAAAGAGTTGCGTTCTCCCATGTTTGGACGGTTTAATTAGTCCGGCGGATAAGAGTGGAAGGGTTGGGATTATTTATAGGCTACGGATTGGTCGGCGTTTGGAAGAAATAATTTGAGGCTAAATCGCCAAAATAGTCTCTGAGATTTGCATAACTCATCACTTTGGTCCCTGAGATTCCAAATCAATAAAAGTGGTCCCTGAGATTGCCCACCATCCATTATTTTGGTCATTCCGTTAACAACTCCGTTAAGTGTCCAGAAGCTCTTGGCCGGAAGTTTGGGCAATTTTCAAAGCTTCGTAACTCAATCGTTTCTTAACCAAATTCGACCCATAATATATCAAAATGAAGATAGGAAAGTGTAGAATAATATTATACCTATTTTGAAGCCCAATGGTTGCTGGCGATAGCCGGAAAATAGCCTTAAAGTTGACTGGTCGGAGTGAAAACTTGAAAACTCGCATGAAACGGGGTAAACTTTAAACGTTCATAACTTCTTCAATACTCAACGAAATCAAGTGATTCAAAAATGAAAATCATACTTCTCGAGAAGACAAAGAGAATGATACCTTTTTTGATGGCTAACTCGCCTTGGTTTGGCCGGAAAACAGCTCGAAAGTGGCTTGGTCTCGAGTTAGCCACTTTCGAGCTGTTTTTTTCGGCCAAACCACGGCGATCTAGCAGTATAAAAAGATACCATTCTCTTTGTCTCGTCGAGAAGTATGATTTTAATTTTTGAATCACTTATTTTGTTGAGTATTGAAGAAGTTATGAATGTTTAAAGTTTACCCAGTTTCCGGCGAGTTTTCCAGTTTTCGCTCGGATCAGTCAACGTTGAGGCTATTTTCTGGCCATATCCGGCAACCATTGGCCTTCGAAATAGGTATAATCTTATTCTACACTTTCCTATCTTCATTTTGATATATTATGGGTCGAATTTGGTTAAGAAACGATTGAGTTACGAAGCTTTGAAAATTGCCCAAACTTCCGGCCAAGAGCTCAGGACACTTAACGGAGTTTTTAACGAAATGACCAAAATGATGGATGGTGGAGAATCTCAGGGACCACTTTTATCAATTTGGAATCTCAGGGACCAAAGTGATAGTTATGCAAATCTCAGGAACCGTTTTGACGATTTACCCATAATTTTATAAGATAAAACGATGTCGTTTTAGGTTCCCATTAATCACGTTTCCAGTTTTCTTGCATTTTCCCATTGGGGTTCTGACACATTCGTCTCGCCCGCCAAGCAGCCTCTGCCGCCAACCTCCGATTTCGCACTTTCTCCTTCGTCTACAAAATGTCTTCCCTTCACGTTTCCCCAAACACCATTTCCCAGCCTCTCAATCTCCGCCGTCGATGGATTCCCAATTTAGGCAGAGAAGTCCGACTAATCAACGGCCGGAGGCCGTCCGCGGCTTGCCTCAGCGTGGACGTGGAAGCACCGGATACCGCCTCCAAATTAGGGCTTTTGAAGAGCAAGGAGGTAATGGAGACGGAGGCGAAGGTCCTGCTGCAGACCTACGCGAGGACTCCAGTGGTGCTCACCAGTGGCAAAGGTTGTAAATTGTACGATACCGAGGGGCGCGAGTATTTGGACCTGAGCTCGGGGATTGCGGTGAACGCGCTCGGCCATGGCGACGAGGACTGGCTGAAGGCGGTGGTTGATCAGGCCGGAACCCTTACTCACGTCAGCAATCTCTACTATTCAATCCCGCAGGTTTGCCCTTCATCTTAAATTGGGTTTCGTTACGTATGCTTGTTTGGTTCCCGAGAAAGTGTCGGGAAATTGTAAAAGATTGCATTTTGCGCATAAACAGCGTCGTTATTCTGGTTTTGGGCTTCTGGGTATTGCTTGGTTGCCGAGAAAGTGTAGGAAAAAATGTGAAATGTTGCATTTTGCGTCTGACTGGCGTCGTTTGTGTGGTTAATGGACTTATGGGCATTGCTTGGTGTAATGTAGGTGGAGCTAGCAAAGCGTCTGGTGGGTTCTAGTTTTGCAGACCGTGTGTTTTTCAGTAATTCTGGAACCGAAGCGAACGAAGCAGCCATTAAGTTTGCAAGGAAGTTTCAGAGACATACTCACCCTGATGCGAAAGAGCCTGCCACGGGCTTCATATCTTTCACAAACAGCTTCCATGGGAGGACCATGGGTGCTCTTGCCTTGACTAGCAAAGAGCATTACCGGTCTCCTTTTGAACCTGTTATGCCTGGAGTCACGTTTGTGGAGTATGGAAATATACAAGCTACCAAAGAACTGATTCAGCCCGGAAAGACTGCCGCTGTGTTCGTCGAACCTATTCAGGGTGAAGGCGGAATTTACAGTGCTTCAAAGGAGTTTCTCCAGTTTCTGCGTACTGCATGTGATGATGCCGGTGCTCTTTTGGTGTTCGACGAGGTAATCAGCTACTTTTTATCTTCAGTTTGTGCTCAATTTAAACAAACTAGATGGTGTATTTTGTGCTGGATTCTCTTGTTAGCATGCGATATAGTTTTATGTTTTCTCCAAAATGTTTTGAATTTGTTTGGTTCGGATTGCAATTTCACTGGACAATTCGTGATTTCATTGATCCCTTGGATAATGGTCGTTATGGCCTCGAGCCATTCCCTTTCCCAACATGAAATATGAATCCTTGCATAATGCATCTGATTTTCTTGTAGTAGATTCTTCCTACATTCCCAATTCTTATATCGCGGCAATATTACTCTCATTGCTTCTTTATGTTATGATTTCGTCAATCTGGGGATATGGGATACTAAATAGGCCGCAGTTTGAATTCTCAAATGTCAAACTTCATTATTATGCTCACATTCCTTCATTGTTGTTCTTGTTGTTTCTTTTACTCATTATTGTATTTTCAAAGTTCTTTCAGAGGGATAAGTTAAGGGATTCAAGTTAATGCTCTCGTCGATGAGGTTTAAGAGTAATGCTTTCTCTTTTTCTGTAGGTTCAATGTGGTTTAGGTCGAACGGGGTATCTCTGGGCTCATGAGGCTTACGGTGTGTTCCCAGATATAATGACACTTGCTAAGCCACTTGCTGGAGGCCTGCCCATTGGAGCTACATTGATGACCGAAAGAGTGGCTTCAGCCATAGCTTTTGGTGACCATGGAAGTACTTTTGCTGGTGCACCTCTTATCTGTAGCGCAGCCTTAGCTGTTGTCGACAAAATATCCGATCCCAAATTTTTAAATAGCGTCTCTATAAAAGGTATCTACTTCAAAAACATCTTAAAGCAGAAGCTGGGAGGGAACCCACATGTTCGGGAAATACGTGGTCTAGGGCTTATTATCGGAATTGAATTGGACGTCTCCGCCTCAGCCGTTGTGGATGCATGTCGAAACTCTGGCCTGTTAATATTGACTGCTGGAAAAGGTAATGTTGTGAGGCTGGTGCCTCCATTGATCATAACTGAGCAGGAGATTGATGTTGCAGCTGATATTCTGTCCCAAGCTTTGTCGGTACTTGATGAAACTAATTCAAATTAGGAGGATCAAAGTTGCATTTTGTTGTAGATTTCTTAAGTTACTGTATTAATATTGTTGTAATTTTGTAGCTCGTTAAGTTTTTTTTTTTTCCTTCCCTTCTTTAGGGCTCGGGTTCGAGACTTGGGAGCAGCCTCTCCATAAATGGGGGTAAGGCTAGCCGACATTCACCTCTCCCAGACCCTGGGTAAAGCGGGAGCCTTGTGCATTGGGTACGACCTTTTCTTTAGGGCTTGCCTGATAACGTTTTAGTAAGAAATAATAGATTTGGGTTGAGTTTGCTTGTTTTTTGGGTTTTGCCTTAAGTTTCACAAAAAACATTCTCTCTATTCTCTGAAAAATAGTATCAAAACCGGATATAAGCATTCGATTACTAATCTACATACAACTCACACTACATAAGAAACCAGATTAAGGTGAAAGAATATATCGAATATTGAAAGTTGATATCATCTTTCGGGTTTCCAAGTTGATTGAGGATGGAAGCAACCCTGGAAACCTATACTTTACATTATTTTCTTACAAGCATTGCGGTAAAAATTTACAAAGGCATGTAATTACATCACAACCAACAATTTTACCTGACCCTGTAAGGACTAGTCAGCCTGGACAAGTTGGAATTCAACTGTTCAGACCGAGCTTCCGATTATTTTTGTGCCACAGCATGAATTGTTTGTAAATTGCAGCATAGTAGGAACTACAGAGGTAATACATCCATCTTGAGCCAGAGAGCTAAAATGCAGAATCCTGTTTCTTTTAATGATGCATTGCCAGAGCTCGTCTGCACGTAAAAGCCAGATTCTCATAGCTTTCAAAGTTTCTGCACTTGTAACTACCACAACTTTTGCATGCTGCTTACTTCACTATGATTTTTTGACTTTGTGGTTGGTTGTCCCAAAAAAATAAGATGCTATCGAACTTGAGTACTGTGTATATTTGCTCCTCAGCGCCCTTCACTTCACTGGTCGGACACCAACAGTTCTCACACGGAATCTAAACTGAGGTTGAGAGTCTTCATCATCATCGTCCTCATCATCCTCTTCACTAGAGTCATCTTCCACTCTGTCCCACCGTGCATAGTCCAAAGAAGAGTGTCCCTTTGGTTTTGGAATTGCTTGCCATCCGTTTTCTTTTTCTTTTTCTTTTTCAGACGATACCTTGACTGCACGAGCAGCAACAACTTCAGCTGGGGAAATGGTCTTTATGTAGTTACCTTTTGGATCCCTTCCTTGTGGAGAAACTTCCCTGTTTACCGGTGTCTTGGGGGGAATAACATCGGCAACAGCAGTTGTCTCATTAACCTCAGGAATCTGTTCCTTTCCTGCACTTGAAAATACAGCATCTTCTTTTTCTTCGTATTGCTCCACTTTCTCCGCATATCTATTTGGCTCTGCTTCATCCTCCTCGTCTTCTTCCTCTTCTTCTAGCTCTGCTTCGGATTCAGGTATTGGAGCAAGTGACTTCCCTCAAGCAGAAAAATAAACTCTTTACTCACAGCCAGGAAATTGACAATTGCAAATTTATGATTTCAGCACCGGCTGCACTGCTGCTGACGATGATGATGTTCATAATTGTAAATTTTTGCAACAGCGGTGTTCATAATTGTAAATACAATGATGAATAAGATGGCTATAAGTCAACAAAATGTCCCAAATGACACTGAACAAAAACCTAGAGGTTGTTCGAAGGGTAGGGGATTTCTTTCGGGTTTTAGGTGACAACAAAACCATTAATACTAACCGGCAACCAAACCTCAAACTGCCCTTAAGCTTCTATTATTGATTTGTACCAGACAATAAAGGTCAATCATTAAAAAATAGCAGAAATAACGAGAGAATTATACCACTTGTGTCTTCAATCGGGCTTGAAGGTTTTGATAAATTTCTGATGATGGATTTAACTCGATGAGCCGATGAACATCAAAGAGTGCCGAGTGATATTCCTTGAGGGTCACCAAGGTCTGCGCCCGCAACATCAATGCTCCAGTGTGATTGTAATCAAGCTCAAGCACTGAGGTACATTCATCTGCTGCCTAAAATATAGTCGAATGAAGTCAACCAACAGATCAACTATTAGAAAAAGAACAAAATTCCAACCATCTAATTCCACATTTTTATTTAGAAAATCAAAATCGAGATCCAGAACGCGATTTCCAGTCGCAAAATCATGTCTTGAACTCATGATACCCTCACTGTCACTGAACTCATCATTAGAAAACACAAATTACTTGCTCTAATCAGCTCATTGGGATCAAAATTGTGAAAACGACGCAATTTTCAGCAGAAAAATCGTGTCTTGAACTCGCGATATCCACACCGCCATTGAAATTTTCGTTCGATAACACGAATCTAGTTCTAATCAACTCATCGAGATCGAATATTGAAAAAATTGAACAATTTCGTACAGCAAAAACGAATAGATAAAGCGATAGAGAGGGAAAAAAAAAGCGCGAACCTTTTTGAAATCGTGGAGCTTCAAGAAGCAAGCAGCTCGGTTGCTGTGGAGGGCGATCTTCTGGGGTTTGGTCTTGGCCATGGATAGGGCTTCGGTGTAAAACCCTAGCGCCTCCGAGTAGCTACCTTCTCGGTACATCTGGTGGGCCCGCTCAATCTTGTTCACCGGCGCCGAAGCCATCGTATCCTCCTCCGCCCGCCAATCTCAGCCGCCGGAAATTTCACAAAGTTGTTCACTGTTAGCTTGCGATTACTGCCACCAACAAGTGAATCGGGGAGAGAGAGAGGGTGTGTTTGGGGCGTTTTTGAATTGTGATTTACAAAGCTGGGAGCGTCTTGTCACAGCGATTTTGATTTTGATTTTGATTTTATTTAAATTTGCTCTTTTATTTGGAAAAAAAAAAAAATAAAAAGAACGATTGGGTGGTCTCACGTGACTGCCCACATGTGAAGTCAACAAACGAGTGCGAGTTGTATACTTGTGTGAGGATTGAGGAATTTAAAACAAGAAAATGTGAACGTAGTACTACAGTTTAATAATATTTTTTTTATTGTTAATTGAAAGGTCTTAGGTTTGATTCCTTCTAATTGAATTACATTATTATTAATTTATTATGAGATTTAGCTTAGTTCATAAACAAATTTAAATTTTTCCATAAAAAAAAGAATAAAGAATTTTATTCAGTTAATTAAAAAATATCAATGACTTCTCCCTATTTTTTGGATAAACATCAATGAGTTCTTTTGATGTCATCATTCTCACTACAAAAAACAATAAAAATAAAAGGCGTTTAAAACATACAAAGACAAGCGTACTAATTTTGCAATGGTTTGGAAAATGGACAAGGTGCACTTTGGCCAGTCACAATCGTTGTTGACAGAAAACAGGTGATGGTTTCGGATCTCTCTATCAAGATCATCAGATTAAGTAATTCAGATCTTTCAAATTTCATTCAACGGAAAAAAATTATTATAGTTTTTAAAAAGTCAAAATAAATAGCCCGTTGAATGAAATTTAAAATATTCGAATCACTTAATCTGATGATCTTGTGGAAGAGATCCGGTGATAACCTCTTCTCATGGTAGCAACACTAGAAAAACAAAGGAAGTTACAGGGCAACCTGACAGAAACAGTGAAGTTGAGTAATGTGCATATTTGCTCCTCGCCCTCCTCGTTACTTCGCCGGACGAACAACAACAGTTGTTACATGGAATCTTTACCGAGGTTGAGATTATTGATCATCATCATCATGGTATTCCTCTTCTTTCGCCCCATATATACTACATTATTAATGATGTACAAAGTTCTAAAAGAAGTTAAGCGTTAATTGGACAACGGATTTGGTCTAAATAGGAGACTATACAGATTTAAGTAAATTTATTATATATCGTACAAGTAAGTGTCTATTTATAGTTGAAAAATACATAATTGTATTAGTATACATAATGCAAAATAAAATGACATATATATCATATTGAAAACAAGTGGAACAAATATATAATGAGTATTCATCCAAATATTCAACAAGTCTCTTACATTTTATTGAAAAATTATAAAATGCAAAATAAAAAATTATTGATTTTCTATTTAAGTGAGAGTTAGGACCCTGTAGGTTTAAACGTCATTTCTTAATTCTCAAACGCCTAGGAATAAATCAGAATGGTAATCAGCCGTTTAGTGCCTAAGTGAAAATTTTTAAAATAGTGATACCATGTATGTTAAGATCGTACTGACAAGCAATCAAAATTTTCTTAAAATGATTTTAAGAGAAGGGACTCCTATAACAAATTTAAGAAAAGGAAAATAATTTGATTTTAATTTTTTGTTTTTTTTTTTTTTTGAGTTCAAAAGGAAAATAAATTTTGAACAACTAAAAAGCCTTGTACTTTTTTAGATATTTATTTTTGTTGGAATGAGATATTTAGAAACCAAATTAAAGAACAATAAAAATGACAAAAATAGAACACGTGTTACTTAATCCAAACAAGGAGAACCTATTCGGATGAGAGATCTCACACATCTGTACGTGCCAGCGTGGCAACGATAAAACGCCAATGAGAAAGATCGCAAAAGAATTATTGAAAAAAACGAAGAAGAGGAAATGAAGTCTTAAAACACAGCGATTATTTTCTCTCGCGCTCTCTCTCCAAAGTCTGCACAACATAAACCCTAAAATCCAAATTGGGAAGATTGGGTAGGATTTTGCCCTAGTGCTGCCGTCTTCGCCCATTCAAAGGTAACGTTAACTTCTCTTAACTTCGGTTTCGGGCTTTTAGCTTCTCCGTTCAAGTTTTCCTGCTCGTCGAATTCTTCGAGTTTTTTTGAGATTTTTTTTTACGTAAATTAGCTCATTTGAGATCGTAGAAGTACAAACAAAAAATTGGGTTTTGTTTGTTTGGTTTGAATAATCTGTTTCTGTGGTTATTTTTGTAATCTTGTGGAAGTTTGGGGTTTTAGGATAATCTTCTGTTTATCTTAATTGAATTTGGAAAAATAGGCTGCAGAAAAGAATCGCGGGCGGATTATGGATTAAATGGGGAAGAATATATGTGTATGTGCGTGTGTGTTCTGTCTAGTTTTTGTTGTCCGGTCTTGTATTTATATTTGTAGAGTTTGATAATTACAATTATGATTATATTCATAAGATACGTTTTAATTGATTTTTTGAGTTTTTGGCTTTCGCGGTAACCAAAGGAGTAACAATGAGACCATTTACTTCACTTGTTTACAAATGGAGTTTGGCAATGGTTGAGGTAGCGAAGTTGTTAAGAAGTTTTCTAAATCTTTAGAATTCATGCGTGCACATTTTGGCTATTCTGTTATTTCAAACTTCAGAAATTGAGGCTTGGTACTCTTTCTGAGATAGAAATGTGGTGGTGTTTATATAGTTCAATGATGAATGAAAGTAGTTCTCCTTGTCTCATGTGGTAAATTCAAGAAAATAGTGGATTTTGATAAAGATAGTTCATATTGTGCACAGCATCGTATTCCACTAGTGTAATAGATAGAATACTGTTGAAGAACTTGAGAAGGATTGGAAGAACCCTAGAGATTATTAGCTTTGAATTATTTGGCGATGTCGGCACCATCAAATAAGTCAATGAGGGATCAAGATTTTCTGTCCAATATATAGATTTGGACCTTGTTTTTTTTTTGTTTTTTTTTTTTTTTGCATTGTGGTTTTTACGAACTGAATCATTTATATTTGAATAAACTTAAGTGGAAAACACCAAATTGGACCAATTTGAATCATGATGCAAGAGTATTAGAGAAACAGAAACTTCAGGCGTCTGTGCAAATTCACTGAAATGGAAGAAAAACTTTAAAATGTAGGAAAAGAGGTAGAAAGCTTGATTTCGTAGAAGATGCTGCGAACAAAGTAGAATTTGAGGGTAAAAAATGTGTCTGGTTTTCTTATCTACGCGTATAGCCTATTTTATTTTATCTTTTTCATATGTAAACTTTGTGATTACTACTACTTTTTTATTTTGTTTTATCCTGTTCTATAATAGTCTATCTGACCCATTTTGGTAATCCATGAACAGGAATCTGGTGAACTTTGGTGATATAGTCTTTACAGTTTTCAACTACAGAAGTTGTTTATATCAGTGTTATTTTAATTTGGGGATCTGAGATACATATGGCTAGTTCTTCCCCTGCTGAATCCACTCCTCATAGCGTGAATGATGGAAGTACCCATAAAGACATTCAGGACAGGATAGAGGAAGGATCCTATTGGTACTTCTTTAGAAAGGAAATTGAAGAAAATTCTCCATCTAGACGAGACGGCATTGACTTGAAGAAGGAGACATATTTACGCAAGTCATACTGTTCTTTTCTACAAGATTTGGGTATTAGACTTAAAGTGTGAGTTTTTTAGCCTTCCCTCTTATTTCGTTCACTTTTTCTTTGTCTCCAACCAATTAATATTTCTGTCAGATGTGATTCCATCGTTGGTAGTATGTCCTTAATCTTAAGCTTGAATTAAGTCTATGTCACGCCATTGATTTTCTTTTTAGGGTAATTCTCACCTTACTACCCTCAACTATCGTGAAATTCACACTTTGCTACCCTTAGTTTTTTTTTTCTGACACTTTAATACTTCCGTTAGGGTTTCCGGGGTTGAGGGTTTAGTCTCAGGGATTTAGAGGTCAAAATCACTTAGAACCCCTAAATCCAAATAAACTCCAACAGTCCCTAATACCTACTAAACCTTCATTGAACAAAAATAAATTATGTGCAGTATAAAAAGACTTTGTGACAAACTGATTGATCACGTATTTGTTAATGTTTATGTAGGTAAATGTATTGTTCAAATGTTACTCTAGAAGTGATTGTGCATTATACATAATGCATCAACGGGTTTAATTGGTAATATTAATATAACTTTAGGGTGGATGTGTCTAATAAAAATGTCAAAGCGTTAATAGCTTTAGGAAAGAATGAATTAAAAGTTAAAACCAAATCATGTTTGCTCGGAACTTACCGTATGGATAATGGGGTAGTTTCAAAATGCAAAAGCATAACCCTTTTGAAATGCAATTCAGATTGGGGATGAACTCCTGGATTATATGAGAATGTTCCTACCTTAGGAACTTAGTATGTTTGAATACTTTCTTTAATCCCGATTTGTGTATGAATTGAATTATGATTATTTGAGTCTTATGAGGGTTACTTTGACAAAAAAAAAAGAAGGTTTTATGAGGGTTAAAGTCTAATTGAAAACACACCCAATTGAATCAATCTGACAAAAAGAGATGTGTTATTCTTTTAAAAGTCCAAAGAGGTTATTACAATTCATGCATGTAAGTTTAGACAGACATATTCATATATGTTTTGGAAAGACTATTCATCAGCACTGAACTTATCCAACATGCTCTGAGTCCCATGTAAATGGCACTTAATTTTAAAAAACAGAATTAACTTTGAGTTGAATCTTACTCAATATCCCTGTAGGTTTGAAAACCTCATGTTAACCACTGGAACTATCCTTGTCAATATCCTACTACATATCTTTTATCTTGTTTTGACTCATTAGTTCAGCATGATGAAGATCCTGAATACTTTGTTATGCAGACCCCAGTTGACGATTGCAACATCCATAATTTTCTGTCATCGATTCTTTCTTCGTCAATCACACGCAAAGAATGATAGAAGGGTGAGTATTTGAAACTTGAACGCCCCCATGCCTATGGCTTGCATTGTCTATTAATCTATGTCTGAGTTAGCTTTAGACTTTCTACGTGGGGTGAATGCTCACCCATTAGTTACTATCACGTACATGAAAGTTCGTCTAACTTTTATTGTACTTGTATTGCTAATGGCATGCAAGGCAATGGGGTCACAAATATGCCATGATGTCCTTAAAATTCTCATTATTTAGCCTCAAGTGTACCGTAATCCCCATTACCTGGGTCGGGGCTAATGACCTTGTCCACCCTCTTTAAAGGATTTATTGTATTGTTTTACTTAGGTGGGGTTTGGGGTGGGGGGTAAAGTATTTAAGTTCATAAATGTGAAATCTCGTGAGTCAATGTATTACAACACTCTTTCTCAAACTTTGCATTGTCTCTATATAAAGGAAATACCCAGACTTTTATCATCGCAAAGTTCAATTTCATCCTTTGTATATGTGCACCTGCGGCGTACAGGTGCACACGTGTCATAGAGAGCAGGTAGAATGTAGGGTTCAATTCATCTTTGTAGAGAAAGAAGACTCATGGACAAATGATCAAATTTTGTTCACTAAACTCAATTAAAATGTGCCGCAGACAATCGCGACAGTGTGTATGTTTCTTGCTGGGAAGGTTGAAGAAACTCCACGGCCACTAAAAGATGTTATCCTTGTGTCTTATGAAATTATGCACAAGAAAGATCCTAAAGCAGTACAAAGGATCAAGCAAAAGGTAATTTTTATTAGAGTGTCTTTATGCAAAACATTCCTCTACCTCATCTATCAAGATATTTCTTATTGATGCTACTAATCTGATGTGAATTCATTCAGATCTTTATAACTTTTAAGGTAGTCATGGTGTGCATATCATTACTTTTTTCTGGTCTAGTCACAAAGCTATCAGCTGTTTATGCCTGCTTTTTGGTTATAAAATGGTATATCAACTTACACCCGACTGGTGGAGTGGACATTTGCATCTTGTGTTGCGATTTTGCAAAACAAGATGTTGTACTGTTTTCTTATTTAAAAAAAAATGAGCTACTAAATCTTCTAGATTGAAGTTTGATTAATTGTTATTTTCTTTCTTCCATTTTATTTAGATGGTCTTTTTTTATCTGAAAATGATTCTATTTCATAATCCTAGAATGTGTCTTCTCTATCTAATTCTGCTTTACTCATGGCATAATCCAAGTTGAAATCCTGCAGGAGGTATATGAACAGCAGAAGGAATTAATTTTACTTGGTGAGAGGGTTGTTCTTGGGACGCTTGGCTTTGATCTTAATGTACTCCATCCATATAAACCCCTCGTTGAAGCGATAAAGAGATTCAAAGTAGCTCAAAATGCCCTTGCTCAAGTTGCATGGAATTTTGTTAATGATGGGTATGCTTGTCCTTGATCATATGTGCTGTTTTTGGCCTTTCTTCATTTCGTTCCTGAACTTGGAATGTGCCATGCAGACTTCGGACATCTCTATGTTTGCAATTTAAACCCCAGCACATTGCAGCTGGTGCCATTTTTCTTGCTGCCAAGTTCTTAAGAGTCAAGCTCCCGTCAGATGGCGAGACAATCTGGTGGCAAGAGTTTGACATCACCCCACGCCAATTGGAGGGTGGGTGTCCTCATTTTTAATTCAGTAGGTGATGCTACAGAGCAATCAACAGTGTCCTTACCTTCTCACTAATTCTTCACCACTCCAGATTACTCCTTTACTTGCATCCCTGTAATTATTTTTGTTACTCGATATAGATTGTATGTTTGAGGATGAACTAAAAGTAAAAAGTTTTAAACAAATTAAGAAGATTCTTAGATAATTCTGTTATTCTATGGGTGTCAGCTCTAATGGTACACATTTATTTGTGCAGAAGTTAGCAATCAAATGTTGGAACTGTATGAACAAAATCGAGTTCCAGCTTCCAATCAAGTGGCAGGAAGTGGAGGCGCTCATCGGACTCCAGCCAAAGGTACAGCTAGCAATGAAGAACATGCTACAAGCAACAGTCATTTACAGGCTGGAGGTGTGAGGCCTGAAACCTTGAAACCTGCATCAGCTACACCAGCACCTGAGCAGTCAGATGTTGGAAATGATGATGGATCTCCTAGAACTAATCAATGTCAAAATAATGCCTACAGAAGTACAGAAATAAAAAATGCTCTGGACCAGAATGTTGATGTAGAATTCAAAGATAATCAACACGCTGCACCATTGTCGTCCGATCAGGAGAAGATTGGAGATGCTCAAAACGTATCAGAATTTCAGTCAGAGGGATGTGGTGAAGAAGGTCTAGAAGATAATGGGAAACTTGATACAATAGAAGCCGAGAAATTGAAGGACAAACAATTGGGTCAAAGCCTGGAAAATGGGCAAGGTTCACTTGGCCAGTCACCCCAGGATGTTATAAAGAAGATTGACAGAAACAAGGTGAAGGCAGCACTGGAAAAACGACGGAAGAGCCAAGGGGATATGAGTCACAAAAAGGATCTGATGGATGAGGATGATCTTATTGAGAGGGAACTCGAAGATGGTATTGAACTGGCTTCTTGGAGTGAGAAAGTAAAGGGAGATGGGAGTCAAGGCATGCCGAAGCCCTCAAGTACGCCAGAAAATGAGAACCTGCATCTAGGAAAACATCATGAGGGTGTCCGTGATGATGGAACTGATCTAAATAATGCCAAAGGTGAGGGGTCTGCACGTGCTGATGGTGGCCAAGGATCACCCATTTTCAGCGACCAGAAGAGAAAAGCAGTAAGCCCTCCTCCACTCGATGATGCAGAGAAGAAGCAGCGGCATGATTATGAACCTGGAACCCTGAACCATAATCAGTTTGATAATACAGAAGATCACATTATGGCGGGCCTGGTTGGACACAGCGATATGGATCACATAAGGCCAGTACAGGAAAATCCTGTCTGAGGTGGTGTGTACTGCTTGCAGTTGCTGGAGATGTCTTGATATAATCACTTGCGAATTCTCTTCTTGTCCGAGTGTTTATTGTGATTTCTTCAGAGTCCGTCCTTGGTATGCTCTAATCTTTCGTCTATTTCTTCCCCATTGTCATCATTTGCAGACATACATTGTGATGAATGTGAGGTTTATCATCTCATCTCATTTCACCAATGTTTTGGACACTTTGTTGATGGTGATGATAAATTGATAATCAATTAGTGGAAATGGAAAGTAGGGAAGAAACTTTTGGCGTTGTTGAATCCATCAATTAGCAAATTCTGCATCATCCATCTTTGGCTTTCTCTTCCTTCTTTACTTTCCTCTAATTTCAATGCATTTCGTGTACGCAATGACTTGTGAACCACATAGGCATCATTTACCAGTCTTGGAAGTGAGGATACTTTTATGAGTTGCAAAATTAAGGTACATTTCGTGACATAACATGACAAAGCAATTATGTATGCCATGGATAAAATATGAGAACCTAAAAGGTTTTATTCGCACGTTTTGTGGTCATCTGCCGTCAAATATTTTAAGGATTTTTATCGCAGTAGTTCCTGAAAACACACAACTTTTTGTAATGAATGAAACAAGAACACGTATGCGAAATACATTTTTATATTAATGAGTGTTTAGGGTTTCAATCAATGTCATTTATTATTGTACAATAATATTCTTCTGATCCGATCTCTAAAGTACAATTTGATTCAAAGGTGATGATCATTTGATCTTGAATTAGGCTTGTGATTTCTTTAAGGGTAGTTGAGGCATGATCTTGAACAAATCACGAGTAGTGTCACAGGGTCGGTGATTTTCGATTTTGGTGGTGGATGAATCAACACGTGTATTTATTGTGCTAGTTGATTTTTCACAAGCCCAATGAAGAACACGAGGGTGTTTTAAGTGTCTGATATTTGTTTCGGCCAGAGAGTTTTTAATTTTCTCTGTAGACTCGAGCTTGTTTCCTTTCCTTGAAATCCGTTTCTTCAAAATGAGTTGGGTTTTTATAATACAATTACGAATGTTGCAACTTGTAGTATTGATTTTCTGATGTGATTTAATTTGAATTAATTATTTAATTTAGCTCATAATTAAATCAAAAATTTTAATTTAAAAATTAATTTTTAATTGATATAATTTGATCAAATTTGGGTTAATTTGTCTTATTTTGTTGATTTGTTTGATGTAGGTCTCAAATGTAACATGTGTCTTTATGATTGCTTGCCTTATCATGTGCCATGGATTGGCTGAGTCATTTTCGATTAGTCAAGTGATCAAACAAAATTGACCACCGAAATTTTCATGTCTATAAATGCCCACACTTTTAGACGCAGCGTAAACATGTGATTGTCATGAAATGTTTTTACTTTGTAGAGTTACTAAAATTCTATATTAAATATACTTTGATTTGAGAATCAAACAAAGTCTATCAAATTCCATAGATGCATAAGTATAAATAAAGGGAAAAACAAATATTTTGTTGTGGCCTATTTTATCTGACAGAGGAAAGGGGGGCGTCAGCATTGAGAGAGAAAATAGAGAGAGACGTGTTTGTAGGGTTGTGTAGAGGAATGTGTGTTATTCCCCCTACGCAGTGCCTTTATTTATAGTAATAAGAGAGAAGAAATCCTTCTCATCCAAGGAATAATACAAGTCCATATAGGAAATAATAGCTAGAATCAAATATAATCTAAGATTTACACAATCATACTTAAACAAGAAGTTTATAACACTTCCCCTTGAGTGTGTAAATACTCAAGTAGATTCGGCATCGTGTAGAGATTGAGGAGGACTCGTCGGCACTAATTTTGGGATAAAGTAGGAACTTGTATAAGGATGTAAGTCTCACAAAAAACCCTATGGCTATGGTAAAAACCCTAGTAGGGACAAACCCATAGTCTAAGGAAAAATGTGTAAGAAATGCAAAGTCAAATGAAACGTCTATGGGACGTCATTAGGGATATGATTAACCCAAGGTGGGTGTTTCGTCAAAACCTCATTAGGTAGCAAAAACCTAGTGGGAAAAATGCTCATAATCGTAGGGAAAAATAGTACATTAAGATCAAGCAAGTATTGAGTTTGGCACAATTCCAAAGAGAACTAGCAATGTTACAACTCAGAAAGTTTACGCATACCAATTTCTTGAACAAACTTCTGAAATGTCGCCTTCGGTAGTGATTTGGTGAAGAGATCGGCCAGATTGTCTTGTGAACGGATTTGCGTGACTTCAATCTTCTGATGCTCTTGTTATTGATGTGATCAACGACGGGGTTAAACAAGAGATTCAAATATGGCCCACAACTGCTTTCAACCAAAAGCATTCTCGAGTTGCTTCATGTAAGGCGAGAATTTCAGCATGGTTAGACGAAGTGGAAACTAAGGTTTGTTTAGTTGACCTCCAAGAGATTGCGATGCCTCCAACGGTAAAGACATAACCTCTTTGAGAATGCGCCTTATGCGGATTAGATAAGTATTCTGCGTTGGCATAACCAATAAGGCGAGAATCGACTTGAGATAAGGGGGTGCGACATCACTCGAGGATCCATAGGGATAGAACAAGCCCAAATTCGTAATACCGTTAAGATAGCGGAAAATGTCTTTAACACCAGTCCAGTGTCTGTGTGTTGGTGCATTACTGTATCTTGCCAAAAGATTAACAGCGAAGGAGATGTCGGGTCTAATGCATTGAACTAAGTACAATAAAGCGCCTATCGCATTTAGATAAGGAATTTCAGGCTCCAAAATATCTTCATCATCCTCCTTTGGACGGAAGAGATCTCATTTTGCATCTAGCAATCGAACAACCATATGAGTACTTTTAGGCTTCACTTTATCCTCATTAAAGCGGCGCAACACCTTCTAGGTGTAGTTCGTTTGATGTACTAAGATTCCATCCGAACGATGCTTTATCTTGAGATCGAGATAGTATCAAGTTTTTCCTAGATCTTTCATCTCAAATTCCGACTTCAGATGCACGACAGTTCTTGCGAGCTATTCAGGAATTCTGATAAGGTTCATGTCATCGACATATACTGCAACAATCGCAAAACCCGAATGTGACTTCTTAATGAACACACAAGGGTATAGTTCATTGTTCACATATCCCTGACTAGTCAAATACTCACTCAAACGGTTATACTACATTCTTCCGGATTGTTTCAAACCGTAGAGTGAACGCCTCAGCTGAATTGAGAGCATGTTCCGGGGTTTGAAAATATTTAATCCAGTCAATGTAAGTCATTCGGGAACTTTCATATAAATTTCCGTACCTAGATCCTATAGAGATACACAGTTACTACGTCCATCAGCTGCATACTTAATTTTTCGAAAACTACCAAACTAATAAGGTAGCAAAAAATAATCACATCCATAACGAGTGAATAAGTTTTGTCATTATCAATCCTGGGGCGTTGTGAGAAGCCTTGCGTAACAAGACGAGCTTTGCAACGCACAATTTCATTCTTCTCATTATGCTTCTGAACGAAAACCCACTTGTAGCCAATGGGTTTGACATGTGGATGAGTAGGAGCTCCAGGTCCAAACAGCTTACGTTTTACAAGCAAATCGAGTTCGACTTGGATTATTTGTTTCCAGTTTGACTAATTGGTTCTACATCGACATTCATCAACGAAACGAGGTTCAATGTCATTGTTTAACATGATTTTCAGTAGCTACTACATATGCTAATGCATCGTCGACGATCATCTCATTTCTACACCAAACATCATCCAAGCTAGCATAATGGACCGAAATCTCACGATTTTCGGGAGGTGGATTCATCTCTTTAAGGACGCTTCCGTAATCTAGAATTTCCTTATGAGTTTGATAGAATGAGTAAGCAACAGTTGGATTCATAGTAGATTCTTCAGGTGTATGTCATGGGTTTCCTATTCTAGGGGTGTGAATCCTTCGAACCAAGTGGTCTGCCACATATATGTGTAGGGGCAGATGATTGGCTAGTCGCTAATGTACTTGGATCGGCCAAAGTGGCGTCCTAGGCCTCTAGGAAGGAAGCCCCTCGTACATTTGGTACATCCATCTTTGCAAGCATATTCGCAGCTGGAATATGTGATCTTGTCACTTGCACTAGATTGGTGAAAGCATTTGGCATGCTCTGAGTTATGCTCTGAAGATCTAATATACACTGCATTTCAGTCTCAGACTGAGCAGTGAGGGGATCTAAATGAGACAAAGTGGGAGTTATCCACAACAATTCATGTCATTTATCAGGAACGTTGACATTCTTATCTCCCCTTAACGACGAAAAAACTGTCTCATAGAAGTGACAATTCACAGAACAAGCGGTAAACAGATCGTCTGTCAGAGGTTCTAATTAACGAATAATCAAAGGAGAATCATATCCGACGTAGATTCCCATAATTCGTTGAGGCCTATTTTTATACATAAGGGCAGTGAAATTGGCACATAGATTGCACAATAAAAAACGTGCAGATGCGATACGTTGGGTTCATATCCAGTGACTAACTGAAGGGCACTATATGGTTGGGTCGCAACAGGCCTCAGGTGGACTAACATGGCTGCGTGCAATATTGCATGTCCCCAAGCAGCGATCAGGAGCTTGGTACGTATGACCAACAATCGAGCAATCATTTGTAAGCGCTTAATGAATGCCTCTGCCAGGCTGTTCTAGGTGTGAATATGGGGTATATGATGTTTAACTTCAACCCCAACCGACATGCAATAGTCATCAAAAGTTTTAGATGTGAATTCTACAACATTATCTATCGAATAGATTTGATCGGATAATCAAGTGAGCCCTGAGCTTGATAACCTAAGCCAACAGTTTGGATAATGCAACGTTCCTTATGGACAACAAGCACATGTGTGACCAACGTGTGGAAGCGTCAACCAAAACCATAAAATATCTAAATGGTCCTCATGAAGGGTGAATCGGTCCACAAATGTCCCCCTGAATCCTTTGTAGAAAAATATGAGGATTCAAACGAATCTTGTCATAAGAAGGCTTAATAATAAGTTTTCTCATGGAGCAGGTTTGACATGTGATTCCTTGAATCAAACATAAACTTCGGGTTATGGATGCCTATGTGATGATTTGAGGATACGGTGCATCGCTGTTCATCCAAGATGTCCCAAACGATCATGCCAAAGTGTAATTTCGTGCGAGGTCCCATAAGTAGGGCTAACAACATAGTGGGTTTCTATAAGATGTATAGTCGTAGTATATAGACCACTCGGGATACGCTCAATCTTCTCTAGAATACGCTTTTGGCCATATTCGTAGGAAGTTATGCACAAAAATTCAACTCCGTTTTCTACATAGGTTTCAGCATGGTAATTATTATATTTAATGTCCTTGAAACTCAACAACGTTCTTCCGGAACATGGAGAATAAAGTGTCTTACCGTATCCTTCGATCAGGTTGGATGTGCCTGAGATGATTGTCAGAGGTGCATTCTTAGGTATGATGTTAATGAAATAGATGCGTTCACACAAAATGGTGTGCGTGGTTGCACTATCTTCTAGACAACTAACTTTCCCACTAGTCATACCTAGAATGAAAATTAATTTGAATTGGTCACATTGCATAAAAGTTCTAAAAACAAATATCCATTCAAAATAATTTAAGTATTCAAGGATGATAATTAATTAAAAACTTAATATCCAAAAACAAATCACCAACAAATAATCCAAACATAAAGGAAAATTGTTCAAAATTAAACAAAAAAAACAAAGGAGGGTTCAACCACTAGGTGGAATTCGGCCCCATTGTCTAAATTTCAACTAGAAAAATAGTTTATGTCTAAGATTCTAATCTTCTATAGGGATGGTATCCTCCTAAAAGTCAGAAACCTCCATCTTGGTACTTTCTGGTTCATCCACTTGCATAAAGTTTGATTTAAACTTCTTACGACGAGAATGATATTAAGCTACAACCTTCTTAGGAGCTCAGCAAACACGAGACCAATGGTCATTTGAACCACATCGATAGCACATGTCTGCATCCATGGTTTTAGGTGCTTTGCCCTTATTCTTAAAGTTTGGGGCCTTGGGAGTGAGGTTAGGGCACTTCTAGGCTTTGTTTCCTCCCTTAGGTGGGCCTTGACTCTGTTGACCTTGACGAGGTGGCTTTTGGTCGCCCCTACCAGGCCTATTTTAGCATTTTGGGTGTTTATTTGTGCTATATTGTGCTTCAGGCACAACAGTCGCCCTCAGTAGGTCGAGCTTGATGACTCTTCATCAACAATTGATTCTGATTTTCAGCGAGAAATAAAACATAGATCAAATTCGAAAACTTAGTGAACTTCTGAGCTCTATATTGTTTTTGCAGGACAATATTAATAGCAAAGAAGGTTAAATAGGTTTTCTCCAGGAGATCATCTTAGGTCAAGTTCTGGTTATACAACTTGAGAAGTGATCGGATTCGACAAACTTCAAAATTATATTCATTTACAAACTTAAAGTCTTGGAAGCGCAAATGATACTAGTCATGTCTTACTTAAGGCAAGAAGATGTCCTTTTGGTGATCAAAGCGATCAGTCAAAATGACTCATAGTGCTCATGTCATCTTCCTCAGCAAGGTAATCGGTTTGCAGTGCATCATGAATATGTATACGGATGAAGATCATGGCAGTGACTTTCTTAGCTTCGCCAACTGAGTTGTCGTCTCATCTTCAATGGCGGGACACAAGTTCTTTGCAATGAGGTGGAGCTTCATATCTTGGACCCACATGAGGTAGTTTCTTCCAGAAACCTCCAAAGCAGTAAAGTCGAGTTTGTTCAAATTTGACATGTTCCTATCACAAAATAAATAGACAAGATGTGATTAGTGTAATGGAGAAAAAAATCAATCCATTCACATATGAGTAGAACATTTAGGTTCCTATCACATATGAGTAGAACATTCAGGTTCTAATAGACATATGAGTAGAACATTCAATCCATTACTTAAAAAAACTTCGGGTTTTCATGGGTGATGTTTTTAATGAAAATTTCAGGTTTACCAAACAAGGCATGTTTTTAGAAACTTCAGGTTTCGAAATAATTATGAACTTCAGGTTCATATGTTCCTGTAGACAAACGCAAATATATATATATATATATATATATATATATATATATATATATATATAGAAATATGCAACAATAAAATATGCAAATAGAAATTTAGGTCTATAATTATAATTGAATTAATTATTTGGAATTCGGGTCAAATAAAAAGTATGGGTGAAAAAATTACAAAACCCATAGGGCCTAAAAAAATAGGCATTTAGACTCGGGGCTCAAAATAATAGGCCAATTCTCACGGGTGGGCTGAGTAAATTTAGAACTGTAAGGTCCAGGCCCAAAAACTAGGCTAGGGGTTAGGCATGGGTTGATCAGTCCCTAAAATGAATGTTGGGCTGCAGGCCCAAGGCAGAAAAAGGGTCGGGTCCAAAGCATAGGCCCAAACAGGGCGCTGATTAGGTGTGATGATGAGCACAGATACCCTAGCAAGGCTAGGATCCAGTGCGGCACATACATATACACCAACAAAGGCTAGGGTTGTGTGTGACGCGGTGCATGAGAGAAACGGCAAGAGCCCAGAAAGGCTTAATTGGTTCTCAGGCCGAGTTTACACCAAAGCCTAAAGGGCTGGTGATGTGGATCAAGGCAATAGGCACAAACATGCCCAATAAAAAGGTGCTATGCAAAATGAACCAAAGGAATTCGAGGCTCGTTAGGGCACGGGTTTGGATCTTCAGGCCACCCCAGCGACGCTAGGTGTGAGGATCCGCCGGGGATGGTCAACGGCACCGTTTCAGGCGGTGTTCCATGGTCGGTGCAAGCCATGGTTCATCGGAGAACCAAGATTTGTCGACGGAGGTTGAACCTCAACGTCGGGGGTGGTGAGAACCAAAGGGATTCGAGTGAATCCTACGAAAAACTCATGAAATTCTTCTAAAATTTAGAAGATTGTTGGTGAAAACGATGAGTTTTGTCCAAATCACACAACTGCCAGTTGTGTTTTCTTTGGAAAAGTCGACGAGGGAGACCTGGGCTTCAGGTCGAGGGTTCCAGATTGGGACGATGGTGCCTAAAACACACCGTTTGGTTATGGGCTTGCTGCCCTGAGATCCGTGGCTTGGGTTGGGCTCACTAAGGTGACGTAGGCTGCTGACGGCTCGGGTTTGCGGTTCAAGTGATGGGTTCGAAGTACCCTAAAAGTTTTTGATTTTTTTCTTTTCAATTAATTCAAGGCATGTTTAATATATAGTTTAATGAATGAACATATATTTGATGCAATTCATGGAAATATCAAATTCACATAATTCAATAATTATAGATATAATGCATACACAATTTTTGTAGAATCTAGAATTTGAAAAACATAAAGTTGGGTCATGCATTATGGTGAATGTTCATGCTATCAGGGTTGCAAAAATATCGAGATAAAAACCGTTGTTTTGGAAGAACCTAATTGTGTGATGATATTGGTGAACTAGTTTAATACAGAAAGCTTCCACGTTAGATTCTTAAGCGCAGCGGTAGGAACGTGTTGATAACGTGTGGTAGCCTATTTTATCTGACAAGGAAAGGGGGCCGGCGGTAGAGAGAGATTGAAGAGAGATGTATTTGTAGGGTTGTGTAGAAGAATGTGTAGAAGATGTGTTATCCCTCTACGCAATACCTTTATTTATAGTAATAAGAGAGATAAGAAATCCTTCTCCTCCAAGGAATACAAGTCCATATAGAAAAAAATAATTAGAATTAAATCTAATATAAGATTTACACAAACACACTTAAAAAAGAAGTTTATAACAAAAAAACAAATATTCTTTTTAAAAGAAAAAAGAGCAACGAGAAGTAGAAAAAAAAGAGGAAGTAAATAAAAAGGAACCAAAACCAAAACAGAAGACATGAAAGAGGAAAGCCCAAGGGTGGCCCTCGTAACGCTGAAACTTCGACCTCTCTCTCCCTCTTGCTCTCGCTCCACACTACGAAAACCTAACTTCGAAATTCAAATTGGGAAAATTCGCCAGCTTTCCTGCCCTACTGCTCTTCGTCTTCGTCAATTCAAGGTAACAATTCCTCGTTTAGCTTTGTTTTTTCCTTCTTTTCTGTTTCCACAATTCAATTCGATCCCACGAATCGTAGTATTTGATCCCTGTTTATTGTTTAAGCTAATTGTATGAAATTTAGGGTTGATTGCTACTTTACGCAAACTAAATATCGGGTCTTTTCTGTTTCGATTAGAAAAGTAATTTTTTTGGCGGAACTTGTGTGCGTATCTCTTTCCTTTTCCCTTCGCTAATTGGAAAAATTAGGGTTTTTGATAGTGCCCGTGTGATTATCAGCGATATATAATGACATAACTTATATCCTTATGTGGGTTTTAATTTATTAATTACTAGTATAAAAATTTAATGAATGTAACTTTTAAAAATATTTTCATTTTTTAATCTGGTTGTTTATTGAATGAGATGACAATGTACTAGTACACGGTTTCTTTAGCAGGTTTTTTTATTTTTATTTTTTATTTCTGGGTACTTGTTGGTCTCTGTGAAGCTTAGAAGATTATTAGTGATAAGGAATTTATGTATAAATCTGTTGTATAGTAATTATCTGGTTTTCTTTTGCATTTTCTGAAAGTAAATAGTTATTTTTATCCTGGAAATTTGTTTTGATCCTGGAAGTGGATGAATAGTTAGTTTGATCCTGGAACTTCGTTTTCCATAAAATTTGGTTTGCTTTTGAAATCCAAAACACAAGTAATGCTAATAAACAAAACTTGGAAGAATAATACCATCGAGATGCTTCCTTATTCATGAAAAAGTAACACGTGTTCAGATCTTGCTTTTTCTTTATTAAAGTTTGTGATACTATTACGATACTTTTCCTGACATATGTTGATGATCTGTTGGCAGGAATATTCTATAATTTGTGATTTAGTCTTCACAGTTTCAGCACTGAACTGATGAACTGTCTATGTCATTTATGTTAAGTGGTGAACAGAGTATATATGGCTTCTTTCTTGTCTGGTGATTCCTCTAATTATGGAATGAGTGAAGGTGGTTCCTATAAACACACTCATGACATATCAGATGAAGGAGCCAATTGGTACTTTTCCAGGAAGGAAATTGAAGAAAACTCTCCATCTAAACGAGATGGCATTGACTTAAAAAAAGAGGCATATCTGCGCAAGTCATACTGTACTTTTTTACAAGACCTGGGGATGAGACTTAAAGTGTGAGTAAGCCTTTTCCATAAATTGCTTTTCCTTAACTTTTTATCTTTAAACTAAGTGTTATTGTTGTTTGATTGTCATTCTATGTTTTTTATGTAAACCATTGTGCATCTTCCTCTATTATACCCTGTTGAAAAGGAATTGCTAATGGGTCTAGCTTTGGTTGTGGATGAGAGCTTTGCTGTTTCAGTGCCCGAATATATTTATAACATACAATGTTAGTTAACCGGACAAAGTCAGTAATTGTGTTTTCTGACACCTAGCGGAAGATTATTATATTCTGTATATGTAGTATGTACATGCGAAAAATTAGGTAGGTTTTAAAGGGCTAGTCATCAGCACTGAAATTTCTATGCCTTAAAGGGCTAGTCAAAATGCTTTTTAACTTCTAAAACGGAAATATTGAATTCAATCTTACTCAATATTTTGGTATTGAACTTTACGAGCATGTTAGTTATTGTAACTGAGTATCATTGTAGTTCTCCTACTGAATACTAGATTTAAGACCATTTTCTTTTGTGACTTCAATTCTACCACGTAATTTATGATAATAATTTCTGATCCTGAACATTTTCTTATGCAGACCTCAGGTAACAATTGCGACAGCCATAATTTTCTGCCACCGATTCTTCCTTTGCCAATCCCATGCAAAGAATGATAGATGGGTGAGTATGAGCAACCTTGAATGGCCCCCAACCCCTACAGTTTCTTATATCTAAGTTATCTTTAAACTTATATGTAATGCATTGTGTGCCTGTTTCATAATTCACACACTAACATGCGCACCCACGCACACTAACACACCCACAGAGGCCCCATAAAGGATCTCGTCTGTCAGGATTTGAGAGGCTGTTCAAACAGCCCCTCACAAGTCATATTCTGTAAAATAGGGTCCTTTTGATGTTATGTGTGTGTGCGTGTGTAGCAGTCACAAGTGTTTGTGGTACCCAATGAGGAAGTAAGATGTTTATCCCCACATATATTCTTACTGGTAGTCATTTGTGAGTGTCTCAAAAGAATGAAAACCTGAGTCTGCTTGGATTATGCTTTTCATATTTATGGGATTTTTTTATGTTGGGTATACTATAATTCCCGAAAGTACATGACATGAACAGCAAGGTTTAAGGTCATACTTAAACATATGACTTTAGGTCATATTCTAAGTTGAAATGCACAAAGTTCTCATCTAACAAGTAATAGGAAAATGACTTCTAATATCGAAAAAAGGGAAGTTTTTTTCACTTCACTAAATTCTGTTATACTGTTATGCAGACCATCGCAACGGTGTGTATGTTTCTTGCTGGGAAGGTTGAAGAAACTCCCAGGCCGCTGAAAGATGTTATTCTTGTCTCATATGAAATTATTTATAAAAAGGATCCTGCGGCAGTTCATAGAATCAAGCAAAAGGCAGTTATCAACTTATCACTCTAGTTCTTGTACCTGCCATTGCTCTACTTTATCAATAAAAAACATTTATTTGATGTTACTGATTTTACTTGTTTAGGTCTTCGTAATTTTTTTATATGTAATCCTGATATGTGAACCATTATTCTTCTTCTTTATTGTTTCCCCCAAGTTCGCAGCTGCTTACTATCAGCCCTCAGGTTATAACATATCCAAGTGCCTACTTACCTCTATAGGTTAAGTACAAAGACTCTGCATGCCCATGTTGCAATAGTAATGTGGAGTCAGCGCTAAATCACCTAGATTGAAAATCAACTTGCTTTTCCTCCTGTCTACTTCTCACCTCCACGTTGCTTTTCCATTTTCTTAATATTTCTTTTATCCAAAGAACATACTTTTGGATGTTCCCCAGATATGTGCACTCTATCCAAATCCAATATTTAGTTTATTGTTTGTTTTGTAATGCAATTACGTTTCTATTATTCTGTGTAACTGTTTAGTTTATTCATACATTTGCAACGATCATGCAGGAGGTATATGAACAGCAGAAAGAATTAATTTTACTCGGAGAGAGGGTTGTTCTTGGAACCCTTGCTTTCGATTTTAATGTACACCATCCATATAAACCCCTGGTTGAGGCAATAAAGAAATTCAAAGTAGCTCAAAATGCCCTTGCCCAAGTTGCATGGAATTTTGTAAATGATGGGTATGGATCTCTTAGTTCATTTGTCATTCTTGTTCTTGGCCTTTCTTCAGTTTCTTCTTGCTTGAACTTGGAATGTGGCATGCAGACTTCGGACATCACTTTGCTTGCAATTTAAGCCCCACCACATTGCGGCTGGTGCCATTTTTCTTGCTGCTAAGTTCCTCAAAGTAAAGCTTCCATCAGATGGCGAGAAGGTCTGGTGGCAAGAGTTTGATGTCACCCCACGCCAATTGGAGGGTGGGTGTCCTTGTTTTATTTCAATTACTGATGCTACAGAGCAATCAAAATTGTCCTTTGCCATCCTCTTTTTCTTCATCTGATGAATATACTCCATCACTCTTCACTCTTCCATTACTTCTGGCCCTTTTATTCTTTGTGTCAATCAGTGTCAAACCAATCAATAACACAGAGAAAATGCTTCGGAGAGTAGTGAATTCTCTCCTTCTCTCCCCACCTCCTACCTTTGTAAAATTCTTGTGATCATGTCTAAATTATTAAATAGGATTCTTTTTGAATATGGTGGTATGAGTTTTATTATGCTGATATGAGTTCTAATTGACAATTATTTCTGCAGAGGTTAGCAATCAAATGCTGGAACTATATGAACAAAATCGGTTACTGCCTTCCAATGACGTTGAAGGAAGTTCAGTGAGTGGTGCTATTCATCAGGCTTCTGCAAAACCTACGACCAGCAATGATGAACAAGCAACAGGCAACAGTCATTTGCATGCTGGAGTTACAAGACCTGGGACCTCAAAGCTAGCATCGAGGCAAGGGGGTGAGCAGTCATATGCTGAGAATGGTGGACCTGCTAGAACAACCCAAAGTCAAAATAATGACTACAGAAATGCTGAATTGAAAAGTGCCGCAGAGCAGAATATGGATGCTGAACTTCAACCCCCTGAAGCGCCACTGCACCAGGAAAAGGTGGGTGAAGCTCATGTATCAAGGTTTGTATCAGAGGGACATAGTGAAGATGGTCAAGAAAGAGAGAGCAATGTCGGGAAAGGTGAAACAAGGGAAGGACGGGAACCAAAGGACAAACATTTTGGCCGAAATCTGGATAATAGGCAAAGTGCACACGGCCGATCACCTCAGGAAGCTATAAAAAAAATTGACAAGGACAAGGTAAGGGCAGCACTTGAGAAACGAAGGAAAGCTGTTGCCGATGTCACTCGAAAGACAGATTTTCTGAATGAGGATGATTTGATTGAGAGAGAACTGGAAGATGGTATTGAACTGGCTTCAGGGAGTGAGAAAAACAAGCGGGACCGGAGGCAAAGCTGGCCGAAGCCCTCAAATAGACCAGAACATGGAGATGGACCACATTTAAACAATATAGAAGAAGGTGAGGTATCGGCACTTGGTTCAGGGCAAGTATTTCATTCACCCAAGTCAAGCAGTCGCAAGAGAAAGGCAGGAAGCCCACCAGATGATCACCGTAATCACCGCAATCACAGTGATTATACAGATGATCGTAACAGAGTGGGCCGGGTTGGACACACAGAAAGAGATAACAAAAGGCATTCACAGGAGAATCATGTGTGAAGTTGTACTTCACGTCCGCTGCTTGCCCCGAGGATTTGATTCAATTCTCATTTTCTGTTCACGTCCAAGATTATCGCGATTTCTTTGGTGATGATCATGGGTAGATCGTTTGATGTTTTTGACCTACTTCCATGTATACTACGTCCTCGGCCGTTCAGAAATATCGAAGAGGCTGATCTAAGCCCCAAAAGGACTCTAGCTAAAAGGTTCCTTTTGAATCTCATGTCTTACCAAACAAGTTTGGATGTAAACTCTGTACGATAGGTTAGATGATGCTAATTTTATTGTAGAATCATAGCAGTAAAAGTAGAGAAGAAACCCTTTTGGATATTCTGTGTAGACAGTTCGGTTGCTATATCTATTGAAACTCCTGTCACTGGAATTAAATTGAATGAATATTTGTTCTTTTGCTAGATCACAGTTAAACGTTATTTTTCTGCTTAAACTCGGTAAATGAGAGCCGTTATTTGCACTTCAAAAAGTTATTTGCACTCCACTCCCTTGAATGCAAGATAAGGGGAGCGCGAGATGATTTTTACAGTGTCAATAATTATTCTGTGTTTAATTCTAAATGGCGGGGATTAAAAATTTAATACCAAACACAATTTCCTTTCTCTGTTAAAAAAGTTCATGATATTTCATTCTTCCCTCGTGATTTGATTCAAAAGTTCAGACACAGACCTAAATCCCAAATCCAAAATTTTTATAATTTGTTTGGTAGAAAAGTACACTCCTACAAAAAGAAAAACATGTCTGAAGCAACATTCGGAGGTTAAAATTATACATCTCGTGCCATTTCTCGGAATCAAGATGTCATCATCGCCTTCTATGTTCTCTTTCCCTTGTACCTCTATGGGCATCAACATCTGCACTTCTTTTCTTATGGACTGGGTCGTCTCTCTTGTCTCGACATTCACCATCTACATATCTACCTCTATGGGCATCAACATCTGCACTTCTTTTCTTATGGACTGGGTCGTCTCTCTTGTCTCGACGTTCACCATCTACATATCTCTTTTTATACTCTGTTTCATCCCTCCTCTCTACACTGCTCTTTCTATAATCTCCACTGTCACTACTCCGTCCCGCTAGTCTATCACTGTCTGCACTCCTCTTTCTGTAATTTACGTCACCCCTCTCACCATCATCTGCATATCTCTTTCCACTCTCCCGCTGATCGACCTTATTATCTATGTTTCTCTGCCTCTCCTTGTGATTCTCTCTATCACTGTCTGTACTCCTCCTGTAGTCTTTGTCACCCCTCCTGTCTGCATAGATACCATCATCTGCATCTCTCTTTCTGCTCTCACGCTGATCTGTCTTGTCATCTGTGTCTCTTTGTCTGTCCTTACGCCTATCTCTATCCCTTCCCTCTTCAGGATGATCTCGACCACTTCTGCTTCCACTGGATCGATTTGCTTTACCGTCTTGACTTGAATCCTCTCTGTACCCTCTACTTCTGTCACTGTGCCTATCCCTATAACTTGAGTCTTTGTTTTCTCGATCCCTATGCCTTGGTTCCTCGGAACTCCGCCTATTCATCCTTTGTTTCTCAACTCCGTGGTCATTATTGTGACCTTGACTTCTCTTTTCTTGCCTCGGAATTTCCGGAGTGTCTCCATCAAATACCATATCATAACTACAAGAAACATTTCATATCAGAAATATAAAACGTGTGTGTTTGACATGCGTGAGAGAGAGAGAGAGAGAGAGCATGCAAGATTACCAACCTAGAGTTCTTGCCGCCACCACGCTGTCCATTATCATCCTTCAATATGTACTTTTGAGGTTGCTGTGTGTTGGCAGGATCACCAGTGCAATCCTTGGCAATGTGATCAAGTGCACCACATTTGAAGCACCCTTTGCCTACAGCCACAAAAAATAAAACTTGATAAACTCCCAGGTATTCGAACTAGAGGATAAAAAATTCAATACAATTTCAAATACAGGATACCTTTTTGACGATAAATCCAGGAATTTTACTAAAACCAATGATAATGTAGCATATTCTTTCCAATAAAAAGACATCCAAGGAATTTGCTAAAACATTTATTTTATCCAATTTCCTCTTTAATTACCGTATTTTAATTCTTTTACTCATAAAATCATGACCAGAAACCCAACTCCAAACCATCTAGGTGCCCTGGAGCATGTAAGCTTATCTATTTTGATCTGTCAGCAGAGTAACTGTTACTCACTCAGGTAGTTATCAATCAAATATAAGTTGCATGAAACTTACCCCTTTAAAACGATGATTGATCCAAGACATTACTAACTCATTTCAAATTTAGAAGTTTACATAATTTTGCTTTGTATTTTTCCACTAACAACTAGGCTGATACATTGACCTTTACTAAGAATGAAACAACTTCTGGATATGGACCCCGAAGGATATTCCATCATGCAAGAAAACACACTTGAGCAACCTATTACAGATATGTCACTTCTACAATCGATTTTTCACAACTATGACATACGAAGTTAATGTTATTTATTTCACAGCACAACAAACTAGTCCATATGTTGGCTAAGTTGATTTTCATAGGTCCACTTCAATTTTGCCACAGGTAGGCCTAACTGATTATGATAGTCATAAAAATAAAAAAAGAACGAGAGAACAATAACACATACTGAACAGAACAAACAATAGCATACAGAAAGACGTACAAAACATTCCTATGAATAGCAGTTGATTAAACAAGCTTCATCTGAGCACACAGTGAAAAAATGGACAAAAAGAAACCAAGCATATATGTTTTCCGCATGCTTCAAAATCTGTACCTTTGCCCTTTTGATCTTTGCGCCTGTACTGGGACCACAGTTTTGCAACACTTTGACTAAAATCCACGTGTATTCTCCGGTCATCAATCAAAGCATTATCCATCTACCAAAAAGAAGTCATATAAGACGAGAAATATAGCACATATTCAAATAATTGCACTCTATTTTTTAAAGGAACTGCATCCATATGAGAAGCCAAAAATATTCAGCAAGATTTACGTAACCTCTGCAACAAGAATTTTTGCAATCCTAACTTGAAAGGACTATCTGAGCATGCCTTAAAAATACATGTGGAAATGCAACAGAAAGGATATTAAATCTATAGAGCAAAGCAGAAAAATGACAAAGGGGTTTGTTGGTAGGGCAACAAAGTTTGTCTTTTCCCCATGATCATAACTACAAGATTTCAATCATAATGAACTCTATAAAAGTTGTTACTCACTACAGCTAAGAACTAAAATAAGAATCAAATGGCCGGAGCATCAACTAGGATAGCCAGGCATGGAAGCAGGAAATGTATATTAGATCACAGTACCTTAAAATATGCTTGTTCGCATGCTTCTCTGGTCTCAAATTCTGGCATTACAAATGTCATAGTGATTAGGTTTTGTCCTCAGAAATGTGAATATTCATTCAAAAACTTTAAAAGGAGATTAAATAGAAAGAACAAAAGCAGGACAAAGAGCGTTATAGTACTTAAGGTTCATGGTTGAGCATTAAATTGTGAACAGAATTTAAAAGGACAGAAATTTTGGTCGGAACTCATCAAACAAAGGTGCTAAAACCCTACATTTTCCAGCATAACAGTTAAGAGATGGTGTATTTCCTACTACAAACAGAAAATAAGGAATCAAATATAATATACTCACCTATGAATGCATAGCATAAGCTATCTCCAGTCTTGAAATCACGGATTATATCAGCCCTGCCATCATTCACATATCATTACATACACAGCTTTGCAATCCATAACCCACCAACCCCAAAGCCTACTAATAATTAACAAACAAGATCAATACTTACGCTTGAACAGTTCCAAAACGCGAAAAAATTGTGTGCAAGTCCTCATCCTGCATAGAAAGCACCAGAGCAAAAATTATACGAACCACTCCGCATGTTAAAACCATGAAAGAGGAATCGGGGAAAAGAAGAGAGCTACTTACTTCAGTGACTGGATTCAATTTACAAACAAATAGCACATTGTCGGGAGGTTTTATCTCAACATCAGGAATATCCCCAATCTGTTATACAGATATGACAAGCAAAATGGCAAAAGAGGATTAACATGTGATTGCACAACAGCACACTCTGAAACTAGAAGAATGGGATTATGATTGAGGTGCTTACACTCTCAAGTACAACCGCACTGGAATGTGCGTCTTTGGCACGAAGACGCTCTTCAAGTTCTAGTGGACCTAGTTGTTCATCCAGAGGAACCCAGTCATCTTCAAGCCGCACATTATCATCAACCTAGTCAAGAGGGAGATGAGTAAGACCATTGTTAATTTTTTTAATGTATATTAATGGTTAGCTTGTATCCAAACAACTTAAGCTTTTGGGAATGGTTGTAAATTAACAAACTTTATGCTACAGATCCGCAACCATGATTTCAAGTGTCATGAGTAATTTATTTCTCATCTTTATCTTCATTTTGGATATCAGAGTGTCCGATAGATATGGAATAACAATGGAAATTAGTCACTACCTCATCCCTTGGTTTTCCTTCAGGGGAGGCGTCGGGAATTAACTCAGCTAGTTGTGAAGGATCATCAAAAGGATCATCCAATATGTAAGTATGTTTGATTCTGCTAACACAAATAAATATGACAGTGTCAATCTAGCTTGAGACAAGCAGGAAGTGAAAAACATATGCAAGGAAAAACAGGAACTGACCGGATATTCTTATAGGGTCTGTTGTTCTCATCCACATAAGCCTCATTGATCCTTGTCAATGTCTCAAATCCCTCTGCTATCTCACCAAAAATCTGCAATAACATACATTCCTTGAGTAATGCCGGACATCAAACAAAAAACAAAAGAGAAAAATCCCTACTAGCAGAAGGCAGGGGAGAAGACGTAGCTTGGCTTATACTTGAAATTACCAAACCAAAAAGACTATAATTATCCATTTTCTTTTGGGTTATTTAGGGTAGAAAAACTAAATAATCACCAGACATGCATACACCATCTGCTTACATATTTTATTGGAAGACGGTATCTACTATCATAGATATATCTAATACACCCTATATAAACGCACAAGGAAGGATAATCATGTAAACCCATCAATCAGAGAGAGGACTATTGCACAGGAAAAATCGTATACTCACGTATGAAACACAAACTCATAAGCACCTATGCATAGGAAGGTGATAAAAAATTTCAACTCTCCACATTAAGTCAGTGCATCAGTTAATTGACATCCCTCTCCTACTACCCGGCATTTATCAACCAGATGTAGCAACTAAGAAATATTGCTAATTTTTTTATACATTATATTCTTGAAGACATTTAGACTGGGAAAACTATCGTATATGCCATATAGTTGACAAAGTTGGGTAAACAAAATTCCAAGACATACAGTTGTAAAAGATTGGTAGATGGGACTGGAGACTTACTGTGTGCTTTCCATCAAGATAGTCTAGATCATCACGCAATGTCAAGTAGAACTGGAAAAAAAAAAGTAATCAGTGCATCACCACAATGTTATTGAAAATGAAAAGTTCACCATCCAAAAAGCATAAGTTTAAAAAAATACACAACTCAACTAAATGAAACCCTATTCTCAATAAGATTAATGCAGGGAAAACAAACTTATACCAGCAAAGCAATAATCTTATACCTGAGAAGCATTGAGATTCTCTCCCGCACTAGCCATTGCAACCGTGCCTGTCTTAGAATGCTTCAAATCAAGATGAATCTCATCATTGAAAAAGCGCGCCTGATCACCATATAAAAATCTGAAGGTAGAACATGGTGCAAGGTGAGTTCAAGTGTAGACAGAAGAGAAAAACATTTAAATATTTCAGCATAACTAAAAGATTCTATGTGAGATATGCATAGTGCGAAACAGAGTGTGCAGATTCCTTACTTGTAGACGGAATCGCCACCAGAACCCGTTCCAGTTGGGTCACCAGTCTGTGCAGTAAAATCCTTCTGAACCGTGTGAAAAAGACACCCATTATAATACTTTATCCTGAATCAATATATAGGTTAAAAAAAAGAGGCAAAAAATAGTAATGAGATGATATTCTAAAATAGAAATAAAAACTACAAAACCACTGATTCATAATTAAGCTAGGTTCTAAATAAAAATTCAATTCCAAAGAACCATAACAATGGTGTACCAAAAATTCTGAGGCAAGTAAGATACTTTATGAAATCAACAAATATCTGTAAAAATGTGTAAGCAATTCACACTATAACCTAGTAATTGAACATGGCCGAGTAGAATCTCAAAACTCAACAAATATTGGAAAATCCTCTACAAAAAAAAAAAAAAAAAAAAAACAAAAAGAAAAAAAGAAAAAAAAGAAATCAACATTAACCCACTTTTACTTTCTCAAAGTTCATATATCCATAGCTGAAGTAAAAAAGATTGTTGATTGCTCAAAAAATATACGAAATTTGACCCAATAAAAAGGAAACTCAGGCCATAACTATTAATTTATTTGCAAAGCTTCTTACTTTTTAGCTGAAATAACAAAGACATGCCCTCAATCAACACAACATAAACTAAAAAATTTTAACACGATTAATTAGATGGTAATTAGGAGTGAAGATAGACTTACTTGCAGAGCTTCAAGAAGTTTTTACAAGTCAGAGGGCACTTGTCTGTATGCAAATCCACAACTATCTCTCCTAAGCTTGTCACTATAAGCACTGACATGGTCTCTCACTGCATTCAACCAAACTTTTCAATCCGTGTTTTTCGATAACAATTGAAGCTAAGCTGAAAACCTACTGATGCAAATCACACTACATATAGCCGAAAAATTCAAATTGGGCCAAATTTTATCCGAAACTTACATATAGCCGATAAATAATTTCCTAATATGTTTTCAATTTTTCATTCTAGAACAGAAATTGAGCACTTACATATCGAAAACAAACCCGAAAAAATTCATTACCTTGATATTAGATTGAAACTCTAACATCCCAATATTGCATTACAATAAAAGAAACCCCAAAAGACTATAGCTTTGACCTCCCACATTGAAAAAAGATCCTTTAAATCGAAAAATAACAGTTAGGTTTCTTACAAACCTTTCGATTTCCTTCGTTGAAGCTGCCTGATTGAAGATTGAAGTGATGTTCCCGTAATCCTTCTGCGATGTAACGACAGAGAAGGAGAAGAAATGAGGAATAAGATAAAACCTAAACCCAACAGGTAAGCAACACAAATTTTGCGGGAAATTTTACGATTGAAATGGGGGGTCTGAAGAACTCACTCGATTCTTCGAGCTACGTCCCAAGCAATTGGAACAGTGAGGGAGAGAGAGAGAGAGAGAGAGAGAGAGGGGTCTGGGTACAAAGTTTGTTTTAATTTGGGGCCAAAATATAAAAAGCTTTGTTTAACCCAAATACTATTGGACCCAGATAGTATTGGGCTCAGATACTATTGGGCTTATGTGTTTAACCCAAATACTATTGGGCCCAATAATAGTGGGCTTATGTGTTTCAAGCCTAATGTTTGTTTGGATTTTGGAGGGAAACCCAACGCAAATTTCGAAATAAGACAGCGACCCCGAAAAGGCAAAAATTGTGCTGAAAAAAAGGAAACAAATTTAAGAAATAAATAAAAAAAGAAACGAAAAGGAAAGGCCGGAGGGTGGGAATTTATTCAAAATTAATAAAATGAAATAAAAAAATAAATAATAATTGCCGTTGCACCCAATGTGATATTTGAAGAAGGAAAATTCAATCGAAATTAAGCCAACAACCGCAACCACCGCGCGAAGATTCGAGAGTCGGAGGAGGAGTCAGCTATGTCGCAGGGCAGTGGAACCGTTGTCGTCGTCGGCGGTGGTGGTGGGGGTGACGGGGGGCTGGAGTTTCAGCTGCCGGACGAGATCTTATCGGTTATACCGAGCGACCCGTACGACCAGCTGGATCTGGCGCGGAAGATTACGTCCATGGCCATAGCGTCTAGGGTTTCGAAGCTGGAGTCTGAGATGGGGAAAATGAGGCAGAAGCTCCAGGACAAAGATAGGGTTGTGTTTGAGCTGGAGGAAAGGGTTTCCCGCCTCCAGCACGCCAACCACGAGGCTGAGTCTCGCCTGAGAATTGCCCTGGATGAGAATGTAAGCATTTCAACCCCCAATTTTCCGTATTTTTTTAAATTTATCTGCTTTTGTCTTTTGAATTTGATATTTAGGAGTTTTCCCCCAAATTTTTGTTTTTTTTATGTATTGTTTTGGCTGCTGAAAATTGATCGAAGTTTAAGAGAAGGAAGAAAATTTAATCTTTCTTTGTCTTTTGGGCGTGGGGAAAGGAAGGTGGTTGAGGGTTATCACAGTAGTCGTCTATCCTTTTCAATTAGCATCAAGTGATTTGACCAAAAAATTAGTATCCGCGAAATGTAAGACCTTGCCTCTGAATTTGATTCCGGTCAGAGTTTTTGGTTGGTTGGTTGCGGAGTGAATTGGTCGGAATTGTTAGAATTCATTTATTGTTTGTAATAAACATGCACATGAGTTTCTTTGGATTTGGTTTGTTGAAGAAATAGTAATTTACTAATGCATTTATCAGAGTTACATCAACTTGTTGTAACAGTCGGTAAGGCGGATGCATCTTTTTGCTGTATTACTGTCTCTAGAAACAAAAGAATAGTACTGTTCAAGATTTGTGCAACTTTTTTCCTCGCAAACTTTATATCCTCGGCAATGAATGGTGCATCACCTTTGAGTTTCATGTTGAAACAAACTTGCATTAGTTGTGACTTTGTTACGTTCTTGTTGTTTATGAAGTTGAAGGTTTCCAAGGAACGAGATTCATTGGCATTGACTACAAAAAAGCTCAGCCGTGATTTAGCAAAGGTGCGATTTGTTATTTGTTTAAAGGATGAGGCTTTTTTCTTTGTTGTTCAAGGATATCCTAATGTATGCACTATTCTTGTTGTGAAATTGAAGTTAACTCATAATTTATTTCCTTGTTCCTTCATCCTTCCACCTATCGTTATACTGCAAACGTATTTTCATTCTTGTAGCATGTTAACCTATGGACTGACTTTTTTATCCCTGTTAACAGTTGGAGACATTTAAGAGACAACTAATGCAGTCACTGAATGATGATAACGGATCCGTAAGCACTTCAGCTTATCCGCTTATGGTTTCTTATTATATATTTGGAAAATCTAAGTCTGTTATTTTTCTTCTAGTGATGGAGGTTTTCATGTGGATCTTTGTATTCTTGTTTATTTTTTCTTTATTCAACTCATTCGCTATATTTTCCGTTTTATAGCCAGCTGAAACTGTTGATATTGGCACAGTTCCTAAGGCATATCCTGAAAAGGGTACGGTATCTTTGACTTGATGAAGTGCTCCATAGTTTTCTGCAATAAATCAATGATGTTTAGCAATTTTTTCCCCAATGGTGTAGGTTCTAACTTTGCTTCTTGTATTTCCTTTCATTTGGCGGTTAACATGGATTGTTTCTCTGTTCTGCTACAGATGAGGAGACAAATGTCTACACTGGACAATATTCCTCAAGTGGTTCCACAGATAAGGGAGCAACTGATGAAGGTATATAATCTGACTCTACCCTCCATGGACCTCTATCCTGCCTGTGTGCTACCTGTTAGAACAAGTAACATTGCAAAACACATTTCCGAGGTATATTTTTTGTTGCATTAGAAAAGAACATATGAACATATGAGGACCATGAGGTGGGTGATTAATGAATTTTTTTCCTAGTACTTCTACCTAAATTATCTCAATTTGTTATTATGAAGTAGCAGATTCAAATATTATTCAGTTATTCTTTTTACCGAAACTCATTGACAGCCTTGAAGAATTCTGGTCAAGGATTTTCTCTGACTCCATATATCACTCCGCGGCTTACTCCAACTGGAACTCCAAAGATTATTTCCACAAGTGGGTCACCTAGAGGGTATTCTGCCATTTCTTCTCCTCAGCAATCCTCTGGTGCCACATCTCCCCAAAAACCCGCCTATAAAGAACGGAGTTCATTTTCTTCATGGTACTCGTCAAGCCAGCAGTCATCAGCAGCAAACTCTCCACCTCGTGGACGTTCACATTCAGGTTTGGAATTCATTCTTTCATCTGAATTTGGGAATCTCTGGTTCTCTGTGGCCTGTTTTATCATTTGCCACAAATATGGGATTATGCCTCGAAACCAACCCCTCCCCCCTCTTACTCCAAAAGTAAAAATTTCTGTGTCTGTCTGTACAACAGTCTGTTGTTGATAAAAGTATATGAACACTCTCTTCTACTATGTTGAATTATCTTTTGGAATTAAAACTCTTCATCTTCTGCATTGCAAATTTGGTAGGGCGTACTCCTAGAATTGACGGAAAAGAGTTCTTTCGTCAAGCCAGGTTGGTACAATTAATGCAATTCCTGTGTACTGTTACTGATTTGTTCCTATGGCCCTTCATAGACTGATCTAAATATACTGCAATACAGGAGCCGTCTATCATATGAGCAGTTCAGTGCATTTCTGGCTAACATCAAGGAACTAAATGCTCATAAGCAAACCAGAGAGGTAAAGCACTAGTCAATTGTTTGATGGTTTACCAAATGATACAACTAAACATCTAGAAGACCATTGTTTACCAAAGTAGTTAAAATTTTGTGTACATATCTTTTTCAGGAAACTTTAAGGAAAGCAGAAGAAATATTCGGGACTGATAACAAAGATCTTTATTTATCATTCCAAGGACTGCTTAACCGCAATATACACTAGCATTTACATTACAGTTGCTTGGTACTGATAATAATCGGTATGTCTACCTTAGTTTCTCTCTCTCTGCTTTCATATCTGTGTGTGCACATGCTAGCCATATTGATGTAAAATATACAATATGGGGCTCCAGACATCATTGTTATGAGTTGCATGAGATGGCAGACCGTTTATGCCTCAAATTGACCTGTGACAATGGACAATGTATGGGCCCTTAATAACAAAAATCAGTTATCTTTGACTTTTCTAAGTCGTGAAATCCATAAGTGATGGGTTTTATGCCTTTGAGTTTTCATTATTTTAAAAATACACCACCGATGTTTATCCTTCTGAATTATCCTGTATGTTGAGTTCATCATTGGGCCCTGTCAATGAAGACAAACTATCAAGTTCTTTTTGACAGGTTGTGCAAAAGTTGTTTGCAGATTCCTTTGTTAGGCTGTGGGTTGAGCTTGTTCTTGGCTACTTTGGTCCTTTGGATGGAAGGTCCATGGGTTGTCCTCTGAGGCATATCAATTTTTGAGATGTAATCAACATCGAGTTGAGTTCCAGCAAACTAGAGTAAGGTTTTGTAGGCTTGAGAATGTCATAGAATGCAGGTATGCTATGTAAATAATTGCTTTATCGTTCAGATTATACCTGCTTGTTCATTTGAAACAGAACTAATTGACATTACCTTTTTGCGGTTGTCATTTGTTGACCTTGGATGTAAAGTTGGAGCTCTCTTTATTAGATTGAAAATTGCAATATCTAACTAGTTTATGTGGTTTCTTAAATTAGTTCAACCACCGTGCAAATTTAGGGTTGGTTTGGTATTGCTGTGCTTTGAAAAAAAGCTGCTTCTGCTGTGCTGTGAGAATAAGCAGCTGTAAAATAAAGCAGCAAAGTGTTTGGTAAATTTTTTTTGTAAAAGTGCTTTTGAAAAAAAAACAATATTATAGTGCATGGTAAACTTTTATGTAAAACAGATGTGAAAAAAAGTCGGTTTTTCAAAGTTGGGTTTTGCAGCTTTGTGTTTTTGGCTTTTTTTTCATCCAAAACTGTGAAAAAAAGCTGAAGCTGAATGTTTACCAAACACAAAAAAGCTCTTAGTTTTTTTTGATACTCACTTTTTTTTAGAATCACCTCAGTACCAAACCAGGCCTTAGTCCTTGTTTTGTTTGGTCATCGTCATATCCACTCACATTTATCACCATTATGCTGCATAATGTGTTTGAGCTGCATGATAATGTTGAGTTGTTACCAACTGTCGAGGGGATTGATGATCAGTGTAGATTGTAGAATAAGTTCCTAGTCAATGTGGCACAGAAACTGGGAAAAGCATCTCCTATAGTTTGTCTCTTTGAACAGCTGTAGTGACTTGGGATGTATGTAATTTTCCAAGAGCATAGCATAATATCTACATCTCAACGTTTTAACTGGTCGTGAACATTTCGTGTGGAGCTATTAGATTTGAATGGTTGGTTATCTCGAATCCATGTCGTGATCCTGTGGTGATAATTTGATGTAATGTTTTTTTTAGCCCTGAGTTGATTATATGATCTGAGATGTGCGTGCATTAGCGGTATTTTCTGTCTGCTTTTCGTATTAAGCCAAGTACAAAGCTTAAAGTACTGAAAACATGTGAGTGCATGCCGTAAAATTGAGACAAAGGGAATAAAGTGTTATTCACTGTTCCACAATCTGGGGTTCGCAAGCTTTTGGCTAGTTGGGTGCATGTAAAATACTTCTAATGCCGCAACTAAGTTGGCTAGAATTGTGTGTTCTCTTAATGTCTTTAAGTTCGTGTTGGTCGCCTCTTAATTTAAATTAAGGCTCAAGTGTAGCCTATTGTTTGAATAACTTTAGGGTGATATGTTAGGGAGACTAAATTTGTAGACTAAATTTGCAAACTAAATGATGTGTCACCAATAGAAATGAGTACGTTTATCAACGTCTAAGTCCTAATCAATTTATCAACTTTTATGTTATTTAGTTTACAAAATTTTATCTACAAATTTAGTTTACCTGTAACTTTATTACAACAACAACAAAGCCTTTTCCCACTAAGTGGGGTCGGCTATATGAATCTTAGAACGCCATTGTGCTCGGTTTTGTGTCATGTCCTTCGTTAGATCCAAGTACTCTAAGTTTTTTCTTAGGGTCTCTTTCAAAGTTTTCCTAGGTCTTCCTCTACTCCTTCGGCCCTGAACCTCTATCCTGTAGTCACATCTTCGAACCGGAGCGTCAGGAGGCCTTCTTTGCACATGTCCAAACCCATTTTGTGTACGTGTTGATGCTTCACCGCCCAACATTATGTGCCATACAGCATCGCTGACCTTATTGCCGTCCTATAAAATTTTCCCTTGAGCTTTAGTGGCCTACGACGGTCACACAACACGCCGGATGCACTCTTCCACTTCATCCATCCAGCTTGTGTTCTATGGTTGAGATATCCACCTAATTCTCCGTTCTTTTGCAAGATAGATCTTAGGTAGTGAAAACGGTCGCTCTTTGGTATTTCCTGATCTCCAATCCTCATCTCTAACTCATTTTGGCTTCTATTTGCACTGAACTTGCACTCCATATATTCTGTCTTTGATTGGCTTAGGCGAAGACTTTTAGATTCCAACACTTCTTTCCAAAGGTTAAGCTTCGCATTTACCCCTCCTGAGTTTCATCTATCAACACTATATCGTTTGCGAAAAGCATACACCACGGAATATCATCTTGAATATGTCATGTTAACTCATCCATTACCAACGCAAAAAGGTAAGGACTTAAAGATTGTTGATGCACAAAATCAGTGAGGACTTTGGTACAACAGAAAGTATTAAGTTTGTGATCTTCGCTAGATTGCTCTGGTCATTAGTGTGGATAAGTATGTAAATGGATAGAGACAGGAAAGCAAACACAAGATGTACGTGGTTCACCCAGATTGGCTACGTCCACGGAGTAGAGGAGTTCTCATTAATTGTGAAGGGTTTACACAAGTACATAGGTTCAAGCTCTCCTTTAGTGAGTACAAGTGAATGATTTAGTACAAATGACATTAGGAAATAGTGTGGGAGAATGATTTCGTAATCACGAAACTTCTAAGTACTGAAGTGTGGTATCGTCTTCACTTGCCTTATCTGTCTCATAGGTAGATGTGATATATTCTCTGGAAGTACTCTTCCTCCATCTGAGGGTGGTATCTTTAATTGGTGGAGATGCACAAGGTAATGTATCAATTTCACTTGAAGCTTACTTGTAGTTTCAGGCTTGGTCAAGCGCGATACAAACCATGTAGTAGGAGTCCCCCAAGTCGCCGAGCTAGGGGATCTGCTGAAAGATGTGACAGACAAGGTAAGCAATCAGTCCCAGATTAGAAGTTTGATTTCGAGTTCCGGCTGATTGTTCTCATTCTCCCTATCTTGCAGGCAACATGAAAGATAAAGAGAAGAAAAAGGAGAATAGATGATATGAGATACTTTTGCTTTTGAAGAAGTAACTTTCCACAGGCTTATTCTTGAACTGGGCTGGAGGGTTTTCTGGTTTCCTCCAGAGTATAAGGCCGACTGAAGAATTTGAAGGTTAAAACAAGTCCATCAAATCTAGAATACGTTCGACCTTGCTAATATGGGATACTTTTGCTGTTGACAAAGTAGTGGATGTATCGGCACGTGTTCTGTTACGCTTGTCTCCACATACTTCTTTGTATCCTTCTCACTTTCCCTATCTGTTCTTCAGGCAGATGTGGTATCTTCTCTGGAAGCATAAGATGTTGAAGATGAGTACTCGAGAGCAATGCCAGGTAAGTAATCAGGTAAGGGGTTCCAGGCAGTCAGTTCTTGATTGGAAGCTTGATTCCAAGTGCTGACTGATTGCTCTCTTTCTCCTTGTCTTGCAGGTAAGAACAATGCCAAAGGAAAAGACAGGGAAAAAGCATGATATGGGATACTCTTGCTTTTAACCCTGATGATATGAGATATTCTTGTTCTGGTGTAGCTTGTTTGCAGAGGTATTATCGGGGGGAAAGAAAGTTGAGTATTTCGAGAGGCTTCGTTGGGAGTGCCCTCTCAGATATGAGGAAGGATTGATCATTTTTGTAGGTCTGCCTATCCGTTGAGGATGGAGGTCGACATATATAGGAGTTTCCCTAACAACAAGTAGTAGTGCTATTCCTTTACCCTGCTTGGTCATAGCACGGTAGTGGGAGCTGCCAGCTTCACGTGTTAGAGTACTTTGAAAAAGTGGTCTGTGGTATCTGGAAAGCTGATGTTACGTGTGAAGATTACAGACAAGCTTTATCCAAGGAGATCTGGCTCTCGAAGTTGAGAAAGCGGTGCCTCTTCTGTTTTCGAACAAGCAATCTTGTCGGGGATCTGGCTCTCGAGATTCGGAGAACGGTGCCTCTTTGATTTTTGAGAAAGCAATCCTGCTAGGAGTCTGGCTCTCGAGATTCGGAGAGCGGTGTCTCTTCGATTTTTGAGAAAATAATCATGTTGGGAGTCTGGCTCTCGAGATTCGGAGGGCGGTGCCTATTCGATTTTGGAGCAAACAATCTTGTTGGGAGTGTTTTCTCGAATGTGAGTAAAGGTTGGGCATGTTTGTTAGTCTACCTTGCCACGGAGCACAAAGGTTGACACACAGGGACTTTACAATTATCCAGCAGTGGTGTTGTTCCTATACCCTTGTGGGTAATAATATGGTAGCTAGACCTTCAAAATTTATGTGTCTAAACTTTGTTAGTGCTGTTTCTTTGCTATTCTTTTACTCTTCTTGGTCATAGCGATGTAGTGGGAGCTGCAAGCTTCACGTGTCTAAACTTTGTCAGAGATTTTTGGCAAAGTTATCTGTGGTACCCATGAGCTGATGGTGCATGTGGAAAGTGGATGATTGAACAGTAAGATTCACGTGCTTTCTACTTCACCAGAAATCTTCAACAGAATGTCCGTAATTTCAGCAAAGCTGAGTTTGTATGTGACAGGTGCTGACAAGGCTGAAAAGAGCAGGTGCCTCTTCGATTTCTGAGATTGGCCCTCGTGGTTTTTGAGCAGCCCAGCTTTTGAGAAAGCAAGCGCCTCTTCGATTTTGAGATCGACCTTCGTGGTCTTTGCGGCCCAGCTTTTGAGAAAGCAAACGCCTATTCGATTTATGAGATCGGACCTCGTGGTCTCTGAGCAGCCCAACTTTTGAGAAAGCAAACGCCTCTTTGATTTCTGGGCAGGCACCTCTTCGATTTCTGAAGTTCCGTCGAGTGCAGATTTTTATAGAGGCTGGCATTAAGTTCCAAAGCACACTTGAATCTCTACCAGTAGAAGCTCTCTTCTTGCACTTCTAAGATCTTGATTTGTCCGACCTCTTCTCTCTTCAACACCTTTGAAAATGTCTGGCCCTTTCGACCGTTGTTTTGACTTGAACCTTGTTAAAGAGGCAGCCACGCCTTCTCCAGACAACATATGGTGCCCATCTTTCTTATCCCTTACTGGCCCTCTTACCGTTGGGGATTCCGTGATGAAGAATGATATGATCGCTGCGGTGGTGGCCAGAAACCTTCTCACTCCCAAAGATAACAGACTACTTTCCAAACGGTCTGATGAGTTGGCTGTTAAGGATTCTCTGGCTCTGAGTGTTCAGTGTGCAGGTTCTGTGTCTAATATGGCCCAACACCTATTTGCTCGAACCCGCCAAGTTGAATCATTGGCGGCTGAAGTGATGAGTCTCAAACAGGAGATTAGAGTGCTCAAGCATGAGAATAAACAGTTGCACCGGTTCGCACATGACTATGCTACAAACATGAAGAGGAAGCTTGACCAGATGAAGGAATCTGATGGTCAGGTTTTACTTGATCATCAACGGTTTGTGGGTTTGTTCCAAAGGTATTTATTGCCTTCGTCTTCTAGGGCTGTACCGCGTAATGAAGTTCCAAATGATCAACCTCCGATGCCTCCTTCTTCTAGGGTTCTGTCTAGTACTGAGGCTCCGAATGATCCCCCTTCGGTGCCTTCTCTTTCTGGGGCTCCACCGACTGCTGAAACTTCTCCTAAGCAACCTTTGTGAAGGTTCCTTCTTGTTTGTTTATTTTGACTCATGTATATGTACATATTTGTAACTTATCGGAGATATCAATAAATAAGCTTTGCTTCATTTCAACATATTGTGTTAAATACACCAAAGCCTTCTTCACTGAGTGGGGTCGGCTATATGAATCTTTGAACGCCATTGTGCTCGGTCCTGTATCATGTCCTCCGTTAGATCCAAGTACTCTAAGTCTTTTCTTAGAGTCTCTTCCAAAGTTTTCCTAGGTCTTCCTCTACCCCTTCGGCCCTGAACCTTTGTCCCGTAGTCACATCTTCTAACCGGAGCGTCAGTAGACCTTCTTTGCATATGTCTAAACCATCGTAACCGATTTTCTCTCAGCTTTCCTACAATTTCGGCTACTCTTACTTTACCTCGTATATCCTCATTCCTAATCTTATCCTTTCTCGTGTGCCCACACATCCAACGAAGCATCCTCATCTCCGTTACATCCATTTTGTGTACGTGTTGATGCTTCACCGCCCAACATTATGTGCCATACAGCATCGCTGGCCTTATTGCCGTCCTATAAAATTTTCCCTTGAGCTTCAGTGGTATACGGCGGTCACACAACACGCTGGATGCACTCTTCCACTTCATCCATCCAGCTTGTATTCTATGGTTGAGATCTCCATCTAATTTTCCGTTCTTTGCAAGATAGATCATAAGTAGCGAAAACGATCGCTCTTTGGTATTTCCTGATCTTCGATCCTCACCCCTAACTCATTTTGGCCTCCATTTGCACTGAACTTGCACTCCATATATTATGTCTTTGATCGGCTTAGGCGAAGACCTTTAGATTCCAACGCTTCTCTCCAAAGGTTAAGCTTCGCATTTACCCCTTCTTGAGTTTCATCTATTAACACTATATTGTCTACGAAAAGCATACACCAAGAAATATCATCTTGAATATGTCTTGTTAACTCATCCATTACCAACGCAAAAAGGTAAGGACTTAAGGATGAGCCTTGATGTAATCCTACAGTTATGAGGAAGCTTTCGGTTTGTCCTTCATGAGTTCTTACGGCAGTCTTTACTCATTCATACATATCCTTTATAGCTTGGATATATGCTACTCGTACTCCTTTCTTCTCTAAAATCCTCCAAAGAATGTCTCTTGGGACCCTATTATACGTTTTTTCCAAATCTATAAAGACCATGTGTGAATCATTTTTCCCATTTCTATATCTTTCCATCAATCTTCGTAAGAGATAGATTGCCTCCATGGTTGAGCGCCCTGACATGAACCTGAATTGGTTGTCCGAAACCCGTGTCTCTTGCCTCAATCTATGCTCAATGACTCTCTCCCAGAGCTTCATTGTATGACTCATTAGCTTAATACCCCTATAATTCATGCAATTTTGTACGTCGCCCTTATTTTTGTAGATAGGCACCAAAGTGCTCTTTTGCCACTCATTTGGCATCTTCTTCGTTTTCAAAATCCTATTAAAAAGCTCAATGAGCCATGCTATACTTGTCTCTACCAAGACTTTCCACACTTCGATCGGTATATCGTCTGGGCCCACTGCTTTTCTATGCTTCATCTTCTTCAAAGCTACAAACACTTCTTCCTTCCTGATTCGACGATAAAATGAGTAGTTTTTACACTCTTCTGAGTTACTCAACTCCTCTAAAGAAGTACTCATTTCATGTCCTTCATTGAAAAGATTATGAAAATAACCTCTCTATCTGTCTTTGATCGCGTTCTCTGTAGCAAGAACCTTTCCATCCTTATCCTTGATGCACCTCACTTGGTTTAGGTCCATTGTCTTCTTTTTCCTTGCTCTAGCTAGTTTATAGATATCCAACTTTCCTTCTTTGGTATCTAGTCGCTTATACATATCGTCATAAGCCGCTAACTTAGCTTCTCTCACAGCTTTCTTCGCCTCTTGCTTCGCTCTTCTATACCTTTCACCATTTTCATCGGTCCTGTCCTTGTATAAGGCTTTACAACATTCCTTCTTAGCCTTCACCTTTGTTTGTACCTCCTCATTCCACCACCAAGATTCCTTTTGGTGTGGAGCAAAGCCCTTGGACTCTCATAATACCTCTTTTGCTACTTTTTGGATACAACTAGCCATGGAATCCCACCTTTGGCTAGCTTCCCCCTCTCTATCCCACACACACTGGGTGATTACTTTCTCTTTGAATATGGCTTGTTTTTCTCCTTTTAGATTCCACCATCTAGTCCTTGGACACTTCCAAGTCTTGTTCTTTTTTCTCACTCTTTTGATATGTACATCCATCACCAACAAGCGATGTTGATTAGCCAAGCTCTCTCCCGGTATAACTTTGCAATCCTTACAAGTTATACGATCCCATTTCCTCATTAGAAGAAAATCTATTTGTGTTTTTGATGACCCATTCTTGTAGGTGATCACATGTTCTTCTCTCTTCTTAAAGAAGGTATTGGCTAAGAAGAGATCATATGCCATTGCAAAATCCAAGATAGCTTCCCCATCCTCGTTTCTCTCCCCAAAACCATGGCCACCATGAAAACCTCCATAGTTGCTTGTCTCCCTGCCCACGTGTCCATTTAAATCTCCTTCTATAAATAACTTCTCCGTCTGGGCAATTCCTTGCACCAAGTCTCCAAGGTCTTCCCAAAATTTCTCCTTCGAACTCGTATCCAACCCTACTTGAGGTGCGTACGCACTAATCACATTGATGAGTTCTTGTCCTATTACAATCTTGATTGCCATGATTCTATCTCCTACCCTTTTGACATCTACAACATCTTGTGTCAAGGTCTTGTCCACGACGATGCCAACACCGTTTCTCGTTCTATTTGTGCCCGAATACCAAAGTTTAAACCCTGAGTTCTAGATCCTTTGCCTTAAGACCAACTCACTTAGTTTCTTGTAGGCACATAATATTTATCATTCTCCTCACCATAACTTCCACTACTTCCATAGATTTTCCCGTTAAGGTTCCTATATTCCACGTTCCTAAACGCATTCTACTCTCTTGAACTCTACTCTTCTGTCCTAGCTTCTTCACCCTCCCCCATCCAATAGGATCAAAGTACTTTTTTTGTGTGTCCTGTGTAAAGTTGATAAGAGCATATGCTCCTAAACAACTTTGAGTGGAGTCGTTCGAAAAGAAGTTTCTATGGCCCCCTTACTCATTTAACACTGCATCCGGGTGCCGATGGAGATATAGCGACCCTTGCTCACTTATCACTGTGCTCGGGCCACACAGCGCGCCACTTACGGGTGACGCCCTAGCTCACTTCTGTTTGCTGTTTTCTCTTGATTGTCCATTGGTTTTTTTGATCCAGAAGCTCGTAAATATGGGTGTGCATGAGGAGAAAATGGAAGCTTTCGGGGGCTCTAACTAGGGTCTAGACTTGATATCTTTCAATAGATCTCAAAATTTTCAATAGATTAGGGTTATCCATCAAATTTCCAAGATGCATTTTTGATTTTCTACTATCGATTGACTCCTCCCAACCCAAGTTTCTTGTAAAATCATTTTGGTCACAAACATATCTTGGAAGGGAATACGAAACAAGAAAAAGCAGTGCGATGGCATTTAATCAGAGGGGGCAATTTAGACTGGAAAAGGATTTAGCCTGTACGGTAAAGTCTGGACAAATCTGAGCAAGGAGGATCTTGACTGGTAAATGATGGGATACAGAAAAAAATGCTGCGTTGTGATTTTATGCTCCCAGGAAAATCTGCCTTTGGATTCATTTCCGAACAACACGCACGTTGTACCAACATGAACATGTTGGATTGGTCTAATTGTATTTGGGTAAGAAAACCCCTAAACCCTTTTCAATTTAATCTTTCTCTCAAAATCTGATTGTATTTGGGTAAGAAAAGAAAACCCCTAAACCCTAATCATTAAAACCACTCCGCTTATGAAGGATTTTGTTGCTGTTTTTCGAGTTAGTTCTTTGGTCATTGTTGTCATATAAGGATCCTTTGCTATTTGCTCTTATGCGTAGTTATTAGATCGTTGCAGACTGAGCTTTCTCAATATCTGCCCTTGTTTTACAATTGTTTCTTGACTAGATGTGATCGGTTTGATGGCAAGGCTCTTGTGGTGACAATGATGCTTATGATTTAGGATTAGAGCTTGCTTTAGAGTTAAGGTTGTTTGGGGTTGTGTGAACTTGCCCAAAGATTAGGCTTAATGCGGTTTTCGGTGTTAGTTTTGCCCGTTTGTGCTGTTGCTTTTGGTTTTTTGTTGTCTTATACACTGTTTGATGTCATCTTGCAATTTAATCAAATATAAAAACATTAAATTTAATTTTAACTTTTAAAAAGTAAGCCTACTTCTACTTCAATTTGGCTCACTCAATTTTCTGCTTCCTAACCGGCCACACTTAGTATGCTGATTTGCGGGAATTTGTGAAAAGAAAAGGACTTAAAAGTGAGTTTATCTAATCTACTCAAGATGCTCTTGAACTTACTTATATACCCTAGGAAATAAGGGGTTGGCCTAATAAGATCTTTATTTTATGTTTTTTAGAGAGTGGGTTAAGAATTATGATCTTCTATATGTCTCATCAAAATTTGGACGATACTGTGTGTGGATTTCAATCAAAAGAAGAGTGAGAACGTTGCTTAGTGAGGAACAGTTTTTCACATGCAAGTGGGTGTAGGGGTCTGCAGGCAAATCTGGTCTGTTGATGGCATGGAAAGTTTTACCAGAGGACCTGATTCTATGCACTACTACTGCCTACAAAATCTTCAATTCTATCTCAAATTTCACTTTTTGTGGCAAATAGCTAGTGAGAGATAAACTGCACCCACACAAATTGGTACCCAAAAATGCTCTTCTAAGAACGAGAAATTTTTATATGTATCCAAAATGCAGGGTAGTATACAATGTGATATGATATAAGAGAACGACATGGTGTACCGCTTTGTGTTTCAGGTATATTGAAAAATCTTTCTCAAACAAACATGTCCCCCAACTTGTGATCCCTTTCGATTTCTCCATATTTTATTTGATACTGGAGTTGGTATGAAAAGAAAGCCCAGAATCTTTCAACGACATGGTGAACCAGATACCGTACCCTCTTAGAAAATCAGAACTTCATTAGAAGAATAAAAAAGAAGATAGAAGCAGTGCTTGGTTTCTGTTTCTGAGTGACAATCTTTGTTGCTACATTTCACCACCATCAACATTTTGCCAAAATGTTTAAAAGCCAAGTAAAGGATGATGTGAAATTAGGAAAAAAGTGAATTAGTGTGTATGAAAGTTCCTAATCTTTTTTTATTAAAAATAGGCTTCTACGAAATTTCTGTTTAAAAGCCAAGTAAATGGATGTTTGCAGAGATATGTTCATATATGTATCGGACAACATTTTTGTATTGATTATGCAAAAATAACTCTTTACATATATATATAAGAAGCAGTGAAATAGTTTAGTTATATTTTGGTGTGTAAATGAATGATCAAGTTTGAGGCAGGCATATATGTTGTACTTGATTTCTTGACGCAAAAATCATACATGCCCATGTGTTAGATTCTTAGCGTATAAGTAGGTCAGTTCTTTAGTAGTACCTATAGGTTGGACAGCTTTAAACAGTATAAGAATAGTATTCAAAAGAGGCCTTCTATTTCTCTTTATCGGGTCTCTTCAAGCCAACTTTTCGTTTTATGCTTCTTCAAAACAATTTTTTTTATTGTTTTAAATTTTATTATTATTAATGGAAGATGGATTTATTGTTTTAAATTTTATTATTATTAATGGAAGATGGAAGAATTCAAAACTATTACAAAAAATTAAAGGAGAGGAAGTTTCGAACTTAAAACACATTTATAAAAACCCAAAACACTATCCATGATATTGGACCATATGCTTCTTCAAAACATATTTTAACCTTCAAGGAAGGATAACTAAAACTCTTGCAGAATGAACAAAATTTCCTTATATTATTTCCTAGTCTCTCTTGGTTGTGTAGTTCTGTTCCTATTGTTGAATATGGCATGCATGCACGAGCCAGCAATTTGGGGGTGAGCCTACTATAATTCTCTTGGTTGTGTACTCCTCGCTAAAACGCTTTGTTGTAATGTCATTTTATGCAAGTTTAATTTTTAAGGGACAAATCTAACAAAAAGAAAAGTAGGGTTTTTTCTTTTAATACAGAAAAGTTAGGTCATAAAAACCGGAGTTTCGACAGAGAGTTCCTTTTTACTAACGATTTTCAGTTAAGAAAAATAACACTATGTTTGGATGAAGAAATTTAAGATTACTAAGGAATTTTAAAATGACGGAAATTGAAATGACAAGATTTTATTTTCTAGAATTTGTAAATTTTCTTGTTTGGTTAACCTAAAACAACAATGGAATTGAATACGGAATTTGTTATTTTTAAACTCTCAATCATATAAATTGGGAAATAACACCTATTTACATGGAATTTGAACTTGGGAATTGGAGGTCCCAAATTTTTGGTTTTTTTTTTTTTTTTTTTTTTCACACGGAAATTCTAAATTTCTATGTTTATGAATCCAAACAAGGGAATTGGTGGTGCATGTTAATTTATAAATTCTGATTTTTACTAAAATTCCAAGTTTATTTCCTTCATCCAAATATAGTGTAAAGCAATTGCAAAAGGAAGGGGATGATGTTTGACAAAAAAGAAAAGAAGGGGATAATGATTTTGGAATCAGAAATGTAACCAGCTTTGCTGTTTATTATTGTCTTTCTTTTTATTAATTAAAGTATATATATATGTCTATATATATATATATATATATATATATTGCAAAGTGATTTTATATACCTATTATTATTATTACTCATTATTATTAATAAAACTCAAAGCAATAATGTTATGTTTGATTGAGTGTAGGGCCATGCATGGTTTGACTTGACTTGTTTAGTAACAGAAGACATTTTTGTGTTTAAAAAGTGTGGGTTGGAGAGAATAGTGTGCAGCACTATAAATATGGAAAATATGAAAATACTATATTTTTTTTCTTACACAACCTGCTTAATCTAATTTGTTATTTTTATTTGATTTAAGTATTAGATTTTCCACATGTTTTTTTTTACCTAGTAAAAGCTACTATTAGGTAAGGCGGGAATCTAACGTTGAACCTAGGGTGTGTTCTTAATCACCGCATGGGTTAAAACTCCTCTCTATTCTATATGAAAAGTCTATTATTACTTTGTAAAACTATCAATTGTACCAACAGGAGAAGTGCAATTTATACCCCACATATGTGTTGATAGCATCTTTACCAAATTCGTAGTGTAGTTAAATAATTAATACCATCACTAGCTAGAACTTGTCTTTAACCTTAAACAGTTAAACAACACAAGTTTACGCGCTTCAACCTAACAGTAAACTAAGTGTGACAGTTACACGGAGCTAGTTATGTTTATTAGCTCCGACTAGCTATTTTTGTCTAAGCAGCAGCACACCAGTCAGTTGCCCGAAACTGTACGGGTAGAATAACTTGTCCAAATAGACAGTGGTCTAGCTACTATCCCGTTGACCATTGCTATATATATATGGTTCAAAGCCTCACTAACACAGTGCATAAAAAATTCAGTTCCTTATTAGCCCTTCACCAGCTAGCTCTCTTGTCCATGGCTTCCATTCCTCATCAATTCTACAATGACCATTCACTCCCTTCTGATTTTTACTGGTACCCAATTCCAGTGGTGAACGGAGAAAATGGTTGCAGTACTGCAGTTTTAGGTGGAACAGTGTGGAGTGCTAGTACCAATTGTGAAGAAAGCTTGGTACCGTTTTGTGATAGTAGCAATGCTGCGATTAATTTTGATGTGGTGTCACCAGAATCCGACATCTCTTCGTCTGTTATGGCAGCTTCGTTCCCAGAGCTACAAGGATTTTCGGAAGATATTGCTGTCCCTGGTACATATTCGGAATATGGTAATATGGGGTTGCATGTAATTGGAGGGACTCCCAATTTTGGTGGAGAATTAAACCTTCCTTATATCTGTGAGCAGTTCAGGGAGGATAGTTTTACTGGATTCATGTCAGCCGATTTCAAGCCGTTTAGCTTTGCTGGTCAAGAAAATTGGGTATGCTATTTCTAGCTGATCATATTTATCATAACGAATTTGTATATTATATTTTTGTTTTTTGATCATTAGTACGTATATGGTGCAAAGTAGTGTTGTGCATATATGGTTAACTGAGATCCTGTAGAATATTAATTGTGTAAAATTTTGTGTGTAGGCAATTAATCAAGACAATCAGCAGGTGCCTACAGTTGAAGATCAGTCTACTATGAAGGTGGGAAGGTATTCAGAAGAAGAAAGGAAAGAAAGGATTGACAGATATTTAAAGAAAAGAAACCAAAGGAACTTCAACAAAACTATTAAGGTACAACAGTTCAAATATATTTAATATTGAAACTAAATTACTAAACTGCGAATCTAAATCACAAAATGAGACAATAAAAAATTATTAATTAATGGGTTAAATTCACAGTTTGACAATATAATTAAAACAGTATAACAACAGAACATTTGTATAAGCAAATATATATGCATCTACCATGTTTTAAGAATTCATTATTAATTACTTTTCTATGTATGCACAGTATGCTTGTCGCAAAACCCTAGCTGATAGAAGGGTCCGAGTTCGAGGGAGATTTGCAAGGAACACTGATCATCATGAGGAAATAGCACAGAAAAAGACTCAGAGCAATATACAAACTTGCAAAGATCAGCGATCAGAACCGTTCTGTAGTAGTGGTGCCGTCCAGGTAGGTTTTTAAAAATATAATTATGCCAGGCAAATGCAATATCTTAATTTATGCATGCATACATGCAAATTAACCCACAGGTCCAATAATTAGTTATCATTTTTTGTTTACAATAACCAATTACCATTTACTCGTCAATTTTCAGAAATATGACGAAGATGATTGGCTGCAAGAGGCTGTGGCAAGTCTAATGTACTTCCCTTATGTCACTGGTTGACATGGTGAAACCTAGATAGCTAGCTAGCTGCTGTTTCAATGTTATAGCTAGTAACAAGCTAATTTGAAGAGGGGATTTCGTATTAATAGTAGAATTGTACGATCTAACTAGCTAATATTTGTAAAATTAATTGGTCCATCGATATTAAAGCTCATAATTTATCATTGAGTTCTAGTCAGTGGCGAAGCCACGTGGGAGCGAGGAGTGGCGGCCGCCACTCCCCTCGCCGGGAAACACCACTGAACCCCAGGTCTTCGCCACTCCCCTCGCGCGCCTCGCCGGAAAATAATGGTTCACGAACTTCACGGCGCCCTCTGTTTTTCTGGGTTTTCTGTTCACGAACTTCACAGCTGTCCATTTTCTACTTCCTCGCACAGAGACCAGTCACCAACATCGTCGTCCTTCTTGGTGGTGGCCCTGGTGGGAGAGGATAATAGCTTGGGATAATGGGATGAAGGCTAGTAGTATTTCAGTGAGGGAGAAGACCTGTTTGGATAGCATGATAGCATATGTTTGGAAAACAGGATAAAGGCTGGTCGATATGTTTGGTTCTTAACATAGCGAAAGTGTAACAAAGAATTAAAGGGACAGCTGTGCTGACTTTATTGGCCCATATCATTTGGTCAGTAAATTGAGGGATAAAGATTGTCTGCCCTCAACTTCCGGTACCCTCCTCGTGCCATTCTATTTGTGTGGTCACGGTTAAGCAAAGTCAATATTTTATATTACAATTCATTTTTGTCTTATTATATCTATAAAAAAAATATAAAATGTTAACGTGACTTAACCGTGACCACACAAAATAGGAGGGCACGGGAAGGGCACCGGAAGTGGAGGGCAGACAATCCTTGTCCTAAATTGAGTACTTCCCAGTGACTACTCAAGTATTATATTTTCCCCACTATTTTTTTTTCTCTTCTGACCCATCTTTTTTTGTGGTTTGTTAACCCATTTCTCTCTTTTATTTATTTATTATTCTTGTATGTATTTTTTCCCCCTCTTTTTAAGACTCCTAGCTTATTTATTATAAACTTTCACATTATTATAAATATTGTATTAATTTTTTTAAAATAATGTAAATATTGTTCAATGCTTATTTTACGATAAAAGAAATTCATTTAAATCCATCTAGACTTCTGCCTAAATCTTGCCTAGGCGCCTAGCTGCTAGGCTCCAGTCCGCTGCCTAACTAGCGCCTAACGTCTTTAAGAATCTAATCCTAACCAATTTAAGCTTGTTACATGGCTTTGATATTACCGCTTACAACCGCATTGGTAAAGAGACTATTTTCTGTTATGAATATTGATTTAAAACTTTGCACTCTTCAATGTGAAAGCAACCGCTTCGATTGAACATTACACTCTTTTGAATTTCGCCCCTCCCCTCGACAAATCCTGGCTTCGCCACTGGTTCTAGTATATACTCTTCTGCCGTTTAAGACAATTTTCATAATTTAATTTGATGCCTATATATAGACAATCCAGCACACAGACATTATATTCTTATGGCTCCGAAAGTTTAGTGCGTGGCATCGATCATATCCTTGCGTACGTGTATGAAGGCGTGTGCACAATAATTTGATTAACCTTAATATAATTTAGGTTTCTAATTCTTCCTTACTATTTAACCAAATATTCTTCAGTGTGTATGCCCCACGCACTCCACAGGCTGAGGCTCTAATAATAAAAGAAATTAAAAAAGGCATCCACTACTGTATGGTAGATCTCACCACTATGGCTTGGAGTTTAATTAATATTCTTAAAGACTTAAATATATTCAAACAGATCCAAGTGACTTGTAACTTAGTGGAAAGATTTTATCATATTGTTTGTCAAAAAAAGAAAAAGAAATTCTACTTGAACAAATGAATTAATTTAGGGGAATTTTGTGAAAATCTCTCAACTAAAACCCTAGAATTTGGGGATTTGCATTGAAAGAAGAAAGAGAGAACAAACTCAAAGAATTTGAATACTGTAAGATGATCTTGGATCCTGTTCTTATTTCTTAAGAGGCTATTTGATAACTATTTAGTTTTTTGTTTTTATTTTTTATTTTTTAGAAAATTGAAAAACTAAAAACTCGATTGGTTACTACTTTCAATTTTCAGTTTAAAAAAAATTGAAACAGTTCATTGAATTTTCAAAATTTGCCTTCAAGTTTTTGTTTTCAATTCTGTCTATCAAAACCCTAAAAATTAAAAATAGTTACCAAACATATTTTTAATTTTATAAAAAATAAAAATTTAAGACTGAAAATGAAATAGTTCATCAAACCACCCCTAGGCTTACAAGTCCATCGTCAACAACAGGACTTGTCGGTGAATCAGGATAAGCATGCTACTAAGCTATTGAACAAAATGGGAGCGCGCAGGACTTTAAGCCTTATCTACACCTTTAGGTCCTGCTCGAAAATGGATCAAGTATGATGGAATTTCCCTTCTAGATCCTAGCTTGTTTCAAAGTATAGTAGGAGCTTTACAATATACCTTACATATATATTCAGGTCCTAGACATTGCATTTGCTGCCAATAGTACTGTTAGCAATTAATGAGTAGTCCAACTTCAGTTCATCTCATGGGATTTAAGAGGATTCTCAGGTACATCAAGGGAAATTTGATCTTTGGAATTCAATTTACTCCTAATTTCCTTGATTTACAAGCATATTTCAATGCTGATTGAGCAGAGGGTCCCAATAATCGTTGATCCACTTTTGTATACAAGCTTATCGCTTACTACAGTTGTAATTGTGATAATAAGTCGAATGAGAATTCAGTCCTTCATCTCTCTCTATATTTTTTTTTCTGAAAGCCTAGATTTCTTTTTCTTCAAGTTTTGGTGAACGGTGAATTCTGTGATTTTTAGCAAGGACCCACGATTAAATCACTTTTTGCACTTAAGGCCTTGTGCTCAATTACATTTCCCCTCCCCCAACATGTAAAAAATTATTAATAGTCCAAATTTGGAGTGTGCAACATAATTTTTTTTCTACACTAATCTGTACTAAGAAAAATGAAGATAATTTGAATCCGAATCACAGCGGACTGAATAGGAAGACCACACTCTAGTTTGACTAAATAACATTCCCTAAGTGTTTTACTCTACTGTACATTGTGGAAAAGTAGTGGTACTATTGATTCCAGCCCTCACTTCCTTATAACTGTCAACTTCACATAGTTCTGAGTTTTTCCTAGTGGTGTTATTTTCATGATAATATTCCCCACCAAGTCTCAAAATGTATGATCACGTTCACAATATTTGGGGGTGTAATTTGGCTCACCACCTCAAGTGTTGATAATATTCACCACCTTATTTATCATCGTTGAATATGTTTAAATAACACTACTACATAAATCTTGATAATTAAGCTCATCTAACTATGATAAATAAAGTGGTGAACATCACCACCACTTAAGAATGGTAAGAAAAATATTGCTAAAATATAAAGATAGCATGTCACTTAGTTAGATCAACTTGCGTTTGCACCGCCGCAAAATGATTAAGATGCGTCTTATATATATGCATGGAAAGTGAGGTCACATATATACTTGACGACGTAGTTTTTCATTAAGTAGTCACAATTTTATTTTCGTAATTAGTATACTATAAATCATGAGTACAATATATATTTGTCACTCATAACAATTTATAGTTCGAAAATCAGTAATCAGTGTGGAGAGTATTTTCTAAGGAAAACTAATGAAAAAAGCTTGAAAATTTTAAGTTTTAATGATAAGGACAAAATAAAGGGTAAAGTGAATAGTACCATAATTGATTTTTTAGTGTAAAAATGTGGTTTTTCATTAAAGTAAACAGTAACATGAGCTTTTCGTTAAAGTTCCCTATTTTCTAACACATAACAATTGTTGAATCTCAAAATTTTCCTCTAAATCACAATGTTGAATTATAAATGTTTTTTTTTATACAACAATATATTTATACTAAGAGGAGAAAAATAAATTGACATTGAACTTGCCATTTTCAAAATTCAAACCTAACACCTCTTATTTATAAATAATAAAAAAATACAATTGAACCGGAATGCTAATCATAAACTTAAAACAATAATTATCACTCTCTCAAATACAGACACACTTTCGTCAGGCATCTTGTTTTGGACTGATCAAAGTTTTCAATTATTCAATTTGTTAATGTGTCCGTAGCTTCAAAGTCCATCGGACTTGTTTTGATAATTATTTTGTTATTATATATATATATATATATATATATATATATATATATATATATATATATAAGTGATATTGGGAGAGGGCTGTATTCGAACTCAAAATCTCTGATGCAAGGAAGAATGTCCTTAACCAATCAAGCTAGTAGCCCCTTGGCAATTATTTCGTTTTCAATTTGTAATTTTCATCACATGAGAGAAATAAAAGAGTTGGAGGAGGGTTGTGTGAAAGATGTCGAACGGAGAGGCAATGAGATGAGACACAAAATGAAAACTAAAATAAAAAACTATTTTAATTTGCTTCACTTTCAACATTTTGTTTCATGTTGTAAAGTCGACGATATGTGTGTAGTGGAATAAAGTAAATAAGACACAATATTTACGAGGTTCGGCAAGTGTGCATTATTTCATTATCTGAAATAATAGGAGTACAAAATAATTCTCACTATTTTCTCCTTTCTCTCTAGCTTGGCTCACTGGTAATTTCTTCCGCATCTCTCTTCTTTCCTCTTCTCTTCCTTTTCCTCCATAACTCCTCTTTCTTTCGTTTGTATGTTCTCTCTCTCTCTCTCTCTCTCTCTCTCTCTCTCTCTCTCTCTCTCTCTCTCTCTCTCTCTCTCTTTTTCGTCTTCTTCTCACTTCTTCCTTCCTTCGTATGCTCTCATCTTATAGGCAAAAGATTACTATAGCAACACTATTCACTTTACAAACTTTCCTCAAATGAATAGTGAAATATTGTGCATGAATAGTAACTCATCCGTTTTCCTTTATATGAATTGTAGCCCGTCTATTTTTTCTTTGGATGAATAGTAATGAACTATTCATGTGGGCCATCCACATATTATATTACAACACTCCCCCTTGGATGGCCATATGTCAATTTCGGTCACCTTGTTAAAACCTTGATATGTTTTGGATGCTTTCCCTGATGAGTATCTCCTCCTGATTTCAAATTCTTTAATCTGATTGATTACTATGTTGATGTAATCTGATATCAATCATGATAGTTGGAGTGTTTGCTTTTGAAGGTGGTTCACACGCACTCCAAATTTTAATGGCCACAGGTTTTAACCAAACTCCTGTATTTATGAGAGATATGAAGATGTGGCAATGAATATTGCTTCCTTGATCGTTGTAGGATCAATTTATTTCCATATGTAAATACAAATCATTTTTAGAGTGATTTGTATGCAGGCTAGAAAGATATTCAGATTTTTACTTGCCCAATAATACCATGTCTATTAGTGAGTTCTTTGGAATAGAATAAGCACATGTCTATAATTCCTGGAGTTACCAAAAGATAAACTTTACTTCATTCTAATATCATATGTTGGTATTGTGCTTCACAGGAAATGTAACATCTGACTCAGTGTATTGTACTAAATATAGTAAGGCACATATCTATCTAAGATATGGTACTCCTAGACCAAATATCAATTCATCATTTTCCTCACGATGATGAATGATTTTTCTTAGTGTCTAAATATTGGTTAATCATTTTAGTATTCAACTCATAATCTTCAATCCATATGTTTTTTTTTAATACCATAAACATTTTGGATAAGATTTTTGTTGGCATATTGTTCAATCTGCAGTTGGAGACAATATTCCTTTCAACACTTCATAATATTTCTAGACTCTTCAAGAGTTCCAATCTAATATCAACTCTTGCAAGAGATTCAATGTGTTGCAACAATATCATAATGAAAGTACTCATTAAGGCAATTTATATCATTCATTGGTATTGAATACATAATTTATGTTTTACCCTTCCAAGGCTTTCTTCAAGCAATTTGAATTAGGGATTTTCTACACTTCATGACACATTCTCATTTGGAATTTATATAGAGCAACTTGCTTTCATGTATACTTGAGGGATTTACTTGTAGAGATATGCTTCGGGCATGTATAATTCTCTACTGAAATGAACAAGCTTTACAATGAGAAATCATGTTTCCAAAACTGTATTACAATTTTTGGTTTCCTTGTGTCATATCATGTGAGTGTATTTCACTGTATTACAAATGCCCATATGTAACCTTCTGGGTTCAACATCATTTGACGATTTGTACCATAGGTTCATTTTTCCATGTTCTTAATAAATTGTAATGGAATTGTCTTTCTTCATTTTGGCCAATAATTTTTCTTTTTAGTCAACGAACAAAAGAACGTGGCTCAATATCAACATAACTCATTGATGAATTTAGTAGCTACTATAAAAGCAAAATTAACATTGGTAATCATCAATTCTTGATCCCATAATTCTCATGTGCATGCGCATGCATATTTATAATTATTTCATTACTTCGGATATCCTTACCTTTTCAGGGGCTTTACATTATCTTTCTAGGACAGTCATATCTTATTAGATGAATTGTTTGAGAATTTGGATCATAACCTCATCTAGAACGTTATAGAGCTTGTATTTTTAATCTCCACTTCTGGAGACTTGAGTCATTGGAACTAGGGGTGGGTTCGGTTTCAATCGGTTCAAGTTTTTGCCAAGACCAAAACCAAACCGAAATTTTGGTTCGGTTCATTTTTTTAATTTGGTTCAGTTTAATTTCAATTCGGTTTTTTTTTTTGCTCTGCTTCGGTTCGGTTTGGTTTTTTTAAAAACCTATTTTCTTTTTTTTTTAATTTAAAAATTGGTCTATACTCTACAACTTTACTTACAGTTTTTCCATTTCAAAGAAAGTAAGGGAAAAAAAAAGAAAGAAAGAGAAAGAAGATGCAAGAAGAAACAAAGAGAGGGAAGATGTAGGGAGGGTCAGGTGGGGAGAAAAAAAGAAGAAGAAAGCAGAGGGTCGGATGGGGAGAAAAAAATGGAAGAAAGAAGAGGGTTAGGTGGGGAGAAGAAAAAAGACTTGGATTATGGGCCAATGGTTGGCCTAAAATAAAAGCTTAAAACTTGGGTCTAAACTTAAATTGCGCTTGGAATATAAACACTCAAATATTACATAAATAAATAAATAAACTTAATTATATTTAATTCGGTTCAGTTTGGTTTGGTTTTTCAATCACCGAAATCAAAACTGAACCAATAACTTTCGGTTCGATTTGGGTTTTTTCGATTTCGGTTCCGGTTTTTTTTTTTTCTTTTCAGTTTTCGGTTTTCGGTTTTTCCAAGCCACCCCTAATTGGAACCTACACAGCGATCATGCTTCAAGTATAAAATATATTAAAATTGTTGTGTTCATGGATTATCCCTTTTGGAACTTGAATCCATGCGGCAATTGTTATGCTTCAGTCATGCAACAGTTCAGTAATGCCAAGTCTGTGGATAGTCTGACTGAGACTTCAATTCGTGCGACATCTCTGTAACTTGTAATCAATTAGTAATTTTCATTACTCTTTTGTACATCATGTGAATGATATAAACTGGTAGAGTTTGCTGGGGCTATGAGTAGGATTCCCATCATTGAACTTTGGTCTTCCATTCACTTAGTCAGCCACCAATTTTCTCCTTTTGGACTTCTATGGACTCATCGTTGATCATTTTTCTTTAGTCTCTTGCCCAGTAGAGGTGGTGCGCAATCTTTGCCCTTGGATGGTCCATCACTTCTTGGTGACTCATCCATGCTTGGCAGCTTCAGTGTAAAGAGCCAACAGCGTACCAATTATTCTGCGATGTTGGTGACTTGAGACTCGGCTCCAACAACAGTTAAAGATGACTACTCGAGAACAATACAAGGTAATTAATCAGGGAAAAGTTCTAGGCAGTTGGTTCCTAACTGAAAGTTTGATTTCAGGTTTCGACTAATTGCTTTCTTTATCCTTGTCTTGTACGCAAGAGTAAGGGCAAAGGAAAAGATAGGAAAAGAGCATGATATGAGATACTCTTGCTCTCAACCTTGATGATATGATATGTTTTTGCTCTTGAAGAAAAACAGTATAAGACTTTGATGCTAATGTAAAACTTCTCGACCAAAAATATTTTCTTGCTGAGAAATTGAGTTTGGCTTTTTGATGGACTAGGTTGAAGAGGTATTCTTAGAGAGAATGAAGACTGAATATGTTGAGAGGTTTTGTTGCAGATGTATTCTCAGCAAGGAAGATGAGTTAGGTGTTTTGGAGGTGTGCCTTACCATGGAGGACTAAGGTCGACATATATAGGGATTTCCCAATAGTAGGTACTGGTGAGGATGTGACCTTGTCACCCATGCTTGTCAGCTAGTGGTGTAGTTGGAATAGTGAACTTTACACATTTTAACTTTGCTAGAGTTGTCCTTGATATCCAGAAAGCTGAGATTGCGTCTGACAAAAGTTGACGAACTTTATTCAGGAAAATCCGGCTTTTGAAATTCGGAGAGCGGTGTCTCTTCAATTTTTGAACAAGTGGTCGTGTTGCCTCTTCTTTTATAAATGTATCAATTGTATCCAACATGCACACTTTGAAAATTACCTTTCTTTGAAAATTATCTCTATTGTATTTATGAGATTTCACTCTATCCAACCCTTTTCTTTCATCATTTCTGAAAATGGTGTGCCTATCCAACCTTTGTTTAGATTTGAGTTTCGGAGGAGATGCACACGTCCCACTTCAAGATAATATATGGCGCCCATCTTTCTGTCTTCTAATGGCCTTCTTAAGGTTAGAGATTCTGTGATAAGGGATGACATAACGGCTACAGCAGTAGCTAGGAACATTCTCACTCCCAAAGACAAAAGAATACTTTCAAAGAGGTCTGATGAATTGGTTGTTCAAGACTCTTTAGCTTTCAGTGTTCAGTGTGCGGGTTATGTATCCAACATGGGCTAACGCTTACTTGCTCGAACTCGCTAAGTTGAAACATTAATGGATAAGGTGGCAAGTCTTAGACAAGATATTAGAGGGCTCAAGCATGAGAATAAAGAGTTGCACAAACTTGCAAATATTTACTCGACGAGCATGAAAAGAAAGCTCGACCAACTGCAGGAATTCGAAAGTGGAATTCAAAATGATCACCAAAGATTCGTGGCTAGACTCCGAAGGCAACTGATGCCTTCCCTTTCTGGTGTTTTGCCAAGTACTGGTGTGTCACATGATCAATCTCCAATGCCTCCCCTTTCTGGGGTACTGTCAAGTACTGAGGCTTCACATGAGTAACATTTGTGAAGCCTCCCCCCCCCCCCCATTTGTTTGTTTTTGTAGTTGTAACTCATGTGCATACACATGTGTGTGTGTATATATATATGTAGGAAAATTCTTTCTTTTCTGGTTTTATACATGCTTGAAACTTCTGGTTCAGTTTGTTAGATATAGGAAATTATAGAAACTTTTGGTTCCATTAATATGAATCAATGACCCTTTAAGCAAATATGTTTTCTAATATCAAATGCTTTCACATAAATTCTCTGACATTATGAATTCATGAAAGTATCTCGTGTAAGATGTCGATGGTCACAAAATAAAGTTTTGCTAAGTTCATTATTTCCTTTTTCCCAAAATGAAGAAATTTAGGTATGACATGAATTGCGATAATTAACTCATACCACATATAACACATGTCTACACAATGTTAGAGCTTCAAGTTCTTAACATTATTCATATTTTGAACTTTAGGTCAAAACATTATTCATATGAACTCAAAATTTATTCTCAATATCGACATCATTTTAGGTTCATATTTTTGGAACTCATGCCCATACTTAATATATACTTGGATTAAGGAACTCATGGTTCTCATTTACATGAATCAAGGGACTTCTAGCCGTCACTTTAATTTAATTGAGGAACTGTTGTTCTCCCTATTGATTCAAAAACTTCAGGTTTTCATTTGATCAAGGAACTTTGGGTTTGATCTATTTTATATAATGATGATCAAGGAACTTCAGGTCTGATCTTTTTTAGTGGTGGAACTTTAGGTCCAATCATTTTATATGATGAGGATCAAGAAACTTTAGGTTCTAATATGATCAAGGAACTTTAGGTCATTTTATATACTCATCATAAAATGTAGTACACTAAATAAATCAAAACAATTGGCAGTAATTCCAGCCATGGTAAATAAATTGCTTTTAAGTAAATAAAACTTTCCCTAAAAAAAAAAAGTAAATAAAACTGGTGATAAGGGTCTTGATTCAGCACCATTCACATAAATATCAAAGCTTAAAGTAAAGGGTAATAATTCCACCCATTGTAAATAAATAGAACTTGTGATGGCTTTAAACCAGCACCATTCACATAAATATGCCAAAACAGAAAAGGCAATGCTTAAATCTCCATCTTTTTTTTTTTTTTTTTTTTACTTTGTTTTCCACTTTCTTTTGTTTCATCCTTTTTGTTTTATTTTCATTTCACAGTTCTAAGTCCTTTTAGTTACCCAAGAAGTAATAATAACAATAAGTCCCAATTGGTGTTCCTTCTCCGGTGAGTTTCGAAAAAAATTGAAATGGTTCCCATAAGTTTTGGAGTCAAGAGTAGTTCCTGCAACTTATGAGAAGATCAAACCGTTAGATTTGGCTCAAAGTTTAGTATGATATGGATAGGAGGATACCGAACAACTTTCATGAAGAAACAATTTCAATTTGAGCTACTAAAAAAAGAGTTTTGGTACTTATAAGATGGCTGTCCAGTTTTTTGCGGAATTGAAAATTGGCTTGGTGTTTCAGACATCTGTGACAATCGCACCGTTGGAATATTATGAAAATTTGATATGTTATAGGTACTGGCACACCGTTGGAATATTATGAAAATTTGATATGTTATAGGTACTGGGTGGACGAACAACTTTCAAGAAGAAAGTATCTCAATCCGAGTTCAACAAGTTGGAGTTCAGAGGCTGTTTACATGGCTGTAAGATTTTCTACCAATAATAATAATAGTTATATAACCAAACGTATATTTACTTTAAGAAAATTAGCCATACAGAGATATGAAGATGAAATGATAAGATTTTCTTATCTGTGAGATTCCAACCGACAAAGGTGAGAGATAGGTAATGCTTCATCAAATTTATGGCGCTGTGTTTTCTACTGACACGAGAGCTTCTTGTGCTGATACCGTGTTGTAAAGTCGATGATATGTATACATTGGAATAAAGTAATTAAGAGACAATATTTACGAGGTTCGGCAAGTATGCGTACGTCTTCGGACAACAGTAATACTTTATTTCATTATCTGAACTAATAGGAGTACAAAATAACTTTCACTATTTCCTCTTGTCTCTCTAGCCTGGCTCACTGGTAATTTCTTCCGCATCTCCCTTCTTTCCTCTTCTCTTCCTTTTCCTTCATAACTCCTCCTTCTTTCCTCTATATGTTTTCCTCTCGCTTTCTTCTTCTCCTCACTTCTTCCTTCCTCCGTATGCTCTCATCTTATAGGCAAAAGATTACTATAGCAACACTATTCACTTTACAAACTTTCCTCAAATGAATAGTGAAATACTATGCATGAATAGTAACTCATCCGTTTTTCTTCATATGAATAACGATCCATCTGATTTTTCTTTGGATGAATAGTAATGAACTATTCATGTGGGCAATCTGCATATTATATTACAACATTTCATTCATTCATTATTTCTTTCCTTCCATAACATGGAAAATGATCCTCCGGGATCCCTTTCCTAGGGATCATAGGGATTTCGTGATCTCACATGTTCATCGTATATCGTGCGGTCAATTTTCGTTAGGTACTATTCATATTTAATTTTAAATTTTAAATTTTGAAATGATTTCTAACCGCATGATATACAATGAACATATGAGATCACATGATCAATAGGATCCCTAGGAAAAGATCCAGCGAGGATCCTTTCCCCCATAACACCACCCTTCTTCATCCCTCCTTTCTCCCATGTATTTTTTTTTTCATATCTCAAAACAAAAGTGAAAACTAAAAATGAAATAGTTTTCGAACGATCCTAACGTTTGGATTCTTGAACCGTTATGTAAGCAAGTAGTCAATTTATTTATTTCTTCTCCTTTGTTTTTTTATACAAAAATGTATTAGTATACTGAGGAGGTGGAGAAAAAATTGGTATCGAAGTCGCCATTTAGAAAATTCAAACCTAAGATCTCTTACTTATTACTATTGAAAAAAAAAAAATACTACCGCACCACAATATTGTGGGTTTTAATTTTATGTTATTAATTAAAATTTTGATAATTGGTGTTGACTCTCACCTTGCTCCTTTGCCTCTTAAAAGTTATTTTGAATCTTGTAGAAATATTTTGTACTCTTTGGTCTCTCTCTCTCCCAATTTTAAGTGATAATAAATGAGTCGACATATGCATGTTAACATGTTATACAAAATTTGTTCCTCTCTCTCTAGTTTAGATATGAGTTGTCTCGAATGATAAATTGCTTGGCCCTGGCATCTGAAAGACGTCCAAGTCAATAAAGGAGGAAAGCAAGGCTAACTCCTTTGGAAATTTGTTGTATAGATTCAAGTTTTAGGTAGTTTTTTCTTACAAGTCAACATGAACATGAAAAGGCAATAGGATAAAAAATTGAGTCTTTTGAGCTACTTTGTTCACACTTGTCTCAAAAAGGAATGGAGATAAGTAAAAAAAGGAAAATGGGGCGTCACAAGTAGGCATTCTTACAATCGTAAGAAGCCACTAGCTAGCTACTCTCTCAAAGTCACGCAAACGTTATCATGTTGATTAGGTGACCCCATTCAATATCATACAACTTTCCTTGGGGTTTGAACGCAGTGACAAATTCATGATTTCTCGAAGTATTCACATTAGTAGTTCAAATTTTTACGGGAAATGAATCAATTCTGGGTTAATTGAATTTGCTGATAACAACAATCATGTATATCGACCATACATTCAAAATATGTACTAATACCAATGGTTGACATTGACCATATATTGACGCATATTCATATTTAAAATTATGCAGTGAACCACAACATAGGAAAACTTTATATTTTATGGTGGAAAGCTCGTGCATTGAATAACAAATATATTTGATGGAGCAGGTATAGTTTTGATTAATCCTCAAACTAATGACTAATGCGCTACAGATGTGCCTTGCTCCAAAACAAGTACCATATATACATGAAAACTGATCAAAATCCTCCGCCCTTTCAAGGGGAGGGAAGGCTAAAGAGTAATATTAGTGGGTTCAAGCCAATAAACTATTGCAGTGGGGTTCCTGAATCAAGTCCAGACTTAGCTCAAACTCAATACTGTCTAGAAAGATATGTCGGTGATCATGGCCAACATAGCCACCATGGGTGACCCACAAGACTAGCAAGAGGCCAATTGCAGCAGCTGCAATATCACGTCCAATGGGATTGCAGGAACAATATAGTAGTTGACCAGTTTTGGTCTGTAATCAAAATACACAGAATCTGAACTTGGGGACCGCAAGTTCATGCAGAATTTATGGAGTCAAATGATGATAGAAATACAGCATATATATTTCACTGTGCTTAGCCGATGTGGATTCTTGTAAGGATATGATTGTGATGTCCCAATTTATATCAATGTAACAACAAAAGTCGAGCACTAGACAGAAAAAGAAAAGTTGCACCTTGATATATTGAAAAATAAAGCCAACAAATGCTCATTATATTTAGTTCTTAAATAGTGAAGTCTATCAAAGATGTCTTATCTTAAGTGCATAATTTCCATTATTCTGTCCCCTCAACATCCCCCCAACTTGCCTAACTATGAGTGCACACCCTCTTGGACTCTTAGAAGGTGTTGGTCTAGAAGGAGGTATTAAATGGAATTGATCAATATTGACGAAATATGCGAAATGTAAATCAGTATAGTTTCTAGGTCATATTCTCCAATTGTGTGACATGAAATAAAATAGTAGATGACATTAACCAATAAGGAGATGTCAAGTCTAAAAATAAAATAAATATATACGGTTTAGGTGGTTTCTAAAGGTCAAACCAAAACCAAACCAAAGTGTAGTTTGGTTCGGTTGTACTTTGATAATATTTCTAATAATAATTTCCGATGCAAAATCACTAAGATTGGTTTGATTTGGTTGGTTTAAACGTTTCATATGGGTGTTCTTGTCCAACTCTGTACTTAATATGATATTGTAAAAATTAAGTTCTCAATGCAAATTTTCGCCGTCTCTAGCTTTGAAGAAAATGCACTTGCAAAACAATCAACACCTTTGATCAAGGACCTAAGCCTCACACGCCCACTAGGTGGGGAGGGGGGGGGGAGGTTAGGCCAATGGATCTCTGATGTCTAAGTTAGTTTCTCTAAGAAGAGTAAGTGTTTAGGGCTTTTTTAGGATTGTACCCTACACATGGCGGCATCCTATTGGCTAAGGTTTTATGGAGAAATATTCTTACGATATTAAATAGGAAATAATATTTTGAGATAATAGAATAATTATCCCTAATTGATTTAAATAGGAATTACTTACTTGAATGGAGTCAATCTTCAATTGCGAATGTATTAAAGATAGGATTTGGGTAATTAATCATTATCTTTAATGCTTTGACTTTTCCTTGTCAATGGCAAGTGAGTTGTGGACAGTCGTATTCAGTTGCAGGGACCTTCATGGGTATGAGTTGCGCATGAGAGTATTTGAGAAACTTGCCCATTTAATGAGGGCAATCTTGGGCAAAAGTTCACGTATCACCTCCAGAATATTTGAGGATTATTTTAAGCTCCACACAAGTATCTTAAACTGGCCGGGTGTGGTTTGTCTCTTTGGGTAGAGAAACACCCTCACATTTACAACCTCACATAATGTGTAACATGATGCCATATTGCTTGAACAAATCCGTTATTTTGAGTACAAGACATTTGTAAATGCAATCTAGCTAAGGTGTTTTTATCCCTTTTTCTTTCATGAACATAATTAGATGCATGACAATTGAATACAATGATGTTGGAATACCCTATCTAAAATTTAACGTTTGTGTTTATTCTCTGTTTTGGACCGATCCACTTGACTGATTAATTGGAAGCTTGCTTGTCCATTATAATACAAACAGTTGAGGGGATCCTTCAGAAATCCTAACGAAGAAGAGATCAACTGTTAAAACTAGCTGCTAAATGGACTTGGACATGGATTGATGAGTACAATTGGGCCAGAACAAGCCTGATCTTGTCGCTTAGTAATCCTCCGAACCTGATAATTTTCATACTCAAATGTGATGCAATAATGAACTTTTTCTAAGAGAGATGCTCTCATAAAACGGTGGTCCGATATCACAAACATCTATTGAATAGTTGGGATAATTTTTGAACATGAGATAAATATTTAATGAATCAATGACACCACTAGAACTACGCATTGGTTTCAAAAACAGTGAATCTCTCCTTTGATTTCTATAGTGTGGAGATTTTTGCTTCCATGTCTATATTAATTTGATACTGTTTTCTCATGTGGAGATTAAGTTGTGATGTTCCTTTCATAATTTAGTTGAAACATTATTTAAGCAGTGGGACATCTGTAGTGGCCAATGATACAAGGAGATTTAGTCATTTCATACTTAGTTAATTAATTTGTATGAGGTGGGGATACAAATTAAGATTCCTGCAATAGCTAGAAACCAACACTATGACACCAAACTCACATCAGAACATACAGTTTTATGTTTCCTTACTAATATTAAACAAGGGTCCAAGCTAGGTCATCATATTCATTGCTAGCACTAATGAGTTGTAGGTATACAGAGGATGTGAAACTACCCCGTATGCTACAAGGGCTTAATTAAGATGGTTACTAGTTAAGCATGCATGGCATATATCTGCAGTCATAAATTAATTACTAACCAGAAAATTTTAACACCTAGAATGAAATAAAATAAAATATATGATAGTGTTGAAAAAGGCAGTCAACAAGTCTCATAATAAAATCCAATTCTAAGATAACACCGTCACTTGAAGTTATACTAATTCACGTATTATATATGATATAGGTGTTGATAACATATTTATATATTAAGTTATGTTCATGATAAATGATAGACATTTAATAACACAAGTGAACTGTAATGCAACGTGACATCTTATATTTAACACAAAGTAAACTGTAATATTCATCACATCAAGAGTTTCACCATATATATATTAACAATACTATAAGTAGAACTCATACTTACAAAGTTTAGACATATTTACAATATGGTTAACTAATTAATCATCATCATATCCCTGGTCAAGGAGAGAGAGATGCACTATGTAAGAAAGTAAAAGAGAAAAAAGAGGTATTATAACTAAAGAAGGAGCTGGCAGACAAAAGCAAGCCCAGGACGCTAATTGAATATTATAGCAAAACAGATTAATTAATCAAAGTGGCATAGGGGCATGCAAATAAAGGTAGGTAGAGCTAGCATGACCACAAAGACTCTCCCATATTGGCCTGATCTACCATGTCCATGGAAAAAAAGGACTTGGTGGTAGCCGTTTGATGGTTACGATGATGATGAGAATTATCAGGTGCCATCTTTTGGTCTGGTGAGCAAGCAGTCGTTGAAGCAGTAGTAGTGGTAGTGGGGAATTGGCCCATTCTCATGTGCACCACCTCAGCTTGTGCAATGGCCAATTGGGTTTGGAGGGCGTCGATTTGTTGTTGTAAAGATGATATTGCTCCAACACAACCGTACACTGGATCCCGGACTCTTGCATTTGCTTCATACACCATGGAACTCACTGCATCACTGCGTTGGTGCTCTGGTAATTCCTAAGTATACCCATCAATGATGTCAATGAAACTTCATGTAATCTTAGTAAAGTAGATGTGATAGAATAAAACCCTAGCTAGATTCCTTGCCCCACATGTATTGTAATTAAATGTAAATTCAGCTTTCCTATTCTCTAAGGAATCCTAATTCTTTGAAGTCCAACACCTGAGATGTACATATAAGAAGTTTATCCTGGGAATGAAATCTACAAATTCAATTCAATTCTACATGGTATCATTTTCTTTTCTAAATGTCTAGGTCTCTTTCCTCCCCTTTGCCGCGCCCTACCCCTTACAAACCTTTATTTTTCTTTGTTGTGCCGCAAGCGCCCCCTAGCCACTTCTATGAAGTAATAATATTTGTGTAGACAAGCGCTTGAGAAAATGAAAAAGAAAAGAAGAAAGATCTTCTTGGGTGAGCTATTTTCACACTCTAAGGTTTGTATGATTTTGACACAATGGATGGTTTTGTTCGACAATATCCCTGATTGACATCAAATATTGCGATAAAGCGAGACATTATTTGGAAAAGGAATAAGAAATAAGTTAAGCGACGCCAAACATATAGCTGAAAAAAAGAAACTACACATACACGCACACACACACATAATAAACATGTATTCTAATTATATAAATAATACATCACATCTAGGACAATACTTGTGTTTCTCCATGGAAAAATGTACGTATTTCATTATTTGCGAATAACGTATCTTCCCCGTATCAACTTCATAATTAGAACCATTCATTTTCTTAATCTTCATTTGAAAATCATCCATTGAAAAAATTATTTGAATCGGAGAACATTTAGGATCCAAATGTATTAAATAAATGAACAGTTTATCATGAATACGTTACTTGATACTTATACTGTCGATTTGTTCTATACATTTGAATGACTAAACGATCTCTAATTCGAATGATTTTTGTAGGAATGATTTTCAAATGAAAATTAAGAAATTGATGAATGATTTTGATTATAAAATTTTACCGATAAATATACTTCATTCGCAATGAGTGAGATACATGCATTCCCACAAGCAAACAGAAGTATTACCATCCATCTAGTACTGAAAACATCTACCTCTATCTATAAACTAGTTTTCAAATTACCAAAAGTGTAATTATTTATAATATGTGCATGTTAAAATAAAAAAAAAAAATCACTATATAGCTCTTTTCTAGGTTTTATTTAAATCAATCTATCAATGGAATCAGCACATTAAATTCATTTGTATATGTATGTACATGCTACATACACATATTATGACATACGTATATATTACCAATTCCTCTTGGTCCTTCATGAGGCCACAAGAACACTTGACCATGGGCATTCAAAGAAGCCGCGAGTATAAGATGTCATCGTGACATTATGATTGTGTAATATTTATGTTTTGAATTTTATCGAAACATTACAATATCTAATAGCTTTTACTTGTGTGGGATCAAATTCAACATTATTTTTGGACTTATGTAATCGGTTTTGTCTTTTATCATGTAGCCAAATAAAGAAAAGAATAAAAAAAAGAAGACAAACAGAATACTTACACAGACAACAGATTTATCCGTTATAGTCATGTGTCTGCTCTCTGCAGCTTGATCAAGAAGTAATCAAAATTCTAATTACAATTAAAATATTTCCTTTTAATTTCTTTCATGTACAAAAGATTCATGAATTTGAGAAACAGTTGCTTATTACTACTTTTCGAAAGAAGAATGATCAATTTTCTTATCAACGACCGGCGGTTTTCAACTATATTTAACCACCATAACCGAGTAAAGGTGGAAGAAAGAAATGGAATAACATATACTTTTCGCTTTTTTGAATATTTTCTTCCTAAAATAGTAACAAAGTATCAAATTCTTTGATAAAGATTCAAAATAAAGTAATAGCATGAATAGCAACTCATTCTACCAAGATAATAGATTTTTCCTTGGATGGAACCAATATATATACAAACAGGTTTATCTGTAGCAATGGTTCATAAATGTTAGCGAACTCATATTAGTTTCTTTGGTCATCCAATTTAAAAATGTGTTGACTATTGGCTCTTTTCACTAATGCCGTTTTTGTTTTTTGTTAAGTCTAGGGGTATATTAGGAAATTCAATTTAACTTCAAAAAACCATAGAAGAAGTTGAAAAACAAATGATAATTTATAAATTAATATCTAAAACTTAAAAACAAAATGAAATTTGAACTATAAAAAATAAAAAAATGAAAATGGTTGGACTTTGCAACTTAAAATATTAGGCAATGCAATTTCAAAGTTGGTAGGAGATTGAAATGTGGATTGGACTTAAACAACCAACCAATCGCATATTGACCTATGAAAAAAAATGCGTATGTATTCAATTTTCTTACACAAAAAAAAAAAAAAAACAGTGGTTTTTTTAGGTAGGTTTTTTTTTCCTTCTCATTTTTCCTTTTCAAATTCATTTTGGTTATCTAAGATAAAGTTCCTAATACACTCCTAAATTTAACGGAAAAGGAAATAGTCTTTTTATATTTGGAGTGAAAGAAGAAAATTGTTTCATAAGACCTGGAAAGGAATCCCTTCCATCAAATCCTTCCCATAAACTAATCCGAGCCCTTGAAATTTGATCAAACGGCTACAAATAGGAGCCCATTTAAAAGTTATAATAACTTTAACCGTTTAATTAAATTTCAAAGGTTCGAAGATGATTTAGTGAAAGGGATTCGTCCATAAGACCTTACTTTCCAAGTGGGGTACCAATTAGCCATCTTATCAAATACTTTCTAGAGATAATTTAATTCTTTAGAATGACTACTTTTCCTTTTTGTTTCTTGCATTACATGCTTTTACCTTGCCACTTGCTAGCTCTTTCATCTAATCCTTCTTATTAAACAATCCAAACTTTTGAAATTTGATCAAACGGCTAAAAATACGGACTCACTTTAAAAGTTATAATAACTTTAGCTGTTGAATTAAATTTTAAGTATCTGAATTGTTTGATGATGAAGATTAGGTAGAAGGGATCCAGAGATGATCCCTTTCCCTTGCTATAGCTACCTATAAAGTATGGGGTTCATCATTATAAGACATCAATAAGAGATAGGATAAAAGTGCTTTACATGCGGGTCCGGTATATATGCGTGCCATCTCCTTCAGCTGAGATCTTACAAATATTAGTTAATCTATGGCCAACAACTCAAACATTGGTTTTACCTCCTAAAACTGATAAACTAATAATATTAGTATATTTTATGCTTTTTGGGTCTATTACTACAATTTAACCCTCAACTCACCCTACATGCTAGCTACAATAGTTCTGATGACAAAACAAGAAATTAACCAAGAAAAGACATGTTGCAATGTCCTTCTCAAGTCACTTTTTAATTTATTTTAGAGTTGACGGCCTAGATGAGAACTGATTATTTTGAGTGAGGAATTTTTAAGTCTCAAGAGATTAAGGTTAAGTTATTAAGGAATGGATCAAAAAATAGTTGATAGAAGGGATAAGAAATGCCCTTCATAAGAAAGGCATGTGAGATGAATTTTGTAAATGACTATCGGGTAGGAATTTACAAATCTCTTTTATATGTCTTTGTAATGCTCATGAAGGGCATTCGAATCTCCCTTATCTAACATTTTATGATTAGTTCCTTAATAGCTTTGACCTCAATTCCTTGAGATTTGGAAATCCTTCACCCCAAACATAGTTAAAGGTGTTCCTCAAAGCATTCTCAAAATAGTTTCATAAAAATATCTGATTGAGGTAAGTACTGCCTTAGTTTATGTGAGAAGTTTATTACCTATCCAAAGCGGTAATTCCATCTACTATATTCTTTGAAAAGAACTTCAATATACAAAATAAGATAAATCGTATATTACCAGACAATTCAATATATTATGTTGTGTCTTTTTAGTTACATAAAAAAATGGTTTGACCCATTAACCTTCATAACCCTAATAAATTTCTCTCTCCTCCACTGAAACCTCAGACATTACATTGTTTTTCTCTGGACTAGACCTTTGGTAGAACAAATTTTTATTTGAATCTACGATTTAGGTTGAGTTTTTCCCAATATGTCATGAATCTGGCAAGACACAGAAGCCATAAAGAATAATGCTACGTATATATTGCACAAACTATTCACGTACGTACGTACAGATAGAGAGAGTTGAACCTGTAGCATCTTGTTGACATTGCTAGCACCAAAAACCTTGTGGACACTGGCAAACTTCTGGGGCTCGTCAGCTGGAAAATAAGGAGCAAAAACACAGTCCTGAGCGCATCTCCTTCGCAGAAGTTTGCACGCGGCGCATGGAGACATAGCACCTTGTCTTCTACCAGTCTCCTTCATTTTTCCAGCTTGGGGGCCGCGGGAGGGGGGCGAACCCTAACAGTTCAATTACAATTATAGGGACCAATTGGAAAAAAATAACGAAAAGAATCAAGATATACTGTTGACTGAACAAAAATAAAATGTAGGTAGATTAATTGGCCAAATATTGACTGGTGTGAGAGAGGGAGGGAGAGGGGGCTTGAGGTGAAGTCGTGCAGGAGGTTATATAGAGAGAAATAGATGGCAGAAAATCTTGGGAGGGTCCCAGAAAAGAAGAGCCCCTAGATTTTGTTGGACAAAACATCGTTTTAGATAATATCTTTAGCCCCACCGCAATAATATAATTTTCTAATTTTCATTTTCTTTTTCCAACATCGTCTATATGAAGCTTTTATTAGACTATAAATGTCACATCCCGGTCCGGTCCCCTACCACATCCCGAATTCAACTCTGCCGTAGCACGAGACCATGCCCTCACGGTTTTGTTTCTGGGAACTCATGAGCAACTTCCTAGTGGGTCACCCATCTTGAGAATGCTCTCACGCCAACTCGCTTAACTTCGGAGTTCTGATGGAACCCGAAGCCAGTGAGCTCCCAAAAGGTCTCGTGCTAGGTAGAGATGAGAATATACATATAAGGCTTACATGATCTACTCCCCTGGGCGATGTGGGATGTCACAACCCACCCCCTTAGGGGCTCGACGTCCTCATCGGCACACATTCGACCAGAGATTGGCTCTGATACCAAATTGTCACATCTCGGGCCGGGCTCCCACCACAACCCGAGCTCGACTCCGCCGTAGCACGATATTTTCCTCTTTGGGCCCCAACCACGCTCTCAAGGTTTTGTTTCTGGGAACTCACGAGCAACTTCCCAATGTGTCACCCATCCTGGGAATGCTCTCGCTCGAACTCGCTTAACTTCAGAGTTCTGATGGAACCTGAAGCCAGTGAGCTTCCAAAATGCCTCGTGCTAGGTAGAGATGAGAATATATATATATATAAGGCTTACATGATCCACTCATTTGGACGATGTGGGATGTCATAATAAATTTCCACATATTTGTCATGTTTGAGTTTCATTCTGGATTCTAACAGATTTCGTCTGTGTTTTATAACCGACTAAATAAAAAGTAAAATATTAGCGGAGATTATCGTTGTAGATTATATTGTGTAAATTATATGACGTACGATTGATGGTTGGACTTCTTTTTTAGTGATAATTTAAAGAAGTCCGCCTGTCATCAATTGCTGGTACATCATCTCATTTATTAATTATATCTTGATGTTTTAATTAATTATTTTTTTTCTTCTCAATTTTAATGTATTAATTATATTTCATTTTCATTTTCATTTCATTTATCATAATAGATTTTGTTTTAAACATTTAGATAAACTAATTTGTGTTATACAGTATATTTCGATATACTTTGTCATTTTCATTTAAGTACATTAATTCATTTAATATATTTAGTATATTCATTTCGGTACATACATTTATGTACATTAATTTAATATAAATACATTTCAATGCATACATTTTGGTACTAACATTTAGGTACATCAACTCAAAGGTAATTTAGTCAAAAGTCAATAAAAACTTTACTATTAAGCCATATATCAAATTATATATTTTTATTAATTAGGCATAGGTCAATGATGAATGCCAGATAGGCTTTAAGTCATTATAAATAATTAGAATTTGACTCTTCTATCATTCTCTCTCTTTGAATGTCATATGGGCTTAAGTTGTTAGAAATACGGATTTAGATCCTCTCTGGATCAATTTTGTGGGAATCCTCCATCAGGCCGATATCTCATCCATTGACACAAATCCAATAGCCAAAATCTCTTATCTTTCCCCTTTTCCCCTCAACTCTTCTCTTTCTCCCTCACTTCAAAGCTTTCAACCTTGAACCACCAACTCCCCAAATTCCAAATTAAATTCAACCTCACCTCAAAATCAGCCCCAACAACGCCACAACCCACGCAACCTATAACCCCCAATTGCAAGTTCCTCACCTTACCCTCTCTAAAATCAGCCTCAGCACTGCCACATCTTTCAATTACAAGTCCATGACCTTAAAATCTCATGCGATGTTAATGAACAACAAACACAGGGGTCGTGCAAACCAATGCTTTTGGTTGTAGAGATCTTTTCCATAACTATGGAAGAATTATAAAGAGGAATCTCAAAGATGAAAAAGAAGAAAGATATGACAAATAAAAAGCTAGAACAATAAGGGATAGCAAAATATAAATTAGACTTAAAGCACAGATGATCTGCAATTGAATTTGGGGTTTATTAATAGCGGTGAGGTGTGGCGGTGCGAGGGAGAAAGAGGAGTTGAGGGGGGAAAGGCTTTGGCCGTTGGATTTCTATCCCTAAGGAACTGATCTTAAGAGGATCTGAATTCTATAAATATTTAGAACATGTATATTCTATCACTATCTTTCGTTTACATGGAAGAGTCTGCTCAACTCAAAAGAAAAAAAAAGAACCAAGAAACGACACTGCATTGCAGTGCCCGAATCCAAATGTAAAAAATAGAACCAGGAAACAAACACTGCATTATAATGTTTAAGTCAAAATGTAAAAAATAGAGCTAGGAAACGAACACTGTATTACAGTGTTTGAATCTAAATGTAAAAAATAGGAGTCGTGCGAGGTATGAAGTGTAGGTCACGTGTGAGTGATGGAAAAAATAGAACTAGGAAAAGAACATTGTAGCGCAACGTCTGAATCCAAAAGTAAAAAACTGAATCAGAAAACGTACACTACTTTGTAGTGTCTATATCCAAATGTACAAAGGAACATGCAAGAAACGTGTGAGTGATGGAAAAAACGAAATCGATAAATGGAGACTGCAATGCAGTGTTTGATCCGTATTGACTTATTTTAAAATATGAAATTATGAGAAAGGGAGTGTTAGTTGAAGTGAGCTCCAGTTGTAGTGGCAAATTTTGTAATTTTTGTTTATTTTAAACGCTTTTAAGTATCACAATTCATTATTGAGCTATTTATAATTAACATAAAGATTGTTGATCTATTGTTAATATTTTTACATAAAATCACCCTTAATTCAATAATACACATTTCGGTACTAACATTTAAATACATTAATTCAATATAACACATTTCGGTACTAACATTTAGGTACATTAATTGAGTATTTCAAATTTGAAGAATGTTAAATAAAATTAATAAATTAAATGAACTTTTTTTGGGTAAAAAAATAAATTAAAATATGTACATTGATAAATTAAAATATTTAATGGGAGACATTGAATAAAATACACTGTAAATAACTTGAGTTAAGGACTCATCAAGGAACTATAGTCAATATGTAATCTAACACTAAATTTTTATTAAAATTTAATCTTTTTCAAAAATTAAAGTTAAAAAAACCTCAATAAATAAAAATGAGGTGGTGGACGTGGAAGAACCAAAGGATGTGGTAGGGAAGACTACGATAATGTTGGGATGATATTTATCACATTCGTGTCCTAGATACCAATAGTTGAGAATTGTGGTGTTTATTTTCTCTCCTTGAAAGTGCAACAAGGTGGCACATACGGTGGCTCATGCATATATTTTTAGAGAACAAGAATTGTATCAGTAGGATAATTTTGAGCTATTTTGGCTGTTCAACCTCCTAGATGTTAATGTTAATGTTTCTATTCGAATTTGATTAGTAGTAAAAATAATTTATGCTTAACAAGAAGAAGGGGAAAATGTTAGCCACTCACACATAGTAAGAGCACTTAAAATGTTGAAGATTTAATAAAGATAGAAAATGTTGTAAATGTTGCAGCCCTATTAGATTAGGAATGTGATTGTGTAAATCCTAACATATCTAGGATATTCTTATGGGATTCTACCATATCTCTTAGACTAGATATTATCATATTGGAGTTGTAATCCTATTAGGGTAAGGAATTAAGATTCCCTACTACTATAAATAAAGACACAATGAGAGGAATAGAACACACGTGTCAATTAAACATCTCTCTCTTCTCTATATGTGCTGCACCCCCTCTCTCTATGGCATCCATAATTGTTCAGTAAATTATGCCTACAATATGTTATCAGCACGCTCTTGCCCGAAGCTAAGGAACTGAAGGATCGTGGAGGAAGCTTTCTTCTACAACATCTAAGGCTTTCAATTATTTGTTGCCAATCAGGTTCTTTTAAAATAAATTCAGATATTTGAAAGGACCTTGAAGCATGAAAACATTCCCCATGATGCATGAACCCCCTATATTTATATTTTCCTTTCAATTATATATATTGCATATGTGTTCATATATTTTATCAATGTATATATTTGTTCATGCAATAAGCAATTATGTTATGTGGAATTTGTGAGTCAAAGTATCGAAATTAATTTAGAAGCAATTAGGGTTTCTAACCCTAGAATTAAAAAAAATCTGGGATTTTTTGCAGTTAAGCTGTGGCTCCATGCCGCATTGCCGAGCTGCGCCAAAGCTAGGACGACGTCGTTTCGACGCCATGTACTTCTCGCATCAACCCCATGCCATTGTACTGCAACCAGGCTTCGACATGGATTGGTTTATGCACAAGCCCAAAGCCTTGGCCACTCTAGCAAGCCTTTGTTGGGTTGTCCTTGTCTCGGCCTATTAAGCCAGCAAGCTTTGCTTGCTGGGCTTTGCCTGCGTGCGACCTGGCCCGTCTACAACAAGCTTTGCTTGTTAGGCTCGCAATTTGTCTCGGCCTAAGATCACCAAAGCTAGCCTATGTGGCTGGGCTTGCCTAGAACCAGCCCACAATGAAGCCAACCCTCGCTGGGCTTCGCGTGCATCCATCCCAGGCCATCTCCATGCTGGGCCATGTACCTGTGCCTTTTGTGGCCCACAAATTAGCAGCTTTGCTGCTGGGCTTGTCCCATACACACAGCCCATGGCTTACATCCATGATTGGGCTGTTCTACAGCCAACTCGTGGCCCATTAAACCCCTTTTGGGGCCTTGCCCTGTACACGGCACCCAAGCCCCACCGAGATTGGGCTATAATTTTAACCCGAATGTTATTATTATTTTTGCTTTTATGATCAAACCTAAATGGTTATGATCTATTGAATTAATTAAAATGACTAGCTATCCATTAATCTGATAATTAATCCAAAATTATTGACCTAAAGTTCACTTTTTGGCAATTAACGATTCAATAAATTATTTTGTTTCTTTGAACCATTGATTATCTTTCGTAGTCCCGATGCACTCACACTTGGGTTCCTGAAGTAATCCACAAATTCACTACACTTTATTGTATATTGTCTTCTGTGCTATTGCAAGTACCCCTCTTTTTATGAACTAAATGTTCATAAACTAAATTGAACCTGTAGTTTCAAATTTAGTGCCTTTGAACCCGAAGTTTTCATAAAGCAAATACACCCATGAAAACTCGACCTTTTTTTTTCATGAAAACCATGTCTTAGAACTCGAATGTTCTAACTTTGATGCTTATGGATATTTATTTCCTATAACACTATTCATAATCTTGTTCCCTCTATTTAGTGGGTTGTTGAATCGTCACAAGTTCAATTTTCCTGATTTGGACGTTTATAATATAAACCACTTTATGTGAGGTACAAGATGTGAATCTCCACTTGACTATCAAGAAGCTAAGAAACCATTGAAGCCAACAATGACATAGAAGAGCTGAATAAGCCTCCATCATGCTCTTCATTTGAAAACTTATGCCTACAACATTACAAACGGAAGTACCTCCCAAACTAGGATTCCATGGCTCTTTGGCTCTCTCATACGGACCGTCTGATCATGCGAGACATTGCCTGAAGCATACCATGATTACATCCATGAATAAGTACGATTATGAAGTTTATAAATCCGATTGAATTTTGACAGGTACTTTTCTCGTCCTTCCAAGTTTCTAACTCGTTTCTGAAACAGCAATGTAGAGAGCGGAAGTTTACCAAATTCTTGGATCTGATTACTACCATAAATATGAGAAAAAGGTATAGACCTAGCTTTGGCTAGAGTCTACCAAACAGTATGAACCCAGCTCGACTAGAGTCTACCGAATGGCTTGACCCAGTTCGGTCAAGGCCTACCGAATGGTGATTCTCAGTTTCAGCTGAGGCCTACCAAATGGTATTGCTCTGCTTCGGCAGAGGCCTGCCGAACAGACCCCTCTAACTTCAGTTGAAGCCTACTGAACCTAAGTTCGGGTCTGTCTCTTTCACAATCCAATTTTGAGTTTGATTTTTACAACATATGGTATAATCAGGGCTTGTCAAGGTGTGGCATCACGCTTGAAGTGTGATCCTTGGCACTAAGACCTAAAAACTTCAAGAATAAGGGATATTGTTCCCGAACTTCAACCATGCAGCATCTACTTCCACCTCAATGAAATTGATCATTGGTTATGCACTTGTTTGTGCCTCTAACAATGTCGTTAGGAAGTACCATTCTAGTAGATAATATATGAGACTAATTTTGTTGCACCAAACACCGTTGGAAAAGCAGAATTTTGACATAAATGGCCATGTTGGTCGAATCCACCTTAGTAACCTTGGTTTACTTTGTGAACATTTTTCTATGTTCTTGGATTCACGTTTGGTGTTGTTTTAGTTAATTGAATCATGTTTCTTGTATGCATGTGACTGAATTCAATTAAATACGTGATTAGGTACAAATGTGGTTAAGTTAGTAGTCTGGATGAATGTGATACTATGCACATTAACTTTATACCTAAAATCACATCTCTAGCAATGACTTCAGGTCTATCCAACTTGATTAAGAGCATTGGCATGCTCCTCGTTGTATGAATGGTAGTGCATTGCCATTTAAGAGACCTTATATTCTCCCCGTTTCGGAAGAACGTCATTAAGTCTTAAGGATATTCGAGAGAACAATGATCATGAATGAAACCACTGAAGAAAATAGAGTGGAATATCTTTGCACCACCTCCAAAAATGAGCCTGAAGCTTTGATTTAGGGTCAATAGGTTGTCTTTTAGCTGAGAACATGCCACATGTGGCTGGCCTAAAAACCTGGTGATTGAGCAATTTACTTGCTTTGGCATGACCATTTGGGACACTTAGGTTGAACAATGATGCTACGATGCATCTCCTTACTCGAAGTAAGGATCTTGTGCTTACAAGCACAATTTGCCAAGCCTGCTCGTTGGGGAATTTTATTTTCGACATCATCCCTCGCAAAGATACAAAATTACTTTTTTTTTTTCACAGTGGAATCAAGGGAATATATGTGGACTAATCCAACCAAAATGCGGACCATATAAATAATTATGGTTTTGGTTGATGAATTGACAAACTGGTCATATGTTCGTCCACACACATTGCTGCTAAACCTCATGGCCGATGTTCATTCACACACATCTCAATCCTTGTACCGCACAAGTGTGATAAGAATGTGCGATGAATTCTAGCTTTCAAAATGTTGCTCCAGACGCATTCCTTTGATCTAGCTAAAGTGACGAGATCATATATCAGTTGCAAACATGCCTGCAAGGATAGGCGTACTTAACAGACATCGAGTCAACATCCCTGAAGAATGTGCTACCCCTGTTGAACTGTCCGGTACACCGGCGGATAGCTAATCAATCTGTCTTGGCCTAAAACACAACAGATCACTCGGTTCATAGGATTCACTTCCCTAGAAGAGGAAGGTCACAACACAACAATGAATCCAAACTAATTGCTGTCTCTAATCATTTCCATCTCATGAGATTAATCTGGATTACTCCCGAGACTCGAAGTTCTTGGTCTAGTATACTAGTTTAGATGAGATAATGGAATTGGAATGAGATTATCATCAATGATTTTTTTCACTTGTATGGTAGCTACCGACATAAATGAAAAGTGATGATATCGAATCGTGTTCTGTTGATTGGTGACAACGTAGAACTTATTGGACAATTGAAATCACAATCTAGGTTTAAATTCCTTACCAAAGTGTGTTTTGGACCTATCGTTCCTACACTACCCACGACAACCTTGTTGTGTTACAAGAGGGAAAGGAAGTGTAATGAGATGAATGAAATAATGCGATATGATGCACGCCTTATAGCGCAAGGTTTCTCTTAAACACCCTGTGATTGATAACAACATTATGAAATGTGGTTAGTGTTTCTCCATGGGGATATAGATACGGAGATTTACATGTAAGTTCTCAAAGAATTACATGGACTGGTTCAAATAGTTTCAAACCACGGAACACCCTCTCAACTCGTTTGAGGTGTTCACTTATGGATTGAAACAATCCGGCGGATGTGGTATACCCGTCTAAGTGATTATTTGATCAGTCATGGATATGAATAAATACCCTTGCGTGTTAAACTATAAAGTCTTATTTTGAATTGCTAGATTTGCAGTTTATGATAAATGACATGAATCTCACTAAGACTCTAAAAGAGCTTGAGAAAACTGCCTTGCACCTGAAGATAGAATTTGAGATGAATGATCTTGGGAAAACTCGTTTATGCCTTGACCTGAAGTTCAAGTGTTGTTTTGACGACACTTTGGTTTACCAGTCAAACTACACCTCGAAGGTGTTACCTTTGAGTATACATATGATATTCTAAACGTTATATGCAAATGAGACCCTTGAAGATGTTATTAAACCCGAAGTTCCATATATGAGTTCAACTTTGCACTTTGTTGTACTTAACTCATTGTATTAAGTAGGACATCTCCTTCGTTGTTGATCTATTGGTAAAGATGCAGCATTGTGCCTACACGCAACCATTGAATTGGTATTAAAGACATTTTTTTGCCACGTGTCAATGTAGTCCCACGTAGACATTGAAAAAAATTAAAATCCCAGAAATCCCACACTTCGTTGTTACCCTTCTTGTTGCGGAGTCCATGGAATTTGTTGGAACCACCACGCCCATTTAATATCTGAATCTACGGACTTGTCTGCTCACCACTTTGAAGAAGCTGTAACTTGACAGCCTAAATTCCATCTAATTTCTTTTCTACCTAAACCACCCAACCAATCTCGAACCACCACGACCCGCACATGTTACTGCTTGACTCGTTGCAAACCCATGCATGCTTGACCACCCCCTGCAACCTGTTAGAACCAAAATGTTAGGAATGTCGGTACTACAAGATAGAGAATGCCCAAAGTAAAGTAGAAAATGGACACTAAGAATTTATGTGGTTCGGCAATTTATGCCTACATCCACGAGACAAGGATCAATCTTCACTATATGAAAAGGATGAGTACAAGAAAAGTAGTCTTACCAAGCCAAATACAAGGCTAGATGGATACAAGAAAGTATAACACACTTTCTATCACTCTAAACTTCACTCACAATGTGTAGTGGAACACTCTCACTCTCACTTTTGGAGTGGAACTCTAGCTTTGGACTTAATCCTTTTCTACTCCTTTCTTTCTTGATTGGTTACATCACTACAACATCACACCCATATTTATAAGTGAGGACTTGGCACTCTACTAGTTTCTAATTCCTTCTACAAACTAAAACTAGTGTCTAGTATATTCTACAAACCTCTAGATTAATTCTAGACTAGCCACAAAATTGTAGCTACTAGATCTTTCCATTTGCAACCAAGGAAGCTAGTACTTTCTAGCTTCTTCCACGAACTTAATAACTTGCTAGAATTGTCTAGCATGCTCCAACCACCTCACCTGCTTACTAGAATAATCTAGAACATTCATCATGGGCTGGACCATATGCCAACACAAAAAGCTGCACCTCCATCGCACGTACTATCACTCAGATCCAGGTCGTGTATGAAGGGATCAGAGGAAGGAGATGGGTTGGGTTAGGAGGTGATGGTAAGGGAATGATGGATGCGAGTTGGGAGAAGGAGTGAGGAGTCGTTGTCATCGGTCGCTCTCGTTGATTTCGTCACCATCGTCGAAGCCCAACCCCTATTTTCTAGGTCTCAACACTGTTGCCCAATAGCCTTGCCATCCCACCGAGAACAAAAAATGACCTAATCGCCTTGCCCAATTGCCCTGAACTGTGTGGCACTTGACGACGTTGGGGTTATCGATGTCGCGGAAGATTTCGATCTCATGGAAAATTTGGAGAAGCACGGCTCAGGCTCAGAGAAGTTGATGAGCTGCTGGCCGCCCTGTGGGTTTAGCTAGGGTCAGGCAGAGGGAAAGGGAGTGATACAACAAGGGAAGACGATGGGAGGGGTCAGATTGAACCTTAACCCTCTAGGAGGAAGACGACGAGATTTATTTTTTGTAATTTTTTAATTTTTAATTATCCACGTGGGGCGACATTGGCACGTGGATGCACATCCATCGTCCATGTGTGCGCCATGTCAAGTTTTAATAGAGTTCTAAACGGCCAACCTAACGGAACTATGAATTTGGGAGAGAAACGTAACTTTAGGTATGACATTGGGATGAAAAAGACTTGATGTATGAAAGTTAAAAAAAAAACCACAATACTTTAAGATAGTAAAATGAAAATTACCCTAAAAAATAAATTGAAAAGGATGATTGCGTTCGATTAGCAAAAGACAATATGTCTCCTTACTCCAAGACTTACATGACATTGTCAATAAACATGTTTAATCAATATGAAGTGCAGTTCCTCTAAATACATCAAACTTCCGCACTGTCTTATTAATCACAGTAATGTAATCTGAAAGTGCAGTTCCGGTCTCTTAACTCTTGGAAAGGATGAAAGCTAGATAATGATGAGGACCAAAGTGAAAGCTTTATCAAAAGTGACCTTATCTACTACTACCAACACAGACAAGTCGAATTTATTTTAACCCTGGCTCGTTTTATCTTTTTCTTTTGTTTCTGGTTCGACTGGTTCTTTCCGAATTAGGTGAAGGCATGCACTATTGTAAATTCTACTAAATGCGAGAAGGAGGTGATCGGAAAGAAGGGGCATAATAGAAAACTGCGCCACTGCATGCATGAGGTCAACATTGGTTACATGATATACAGTCAGTCCGAGTCATCATATCATGATGATCCCTCGTCGTCCTACTTTATAAATTCGTAAATTTTAATAGTTGGACACAGGGCCAGCCCCGAGAGTAACCCAAGTAGGCGTCCACCTAGGGTCCCACTTCGGAAGGGCCTCCAAATTTTTTTTTTATATCCTGTAATTACATATAAATACAAAAAAGTAAAAAAAAAAAATATCATAATTCATTTGTTAGTGCAGTGGAAATGTTAGCTTCATATTTTTTTTTGGAGTGTTGAGTTCGAAAAACGAAGCTGTCACTAGATTTTTCTTGTTTTTCAAATTTACTCTCAATCCATCTATCCAAATGCATATAAAGTTATAAAACTCAAGTCTCTTTGCAATCTTTTTTCTTTCAACTTCTCATTCTCTCCATTTCTATCGAATGTTTAAACCAACTTCACATTCTCTCCATTTCTATTGAATGTTTAAACCAACTATCATATGGTCTTAAAGATTGTACTTTAAGGTAATCAAAACTTTGAATTTTATATTTTTCTTTTCAATAACTTTTTGTTCAATGGATTATTTTAATATTCAATTCGTTAGTGTGATTTTGATTTTAGAAGAAAAAAACACAAGAGAAACAATTGATGTTGAATTTATTATCCTCGTCAATCAAATTTTATTGTTATTTACTCTCTTGATCATCAAGTTTTATTGTTCTTCACTCTCAATCTTAAACTTTTGACTACAAATATTTAGTACATTTGTGTCTAAAAACGTGAATCGTGTAATGTTTAAATAATGTTTGTATATTTATCTTCTTTTGATTTTAATTTATAATGATATTTGATGTGAAAATAGAACTTTTTATTTATTTAACGAATTCTTTTTTTTTATATACAAATCAATATATAAAGAACTGGAGATTAGAGAATTTTAGGGCCCCACTTCGAAGGCTCGCCTAGGGCCCCCAAATTCTCTGGGCCGGCCTTGGTTGGACAACTACTAATAATCTTAACTAACAAGTAACATATATATAAGGAGACATACACTTCAGAGCACTTCCAGTGTTGGAAGGCCCCTAGGGCAATTGCCTGTTGAATCCCCTTCAGTGGATAGGAACTATCTTTAATGAACAGTAATTGTCTTTTGTCTCCATCCCTAAACTGAATAGCCATGACAATATGCAATAAAACATTAGTATTTTTTATTTTATAAAATAATAAAAATTAATTTTATTTCTAATTTCGGATAGGATTTTTAATCGGTTTTGTTGTACCACGTTTCATTAAATAAGAAATTACAACCCAAAGTATTTGAGAAAATATAAAATTGTGGTGTAAGGTGGAAGATATTTATAGAAAAATTAAATCAACTTTTTTTTTAAATTTTTAAATTTTTTTATTAATTGTTTACATTTTTTTATAATTTTATTTTACATTTTTATTAATTTTATAATATGGCTGACGTCAGCCTTGCATCAGCTTGCCCTCAGGCGCTCGGGCCTTGGATTCGTGCCTCCACTCTCACACGAGCCCTCCTTAGCCCAATCACCCCCATGGGCTGGAGCAAGGAATGGAGGGGATTGGGTTGAAAAGGTCCCCGGTCCACGGGGCATTTGCTACCGCTGGACTTGCTCTCATGGTTGAGAAAATGTCCCTTCCTATCCCCAAAATGACATATGGCTTAGGATATGTTCATGCTGTGTAATTTGTCCATAATCATATTTAAGTATGGACATAGCTTGACTCCTTACTATATAATTTTTGGACGATGTTATTCTCTCATTCTAAATGTCATCTCCTTAATCATTTTGAGAGTAAAAATTGACAAACTAAAAGTGTGAATAACAACTTATATGTTTTATGAAAGGCTTTTTAGCTAAAATGGTCCCTGAGATTTGTATAACTCATCACTTTGGTCCTTGTGATTTGAAATCAATAGAATTGGTCCTTGAGTTTGTTCACAATCAATCATTTTGGTCATTCCATATAAAATCTCCATAAAATAGGGATAAAATGACAAATATACCCTCAATTTTTGTTAAACTATTTTGGCCTATTGTTTATTATATTGAGGGTAATTTTGTCGTTTTGATCCTTATTTAACATAGTTTTTCACCGAAGGATCAAAATGATTGATGGTGGACAATCTCAGGGACCAAAGTGAGGAGTTAGGTAAATCTTAAGGACCATTTTGGCTAAAAAGCCTGTATGAAAACAACTTGCGTAAATATTAATCATGATGATAGGAGAAATATATATTTATACATGTTGATTGTGCTTTGTGTAGCTTAGTCTTAGCTTGATTCTTAACTAAGCTATAGCTGTATCTCTAGAGGTGGGTGTATCCTATTAATCTTATTATAATTGCCTCATAGAGTCATAATAATTCTTAGTGACCCATTGCAAGATCTTGCCAGGAGCTTTACATACACGTAGTACAGGGATCTTATTTGGTTTTACAGAAAGCTAATAAAAACCCTAATACTAAATTCCAACTGATAAGATATGGATGACAAGATGGGAATCAAATTTGCAAATGCAACACACAAACTAACACTTTGATTAGTGGGAATTTTTTCACCAAACATCATTATTTTATAATATGCTTTGCTGATCTCATCAATATAGAATGATTTTTCCAGGCAAGTAACATCAATGTGAGAGCGACTGCTTTGACACCAAGTGTTTTTTATCTAGTTTCCACGGCAATCCTGCACTACTAAAAGGTCTTCAAATTTAACATATTGAATTAGTCAAATAATTAGTGCTGCAGTCTTAAGCAAAGCTTAATATGATTCATCGGCTAATAATCTGAATTAGACGCTTGTGAAAACATACAGATGATTATCAGGTGTAGCTTTAAATAATATATAGAAAAAAATATGTGTACAATACAAATCTAACTGCAAGCCCACCATGGATCGATGAACTTATCTAATTTTTTAGGAAAACTAATGAAAAAGATTTGAAAATTTTGAGTTTTAACGATAAGGACAAAATTAGGAGTAAAGTGAATAGTACAAGATTTGACTTTTTAATATAAAAATATGATTTTTTTCGTTAAAATGAACAATACTACGATCTTTTCGGTAAAACTTCCTAATTTTTAATGCTTTCAAGGGGGAGATTGCGTACTGAAGAACTGGGTTATGGAGTCTGGAACGTTAATTTACCAACCTGCACGTGTAGGTGGACATAAATGGAGTGGAGTGAATTAGCGCATCTGCATATGTTAATAGCAATCATGAGCCAATAATGGTCAAGAAAATCACACACACACACACACATATATATATATATATTGAAACAACTGGAGAGCTAACTTTCATTGATTTAACACATATAGGAGTAATTCAATTTTTTAAAATAGAATTATTGGTTCAATAATACACCAAATATTCTTAATCTGAGGCTCTATTTAATTAATGGAATGAATATGGGACCCATTGTTTATTATTCAGCTAGGGTTTGTGATATATGAATTGTTTCAATACTAGAAAAATCTCCCTTAACTTGCGACATATCTAATTTGTGGTTTTTAATCCAAATTTGTGAGAGTCATTTTAACACTTGTAATATGTGAATTTGATTACGATACAAGTATTTAGTAGTATTATTATTTAATGATCAGATATGTTGTAATGGTATCTAAGGAGCATATATGATCTTTAGATGGTGATAATACTAAATACTTGTAAGTACTTTATCAATTATATATTTACCATAAATGTAAAGGAAAGACCATGGCTAAATTGCATTCATAGTCCCTACATGTAGTTTACTTAAATTTTCACCTTTCATTCATGTTTTTTTTTTTTTTTTTTTTTTTTTTTTGCATTTTCGTGCCAATATAGTTTATTCCAGTAGCATTGTTTTTCCAATTCGTCAAATGAACTAAAAATACAATATTTCAAGTTATTAATGCATAGTCCTTTTCGACCCCTAAAATCATACAGACTTGAGAAAGGCCCAGTAAATGCCCAAAGACGGAAAATAAGACCAAGACCCAAAGAACTGAAAGAAAACCAAGGCCCGATAGAGCTAAAAACGGCAACTCTGAGCACTACGAACAACCACTCAATGGTTTGGTATGCCTACTAGCAAAGAAGTCCAGCACCGCCTCATAAAGTACTTTCTGACCGTTGGCGGCAAGTTGGCAAACTGGCAACTTTCTAGTAGGAAATCCCAGGGGGCATGCCTATTCGGGCACCAACCTCAAACCACGTGTTGGTCATCAGCAAGGGTAAAAGCCTATGAAGGGATATAAAGGTTGTTAGATTAAGCGCTCGGGACATGGTACTGTTGATTCATCAAAGCCAAGTAAGGAGCTCTTTACTCGTTGGCCCAATAAAAACATGTGTTTAGAGCTAAACAAATGTCACTTCGCGACCACATGTCAGCTAAAGAATGAAGGAGTAGCTAGAAAGTCATGTCTACATACTTTGTTCATTAAATGCAAAGGGTAGAGTACTTGAGCCCAAGACTTTTTGGGCTCACTGGGAAGGGGTGAGTACCTCTTATAAACGGCCAAACAAAAGAGAGAAAAAAGAGATTAACTACTGTCGAAGACTTCTTGTAACCAAGTTTCAATATATATACAAACACTATAGTGGACATAACCCAGTTTTGAGGGTGAACCACCTAATCTTGATTGTCAAGTAATTATCACAGTTTTTAGTCTCGAGCCTACAAAGGGCCAACCATATTGGTATTTGTTAACCGCCCAGTTTTTAGCATTAACACAAATTGGCTCTTTCAAATGAGAATATGTGCACAAAAATGATGGAAAACTGACTTTAGTTGACAGATTGGATAAAATGAAAATAGAACGAAACTAGAAGGACAAAAATATAGCAAAAGTAACTATTTTAATGATGAAAATGAAAATTCTGATAAACTATGGGGACTATTAATGCAGTTTGATCAAAGATAAATTCCTCCACATATGTTCTAGGCACGATTTATTAACCCTAATTAGTAATTACCCAATGTATTTCATCCAATGATCTTAACCAGCTTCATGCGTTTTGATGGTTACTTCTGTGGGATGAATCTAGACTTGCATGGATTTGACTTTGTACTAGATATTGCACATCAACTTGACTTTGAAGTACTGCAGGTTGCATTATTCGGTGGTTTTCTTTCCTCCCAAGCAAAACTAAACAAAATTAAGGTCATGTTGTTAACTTCTTAATATAATGCATGGTTGGCTTATGTCACACGTTAAAGATTCAAAGCAGACAATTTAAATGCCTTAAATTAAAGAAAGAATTATTTAATTTGAGTGGTAATTAAATGCACATCTTATGATGACAGATAAAATGTGAGTTTCTTTCAAGAGCCATGTCACATCGCATCATATATATGCAGCTTTGTCTGTGGGGAGTGGTGCATATGCCTTCAACTCCTCTGCGCCTTTGCTGTCTCACTCCACCGAAAGCTTAATTTGCATCAACGCGTTAAGCTTTTTTTTTTTTTTTTTTTTTTTTTTTTTTTTTTTTTTTCTCAATGGGAATTTTTAGATCAAAGTCCAAAAAGGGCCATAGTACGAGGACTCCGCAGATGTAGGTGAGAAAAATAACAATCGCCTTGCAAATGGGTTTAAGTACAAACGGAACATCACTTTTGCATTTAACGTATGAGTAAAAGTTCTCATTTGTACCTAAAACAAAAAATTACACAGAATGTATTTCAACCTAAAAGCTAAGACCCACACAAAAGGTTCAAAAGTGGCTGTGGAGCAAAAAATAATTGAGAAAAATATGGAAGCGACACGTGGATTCTAGGGTAAGAAGGACAAAATTACTCTCGAGGAATACCGGAATTCCTACGGGTGAGCAGTGGACATTCATTGCTCAATCAAGGTCAAAAGTGCTCAAAATAAGTAATTATTCAAAACCTATTTCATCAATCCTAATCAAATCTTCTCCACAAGGTAACCCCCAAATCATTTCTTTCAAATTATATTAATTAGCTAATTAACTGATTTATTACCCAATTAATTTATTAATTAGCTAATAAATTGTGAATCACACCTAAAAAACCACCTAAGTGGTCGGTTCCCATCTCTCCCAAAGGGGCCTGCCACACCCCTATAAATATCACACCATTTTCTCCAAAAACCTAAGTTGAATCCTCTTGCTAAATTCTACAAATTCTCCAAACACTTTTCCCTCAAAATTCTAACTTTGGTATCAGAAGTTCTTCGACTAAAGCCCCCCCTTTCATTGTGGGCGCATGAGGCTTTTGGCCTTGACCTAAGGTGTTATTTGTTTTGTAGATGCAATTTTGTCCAAGAACAAGAAGGAAGAAATTTGCATCCACAAATTTGTGCTTTCATTAAGAGTTGAGCCACACACTCGTAGAAGACTCTTGCATCTAAGGTTTTTTTTTGTTTCCTTGATTATTTGTAGATTTTTCGTATGTTCTTATTCTTGGAATTTTTATTTCTAAAAATTCTTTGATAAAACGTAAAACAAAAGTACAATGGCAAGAGATTCGGAAAACCTCGACGAACGGAAATTCCAACGTTCAAGGATCAGGACCGTGACGATCTTCAAGGCTCAACATAACGATAAGTGGAGCAGCACCACCCCTACGTGGCACCACTGTGGCAACCACTATGGTGGCTACACACAGCGCCAAGGCCATGGCCCAAGCCATGCCACTTCAACCTTTAAAAGCCCAAGCCCTAACCAAGCCGGCCCGTGCCGTCCAAACCCAACGCAAGCCCAATGTGTTGCCAAGTTGAGCCCAAGCCTCGCACCCGCATGCACCACACATCTAGCAACCCACTCCCGTGGCCCAGCCTGCTCCTGTGGCTTTCCAAGCAACCTACATCGGTCCAAGATTATTCCAACCATCCTAACTTCAAAATTTTGGGCCCATGATTAAACTCGGAGCATTCTCACCACACGTCTCCGCGAATCTGACATTCCTCAATCTAAATCTCACACCTGGAGCCTACCACACTTCCACTGCTTAAGGAGATGCATTCCTTCAAAGCACCCTTGCACAAAAGATAACCTTGGTGAATCAACTCTTGCAGCTCACCGAGATCCAACGCACCCTAAATAAGGTGTCTCGAAGTAGGACAATGGTAGACGAAGAACCTCTCCAGCAGCGTCCCGGCAAGCAGCCACTAGACCAACAACGAACCGAGTGTTCGGGCAATGTACATTCCCGATTGGGCCCCCAAGGTAGTGTATACTTTTGTCTTAGTGCGCGAATGAGCGTGCACTCTCAACTAGGCCTACAGACGAGTATACACTTACGGTTAGAGCCATACTTTGATAATGAACATGAGCAGTCTTCTAGGTGAAGCGTTTATTCGCGACGAGGCCCACAAAAAGCATTATTCACATCACATCGGAATAGACAGCGCGATGGACGGAGAGAAGCGGTCACTCAATCTGGCTCAAGTTCAATTGGCAACCTGCGAAGAATTCCCTCGCTTGCTAGGAACGAACCACATGCACCGCCGCCGTGGCATAAACGAGCCGAGCACGTAGAAGAGCAACCTAGACCAGCAGGTCAAGATCGGAATCAGCTGATAGCTCTGCTACCCCAACAAAGGAAGATTCAGGAAGAGGTAAATAGGCTCTTAAACGAGAGATTGTGTGATTTAAAACGCAACGAAGTCACCGATGAAACACTACGACGGGACATGACCAATATGAGCAGGTTACCCTTCACGGACTAGATCAAACAAATAAAGCGTCCACGCAAGTTTAACGTGCCACATTTCACATCTTTCAAATGAGATGGAGATTTGGAGAGGCACTTGAAGCATTACTGAAGCATAATGGTCATTTACCAGAACAACAATGCTCTTATGTACAAGATATTTGCCACCACGTTACAAAGCGAGGCGCAAGATTAGTTCCACACCCTACCTTCACTATCAATCTGGAGTTTTGATGATCTTTCGTTGGTTTTCACCAAAGAATACTCATCCTACCACTCGATAAAAAAAAATCATTCCATTTGTTCAACATGAAGAAGAACCCAAAAGTGTCATTCCACGACTACGTTAAGAAGGATGCACTTTCAGATGAGGCTCGACGAGCAGATAAGGCACCCGAGCAGCTTCGAAAAGACTCGGCAGTGGTTCAAAAAAAGGAAGACGAGAAGTAGTCCAACAAAAACAGGCATGAAGCCAAGCGTAGGGACAACCTACGACTAAGGAAGGCCCGACAACCAAGAACTACTCTAAGTTCTCAATCCCGATCCACCAAATCCTTCACTACATCAAGAACAAACTGTGGTTTAAGCTACCAAAACAATCAAAGGGAAATACTTCCAAGTTAGATCACACCAAGTATTACACATTGCACCGATGTCCCGGTCACACAACTGACGACTGCTACACTTGGAAGAACTATTTAGAAAAGCTCGTAAGAGAAGGCAAGGTCAATAGATACTTGGACAAGCCAGCTGCGCAACCTAGAAAGAATGTAGACAACAACGAAGAGCCACCAACCAAAATGATTCATATCAATGGCATCTTTTCCGAATCTGAGCACTTGGGGCCACCAACAACTCCAACAATAGAAAGATCCAACATGCTATACTAGTCTAACAGGTCTAAGCAGTTGATACCCAACCTGGACCCATCATCGGTTTCACCAAGTAGAATGTAGAAGGCGTCGACTTTCCATACAATGACGCACTAGTAGTATCTGTCCAACTAACCCATGCTATAGCCGACAAAATGATGGTTGACAATGGAAGTGCAGTCAACCTACTTCAACTCTTAGTAATTCAGAAGATGGGCATGGAAAGCACAATCATACGTCGAGCAGCGGCCACATCACACTTGATGTGAAAACACAACCAGTTGTCTCAAAGCAGACATTCACGATCATAAGCGACCCATCTCCTTACAATGAGATTCTTAGGAGACCTTGGTTGATCAATTTGGATGCCGTCACTTCCGTCAAGTATCAAAAAATTCGATTCCGGATTCCGGGAGGATAAGTTAGAGAGATCATGTCTGATTAGGCTGCATGTCAGCGATGCATTGTGCAAGTATTGAAGGAATCAAATAAGAGAACCTTTACCCCTGTAGAAGCTACCTAGGTCCAAAGGGACGAAGAAGTTACCAATTAGCAATTATAGCAAGCGAATAAAAAAAAATGGTGCCCAAGCAGAAGAGATAGGATGGAAACTCGAAGAAGACGCCGATGACATCATTCTTGATCCTCAACAGCAAAAAAAAAAGGCTAAAATCGGCTCACATCTAAGCCCAGCCGAGAAGGAAGAGCTCACGACTTTCCTTAGGAAAAATAATGACGTCTTTGCATAGTCACATTCTGACATGGCCGACATCGACCCCAAGATAGCTTGCCATAAACTGCACGTTGACCCCGCTGCTAAACCAGTGATTCAAAAGAGAAGACATTTCACACCTGAGCGATTAACGATCATTGAAGAAGAAATTGACATGCTATTGGAGGCCGGATTCATAAAAAAGGTAGCACACTTAGCATGGCTTGCCAATGTTGTGCTAGCCGTGAAGAAAGAGAATGCCAAATAAAGGGTTTGCGTAGACTACACCGACCTTAACAAAGCATGCCCAAAAGATCCTTATCCGTTTCTCCAGATCGATCTATTGGTAGATTCCTTCTGGGAACCAATTGCTCAACTTCTTGGATGCGTACTCCGGCTACAACCAAATAGCCATGTACGAGCCCGACAAAGAGAAAACTGCGTTCGTGATCGAGCGAGGCACATACTGCTACAAGGTGATGCCCTTTAGCCTCAAGAACGTGAGAACCACTTACCAAAGGTTAGTAAACATGATGTTCAAGAAGCAAATTGGGGTAACCATAGAGGTCTATGTCGACGACATCATGGTAAAGAGCAAGCAGCGGTCAGACCACATCGCAATCCACCGATTGATACAAGCTCTTTTTAAGGCCATCAACAGGGCATAACGAGACAAATGAGATGAAGAGTGCGAAAGAGCTTTCCAAGACCTGAAGAAGTATCTTACATTACCTCCCTTACTATTTAAGCCGGAAGCAGCGGAGGGCTTATACATCTACTTGGCAATCTCAGAAGTAGCAGTGAGCTCTACCCTCATACAAGAAAAGCTGGGGGCCCAACTGCCGGTATTCTACACATTTAAAGCTTTTCTTGATGCGGAAACTAGATACCCGAAGATCGAAAAATTAATTTTAGCGCTAATTGTTGTGGCTCGAAAGCTCAGACCATACTTTCAAGCTCATGCAGTCATCGTCATGACTTAATATCCTCTACGATTAATTCTACATGGTCCGGATGTTTCTTAACAAGTGATGAAATAGGCATTGGAACTTGGCCAATATGGTTTAGTTTTCTGATCCCGCATGGCGATAAAGGCCCAAGCCTTGGCGGACTTCATAGCAGAATTCACGCCTAGCTTAGGTGATATAACATAGTGGCCCAGCGATGCCCCAGAAGTAGCCGAGCACACCTTAGCTACGCTTGTTCCCACTAACGGAGACTTCTGGCACTTGCATGTCGAGGGTGCATCCAATTACAGTGGCTCGGGAGCAGGCATGGTCATTGTCACCCCAGATGGTTCAATGCTTGAGCATGCCATCACTTTAGGCTTTAACGCATCTAACAACGAAGCAGAGTACGAGGCTTTACTAGCAGGCCTCCGATTGGAAAAAGACTTGGCGATGAAAAAACTCGTAATTCATTCTGATTCCTAATTAATCACCAGCCAGACTACTAGGGAGTACAGGGCAAAACATCAAAGGATGGCGCAATACCTAGAAAAGGTACGCAAGCAACTTGAGGCATTTCAGACTTACACTCTCACTCAAGTTTGACGGGCAAACAACGCCCACGTAGACTCGTTAGTCAGCCTAGGCTCCATCCCCGATCATCAATTCAAACACTTTATTTCGGTAGAGTATTTAGACAAGCCAAACATAGAGGTGGAGCTGGCAACCGAAGTGTCATAGGTCAGTATAACTCCCAACTGGCAAAATTTTATTATAGACTACCTGGTTAATGGCACACTACTACATAAAGGCAGCACACTACTACATGTGGAACGACATTCTCGTCCGAAGATCCAACACGGGACCATATCTCCGCTGTCTAGCGTATCCCGATAACCTAAAGGTTCTAAGCTTAATCCATGAAGGTGTTTGTGGAAATCACTCCGGAGGCTGATCTTTAGCGCATAATACTTTTAACCCAGGCTACTACTAGCCTACCATGCACCAAGATGCTAAGGAGTTAGTACAAGAGTGCGACCGCTGCCAACATTGCAAACTGGTACCAGCATTTTTTGCCAGCGAACTTTACCCGCAAACAAGTCATTGGCCGTTCATGCAGTGGGTAATCGACTTGGTTGGGCCAATGCCGCTCGCTACTGGGGCCAGATGCATGATGATCATGGCAACCAATTACTTCACCAAAATGGGTAGAAGCATAGCCCATGACAACCACGACTCAGACAAACATAGGGCGCTTCATATGGAGGAACATCATCTGCCAGTTTGGCATCTCTCAGTCTATCGTCATCGACAATGGCCTGCAATTTGTGGGCAAAGATTTGGCAAAGTTCTTCCAAAAGTATGGCATCAAGCAGCACATGTACATGCCAAGATATTCTCAAGGCAATGGGCAGGTCGAAGCATTCAACAAGCTGATCATTGACTGCCTCAAGAAATCCCTTTCTGACAAGAAGGGAAAATGGCCAGACGAACTCCCCGGATGTTTATGGGTATATCGCACCACCAAGAGACGAGCAACCGGTGAGACTATTTTCTCTTTGGCATTTGGTTCAAAAACAATCATTCATCCCAATGTCATCGTGCCAAGTATCAGCACTTTACTGCTAAGTATTGAGTAGAATAGTAAGAAGATGGCGGCAAGCTTAGATCTGGCAGAGGAGAAATGCGAGCAGACCTTCACTGGCATCACAGCCTATTAGCAGCAACTTATCTCCAGCTACAACAAAAAGGCCAAGATATGGCAGTTCTAACCCGGAGATCTAGTCCTAAGAAAAGACTTCATCACTGCTCATAAAAAAAGCTCCAAAAAGATGGATCCCATCTGAAAAGGTCCGTACATGAACCAAGGCATATTAAACTCATTATCCAAGGCATATTCTTTACATGTTACCTACATTCTTATCTTTTTCATTGACCTTGGAGCATGAAAAAACACCATGGCATATTAAACTCATTATTCAAGGGTGATGCAATGGTAGCAATATTGGCCCTTCCCTTGGCATTACCATTTCTTCCTAACATGCAATTTTGTCGACTTCACTTGGCTAAAATGAGATTGAAATTGGATTCTTCTTTATTATTGTAGCATGATTCGATTCTCAAAATGTCATACATTAACTTTTATGTTTAGAGAAGGATTTATAAAATAATGCGCACCTTGTGGATGAAGCTAAAGGAATGTTGTGGCAGTTTCGTTCATTTAAATGCAACCATCACCAAGACATTGTAATAGAATAGTTCATAGCCTAGTTAATTTTTTTTCTGTTACGAGATATATATTTATATATTAGTTAAAGATTAAATATTAGTCTGTTGTCCCACATTGATGAATATACAATTGTATATTTATATATTAGTTAAAGATTTAAATGTATATGTAATACCAATTGTAACTCCTATATGTATTCTACTTTGGAGATTAATGAATATACAAGAAATTTTCAAATATTGTCATATATATTTTTGGTATTTTACCATGTTTAATTCAACTTGACATCAAAGCAGTTCGCTCATGGTGACCTGTGTGCTTTAATTTTGTGCCCACTTTTCTTAGTATTGTGCCCCCCCCCCCAAAAAAAGGTGAACAGTGCCAAAAAAGGTGAACAGTGCCATGCTATAGTACCTTGCTACAGTGTTGTGAACAGTGCATTGCTACAATGCCGAAACAGTGATTCTGCTACAGTGTTCTGGTAAATTGTCTTAATTCTGCTGCGTATCTTTTATGCCTTTATTTTTAGTGTTTTAGCTAAATGACTCAATATAATCATAGTGTTGTTATGCATCTTGGTGGAATAAACATATGGATAATTGATATTGGGGCCACTGATCATGTGACTGGTGATCCTAGAGTGTTTGATGAGTTACGTGACTTTGTTTGTGATCCATATATTACTAGTGCAAATGGAGCATTTTCCCCTATGAAGGGTGAATGCACTATCTCTGTCACCCCGTCTTTATCACTGGTCCATGCTTTACTTGTTCCTGATGTTAAGTGCAATCTTTTGTCGGTAGGAAAACTACTTGATACCTTATATTGTTCCACTCACTTCTACCCCACGTATTGTTATTTTCATGACATTCAAATATTGTTCCACTCACTTCTACCCCATGTATTGTTATTTTCATGACATTCAAACTCAGAAGATAGTTGGTCGTGGTAAAAGAATTGGGGGTTTGTACATCTTGACTATGGAGGATATTGTTGCTTCAGGTTCAAATAACCATCAAGTTTTAAGTGCTAAAGTGGATGAAAAACATCAAATTTGGTTGTGGCATGGTTGTTTAGGACATCCATCATTCAGTTATATAAAGCATCTATTTCCTTCTTTGTTTCGCACTTGGAGTGATTCAGAGTTCAAGTGTGAAACATGTGTCATGGCTAAGAGTCATCGTGCTTCCTTTCCCATAAGTGATTCTAAAGCTACTTTGCCATTTGATTTGATACATTTTGATGAGTGGGGTTCGACGAAGGTTATTTCTAATGGATTTTGTTAGTTTGTTACTTTTATTGATGATTGTACTCAATTAACTTGGGTGTTCATGATGAAGAATAAGAGTGATGTCTATTTACTTATTCAAGAATTTAGTGCAATGGTGTCTACTCAGTTTCAGACCAAAGTTAAGGTCTTCAGGTCTGATAACGAATTAGAATATGTGAATCACACTTTGGCATGCTTTTTCCGTGATCATGGTATTATTCACCAAACAACTAGTCCGTTTACACCCTAACAAAATGGTGTGTCCAAACGGAAGAATCATTAAATAATGGAGGTTACTCACTCATTGATGTTTGATAAATATGTTCCTAATCATTTATGGGGGCATGCTGTTTTGGCTGCTATGTACTTGATAAATCGTGTTCCAAGTACGGTTTCTGATTTTCAAACATCGTTTGATGTGCTACAAAAACATGTTTCTTCTATTTCTGTATCCAAACTTCCTTCGAAGGTATTTAGGTGTGTGGGCTATGTGCATGTCTACTTTCATCAGCGAAGTAAACTTGATGCTTGTGTTCTCCGATGTGTATTTATTGAATATGCTAACAATTGGAAAGGCTATAAGTGATATCATCATCCGACTCAGAAAACTTATATTACCATGGATGTCACATTCCATGAGGAAGTTCCGTATTTTGTGAAGCCCTCTTCCGACTCTCCACTTCAGAGGGAGAGGGAGAGAAGTACAGATTCGAATAGATGGTATGGATGATGTGTTATAGGCAGAGTTAGGGACGAAACTTGTTATGCTGTGTGATATTGACCAGTCAGCTATAAATGGCAATTGGTCAACTGTCATTCCCGAGATTATTTCTACTGACGACCCATCAGATGTGCCCAACGAGTTGCTTGTTGTTAGTATATTTGGCGAATTGCCCTTTGATGTCCAGTTGCCTGCTGCTGGTATGACTAATGAGTTACACGTTGATGGTTCATCCAGTGATGATTCTTTTAATGGTTTGGTACAAGATGGTGACACATGTTTATACCATATTTAGGGCATCCGTATTTAGATCTTGTACAAATACTCAGGGGACTTACATGTAATTATGTAATAAAGGAAGGGGCAAATATGTAATATGTAAGGAGCCCTTATTCTATAAAAGGACTCATCACCCTTACAATTAGGAGAGGCCAATTCTTAGGCCTTAAGCTCCCTCATCCTTTCACATCCCCTCTCACATTACAGAGGTTATCTCTCATTCAGAAATACATAATCAGTGTGGACGTAGCCCAAACCTTAGGGTGAACCACGATACAACTTGTGTTATTTACATTTCTTGCAGATTCACGGTCAGATTTACGTTGTTCCAAGACCTCCGGTTTTGTGCATCAACATTTGACGTTGTCTGTGGGAACGACACTTATTCTCACTCTCTTCAGCTTTGTCAAGCTCATTTCCACCATCTGTACACTCTCTTTTGACTAGGCATCCCTCTTCAACATGGGAAGCAAAGGAAGCCACAACACACAGAATGACACCCCTCTTGCACCTAGTACGAAGCAACGAAAGAAGGAAGGAAAGAGGGTTGCTCTTCAAGCTAAAGTCAATGAGCTAGAAGCTCAGAACAACAAGATAGCAATGAAGAATGAGGTCATCCAGGAGCAGTATGAGAAACTCTTTGAGATGCTCCACGAAACTAGGCGTACTCAAACACGCGAGCTCGTTGCCTCTGTAGACATCAATCATCATTTGGGTGCCCCCTAACACAGAGGGTCACTTTCCTTCAACATGGGTATCCTTGATGAAGAGTGAGCTTATCATCAAAACATTGATCAACATGAGACTTCTCTCAACCTAGCTGCTTCGACCCAAAGCAGGAGAAGTAGAGGAAGACACCTCCTTGCAGAAGGGTTGTAATGATCGAAAGCCGTTTATCGTGACTACTGAGACTTCCTAAAGCAACGTCGAGAGAATCCCCTCCACATATGCTCGAAGATCAATGACCCAAGGGTTTCTGAAAGACTCGGTCCCCTTCCATGACCCAGGTTAGCTGCTAATCTAGGGAAGGAACAACAGGTCCCAAAGGAACATGAAGGTATGAGGGACTCAGAGATGTTTCGACAAACATACCTTGGAAGTCAGTACGACTAGTCCAGGGAAAAATCACATGCTCTTGATCAAACCTAGGCCTGGCCCTCTTACAAAGAGGATCCTTGACACCCCTTCCAAGCAAAGACAAAACAGAAGCTTGGCTTGCAACTCTTTACTGGAAAGAAGGACCCGATTGAACACCTTAACCTTTTTTAGTCCACCATGGCATACCGGATGCACACCGACGAAGAGCAATGTCTTCTCTTCCCCTCTACCCTCTCTGGTAGAGCTCTAAACTAGTATTGCCGTCTTCCACCTGAGACGGTAAACTCATTTGAGGAATTGAGGAAACTGTTTGTTTCTCAACACATTTTCCAGACCGATCGCTTGCACTTTACGAATGACTTGTACACTATTCGCCAAAAGCCAGACGAGTCATTACGTATGTATGCTGGCCGCTTCAGCCATGAGTATTCCCTTTGTGCCGAGGTAGACGACAAGACTGCCCTCAAAGCCTTCACGGCAGGCCTACGTGACTATTTCTTTAAGTACATGATCAATGCCAACACTTGGAAGACTTACTCTGAGGTGATGGCACAAGCTTACAACCATGCCTTTGCCGAGGCAAGGATATATCAAGGGAAACCCCCCACAGCCACCCCTTATTAGCAAGTAGGGAGTGGAAGCCAGATCCAACCAAATGAGAAGACCTCGACCTTCCAAAAGGCAGCGATGCATCCCCTTGCCTTACTTAATACTTCGCCAAGTCAACAGACATATCAACCTCAGGGTAAAACGAAAGATTTCCATCCTCACCAGTCTCATTTTAGTAAAAGGAGTAACGGACTCTATCGCGATAACCAAGGGTATCGCCACGATAATGCCCGCCCCCCGGCAGTCAACACAGTGGGCCAAGCACGCGTTAGGATAGGCCCTACCTCGAGGTATGAGACATACACACCTTTGAACACCACATTATTGGCCATTTACCCTAGCATAGCACACCTAATACCTAAGCCAATGCCGAGGCAGTCGGGTTACAAGCCTACAAAGAACGCAGGCACATTTTGTTGCTACCACGAGCATAAGTGTATCACCCTTCGTGATCATATTGAAGCTTTGGCGCGTGAAGGAAAAATTGATCAATTCCTCCTTCACCCTTCAAGGGATAACCGTAACCAACGCCAAGTAAATGTGATATATTCCATAAGCGGCGGCACATCCATATCTGAATCTTCCAACAGAGCCATGAAAAACAGCGAACGAACTTTAAGGCTTGGTAACCAAGTGTTTCACGTGGAAGACATCAGGGGAAGCAAGTATCAAAAGCCTAACTGGGATCCAATATGTTTCTACCCTGAGGAAGAAAAAGGTATCATATACCCTCACAATGCCCCACTGATCGTGGAAGCTCACATAGCCAACTTTGAAGTATGACGAATCCTGGTAAACACAGGGGTTTTGGTCAATATCATGTTTGCTGAAGTTTTCAGGGCACTTAATGTAGCTGAACACTTGCTCGATCGCTCGATTTTTCCTCTGATAAGCTTTTCTGGTGATATCGTGCAACCTTTGGGGAGTATACACTTACCTTTCACAATTGGTACATGCCCTTATACAGCTACCATTACCACTAACTTCCTGGTGATTGATTGCCTAACGGCATACAATGTCATCTTGGGACGCACATGCATCAATGATCTCAGGGCCATGGTATCCACACATATGTTGTTGATGAAATTTCCAACCCCCTATGGCATTGGTTACATCAGAGGAGATCAACTTAGTGCACGATCATGTTACAACACTTCGGTCAAGCAACAGCACATGCATATGCCCAAGGAAACCCTTTCTATACATGACCAAGTCACAAAGACCAGCCCAGACGAAGCCAACTTGGATCTTCACGGTGGCAACAGTCAACCCGACAATCCTCGAGATGACTCTTTCACCTAGCAAGCACAACTCGCTGAAGAGTTGGAGAAGGTCTCTATCTCAAAAGATTATCCGGATCACATGGTGAAGATTGGCACCACCTTGTCACCACCTATTCGGTTGGCATTAATCTCTTTTTTGTAAGAGAACACTGAGGCATTCGCCTGGTCATACGAGATGCCAAGCATCTCTCCCGATATCATCTGTCATCGCTTAAGTATTGACCCCAAGACCAAGCCAGTGAGACAGAAGCGAAGATCCTATAACGCTGAACGGTACGAGGCAATAAAGGCAGAAGTTGAAAAACTCAAAGGCATAGGCTTCATCTGTGAAGTCAATTATCCAACGTGGGTAGCAAATGTTGTCCTTGTTAAGAAGAATCTGACCAAGGAAAGTCTCCTGCTCCAAAAGGTATTGTGGAGAATGTGTGTCGATTACACCGACCTAAACAAAGAATGCCCAAAGGATAGCTTTCCTCTTTCTCTCATAGACAGACTTATAGACTATACGGCAGGGTGTGAACTCCTGAGCTTCATGGATGCTTACTTAGGATACAACCAAATCCTCATGAACCCTCCGGACCAAGAACACACAACCTTCACTACTGACAGAGGACTATATTGTTATAAAGTCATGCCCTTCGGCCTAAAGAATGCATGAGTGACTTATCAGAGACTGGTCAGTTCAATGTTTTTCGAACAGATTGGGAAGAGCATAGAAGTTTACGTTGATGATATGCTAGTCAAGAGAAAACATGCTGACCAACACATCACCAACCCATCTGAAACTTTCACCATTCTGAAAAGGTATCGAATGAGGTTAAACCCTAACAAATGTGCCTTCGGCGTAGGCTTTGGTAAATTCTTAGGCTTCATGATAAGCCAACGAGGCATTGAGGCTAATCCCAAAAAGATCAAAGCAATCCTCAACATGAAGCAACCGGTAACTTCAAAAGACATCCAAAGCCTTGCTGGCAAGATGACAGCCTTAACTAGGTTCATCTCTAGGGCCAAAGACAGATGTGCTCATTTCTTCAAAGCACTTAAGGGAAGTAAAAAGTACATTACATAGACTGATGAATGTGCTGAGGCATTCAAGAATGTCAAAGACTACATGAGTAAAGCCCCTCTGCTCTCAAAACTTGAGGTTGGTGACACTTTCATTATATATCTGTTCGGTATCGGCTTCAGCAGTAAGTTCCGTTCTCATTCGAAAGGATGGTAATGTCGAACGGCCTGTCTACTACCCTAGCAAGGCCTTACAAAATACGGAGACACGATACTCTAACATTGAGAAATTGGCTTTAGCATTGGTCATGTCTGCTCGAAAACTTCGGCCTTACTTCCAAGCACACTCCATCATTGTGCTTACTAATCATCCTCTTCGACAGATACTCCAAATTCCTGACACTTCTGGGCGAATGATCAAATGGGCAATAGCATTGGGTGAGTTTGACATATCCTACCAACCAAAGCCAGCTGACAAGGGCCAAGCAGTGGCAGACTTCATCGCCGACTTCACATATCATGTTGACATTGTTTCTACGCCTAAAGAAGTGGTTTTATTACCCTTGGAAGCTCATAAAATAGAACCAACAGCCCCAACATGGAGTCTATATGTTGATGGCTCGTCCAACCAACAGGGTTGTGGAGCAGGACTAGTCCTTACGACCCTTGACAAAATGGCGATGAAGTATGTTTTTCGTTTCAAATTCAAGGCATTGAATAATGAGGCCAAATATGAAGCCCTCATAGCAGGCTTACGTTTGGCCAAACACCTTGGGGTTAAACGAATTGATATCTTCAGTGACTCCCAATTGGTGGTTAACCAGGTCACCAACAACTTTGGCGCTAAGGATAGTTCCATGGCAGCATATCTGGCACAAATACAATTGTTGCTTAAGCATTTCCACTACTAGATCACCCAAATTCCTCGAGCAGTAACCAGTCATGCAAATGCTTTGGCTCGCCTCGCCTCAGCGGTGGAAGACAAGATTGGGAGAAAAATTCAAGTCGAATTGTTGGTAGCACCAAGCACCATGGCTGCGAAAGTGTGTAACTTACAACAGGGAGATAGTTGGATTATCCCAATTTATAGATTTCTTGCTCATGGCACCCTTCCAAATGACAAAGTCCAAGCTAAGCAGATTCGATACAAGGCTGTCCGTTACTTAATCATTAATGACCAACTCTACAAGCGGGGTTTTAACCTACCATACTTAAGATGCCTTACGCCTGCAGAGGCGGAAACTGTCATTCCGGAAATACATGAAGGAGTCTGCGGAGATCATGCTGGATCTCGATCCCTAGCACACAAGGCTTTTCTCCAAGGATATTACTGGCCAACACTCAACCAAGATGCCATCAGAATATCACGCTCATGTGATAAGTGTCAACGCTACGTAACTATTCCTCACTCTCATCCCGAGCCGCTCACTCCTATGATCAGCCCTTGGCCCTTCGCCCAATAGGGACTTGATTTGATCGGCCCAATGCATGCAGGGAAGGGCAAGGTTCGCTATACAATCGTTGCAGTTGAATACTTCACAATGTGGGCTGAAGTAGAACCCTTGGCAACCATTACTGAGGTAAAAATAGAATACTTCGTATAGAAGAACATCCTTTGCAGATTCGGCATTCCCAATGTTATAGTCACTGACAACAGGCGACGGTTCGACAACAATAAGTTCAGGATGTTCTGCTCTAAGTTCAACATCAACTTATGTTTTGCCTCCCCAGCTCATCCCCAGTGTAATGGACAAGTTGAAGCCATCAACAAAATAATCAAGCGAACTTTGAAAACCAACTTGGACAAGGCTAAAGGTTTTGGCCAGAATTTGTACCCTAAGTTCTTTGGCCATACTGCACTTCGTATTGGACATCAATAAGAGAAACCCCGTTCTCACTTGCCGTTGGTACAGAGGTAGTTGTCCCAATTGAGCTTGAGCAAGCAACGTTCCAAGTCCAGAACTATGTGCAAAGAGAAAATGACAAACAACTTACCTTCAACTTAGATCTAGTCGAGGAACACAGAAACCAGGCTCACTTGAGGAATGTTGCCTACAAGCATCGCATTTCCAACTACTATGACTCAAGGGTCAAACCTCGTTCTTTCAAAGTGGGGGACTAGGTATTGAAGAGAAGATTACTCTACGACAGAGTCCCGAGTGAAGGAACACTTAGTCCAAACTGGGATGGACAGTTTGAAGTTGTTAGCATCAGTCGCTCTGGCTCCTACAAACTTAGAAGCTCCGATGGCAAGACCCTTGGCCATCCATGGAACGCTGATCACTTGAAGTACTATCACAAGTAAACTCACATTGTACAAGTGTTAAGCTTCAGCCATTCGACATCCTATGTAACGAATACTATTTGGCACGAATTCAATAAAGAGGTGATCTAGACAACTCGGTCCTAATCCTCTTACATTCCTAGCAATGAAACACTCGGGTTCAAAGCTTCAACATGAATGCTTCCAACATGAAACAAAGTCTAAGTATATGTCAACAAAACTATACAAATAAACGAACCGCTTCACAATATATTCGTTCAATCATACATTCCAACACATTCATACATAAGCCAACTGTGCTTTGAAAGGGTTCAACATACTTTGTGTCATTCGATACTTGTTACAATGTGCCTAGACACCTTACCCTTATTTTCACCAACCAGGTGATGAAATGTGAAGAAGGAACTCATCTTCATGCCACCAACCAGGTGATGAAATGTACAACCCGTACTCTCCTTCATGCCACCAACCAGATGATGAAATGTATAACCCGTACTCTAATATAATTTGGCAACTTGCTATTCATGCCACCAACCAGGTGAAGAAGGAACTCATCCTCGTGCCACCAAACAGGTGATGAAATGTGATGAAAGGTGATGAAGGAACTCACCTTCGTACCACCAACCAAGTGATGAAAGCAACTCACCATTCATTCCACCTACCAGAAAACAAGTGGTACAACTTGTGCATGTGGACTCCTAGCATTCACAAATAATAAAAAACCCTCAAGTTTGACAACTCAACTAGGGGAGCACTTATGCCCAACAAGAATTATAGTCACCAACAAAGTGTTATTGCAAGCCAACAACAACTTTAGTGCATAGCATACGAAGATCAAGCTATTCAGCCCTCTTGCATCTGCTTTAGACATTTCCCTTCTGTAACAATGCAAACACCACAACTCGTACAAAAGCTTCATACACTCTTGATCAAGACAGTGTGAAGCAAAACCAATTTATGGTGCCAACAAGAGCTTCATCAATGGAGGGCAACCACAATTCTCAAAAGCTTCACACTCTTGATCAAGACAGTGTGAAGCAAAACCAATTTATGGTGCCAACAAGAGCTTCATCAATGGAGGGCAACCATAATTCTCAAAAGCTTCACACACTTTTAATCAAGACAGTGTGAAACAAAACTAATTTATGTTGCCAACAAAAGCTTCATCAATGGAGGACAACCATAAATGTCAAAAGCTTCACACATTCTTGGTCAAGACAGTGTAAAGCAAAACTAATTTATGGTGCCAACAAGAGCTTCATCAAAGGAGTTCAACCACAATCCTCAAAAGCTTCACACACTCTTGATCAAGACAGTGTGAAGCAAAACCAATTTATAGTGCCAACAAGAGCTTCATCAAAGGAGTTCAACCATAATCCTCAAAAGCTTCACACACTCATGATCAAGACAATGTGAAGCAAAACTAATTTATGGTGCCAACAAGAGCTTCATCAAAGGAGTTCAACCATAATCCTCAAAAGCTTCACACACTCTTGATCAAGATAGTGTGAAGCAAAACCAATTTATGGTTGCAATAAGAGCTTCATCAAAGGAGTTCAACCACAATTCTCAAAAGCTTCGTACACTCTTGATCAAGACAGTGTGAAGCAAAACCGACAACCACAATTCTCAAAAGCTTCACACACACTTGATCAAGACAGTGTGAAGCAAAACAAATTTATGGTGCCAACAAAAACTTCATCGATAAAGGACAACTACAACTCATAGAAAGCTTCACATACTCTTGATCAAGACTGTTTGAAGCAAATTCAATTTATATGGTTCATCCAAACCTTCGACTACTACAAGGTGTGGCTTGCATCACAATCTCTTGCTCAACAGTGTGGAAGCAAAATTTGTATATGTTGTCTCTCCCACGTTTTCAAATTTCTAGTTTCCCAAAAAAAAATAAAATGGGAAATTCAACAAAGCTTCATCAATGGAGGACAACTATAAATTCTCAAAAGTTTCACAATATGTTGATCAAGATAGTGTGAATCAAAATCAATTCATGGTACCCAATAAAAGCTTCAACTCCAAAGCTTCACTTACAAAGCTTCAACTCCAAAGCTTCTCCTACAAAAGCTTCACCACAAAAGCTTCACCAACAAAAACTTCATCAATGGAAGACAACTACAAATTCTCAAAAGCTTCACACTATCTTGATCAAGATAGTGTGAAGAAAAATCAATTCATGGTACCCAACAAAAGCTTCAACTCCAAAGCTTCACCAACAAAAGTTTCATCAATGGAGGACAACTACAAATTCTCAAAAGCTTCACACTATCTTGATTAAGATAGTGTGAAGCAAAATCAATTCATGGTACCCAACAAAAGCTTCACCTATAAATCTTCAACTTCAAAGCTTCACCTATAAAGCTTCAACTTCAAAGCTTCATCTACAAAGCTTCAACTCCAAAGCTTCACCTACAAAAGCTTCACCCACAATAGCTTCACTTACAAAAGCTTCACCCACAATAGCTTCACCTACAAAAGCTTCACCCATAAAAGCTTCACCCACCACAAAAGCTTCACCTACAAAAGCTTCACCCACAATAGTTTTACCTACAAAAGCTTCACCCATAAAAGTTTCACCAACAAAAGCTTCACCCACCATAAAAGCTTCACCCACAAAAGCTTCATCCACCACAAAAGCTTCACCCGTAAAAGCTTCACCTACAAAAGCTTCACCCACAAAAGCTTCACCCATAAAAGCTTCACCAACAAAAGCTTCACCTACAAAAGCTTCAACACAAAAGCTTCAACACAAAAGCTTCACCCACAAAAGCTTCACCCATAAAAGCTTCAACACAAAAGCTTCACCTACAAAGCTTCACACTATCTTGATCAAGATAGTGTGAAGCAAAATCAATTTATGGTGCCTAACAAAGCTTCACCAACAAAAGCTTCACCCACAAAAGCTTCACCGACCACAAAAGCTTCACCTACAAAAGCTTCACCCATAAAAGCTTCACCAACAAAAGCTTCACCCACAAAGCTTCTTCCACCATAAAAGCTTCACCCACAAAAGCTTCCCCCACCACAAAAGCTTCCCCTACAAAAGCTTCCCTCACCACAAAAACATCACCCACAAAAGCTTCACCTACAAAGCTTCAACACAAAAGTTTCACCTACAAAAGCTTCACACTATCTTGATCAAGATAATGTGAAGCAAAATCAATTCATAATACCCAACAAAGCTTCAACATCAAAGCTTCACCTACAAAGCTTCACCTGTAAAGCTTAAAAAATATATATATATATATATTTTTTTTTTTCAGAAATTCAAAAATTCAAAAATTCGAAAAAAAAATAAAAATTTTGCCCAGGCTTCCTCTTCTTTGGGCCTAACAACTTTCATAACAAATATATATGAAGGAGGAGTTTTGGGCTACCACTTAGAAAGGAAATGCCTCATTCGTCAACTCCCTCAATCGGAGACTTAGGAGACTCCTACCATATGCTACTGCACCTTGATACTAAGAAGCCTCACGACCACTCAATGACTTGGATTTTTCAAGTCTCCAACCGAGAAGTTTTCCTCACTCAGGAAATTAAGGGAGCACTACCTCAACATATATGCTTCACTCTCAGGCAGACCTGCGAATAAAAAAAATGCTCCATCCTCCACAGCCAGGCAGACTCCTATATATGTCGACATCCATCCTCCACAGCCAGGCAGACCTGCGAATAAAAAAAATGCTCAACTTTTCTTCACATCCGAGAGGGCACTCTCAGCAGAGTCTCTCGAAATACTCAACTTCTTTTTCTCCCGACAATACCTTTGCAAACAAGCCACACTAGAGCAAGAATATCTCATATCATCAAGATTAAAAGCAAGAGTATCCCATATCATGTTTTTTCCCTGTCTTTTCCTTTGGCGTTGTTCTTACCTGCAAGACAAAGAGAAAGAGAGCAATCAGTCAGCACTTGGAATCAAGCTTCCAGTCAAGAACTGACTGCTTAGAACCACTTGCCTGATTACTTACCTTTCATTGCTATTGAATACTCATATTCAACATCTTATGCTTCCAGAGAAGATACCACATCTGCCTGAGGAACATATAGGGTAAGTGAAAAGGATACAAGAAGGCATGTAGAGACAAACGTAACAGAACGCATGCCGATACATCCACTACTTTGTCAACAACAAAAGTATCCCATATCATCAGGGTCGAACGTACTCTAGATTTGATGGACTTGTTTTAACCCTTAAATTCTTGAGTCGGCCTTATACTCTTAAGGAAATCAGAAAACCCTCCAGCACAGTTCAAGAATAAGCCTGTGGAAAGTTACTTCTTCAAAAGCAAAAGTATCTCATATCATTTCTTCTCCATTTGCTTCTCCTTATCCTTGTTTCTGTTTACGACACAAGGAGAAGGAGAACAATCAACCGAAAGGCGAAGTCGAACCTCTAATCTGGGTTGCTTGCTTGGAAGTCTGATTGCTTACCTTGTCTGTTACCTCTTTCGGAAAATCTCCTAACTCGGCGACTTGGGGAACTCCTACTATAGGGTTTGTATCGCACTTGACCAAGGCCAAAACTACAAGTAAGCTTCAAGTGAAATTGATACATTACCTTGTGCATCTTCATCGGTTAAAGATACCACCTATGGATGAAGAAAAAGTACTTCCAAAGAAGATGCCACATCTACATATAAGACAGATAAGGCAAGTGAAAATGATACCACACTTTGGTACTTAGAAGTTTTGTGATTACTCAATGGCTTGGATCTTGCAAGTCCCCAACCGAGGAGTTTCCCTTACTCGGGAACTTAGGGGAGCACTGTTTGTACCATACTTGACCAATCCTAAAATTACTGAGCACCGATCAACGTTATACCGTCAAGGATCCAGAAGAGTTTCCCTCCAACCAGGAGGCCAATCACAGCGCAACACGTGTCGACATCAGAAGCCAATCATAGCGCGACACGTGTCAACATCAGAAGCCAATCACAACACAACACGTGTCAATGTCAGAATGAAACTAGAAATTCTCTTCTATAAATAGAGATCATTCTCTCACAATATTTCCTAATGTCATTTGTACTAAATCATTCATGAGCATCATTCATGACAATCATACATAAACATTCATAACCATCATTCATGTCAACATTCATGAGCATCACTCATGTTAACATTCATGAGCATCACTCATGACAACATCCATGAACATCACTCATGTCAATCAACATTTTTTATGCACAAAATCAGCGAGGACTTTGGTACAACAGAAAGTATTAGTTTGTGACCTTCGCTAGATTGCTCCGGTCATTAGTGTAGATAAGTAAGTAAATGGATAGGGACAGGGAAGCAAACATGAGATGTACGTGGTTCACCCAGATTGGCTATGTCCACGGAGTAGAGGAGTTCTCATTAATTGTGAAGGGTTTACACAAGTACATAGGTTCAAGCTCTCATTTAGTGAGTACTAGTGAATGATTTAGTACAAATGACATTAGGAAATATTGTGCGAGAATGATCTCTATTTATAGAAGAGAGTTTCTAGTTTCATTCTGACATTGACACGTGTCGTGTTGTGATTGGTTTATGATGTAGACACATGTCGCGTTATGATTGGCTTCTGATGTCGACACATGTCGCTTTGTGATTGGCCTCTTGGTTGGAGGGAAACTCTTATGGGTCTTTGACGGTATAACGTTGACCAGTGCTTAGTAGTTTCGGGATTGGTCAAGTATGGTACAAACAGTGCTCCCCTAAGTTCTCGAGTGAGGGAAGTTCCTCGGATGGGGACTTGCAAGATCCAAGCCATTGAGTAATCATGAAACTTTTAAGTACCGAAGTGTGGTATCATTTTCACTTACCTTATCTGTCTCATATGTAGATGTGGCATCTTTGCTGGAAGTACTTTTCCTCTATCCAGGGGTGGTATCTTTAACCGATGAAGATGCATAACGTAATGTATCAATTTTACTTGAAGCTTACTTGTAGTTTCGGGCTTGGTCAAGTGCGATACAAACCCTATAGTATGAGTACCCCAAGTCGACGAGCTAGGAGATTTGCCGAATGAGGTAACAGACAAGGTAAGCAATCAGACTTCCAAGCAAGCAACCTGGATCAGAGGTTCGACTTTGGCTTCCGGTTGATTGTTCTTCTTCTCCTTGTGTCGTAAATAGCAACAAGGATAAAGAGAAACAAATGGAGAAGAGATGATATGAGATACTTTTTCTTTTGAAGAAGTAACTTTCCACAGGGTTATTCTTGAACTGGGCTGGAGGGTTTTCTGGTTTCCTCTAGAGTATAAGGCCGACTCGAGAATTTGAGGGTCAAAACAAGTCCATCAAATCTAGAGTACGTTCGACCCTGATGATATGGGATACTTTTCCTATTGACAAAGTAGTGGATGTATCGGCACGTGTTCTGTTACGCTTGTCTCCACATGCTTCCTTATATCCTTCTCACTTGCCCTATCTATTCCTCAAAGAGATGTGGCATATTCGCTGGAAGCATAAAATGTTGAAGATGAGTACTCGAGAGCAATGCCAGATAAGTAATTAGGCAAAGGGTTTCAGGCAGTCAGTTCCTGACTGGAAGCTTGATTCCAAGTGCTGACTGATTGCTCGCTTTCTCTTTGTCTTGCAGGTAAGAACAAGGCCAAAGGAAAAGATAGGGAAAAAGCATGATATGGGATACTCTTGCTTTTAACCCTAATGATATTAGATACTCTTACTCTGGTGTGGCTTGTTTGCAGAGGTATTATCAGGAGGAAAAGAAGCTGAGTATTTCGAGAAACTCTGTTGAGAGTGCCCTCTCGGATGTGAAGAAAAGTTGAGCATTTTTTTTATTTGCAGGTCTGCCTGGCTGTGGAGGATGAAGGTCGACATATATAGGAGTCTCCCTAACAACAAGTAGTAGTGTTATTCCTTTACCATTCTTGGTCATAGCAATGTAGTGGGAGCTGCAAGCTTCACGTGTTTTAACTTTGTCAGAGCACTTTGAAAAAGTGGTTTGTGGTATCTGGAAAGCTGATGTTGCGTGTGAAGATTGGAGACAAGCTTTATCCAAGGAAATCTGGCTCTTGAAGTTGGAGAGCGGTGCCTCTTTGGTTTTCGAACAAGCAATCCTGTCGGGGATCTGGCTCTCGAGATTTAGAGAACGGTGCCTCTTCGATTTTTTAGAAAGCAATGATGTTAGGAGTCTGACTCTTGAGATTCAGAGAGCAGTGTCTCTTCGATTTTTTAGAAAGTAATCATGTTAGAAGTCTGACTCTCGAGATTCAGAGGGCGGTGCCTCTTCAATTTTTTTGCACGTAATCTTGTTGGGAATCTGGCTCTTGAGATTCGGAGAACAGTGTCTCTTCAATTTTTGAGAAAGTAATCATGTTGGGAGTCTGGCTCTCAAGATTCGGAGGGCGGTGCCTCTTCGATTTTTGAGCACGTAATCCTGTTGAGAGTCTGGCTTTTGAGATTCCGAGAGCTATGCCTCTTCGATTTTTGAGCAAGCAATCTTGTTGGGAGTGTTTTTTTTAATGTGAGTAAAGGTTGGGCATTTTTACCAGTCTGCCTTGCCACAGAGCACGGAGGTTGACAAACATTGGGACTTTCTAGTTATCAAGCAGTGGTGCTGTTCCTTTATATGTCTAAACTTTGTCAGAGATATTTGACAAAGTTATATGTGGTACCCGAGGAGCTGATGTTGCGTGTGGAAAGTGGTGCCTCTTCAGAATCCGAAGAGTGGTGCCTTTTCAATTTTTGAACCAACGACCCTGTTGCCGTTTCTTTTATAAGGGCACCAATTGTGTGCAAGAAGTACATTCAGAGAGTTATTGCTTGTAGGAATTTTCCCCTTACTATAGAGATTTATTGCACCTCATTTTTCCTTCATCATTTATGAGAATATCTAGCCCATCTGACCGTCGTTTTGACTTGAACTTTGGTGAAGAGGCAGCCATGCCTTCTCAAGACAACATATGGCGCTCATCATTCTTATCCCCTACTGGTCTTCTTACCGTTGGGGACTCTATGATGAAGAATGATATGACTGCTGCGGTGATGGCTAGGAACCTTCTCACTCCCAAAGATAACAGACTACTTTCCAAACGGTCTGATGAGTTGGCTGTTAAGGATTCTCTAGCTCTCAGTGTTCAGTGTACAGGTTCTGTGTCTAATATGGCCCAACGCCTATTTGCTCAAACCCGCCAAGTTGAATCATTGGCTACTGAAGTGATAAGTCTCAAACAAGAGATCAGAAGGCTCAAGCATGAGAATAAACAGTTGCACAGGCTTGCACATGACTATGCTACAAACATGAAGATGAAGCTCGACCAGCTGCAGGAATCTGATGGTCAGATTTTACTTGATCATTAGAGGTTTGTGGGTTTGTTCCAAAGACATTTATTGCCTTCATCTTCTAGGGTTGTACCTTGTAATGAAGCTCTAAATGATCAACCTTCGGTGCCTCCTCCTTTTGGGGTTCTGCCTAGTACTGAGGCTCCGAATAATCACCCTCTGGTGCCTCCTCTTTCTGGGGCTCTTCCGACTACTGAGACTTCTCCTGAGTAACTTATCGGAGATATCAATAAACAAGCTTTGCTTCATTTCAACGTATTGTGTTAAATACACCAAGGCCTTCTTCACTAAGTTCTTTGAATTTTTCCTTTTGTTGAAGCTTGTATGTTGAAGCTTTGAGAGTGAAGCATATATGTTAAGGTAGTGCTCCCTTAATTTCCCGAGTGAGGAAAACTTCTCATTTGGAGACTTGAAAAATCCAAGTCACTGAGTAGTCGTGAGACTTCTGAGTATCAAGGTGCAGTAGCATATGGTAGGAGTCCCCCAAGTCTTTGGTCGAGGGAGTTGACGAATGAGGCATTTCCTTTCTAAGTGGTAGCCTAAAACTCCTTCTTCATATATATTTGTTATGAAAGTTGTTAGGCCCAAAGAAAAGGAGGCCTAGGCAAATTTTTTTTTTTTCGAATTTCTGAATTTTTGAATTTTCGAATTTCCGAAAAAAAAAAATATATATATATTAAAGCTTTGTAGGTGAAGCTTTGAGGTTGAAGCTTTGTTGGGTACCATGAATTTATTTTGCTTCACACTATCTTGATCAAGATAGTGTGAAGCTTTTGTAGGTGAAGTTTTGAGGTTGAAGCTTTGTTGGGTACCATGAATTTATTTTGCTTCACACTATCTTGATCAAGATAGTGTGAAGCTTTTGTAGGTGAAGCTTTTGTGTTGAAGCTTTGTAGGTGAAGCTTTTGTGGGTGAAGCTTTTGTGGTGGGTGAAGCTTTTGTGGCGGGGGAAGCTTTTATGGGTGAAGCTTTTGTGGGGGAAGCTTTTGTGGGTGAAGCGTTTGTTGGTGAAGCTTTTGTAGGTGAAGCTTTTGTGGTGGGTGAAGCTTTTGTGGTGGGTGAAGCTTTTGTGGGTGAAGCTTTTGTTGGTGAAGCTTTGGTGGGTGAAGCTTTTGTGGTGGGTGAAGCTTTTGTGGGTGAAGCTTTTGTTGGTGAAGCTTTTATGGGTGAAGCTTTTATGGGTGAAGCTTTTGTAGGTGAAGCTTTTATGGGTGAAGCTTTGTTGGTGAAGCTTTTATGGGTGAAGCTTTTGTAGGTGAAACTTTTGTGGTGAGTGAAGCTTTTATGGCTTAAGCTTTTGTAGGTGAAGCTTTTGTTGATGAAGCTTTTATGGGTGAAGTTTTTGTAGGTGAAGCTTTTATAGATGAAGTTTTTGTTGGTGAAGCTTTTATGGGTGAAGCTTTTGTAGATGAAGCTATTATGGGTGAAGCTTTTGTTGGGTACCATGAATTGATTTTGCTTCACACTATCTTGATCAAGATAGTGTGAAGCTTTTGAAAATTTGTAGTTGTCCTCCATTGATGAAGCTTTTGTTGGTGAAGCTTTTGTGGTGAAGCTTTGTTAGGTACCACGAATTGATTTTGCTTCACACTATCTTGATCAAGATAGTGTGAGGCTTTTGAGAATTTGTAGTTGTCCTCCATTGATTAAGTTTTGTTGAATTTCCCTTTTGTTTTTTTGGGAAACTAGAAATTTGAAAATGTAGGAGAGACATCATATACAAATTTTACTTCCACATTGTTGAGCAAAAGATTGTGATGCAAGCCACATCTTGTAATAGTCAAAGGTTTGGATGAACCATATAAATTGAATTTGCTTCGAACAATCTTGAATTTGCTTCGAAGGTTTGAGAATTGTAGTTGCCCTTCATTGATGAAGCTTTTGTTGGCACAATAAATTGGTTTTGCTTCATACTGTCTTGATCAAGAGTGTGTGAAGCTTTTGAGAATTATGGTTGCCCTCCATTGATGAAGCTCTTGTTGGCACCATAAATTAGTTTTGCTTCACACCGTCTTGATCAAGAATGTGTGAAGCTTTTGAGAATTGTGGTTGAACTCCTTTGATGAAGCTCTTGTTGGCACCATAAATTGGTTTTGTTTCACATTGTCTTGATCAAGAGTGTGCGAAATTTTTGAGAATTATGGTTGCCCTCCATTGATGAAGCTCTTGTTGGCACCATAAATTGGTTTTGCTTCACATTATCTTGATCAATAGTGTGTGAAGCTTTTGAGAATTATGGTTTAACTCCTTTGATGAAGTTTTTGTTGGCACCATAAATTGGTTTTGCTTCACACTGTCTTGATCAAGAGTGTGTGAAGCTTTTGAGAATTGTGGTTGCCCTCCATTGATGAAGCTCTTATTGGCACCATAAATTGGTTTTGTTTCACACTGTCATGATCAAGAGTGTGTGAAGTTTTCTATGAGTTGTAGTGTTCGCATTGTTACAGAGGGGAAATGTCTAAAGCAGATGCAAGAGGGCTGAATAGCTTGATCTTCGTATGCCATGCACTGAAGTTGTTGTTGGCTTGTAATAAGACTTTGTTGGTGACTATAACTTTTGTTAGGCATAAGTGCTCTCCTAGTTGAGTTGTCAAGCTTGAGGGTTTTTTATTATTTGTGAATGTTAGGAGTTCACATGTACAAATTGTACCACTCATCTTCTAGTAGGTGGTGAGTTGCTTTCATCACTTGGTTGGTGGTATGAAGGTTAGTTCCTTCATCACCTTTCATCACATTTCATAACCTAGTTGGTGGCACGAGGATGAGTTCCTTCTTCACTTGGTTGGTGGCATGAATGGAAAGTTGCCAAATGATATTAGAGTACGGGTTGTACATTTCATCACTTGTTTGATGGCAGGAAGGAGAGTACGGGTTGTACATTTCATCACCTGGTTGGTGGCATAAAGATGAGTTCCTTCTTCACATGGTTGGTGGCATGAGTGGCAAGTTGCCAAATGATATTAGAGTACTGGTTGTAAATTTCATCACCTGGTTGGTGGCATGAATGAGAGTACGGGTTGTACATTTCATCACCTAGTTTGTGGCATGAAGATGAGTTCCTTCTTCACCTGGTTGGTGGCATGAGTGGCAAGTTGCCAAATGATATTAGAGTACGGGTTGTACATTTCATCACCTGGTTGGTAGCATGAATGAGAGTACGGGTTGTACATTTCATCACATGGTTAGTGGCACGAAGATGAGTTCCTTCTTCACTTGGTTGGTGGCATGAGTGGCAAGTTGCTAAATGATATTAGAGTACAGGTTGTACATTTCATCACCTGGTTGGGGGCATGAAAATGAGTTCCTTCTTCACCTGGTTGGTGGCATGAGTGGCAAGTTGCCAAATGATATTAGAGTACGAGTTTTACATTTCATCACCTGGTTAGTGGCATGAAGGAGAGTACGGGTTGTACATTTCATCACCTGGTTGGTGGCATAAAGATGAGTTCCTTTTTCACATTTCATCACCTGGTTGGTGAGAATAAGGGCAAGGTGTCGAGGTACATTGTAGCAAGTGTCGAAGACATAAAGTGTGTTGAACCTTTTCGAAGGACAGTTGGCTTATGTATGGATGTGTTGGAATGTATGATGTTTATGTATGAATGTGTTGTATGATGTTTATGTATGAATGTGTTGGAATGTATAATGTTTATGTTCATTGATATGAGTGATGCTTATGAATATTTTGCTATGCATGAAATGATCCATGTTTTTGATATGTGAACCATGTTAGTTGTAACACTTAGTATCACATAATTTGTGTCAAAGTACGCATGTTGAAGCTCTGAGTTGGAGTATAAGGGTAGGGCAGCGTAGATCAAGTGTTCCAGTGCTAGGAACGCAAAAGACTCAGAAGAAGTTGTCTGATTTCCCCCTTCTTTAAATATTTGCTGAATGGCTTGTGTGACAAAAGATCTCAAGCGGTTAAGAGTCAAAAAATTTGTAATGTGTATGCTTTCTTATAATATCATTTCTTTCAGTACCTAGTCCTCCACTTTGAAAGAGTGAGGCTTGGCCCCTTAGTCATAATAGTCGACGGTACGTTCACCCTTAGTTGTCTTGATACGAACTTTTATCCCTCTTGTTGTAATGGGTTTGCTGAGAGTAAAAATCATTCCTCTTACCAAAAGACAGATATGTTTGGTGACTTAGCGAGTAGCTAAATGAGGCAGAAGATGATGCAATGGGTTTCTGAATGGCCAATATCTCCTCACTTGGTAAAACTTGACTTCCACTTCCCATTTGTTGATAGGGGTTAACCATATGGGGGTTCCTTTGGTATGTCTATACTTCGGCATAAGCATGGTTGTAAGCCTGTGCCATCACCTCAGAGTAAGTCCTCCAAGAGTTGGCATTGATCATATACTTGAAGAAACAATCACTTAAGCTTGCCATAAAGGCCTTGAGGGCGGTTGTCATCTGCCTCAGCATAGCGAGAATACTCATAGCTGAAACGATCGGCATACTCTCGTAGTGACTCAGCTCCTGGCGAATAGTGTACAAGTCATCTACAGAATGCAAGCGATCGGTCTGGAAGATGTGTTGAGAGACAAACAGGTTCCTTAGTTCCTCAAATGAGTCTACTGTCTCAGGTGGAAGACGGCAATACCAGTTTAGAGTTCCACCAGAGAGGATGGAGGGGAAGATAAGACATCGTCCTTCGTCGGTGTGCATCCGATATGCCATGGTGGACTTAAAGAGGTTCAGGTGTTCAATTGGGTCATCCCTTCCAGTATAGAGTTGTAAACCAAGCTTTTGTTTTATCTTTGCTTGAAGGGGGGTGTCGAGGATCCTCCTTGTGAGAAGGCTAGGCCTGGGTTGGTTCCAGTCAGGTATCTCGGCCTGATGTTCGGCCTTTAACTTGTTTACTTCCTCAAGGAGCAGTAGGACAAGGGGGTCCTAAGTGGAGTCATGTACCATTGGGATTTTCTTTTGTAAGTCTCTATCACCTCTTGGAAGTAGGAAAGTTTGAGCAAGGGCGTGTGATTTTTTCTTGAACTCGTTGTACTGACTTCTAGGGCGAGTCTGTCGGAATACCTCAGAGTCTCCTGTACCTTCATGTTTCTCTGGGACCAGTCGTTCCTTCCCTAGATTGGCAACTGGCCTGGGTCGTGGGAGGGGACCGAGTCTTTCAGAAACCCTTGGGTTATTGATCTAAGAGCATATATGGAGGAAGTCTCGGCAGTCATGATAAACGGTTTTCGATCATTCCAACCCTTCTGCAATGAGGTGTCTTCCTCCACTTCTCCTGCTTCGTGTCGAAGCAGCTAGGTTGAGAGAAGTCTCATGTTGATCAATGTTTTGATGATTAGCTTGCTTCTCATTAGGGATACCCATGTCGAAGGAAGGTGACCCTTCGTGTTAGGGGGCACCCAGATGATGGTTGATGTCCACAGGGGCAACGAGCTCGCGTGTCTAGTTTCATGGAGCGTCTCAAAAAGCTTTTCATACTGCTCCTGGAGGACCTTATTCTTCATTCCTATCTTGTTGTTCTGAGCTTCTAGCTCATCGACTTTAGCTTGAAGAGTAACCCTCTTTTTTTCCTTCTTTAGTTGCTTCGCACCAGGTGCAAGAGGGGTGTCATTCTGTGTGTTGTGGCTTCCTTCGCTCCCCATGTTAGAGAAGGATGCCTGGTCAAAAGAGAGTGTACGAATGGTGGAAACCAGCTTAACAAAGCTGAAGATAGTGGGAATAAGTGTCGTTCCCACAGACGGCGCCACATGTTGATGCATAAAATCAGTGAGGACTTTGGTACAACAAAAAGTGTTAAGTTTGTGACATTCGCTAGATTGCTCCGGTCATTAGTGTGGATAAGTAAGTAAATGGATAGGGATAGGGAAGCAAACACGAGATGTACGTGGTTCACCCAGATTGGCTACGTCCATGGAGTAGAGGAGTTCTCATTAATTTTGAAGGGTTTACACAAGTACATAGGTTCAAGCTCTCCTTTAGTGAGTACTAATGAATGATTTAGTACAAATGACATTAGGAAATATTGTGAGAGAATGATCTCTATTTATATAAGAGAGTTTCTAGTTTAATTCTGACATTGACACGTGTCGTGTTGTGATTGGTTTCTGATGTTGACACATGTCGCGTTATGATTGGCTTCTGATGTCGACACGTGTCGCGTTGTGATTGGCCTCTTGGTTGGAGGGAAACTCTTATGGGTCCTTGACAGTATAACGTTGACCGGTGCTCAGTAGTTTCGGGATTGGTCAAATATGGTACAAACAAACATAAACATTCATGAGCATCACTCATGTCAATCAGCTTCATAAGCTTCATTTACAGAGCTTTAGCTTCAAAAGCTTCATTCACAGAGCTCTAGCTTCAAAAGCTTCATTTACAAAAGCTCCAGCTTCGAAAGCTTCATTTACAAAGCTCTAGCTTCATTTACAAAGCTCTAGCTTCAAAGCTTCACTTGCAATGCTTCACCTACAAAGCTTCAGTGCAAGGTATACAAATACCGCCTCCGAACAACAGCCACTTCGGCCCATACATGGATTCAATTTGAAGTCTCTAGCCAACAAACTCTATTGACCGAAGACTTGGGGGACTACATTATGTACCATATATTGGGCCTCAACTGGGCCTCATGAAAATACTTGGGGGACCTAACCCATCATTTATGTATTGAGGAGCGAGCCCTTATTCTATAAAAATGACTCCCTCACTTTCATTAGAGAGCACTCATGAAAAATACTTGGGGGACTTAGCCCATCATTTATGTATTGAGGAGCGAGCCCTTATTTTATAAAAGGGACTCCCTCACCTTCGTTAGAGAGCATCGCCGCTAGCTGAGCAACCGCCTCGCCACGAGCATCACTTCTAACCCATTATTCATGTACTGAGGAGCGAGCCCTTATTTTATAAAAGGGACTCCCTCACCTTCGTTAGAGAGCATCGCCACCAGCTGAACAACCGCCTCGCCGCGAGCATCACCTCTAACCCATCATTTATGTATTGAGGAGCGAGCCCTTATTCTATAAAAGGGACTCCCTCATCATCATTAGAAAGCATCACTGCCTACTGAGCAACCGCCTCACCGCGAGCATCAACTCTAGCCCATCATTCATAAATTGAGGAGCGAGCCCTTATTCTATAAAAGGGACTCCCTCACCTTCAAACGCCACAAGCTGAGCCAACCAATGCAACATAAGCCATGAGCCGAGCAGCATCGCAGCATGTGCTACTTCTAGTTGAGCATCATTTCAAATTGAGCACCACCTCATATTGAGCATCAGTTCAAGACAACATTTAGTTACTTTGGCCCACACATGGATTGAATTTTAAGGCTCCAGCCAAAAGACTCTCTTGACTGAAGACTTGGGGGACTACTGTTTATACCATATTTAGGGCCTCCGTATTTAGATCTCGTACAAATACTCAGGGAACTTACATGTAATTATGTAATAAAGGAAGGGGCAAATATGTAATAAGTGAGGAGCCCTTATTCTATAAAATGACTCCTCACCCTTACAATTAGGAGAGGCCAATTCCTAGGCCTTAAGCTCCCTCATCCTCTCACATCCCCTCTCACATTACAAAAGTTCTCTCTCCCTCAAAAATACATAATTAGTGTGGACGTAGCTCAAACCTTAGGGTGAACCACGATACATCTTATGTTATTTACATTTCTTACAGATTCACTGTCGGATTTACGTTGTTCCAAGACCTCCGGTTTTGTGCATCAACAACACACATGAGGTAAATTCTGATGATTCTTCTATTTATCAGTTGTCTCCACGTGTTAATCATGGAAAACCTAAAGTACAATATGAGCCAGATATGCATGCTAACGCCCAATATCCTATCAAAACTATGTGTCTACTCATCATTTGTCCAAACCATATGCATCCTACATATGTTAGCTATGTAGTGTATCGGTTCAAACAAAATTGAAGGATGCTTTTTCTGACCCTAAGTGGGTTAATGTCATGAATGTTGAGATGGAAGCTTTAGAAAAGAATTCCACTTAGAATTTGGTTCCGTTGCCAAACGGGAGGAAAGCTGTTGGATGTAGATGGGTGTTCACTATTAAGCCTAAATCAGATAGTTATATTGAACAGTATAAAACCGATTAGTTGCTAAGAGTTATACTCAAACCTATGTTGTGGACTATCAGGAAACTTTTACTCCTGTTGCCAAACTTAACAATATTCGTGTCTTTCTGTCCTTAGCAACAACCAAGATTGGCCCCTATTGCAGTTTGATGTTACAAATGATTTCCTTCATGGTGATCTTAAGGAGGAAGTTTATATGGATCTCCCACCTAGCATCAATATATCTCCTGAAAAAGGTGTTGTGTGCAGATTGCGAAAGGCTTTGTATGGTTTGAAACAATCTCCTAAAGTATGGTTTGGGAGGTTTACAAGTTCAATGAAGAAGTTTGGGTATTTTCAGAGTTATTCAAATCACACTTTGTTTCTAAAGCAACGAAATGGTAAGCTAACTGCAATGATTATTTATGTTGATGACATGATAGTGATTGGTGATGATCAGAAGGAGGTACAACGCCTTCAAAAGTACCTAGCTACTGAATTTGAGATGAAAGAATTGGGTGAATTGAAGTATTTTCTTGGAATCGAGGTTGCACGATCCAAGCATGGTATTTTTCTGTCTCAACGGAAGTATGTTCTTGATTTATTAACTGAAACATATATGTTAGATTGCAAACATGTTGATACTCCAATTGAGTAGAATCATCGTTTGGGCTTATTTTCAGATCAAGTTCCTACTCATAAAGAACGATATAAAGGCTTGTGGGGACATTAATTTATTTGTCTCACACTCGCCCTGACATTACTTATGCAGTTAGTGTGGTAAGTCAGTTTATGCACTCACCTAGTGAAGCTCATATGGATGTAGTAATATGTATTTTAAGGTACTTGAAGGTGGCTCCTGGCAGATGCTCAGATGCTTCATTTTCTCAAAGAATGGTCATTTGAATGTAGAACGGTATACAGATGCAGATTGGGTTGGTTTTATCACTGACCGGCGATCTACATTTGGATTCTTTACTTTTGTGGGTGGTAATCTAGTTACTTGGAGAAGCAAGAAACAAAAAGTGGTGGCTAGGTCAAGTGCTGAAGCTGAGTTTCGTGGTATGTCTCATGGTGTATGTGAGTTGTTGTGGTTGAAAAAATTGTTGAGAGATCTTGGATTTAAACCCAAGGGTGCTATGAAACTTCATTATGATAACAAGGCTGCTATTGAGATTGCTCATAATCCAATGCAACATGATCGAACAAAACATGTGGAGATTGATCGACATTTTATCAAGGAAAAATTGGATGCTGGAATTATTAATTTTCCGTTTATGGGATCTCAAGATCAACTTACTGATGTGCTTACTAAGGCTACGTCTAATAGTGTGTTTGCCAACTCGCTTGACAAGTTGGGCATGCATGACATCTTTGCTCCAACTAGAGGGGGAGTGTTGCAGTTATATATTTATATATTAGTTAAAGTATAAATAGTAGTTTGTTGTCCCACATTGACGAAGTGCATATGTAATAGCAATCGTAACTCCTATTTTTACTCCAATTTGGAGATTAATGAATATACAAGAAATTCTCAAATATTGTCATATATATTTGGCTTGTTTTATTAACACCTCATATTTATTTTTTAAATTAAAAAAAATTTAACACACCCCACGTATTTTCCAATACTATCCTCACACCTCACATCTCATACACCCCACATCTCACATCTCACATCTCACACACCCCAAAAGAATAATCCACATTTTAAAGACAAGAAAGAATAATCTACATTTTAAAGAAAAGAATAATCCACATCAAACTCTTCATCTTTTTCAAACAAAAGAATAATCCACATTTTAAAGACAAGAAAGATGAATTAAATTGTTGTATAAAATCTCCATCTTGTCATTTGATTTATAAACATCCGTCAAATTTTCTTGAACAATCACGTTGGATTCTAAGAAGCCTGATGGACAAATGGTAAGAACTATTCTTATAAGGTCATGTCAGTTCCAACCAGCCAAAAAAACATTGAATTTCTTCATCATCAAACAGCCACAAGAATATTACATTTAATTACATCTTAAAATTTTCAACATTCTCTAGTTTTCTTCCTATTTCTTGGATTCCAATTAAGGCTTTGCAAAAAGTCAAATTTTTATTCCATTATTTAAATAATTTCTTGAATGTGAAAACCAACGAATGAACGAGGAGTATAACTCGATTTTTTTGTTCCCTTCATCAAAAGATATATTTTCATCAACTTGTTTGTGTTTTTAGGGTTTTGTTCTACAATGGAGAGTAAGAGCAGCTATGAGGGTTTGAATAGTCATTTCATATTAGAGTTACAAGTTGTTTGGTATTACATTTTTAAATGGGGTGTATTCAACATGTGGAGTGTTAATAAAAAAAACCCTATATATTTTTGGTATTTTACCATGTTTAATTCAACTTTCTCTCTATTGTAATACTTGTGAATTGGAAATTTGGAATAGAAGACGTTTCTCGGTGCCAGAATCTACTCTAAACAATGTTATGTTTGTATTATCTTAGCTTAATGAAATTATATTTTCTAATAAGAAAGAAAAATGAAAACCTACTCAGAATCAGAAAGCCATGAACCTTGCCTTCTGCATACTAAAAATTAAATTTTAAGTCAACCAGCTGGTAGTTGGCTAAAGCATATTCCCATATGACCTTCTAGCTAGTATTTAATCTCACCTTTTGCCCATCCATTTAATCAAATATTCATCAATCTAGTTCTCCACCTATACCATCAAATACACACACACAAAATCAATGGCTCCAAGATTTGAAGACGGAAAATCACTATTCAATTTTGTTGTTTGATAGGAGCATATTTATGCGACTTAGTTAGCTTGTTCTTGTGCATTTATGTTATTATTTCTTAGTCAATTATGTATTTTAAACTATTTTCGTGTAGGTTCAAATAACAAAGTTAGCAACAAAGTGTTATTTGGAGCATTTTGGAGCATTTTTGGGCCAAGATTAGATAGTGCAAGCATGGAGACATGAGGATGGACATTTTTGAAGATTTGAAGGCTAGAAATCAGCATGTATGTGTGCAAGTGTGTTGACCTACAACTCCAAACATCCATCCACTACACCCATTACATCCACTTATTACCAAACATCCATCCACTACACCCATTACATCAACTCATTACCAAACATACACTCACTACACCCATTACATCCACTCATTACCAAACACTCACCCACTACACCCATTACATTCACTCATTACCACAACATACACCACTACCACCTTAATTAGATGGTGGTCCTCTCCCTAGCCTATAAATACATCCAGCCTTTACCATAACAAGGGAGAGGGAGAAAAGATCCATGAAAAGACATTACATTCACATCTCACAACTCCATACACTTACACTTTCATTCCTTGGCTGGGAGAACACAATCCACCCATCCACCCTTCACCATAACTCACCTATATCCATCCACCACCATAATCTACTACTCATCCATCAAACCACACCTTGTGCCGCAACAAAGAGAAGAAGGAGGACCCTTGGATGTGCTTGCCATTCAAGTTGGATTGTTGGAGCATTTTTAGGTGTTTTCATTCTTTTGTTTTCAATGTCTAAATTTGTTTATCTTTGCTTTGTGAGCATAAGGAACTAAACCCCCCTTAGGCAGGGGGGAATTCGAAACCATGTTCATGCTTGCAATATGATTTGATTGCCTTCAGTTGTGATTTCATAAGTTGTGAATTCAATTTGTTTAAATGCTTGATTGATAAGTTATTCATGTATGTTTATTAAGAGTGCACACTTAGTTTGCATGCATGAATATGATGCTAGAGTATAAGGGAGTTTCACCTAATAGTTACAAACTTATATTCACAAGTAGTGGAGGTCGCTTATAAACGATCGCGTTAAATAAATTCTTGGCTGGAGTTTCATGCTCATCATAGTAACGAATGCCTCGTCAATACTTATAGTTTTCATAATGCTTAATGATCTTTGATTGTATCTTTATTGTGCTGTTCACGTAAAGAACTTTTGAAGAATGCTTGTATGCGTTTTCCCATCCAATTTAATAACTTAAGGAGAACTTGAAGGTTAATTTAAGTGGACTTAATTAACCTGGGGTGTTGAGTTTCATGATTGATCAAAAGAACAACTGAAAATTGGTTTATGTGCAAGTATGTCATCTGTGGAGAATAACCTCCTAGCTAGCCTTCCATAATTTCAATTTACTCAAATTCGTGCAGATTTCATTAGTTCTTTAATTTACTTGTTTTGTTTTCAAATTTGTCAAAACCAAAACCCCATTTACTTTAAAGTGTTTTATTAGTCAAAATCTGTTTTGATTTGTGTTTTTAGGTGTCCCAAAAGTGTGTTAGAGTCCAAATCTGCTCAGTTTGTGTTTTTAGGCAGATTTGAGCGTTTTTAGCTTGTTCTGAGTCCTTTGAGTTTGTTTTAAGTTCTTTGAGTCTAGTTTAGTGTTTTTAACTTTGTTTATATGTTTTTAAGTCAGTTTAGAGGTTTTAGCAAGCCCTCCTAATCCCCGGTTTAGAACGATCCCTACTTACATTCTTTACTACAATTGACAACAAGAGGGTTTAATTTGTGTGTTAAGTAATTTTTGCATCATTGTTCAAGATGGCAATGGTGTGAAGAGCATGGTGGACTTAGGTATCGTTTGGTATGCAAACGGGACGGGACGGAACGGAATGGGATGGGACAAGATGGGACGGAACGAAGAGGGAGCAAAGATGCCCTTAGATGGAAACAAGGAGGAAGGAGACGGAAAGATTATAATTTTGTGTTCCACGGATGTGGAACGAGTCGTTCCAGAGGGTGAGGCAGAACGAAAATTCACCCAAAACTCGTCCCATGGAACAACGCGTTCCACCCATTTTAGACGCACCAAACATGGGACGGAACACCTTGCCTCACTCCGTTCGGTCCCGTCCCAAGTACCAAACGGTACTTGCGGCTTGTCCAAAGTCCCTGAGCAATAAATACAACCACCACATGAGCGCGTAGTGAAGCTTAATGCACTGGTTCATGAGATCCCACCAATTGATTTGTCAAAGCTGGATGGGCCCGATCATGATCAAGTGGCAAATGACTTTGCCAATGCTGCTGAGGTTCTTGGGTTCTTCCAAGTTTTGAACCATGGCATGCCTCTCGAGTTGCTAGAGTCCCTTAAAAGTTCTGCTAATGATTTCTTTGGACAAGCGCCGGAGAACAAGGCTGCGTATCGGAAAGGAGTGAGCCCTAGCCCATATGTGAAGTACGGGACAAGCTTTGTACCGGAGAACGAAAAGGCATTGGAGTGGAAGGACTATTTGAGCATGGTATATACCACTGATGCTGATGCTCTCAATTATTGGCCTAATGAATGCAAGTAAGATCTTACTATTTTTATATACATGCTGCCAATTTGAACCACAAATTCATATAAGAATTCATCTAATCAATAGTTTGTTTGTTTATATTCACTTTTGACAACATATAATTTGTCACGCACTAAAATGTTTTCCTCTTAACACGTACCCAAATTCTAACAATTGACAAATTAAAATACCAACTTGATTAAGTGTATTATGAATTTATGATTGATATGAAATTTACAGGGAAGTTGCACTTGAGTACCTAAAAACCTTAATAGATATGGTAAAGAAAATAGTGAAAGTCTTGATTACAAAGCTTGGAGTGATACTAGAAGACTCAAAACTTGAGGCACTCATTGGGTTAAGGATGGTTAACATGAATTATTACCCAACATGCCCTGATCCTGAGCTCACTGTGGGCATCGGGCGTCACTCAGACATGGGCAACCTAACTGTGCTGCTGCAAGATGGAATTGGAGGTTTGTATGTGAAACTTGAAGAAGAATTGGATGCTGGAAAGAAAGGAGAGTGGACTGAGATCGCTCCTGTCCCTGGTGCTCTGGTCATCAACATTGGTGATACATTACAGGTTAGTTAACCACAAAATTCATTAGATTAAGCTTTGTATATGTTTGTTTCATGGAAAATATATTTCTTCGACATGCAAAGTTAATTTAATTAGATTATGGCCTTTTGTTTTGCTTGAAAAAGCTTGTGAATGTTCGAATATACTTTACTTTATATATAATAAAAATGTTATTCACAATTGACTGCATACGTGTTAATGACTTTGAAAATTAATTGAATATGAGATTAGTTAGCAGAAAATAATTTACACTTGCTTATGGTTGACGAGTGTGGCTAGAAAAGCTCATTATTATGGATTTAACCATCTCATCACTTGTGACATTGTTCTGTTGTAGATACTAAGTAATGGAAGGTACAAAAGTGCTGAACACAGAGTGCGAACTACAAGCAGCCAATCAAGAGTGTCTGTCCCAATATTTACCATCCCAAAGGCAACAGAAAGAATTGGGCCATTGCCTGAGGTGGTGGAGAGTGATGGAGTTGCTCGTTATCGTGAGGTGGTGTTTGAGGATTATATGAACAACTTCTTTAGCAATGCACATGACGGGAAGAAGTCTCTTGATTATGCCACCAGATCATGCAAAAGATATCCAGTAATGTTAAACAAATTAAGTGACTGTGCAATTCAAAATTAAGTTTACTCCCTTGATCCATATAATAAGGAGGGTTTATATTGTACTTTCATTTACCTTGATTATCTTTTTTTGACTGTTTGTTATTTCAGTTATCTTGATTATCTTTTATTTTGTGGATGGAGAGTCACAAAAATTCACTTAATCAATTACCATATATAGTTACTAAGAACGTTTATATTTTTTAGCTAATAATTTATGACATGTATACGTGTTGAAGAATAGTATTTCACATCAAAAGTATTACAACAAGAGAATAGTTTAAACAAGATTAAAAAATTAATTGAATAGATCTGATATTCAACACAAACACAAAAAGATGCAAGCCAACATTAATTAACATGACATGATTTTCAGGTTATTAAAATTTTAATCTAGTCCAAGTGACAAAAAAAAAAGTTTGAAGTTAAGGTAATTGAAAAGTACAATAATCCACGCGCCCACATTTATTGAATCATAGCTAACTTAGCTATGCTTACTTTATGAATTTCCACTTGTTTGACCACTATTATTGGGAAAATGATCCTCTCTGCATGCTCTTTGTGGAGATCTGAGGGATCAATCAATCACATTCATTCATCGTACATCGTACAGTCAGTTTTTGTTAAATACTATTTATATTCAATTTTAAAATTTTGAAATTTAAATTAATTTTAAATCACACGATATACTATAAATGGACGTGATTGATTGATCCCCGGGATCCCCACAAAGAGAATCCAACGAGGATCTTTTTCCCTATTATTGAATATGCTTAGTGATACTAAACGTTATAATATAACTAGTTAAATTGTTTTTTAAGTATCTAGTCATGTATATTATAACAATTAATGTATTGAATCGTATTTTTTACAAACTGATGGTTGGATTGAATGGACATGTTGTTGAGGTGGGGTAAACTAATTAAGCTTTTTACCTTTTTAATTTTTTCAAGACCACTCAAAAACTCTTGAAAGACTACTTAATAATATGGTCTAGTAATATTAATCTTCACCTGTAAGTAAGAGGTTTTAGGTTATTACTGGAACCGGATCCCATCCAGATCCAAAGGAACTAAGCCCACTAATCAATGAATCTGGGCCATTGAAATTTGATCCAATAGCTACAATTATTATAACTTTTAAAAGGGTCTCCTGTTTGTAACTATTGGATCAAATTTTAATGGCCTGGATGCATTGATTAGTGGGCTCAATTCCTTCGGATCCGGAGGGGATCCGTTTCCGTTATTACTAGCTTATTGTGAAGTTAAGCCCACTCTCTCTTCCCCTTAATGTAGACAATATCGTTTGTTAAAAATTAAATTAAAAAAAAAAAAAAACCCTCTTGAAAGCACAAAATTTCATTGACTATTTGGGAAAGTATAATGCTAAAAATACCAAATTTGCAAACCAAAATGATGTTAACAATAGGAAATAAGTACATTAATCAGCACTTAAGTGATAATCCAATCATCAACAACCACTGTTGATATATCCCACATCGACCATATCTCTGAGAAAAGAAGAGTTTAAATATCCTCACCACTCTAACTACCACCAGGACATTTTGTGATACAACCTCACATCTGACTGATTGTGCAGATTGTAATTACCAACTTGGAGACAATATCGGTGTTGTTGGAAGTGAGCCTTTGCCCCGACTCTTTGATAATTCGCTATGGTATAAGAGTTAGGGAGTGGGCTTGTACTGCCACGTGATGCGTGGATCCCCTTGACCCTGCTCGATGAGGGTGGGTTCCTTGGCCCCACGTGTTGGGTGAGTCATCTTGGCTCCATGTGGTTGCCGATTTGTAGATCTCTCACATGTGACCTACTAATTGAGTCGCACGTAGGGGGTGTTGATATCTTCCACATCAACCGTATATTTGAGAAAATAAGAGTTTAAATATTCTGACACCTTTTGTGACAAAACCCCACATCTGATGGATTGTGCAGATAGTAATTACCAAGTTGGAGACAATATCAATGTTGTAGAAAGTGGGTCTTTGACCCGTCTCTCTGATAATTCTATAACCATATCATTTGGTTTACAAAATTTGATTTAAAACTGTGTTTTCAACACAATTTCGGTGATAATATTATAAAACTTCATGCCAAGTCCATAAAAAATCCACTTTGAGAGATATTCCTTAGCATTTCTCTTACCGTTTAGTCCCTCTATCTCTCTGTTGAATTGGAGGCAAGCAAGGAAGCGTATCTGTGAGAATTTGGAGAGCAGTACGGATACCCCAACGGTCCCAAAACCAGTGACAAAATCCTAGCCACCGAATTCAAACGATTAGATGTTCTGCATCTCTTTAATTCCCTTCTATGTTCCACTCCTTTTACTTTCCGCTTGTTTCCCGATAAAATTGAGCTGGAAAATGATACAACAGAGCTTCTGAGATTAAAACTTGTTACTTTTCAATCCTTTAAGTTGACCCAAGTGAAAATATTCAAACTTTGAACTGAACTATTATTTGGTTTTGGTTATTGATGCTGTTGGGTTTGGAAAATGTAGGACTTGTGTACTTGGATCATGCTGGTGCAACTATGTATTCTGAGTTGCAGATGGAAGCATCTTCAAAGATTTCACTTCCAATGCATATGGAAACCCACGTATCCTATTACATGTAAAATGATTGATTTCGGTGTCAGAAATCGTTATGTAGTTGCTGGAACAGAATATGGAATATAATGTTGTTTTCCTTGTAGTTGATATCGAATTTTCGTATAATCTTATTGTTTTTTCGTCAAGTTCCTTAATGTGTATCTAGATAGTCAAAGTGATACTGGTTCTGCTACGAGTGACATCGTAAGGGAAGCCCGGCAACAGATATACTCTCTAGCTGCGTTCGTGTTAGTTTTCCCAATTTATTGTATTTTCGAAGGTTCAATGTTTTTCTTATCTTTTCAAGTATTTATATAGATTGTGAAATGTTGCGATTGCTAATTGTTGTTCTGAATTGTGTTCGCGAGTGATATTTAATAGGGGTTTTTAGATTTTAGGGTTTCAATAAGATTGTTTTAAGATTTTAACTTAATAATTTTCAAAATCTAATATAAGTCCTTCTTTTTAAAACTTACCATATAAGTAATTATAGCACATCTATTATTTATGTTACCATTCGAAATTCTTTACCCATCCATAATAAATGTTTTTTTTTGTGCTCCAATCATATTAATAGATACAAATTTAATAAAAATTCAAATTCCTATTATTAAAAAAAATTCAACAAAAAAACAAAAACAAAAACAATTTATACATAACTTTCGGTACCTTATTTTATTCATAGGTATGGACGTATCGGTACATAAGTTTCGATACGAATGTATCAGTATATATGTAACATTCCACATCGCCCAGGGGAGTGGATCCTGTAAGCCTTATATGTATATTCTCATCTCTACCTAGCATGAGGCCTTTTGGGAGCTCACTAGCTTCGGGTTCCATCGGAATTACAAAGTTAAGCGAGTTCGCGCGAGAGCAATCCTATGATAGGTGACCCACTGGGAAGTACTCGTGTGAGTTCCAAGAAACAAAACCGTGAGGGCGTGGTGGGGGCCCAAAGCGAACAATATCGTGCTACAGTAGAGTCGAGCCAGGGATGTGGTAGGGGCCTGGGCCGGGATGTGACAACATAACTTTAGGTACCTTATTTTACTCATAGGTATAGAAGTATCAGTACGTAAGTTTCGGTACAAATGTATTAGTACATAACTTTCGGTACGAATGTATTGATACATAACTATAGTAACTAAACATACATATGTACGTAATATGCATATACATAAATATGGAGAAATTTACGCACAATGAAAAATATATGATAAATAACATTTTTATTATTTATGGGAAATCAATGTATAACCTGCAAACAAAAAACTCAGTAATTATCACAACCTATTTAATATTCAAAAATTACAATTAAATACCAAGGATTAGAATTAGTTTTTAATCTTAGACAAGGTTTTATTCAAAAAGTAATCTTAGACAATGATTAAAATAGAATTTTCTGTATTTATATGGTTCATGTGAAAAATCAATAGTTCGTCCCACATTTTGTATTTAGTGAGTTTTTTAATAGTCCTGATACACTCGTATAGGTCCTGGACTACTATAAAGCATCCCTTAAAGATTACAGCTGCATATTCACTTCTGGGACTATAGCGGCACTGAAACTGGTAGGGGAGGCCTTTCCATGAAGCTGTTTGAGCTGTTTTGCTTACACGATGGAGAATCACAATGGTGTACTTGGGATTGGAGAGCATCCTAGCATGCCTTTATATCTCTGTTATAAGTTACAGCTTACAAGTCTGTGTGGGGCCTAAAATAATCCCAAAACTTCTAGAGGCGACACATAGACTTTTATTCAAGAAAAACAAGATTGCCCTCAATAAATGGGTAGGCTTCTCAGATGCTCCCATGCGTAGCTCACATCCCTGGAGGTCTCAACAGCTAAATACGACTGCCCACAACTCACCTGCCCTTGGTAAAGAATTAAAGATAAGGATTAATTACACAAATCCTATCTTTAATACATTTCTAATTGAAGATTGACTCCAATCAAATAAGTAATCCTAATTTAAATAAATTAAGGATAATTACACAATTATCTCAAGATATTATTTCCTATTTAATATCTTGGGAATATTTAGAGAATATCTCTCCATTAAACACTAAGGTCGGCCCTATCCCTATAAATACCCCATATTCTACCAAATTTTGAGAGCTTTTGCAACCTAAAAAAAGCCCTAAACACTTTACTCTCTCAAAGAAACTAACTTAGGCATTGGAGATCCGTTGACCTAAATCCCCCTTCCCCACCTTGTGAGCGCATGAGGCTTAGATCTCTGATCAAAGGTGTTGATTGTTTTGTAGGTGCATTTTTGTCAAGACTGAAGACAACAGAAATTTGCATCAACAATTGGTGCTTTCATTGAAAGCTTATTCAAAACACTCAAAGAAGCTTCTCGCACTTATTTCTTGAATTTTCTGTTACATTGAATTTCTCACACGTTGTATCAATTAATTTTTCCTAGAAAAGTTTCTTGATCAATCTCTGGAGAAAGGATACAATGGTAAGAAATTCAGAAACTACGATGAACGGAACCTTGTACGTGCAAGGATTTGGATTGGATAGTGGAGACGAAGATATAGCCCCACAACGGAGGTCCTCAAGGCTCAACGAGACGGCAAGATAAGCACCATTATTGCGGACCCGCGCCACCACCGTAACCTAGCAGCCACAGCAATGCCACAAAGCCATGACACCACTCCCACCGTAGCTACCCTTGCAACGTTGCACCCAGCCAAACCCTAGGCAGGAAGCCCAGGTCCATTTCCAAGCCCATGGGCAGGAGGCCCAAAACTTGGCAGCTGCCACAGCAAGCCCAAACCTGAGCCCAGTATGCGGTAGCTGCTGCCAGCCAGGTAGCTCAACGGGCCCAAGCCCAAGCCACACAGCCAGTAAGGCATGATTTGGCAGCCCACCTGCCCCTGCAGGTCACTAGTTTGATGAACGCCCTAGCGCAGTAGACCACATTGGTGAACCAACTCCTCAAGTGCATCGAGATGCAGCAAGCCCCAGACGAAGTGTCCTGAAGCAGGACAAGAATGGAAGAACGTGACTTATTACAATGACGTCCTGGCAAAGAGCCGCTCAGCCTACCACGAACCGTGTGTTCAAGTAGTGTGCACTATCGTTTGGGTCCTCAGGGAAACGTCTTCTCCTACCTAGATACGTAGAGAAACATTCATTCACGACTGGGCTCACGAGTCAATGTGCATTCGAGGTTGGATCCACACTCCGACAAGCACTCAGGACATTTCGGGAGAAGCGTCCACACGAAGCTAGGCTCACAAAGGATCCTTCTACGAGGCAACAGAGTAGGCAGCCGCATGACGCCCAGAAAAGAGCACATAAGCAGTCTAACTCAAGTTCCACTATGAGCCCTCTCCAAGAGCGACGGTGAGCAGCACAGAGCGAACTGCGTGCACCGCAACCGCAACACAGAAGAGTAGGACATGCAGAAGAGCAAGATAGACTAGCAGGTCAGCACCGAGGGCAGTTGAACGAATTCCAGGAAGAAGTACAAAGGCTTGTAGCAAATGTAAATCCAGGAAAAAGTACAAAAGGCTCGTAGTAAAGCAACTGCATGGATTTCAATGCATTAACACTATCAACAATGCCTTCCATAGAGACGTGGCCAAGCGGAGAAGGTCACCATTTACAGACAAGATCAAACAGACGGAGCCACCGCGGAAGTTCAACCCGCCATATTTCACCTCGTTCAGGGGAGATGAAGATTCGGACAGGCACCTGATACACTACCAAAACGTCATGACCCTCTACCCCAACAACAACATGCTCATGTGCAAAATCTTTACCACAACGCTCCAAGGCGAGGTGCAAGACTAGTTCCACACCCTGCCGCCACGATTAATCCAAAGCTTTAACGAACTTTCCTAGGTTTTCACTAAGGAATATTCATCTTACCGCTCGATCAAGAAGAAGTCTAACCACCTCTTCAACATGAAGAATGACTCAAATGAGTCACTCCATACATACGTCAAGAAATTCAAGGCGGATAAGGTAAAGATCATCGGATGCGATGACAGCATCACATGCTCACCTTTCCGAAATTTGCTCCCAGCTGATCACCCATTTTTCAGAGAATTGATTATGGGCGAGACCCTGTCCCTGGCAAACTCTTATACTTTGGCAGAAAAACACTCCCTTCAGAGAAGACGAGTGATAAACCGCTCCACAACAAAAGCAAGCCATGAAGGATCGGTCCCCAGCAAAGGAAGGCCCAGCTCCCAAGACGTACACCAAGTTCTCAGTCCCGATCAACCAGATCCTTCACGACCTCGACACATCTGAGATGGACCACACCAAATACTGCGTATTCCACAGAGGTCATGGGCTCATAACTAATTAATGCACCACATGGAAAAGGTACCTTGAGTAGCTAGTGAAGGAAGACAAATGCGACCAGTATGTCTACAAACCAGCTGCCCGGCCAAGGCGAGAAACAGATGCCAATGTTGAACCCCCAACCAAGACAATCCGAATCAATGGAATCTTTACCGAATCCGAGCTTCTAGGGGCCACCAACAATTCCAAAAAAAGGAAGATCCAACAGGCAAAATCAGTCCATTAGGTTCAAGCCACATATGTTGTACCTGGACCAATTGTCGACTTCACTGAGCTAGACGCTGAGGAAATAAATTTTCCCCATGACGACGCCTTGGTGATTTTGGTTCAATTGGCCCACGCCATCGTTGGCAGAATTATGGTGGACAATGGCAGCTCAGTCAACATCTTACAACTGTAAGTCATCCAGAAGATAGGCCTAAAAAGCACGATCAAACGCAAAGCAGAGGTCTTGACCAGATTCAATGGACTCACCTCAATTATCATTGGCACTGTCACACTCGACGTAACCAGCCCACCGATTGTCTCATCGCATACATTCATGATCGTCAGTGACCCATCTCCCCATAACGGGATATTGGGTCGATCCTGGCTAGTGAAGATTAGAGTTGTGACCTCGATTGAGTATTAGAAAATCTGATTTCGCATCCCAGGAGAAGCAGTCAGAGAGATGAAAGGCGACCAGGCCATGTCCAGGCAATGCACTATACAAGTTTTGAAAGAATCAAAGAAGGGTCAGAAGTGCAGAAAGATGACTCTAACTCCGCCAAATAACAATTACAGCAAGCAGGTTAAGAAGATGGCGTCAAGGTCGACAATGCCCTAGAAGATAAATCAGGATGGAAACCTAAAGATGACACCAAAGAAATCATTCTTGACCCCCGCAAGCCGGAAAAGACGGCTAGAATCGGGTCACGTCTGATCCCAGCAGAGAAGGAAGAACTCACGACTTTCCTTAGGGAAAATCACAACGTCTTCACATAGTCACCCTTTGACATGCCCGATATTAATCCAGCGATAACTTGTCATAAGCTGCACATCGATCCCGCTGCCAAACCTATGATCCAGAAAAAATGACATTTCGCACTCGAGCGAGTAGCGATTATTGAGGTGGAGATCAACAAGTTACTGGAGGCCGAATTCATTAAGAAAGTGGCGCACTCATCATGGCTGGCCAACGTCATACTAGTAATGAAAAAAGAGAAAGGCAAATGAAGAGTATGTGTGGATTACATCGACCTCAACAAGGCATGCCCTAAAGACAACTACCCGGTTCCCCAAATTGACTTGCTCGTTGACTCAACGTCCGCGAACCAGCTGCTCAGCTTCTTAGACACGTACTTAGGCTACAATCAGATTGCCATGCATAAGCCTGACAAAGAAAAGATAGCATTCGTGATCGACCAAGGCACATACTGCTACAAGGTCATGCCCTTTGGCCTCAAGAATGCAAGAGCAACCTACAAACGACTCGTAAACACAATGTTCAAGAAGCAGATCGGAGTCACTATGGAAGTCTACATCGACGACATTATGGTGAAAGGCAAGCAACGGTTAGACCACATTCGCAACTTGGCAAAAACTTTTACCATCCTTCGAGAATACAATATGAAGCTCAACCCAGCCAAGTGCATTTTTAGCGTCTCATCAGGCCGATTCTTAGGGTACCTTGTAACCCATCAAGGAATTAAGGCCCATCCAAGGCAGATCAGAGCAATCTTGGTATGAAATCACCCACGACTCAGAAGGAGATTCAAAATTTAACCGGACGAGCAGCTACACTCAATCGTTTCTTTTTGCAATCCACCGACTGATGCAAGTCATTCAAGGTAATCAAAAAGGCGCAAAAGGACAAGTAGGACGACGAGTGCGAGAAAGCATTCAGGACCTGAAGCAGTACCTGACATCACTTCCACTACTATCCAAGCTGAAAGCAACGAAGAACCTATACATTTATCTAACGGTAACAAAAGTAGCAGTAAGCTTTGCCCTAATACGAGAAGAGCTAGGGGCCCAACTACCTGTATTCTATACATCTAAAGCTCTCCTCGATGGGAAACCAGATACCCAAATATAGAAAAGCTAATTTTGGCGCTAGTTGTTGCAGCTCGGAAGCTCAGACCTTACTTTCAAAGGCATCCGGTCATCGTCATGACCCAGTACCCACTGCGATCAATTTTGCACAGTCCAGACGCATCTTAATGAGTGATGAAGTAGGCGTTGGAACTTGGCCAATACGACTTAGCATACCAACCCCACACGGCGATAAAAGCTCAAACGTTAGTGAACTACATAGCAGAATTCACCCCAAGCTTGAAGGATGCAGCAACACAACCTGAAAATGCCCCCGAGGTAACCGAGCACACTATATTCATACTAGCCCCACCTGATGGAGATTTTTGGCGTTACCAAGTTGATGGATCATCCAACCACTAAGGATCGGGAGCAGGCCTAGTTCTTACTACCCTAGACGGTTCGATGCTCAAGTAGGCGATCACTCTAAGCTTCAAGGTGTCAAACAATGAAGCAGAGTATGAAGCCTTACTAGTAAGCCTCTGATTGGTAAAATACCTAGCGGTGAAAAAGCTCGCAATCCATTCCAATTCTCAGTTGATCACCAACCAAACCTCAGGAGAGTATGCAGAAAAACACCCAAAGATGGCCTAATACCTCGAGAAGGTACGAAAGTACCTAGTGATGTTCCAGGCGTTGTTAGACCATCAACTCAAGCACTCCATCCCGGTCGAGTACTTGGAAAAGCCAAGCTTAAATGAGGAACCAGCAGTTGAGGTGGCACAGATCAGCACAACCCCAAGTTGGCAAGATCCCATCATCAACTACATAATCAATGGAACACTCCCTGTAGACAGACTGAAGTCCAGGAAACTCCAGATAAAGGCAACACGCTATTATATGTGGAATGCATGTTATTTCGAAGATCATTTTCAGGACTACAACTTCGCTGCTTATCGCTTCCTGACAACCTGAAGATCCTTAACTCAATCCACGAATGCGTCTGTGGAAACCACTCTGAAGGCCGCTTCTTGGCATAAAAAGCTCTCAACGCTGGCTATTATTGACTGACCATGCATCAAGACGCCAAGAAGTATGTACAAAGGTGCGATAGCTGCCAGAGCTCAAGCCCGTGCCCGCACTAACTGCCAGGTAACTCCACCTGCAGACGAGCCATTGGCCATTCATTCAGTGGGCGATTGACCTGGTATGACCAATGCTGCCTGCTACTAAGAGCAAAGGTATGATGATCGTAGCGACCAACTACTTCACAAAATGGGTCGAAGCCGTACCTATGACTACAATTACCCAGACAAACATAGAGCGCTTCATATGGAAGAACATCATCTGCTGCTTCGACATCCCATACTCTATCGTCACCGACAATGGTCCACGGTTCGTAGGCAAAGACTTGGCGAAGTTATTCGAAAAATATGGCTTCAAGTAACACATGTCCACACCTTAGTATTAGCTGGGCAACGGGTAGGCCGAGGCGTCCAACAAAACCATCATTTACTGCCTTAAGAAGACTCTTTTAGACAAGAAGAGCAAGTGGCCAGCGAGCTCCTCGGTTTTCTATGGATATATCGCACCCCCAAAAGTGTTACACCCACCCTCACATTTTATTTATATTTCTATGTTTCTCCCTGAAACATGTTTCAGTTTATCAACTTAATCCCTTATCTCATTTAATCTTAGTCGTTGATCTAGATTCCCTATTTCTCCTAAACTGCCAAGTGGCAGGTTCTCAACTTTCTTTTCTTCCCTTTCTTCCCGGGCACTCCCACTCAGATCTCTCTCTCTCACGGGAACTATCATCTCTCACTTTCTCTCTAAAGCTCCAAGAAGAGATCACCCATTCCATTGACAAATCAAACTCACAAATTTATTTCTAAAACCTTTTTGACTTTAGGAACCCAACTAGGTCCCTACATACACCTTCGACTCACTGTGAGCAATTTCACCATTAGCACCGAGAGCTTTAAGCTCCAACTTTGAGTCTCAGGTGAGGTTCTTCCCTATTTTCTTTTAAATTTCTGGGTTAGCATGTTGGTTTTATGACTCCGTGTGAAAATCAAAGTTTAAACCTTGTGGTTTTTCTGTGTTCTAAACCCCAGAATCCGGCGAGAAAATCCGTCGAAGCTCGTACACAAACCGACCAATCTCGACCCCATTTGAGTCTATTTGTGGTAAAATCTTGCTTCCCTTATCTCTCAGCATCATTATTATGATTTAACTTCCTATTTTTACTTAGTTTTAAGTGCAAATTGGAATCGAGATGAATTCCAATCAAACTATCTGGTGTTCTTCCCTGACACCCCACTGGCCACCAAGCCCTCTCAAAACACTCACGGGCCTTAACCCGTACTTGGACCAGCCCAATTTCCCTTTTGGTTATTTGGCATGCGGGCCATGTCATGCTTGGGCTCAGTGAGTGTGTGTGTGTGGTGTGTGTGTGTGTGTGTGTGTGTGTGTGTGTGTGTGTGTGTGTGTGTGTGTGCTATGTGTGTGTGTCCATGCGTGTGTGTGTGGTGTGTGTGTTGGGCCGTGCATGTGTGTGTATATGTGTGTTGTGCGGTTCATGTGTGCATGTGTGCTAGCGTGTGTTGTGTAGGTTTGGGCTCAAGCCCAAACCACCCTTTTTTGTTCCTAAACCTATCCAAACCCAAAACTCAATAAGTCCTAACCTTATTTAACCTAAACTTAAACCTTAATCCGGATCCAAACCCAAGACCCATTTCCATTTCTTGAAATTATATAGTTAGGTAGTTTGATAAAATTGTACATTTTTGTGCTTAGGTGAAGTTGCTAGTGGGGATTTCCTTAATCCTTTTCCGCACAACTCTGCTGCTACGGAGTATCTGTGAGTGGATCCCTTATAAAATTTGCATAATTTCATAGTTTAATTGCATAAATGAAATGCATGCCTTACAAATTTATGAATTGATTTCATGTTAAGCATGTTTATTGAAATGTTGATTATCGTCTCGTTATTTTGTAAGGAATTAATTGTTGGCCTATATTGAGCTATATATATACATATATATCATATTTTCTATAAAAACCATGAACTGGTAGACTATCTTATGGGTGACGATAGGATGCTAGAACATGTTTTAGAAACCCCTTTTTATAGTATAGACGATGGATGACTTTATACTATGAAGTGATTATTTAAGAGAGACGTAACTATTTATGCTTACCTAGTGGACACTATGCCGCCTGGGGCGAGGATCTGGTGTTGGCAGATAGGCTGGGAGAAATATTCCCTAGCTACGGGCTGAAGGACACAGAGTAGGTATTGGGCCTGGAGTTTGTAATCTCTGGCTACAGGCGCAGAGACCACGATGCTGGCATAGGGCCGGGAGTTATATTTATTTAGTGATCTTACTAGTAGTACATCATGCGACGAGACGATCTGTGAGACATTTGATATTTTGTTTTCTACGATATGTCTTTTGAGATATTTTTGGCATGATAGGGTTTTCAGTAAAACTATCACTTATTATGCTAGTAGTTTTCTTTATATAAATGTGGGGGTTAGTATCTTGATAACTGTTTTATTATTGTTGTATATATGAACTTGGTCCACTCACTTTTGTTTTGCGCCCTCATTCAGGTCTTAGAAACGAGGATGATGACACGACGTTCGAGGCATTCCCCTACCAGTAGCAATCTATCACTCACTTATATGATATCCTGTAATGATCTTTCCTTTTGTGATCTTGAATTAGAACGTATTATGTGCACTCTTGACATTTCCTTAAACTTTGTTTAGTACCTTTAGATTCTAATGATTATTCATGCTTATTTCCTCCTAATCATTACTCTTGTATTCAATAAATGGCTTTTGTCACCCTCAGGTGTCGACCAGCACGTGCCTATCCGGATATTCGAGGAATATCAAGGTCGGGACGTGTTAAAAAGACGAGCAACCAGTGAAACTCTATTCTCCCTGACGTATGGTTCTGAGGCGATCATTCATCCCAACGTCATGGTGCCAAGCATCAGCACTGTACTGTCAAATTTTAAGCAGAAAAAAAAAGAAGATGGCCACCAAGTTAGACTTGGTAGAGGAAAGGTGTGATAAGGTTATCACCCGTATTGCAACCTATCAGCAGCAGCTCCTCTCTAACTACAACAATAGGGCAAAAATTCGGCAATTCCAGCCAAGAGACTTAGTTCTCAAAAAAGCCTTCATCACCGCCAGATGGGAATGCTCTAAAAAGATAGCTCCTATCTGGGAAAGTTTGTACAAAATCAGCTGAGTAGGCAGAAGAGGCAACTACACCCTTACCACTATGAGCGACAAAGAAATCGACAAGCAGTGGAATGCCTACAACCTGAGAAAGTACTACATGTGACCTCCCACCATTCCTTGAACCCCGTTCAAGACTCAAGCAGCTCGACGAACAAGACCTCACATGTCGAGAATTATCAGTTGTTATGCCATTATTGCCTACAAGCAAAGTTAATAAGAGCCTTTATTTTCAATGAAGATTGAAGGAATTATTCACAAGCCTGGGCTAAATGCATAAACAAACTGACCAACCCTGTGACAAGCAAAAAATGCCCACTACCCTGCAGACATGGCGTAAGCGCTCCAGCGCGAGAGGGTAAACTAATTCCTCAACTAACCCTATGACAAACAGAAGATGCCCGCTGCCTTGTAGACATGGTGTAAGCACTCTAGCATGAGAGGGTAAACTAATTCCTCAACCAACCCTGTGACAAGCAAAAGACGCCCGCTGGCCTGTCGACATGACATAAGCTCTCCAGTGCGAAAGGGTAAACAAATCACATATATGACAAGTAGAAGACGCCCTCTACCCGTTTAGACATTGCATGTGCTTTCAAATACGAGAGGGTAAACTAATCCAGAATATCCAAATGTGGATGAGTGGTACGGTTGCTTAGTTTCCCCTTAATACAGCGACTACCTAAGTCGGACGACTCCTAGAATTAGCCACAATATTCCTTCCCCTTGGATAGACTTAGCCAACTGAAGGATTCAATTTCGCGGGATCCTAGGTCTCTAACCGGAAGAGACGCTAAGTGCAGGACCCCTGCCCATGAAAGAATTTGTGTGACAAGATGGTCCGTCCTCGATGTGCAAATCTTCATGAAGTGACTTAGTTTTAAAGTGTTGCAATACTAGTTAAGTAACCTAAATAATGAAAGTTGCGATTCGAAAGGATATGGCCTCTGAGGCGTGATTTTGCCTAAACCTCACACCTAAAATGCCTCCGAGAGCCAGGGACGACGGCTGAAGTGGTTACGCGTGTCGTCTACTTCTGTAAGTAAGACGCCCGGTCGATGACCTAACGGCTGGCAGCCCAAGGCAATCCGTAAGCCGAGACATATGCCTGCTATGACTACACAGACTTGCCTACTTACTTAAAAGCAGCGCTTCCGACCGACAGTCTACGGTTTAAGTTTTGTTAGAGCAAAGCCGAGGTACAACTACAGCAACTATGCGAACCTCCTCAACTTCCTACGAGAAGCATAAGTCTGGTCAACGGTTCTATAAGTTAAAAATCTTGCAACATGCCCCGAGAGGGCCAAAGCTCAAGAAGCCAATCGAAGCCGAAATACAACCAAAGTGGCCCCGCGAACTTCTCTGCTTTCTACACGAAGTATGTGTTTAATCGCTGGCCCTATAGGTTAAAAATTTTCAATGCCTCCTATGAGGGCTAAAGCTCACAAAGCTATCTAAAGCTGAGATTCACAGCTATAATAGCTACGCGAACTCGCTTGCTTCCTACGGAGGCAACGAGTTCAGCCATCGACTCTATAAGTTAGAAATCTCGCATTTTTCCTCTCGCAGGTAAAGTTCTAGAAGCCTCGAAGACAAAGCTAAAACCTAAGTGACGACGTAGGATCGGCTGCTCATTGAGGCAGTTCACCCAATCGAACGTCTTAGGATAAAGTTTTGCCAAAAAACATGGCGAAATAGAAGGATGAAGCAAAACAAGGAAAGTTGTTTATTAAATTTCTAGCAAATTGATAAACCGGCTCAAAGGCCAACAAAGTTCAAGCAAAGCAGAACAAAAAGGAAAAGAACAAAATTTCTAAGTCTAAGCAAAAAGACTACTCATTGGTAACCTGCGCAACCACTGGTTCCTCGACTGCCACGCCTTCAGCAGCCGCATCGCTCCTAACAGCCAAAGCTTCCATCAGCTTATCCTCAGCCTCATTTGCCTAGACTGCTTGACCCTCAGTTGCTCCACCAAAGGCAGCCTTAAATAAGAAATCAAGCATATTAACTAGAGAAATGGAAAAAGTCTCAAAGTCTTTCTCGGAAAACTTATAATCCGACGACCTGCCCTGAAAATGGTCTACATAACCAAGCTTGTAGAAATCGGCCTGACAAAAAGCAATCAGGGAGGACCTCCTTGAATAGGCAAGACTCTTCGTAAAGGAGTCTGAGCATATGACAACTTTCCCAACACTGTCAACAAACTTGGCGCATGCATTGATGTCCTTAAGCAGGTCAATATTCAGCAGCGCACAAACCTCGAGAAACTCTCTAGCCTCAGACTCGGTGGATTTCTCATAACTGCCCGTGCAAGTAAATTTCCCCTTTAGTAAATGAGCCAGTTATGGCAAAATGAGTAACAGGCCCAAGCGCCACCTTAGCAGCAAAATCCACTTTCCCGCTCTTCATAGCGGCGAGCCTCTCAGAAGCTGATCCAAACTTAGCTCCCGACGGACGCTTTGACACAAACCCGAACACCGGAGGCATCACCGAACCCTTCCGCTAGGCAAGTTTCTCAGCAATGGATGCGGTTACCTTCAGAGCAGTAAGTTTCACAAGCTCGGGCTCAACGGTCTTCTTTGTCCCTTTGGGGGAAGTTAGATCAATGACAAGCTTCTTAGTAACGGACGAGCTCCCACGAGCAGCAGAAGAAGTCCTTAGCTTCTTCTCAGCCAAAGGTTCATAAGCAGGTGAGAAAAACCTCTTCTTTCTACCATCATTGGTAACATGTTGTACAGCAGTGATTGGGCAAGCCAACGCCTCATCTTTTATCCGCTTTATCTTTTCCTTCGAAGGTAGGCCACCTTTCTCCTGACGAAGAGGGCTAAGCAGACAACGCCACTCACAGTACTCAACAGGAATGCTCAATACGACGTGCACTTTCTTCATATCTACCGAAGTTCTTAGAGTTGAGCCAAACTCCGAATCTACGTAAAGTAAGAAAGACGATCAATAACTAAAGTCATGGAGCAGCTCAACAAAAATTTATGCAGGACAAGAATGAAGCAGTTTACTTACCTCTGATTCGAGACATGCAACACAAGAGAAGAGTTAGACTCCCACTTTCCGCTCACCTCCAAGGTATCTCTCGCCCACTCATGATCACCTTTACTAGAAGCAACGAGCAGCCTATGGCAAGATTTCAACTACCCCACATCTTCCTTGTGGCCAATCTCAAAAAAGCACCAAAACTCATTTATGGTCAAGCCAAGATCAAAGAACCTACTCAAGTTTAAGAACCCCACCATCACACAAACTGCATTTGGGGAGCACTGAGCAAGCGCCCATTTCATGGAGCAAATCACCTCCTGGAAAAGACGTGGCATAGGAAAAGTAAATCCTAACACGAAGTAGTATGAATAGAATTTGACAGCTCTCTTCCTAGCAAAGGCACCCTCGCCACATGGTTCATCGCCGCTATTGTCTTTCACCCACTTGAAGCAAACCCCTGATGGAATCGCATGCTTGTATGTCTCAAGGAAATCCCAAAACAGCTTGTCAAAATTGATCTTGACATGTGCAGCCTTGAAGTAACCCACCTTGCTAGAAGAACCACCTTAATGGTACAAATGTAGGGGATATTCGTCACTTTTGCAATCAGAAGAAGACATTTCAAAGTCTCTGCAAAAAGTACGAGGAAAAATATTTTGAAGGCAGCTCACGAGAAGAGAATTGAAAAAAATAAATAAATAAAAAGAAAATAAGGACCGCAAGCCCAATCCCCCCACGCCAAGCCTCATGGCCCTCATGCTCTCTCTCGGGCCTAACACTTCACGGCCCAAGCCGTTTCAGCTTAACATAAGGGGGAGGCCCGCGCCTCCTTCCCCTCTCTCTTCCTCGCGCGCCAAGCAACCCAGCGAGGCCCAAAACCTCTTGGCCCTCTCTCTTTTGCATGCAGGCCGACCTAACTCGGGGGGAGGCCCACTCCTCATCTCCCTTTTCTGCTCGCGCGATAGGTGCCCCAAGAGACAAGGCCGGGTCATGCGACCCAGGCCACCAAAGATCGAGAGCCGGCCTAAGCAGAACTCTCCCTGTCTCTCGCCTCTCTGCTGCACGGGCCCTTGCTCAGCAACTCTCAAGGTTCGGCCCGAGCTAACCTTTCAGCACCCCAGGGTCGCCAGCACCTTGGGCAAGCCGAGCCGACCCTTTCATTTATATACTTCCTGGGTCGTTTTGAATTAAGCTATTTCTCTCTACGCCTCTGTTTTTGTAAGACACACATGCACGCACTGGCTGTGTGTCTTTCCTTTCTAAGTTGTTTCATATGCATATATAGATGCATATATCGATATATTAGATATATAGAGGGTTATGTTCTCTTACAAACTCTTATAAACAACAGTTTTGCATACTGATATTTTCTTGAGAATTCATGATGATAACGTACGGGAATTTGATTTCATTTAATTTACCTGATGCAGATGATGCATACAACTTATTTGGCTTCCCCTCAGAGTGCAATTTCTGAGGTTTGAGATTTAATCTTGATTTGGTGAAGATAATTGAAGAAAACGCAGCAAGAAATCTGGATGGCTACCCATTTTGCAAGTATAATAGTCATACCGTCGTTATCCATTTAACTTTTCCATTTGCTCTGCCATTTGCACTCAAGTCTAACTTGAATTAGTGAATCATGCCATATTATATCTCAACAAAACTATTACTATTAGAGTATTACGATCAGTTTATATTACGCTTATCAATCCTTTATGGACGTTTGTAGAATACATATTTGGAGTGCAGAATGTGATATATATTTATCCTCTGAGTCTCTTTTTCTGCCATCCGGTCTTTTTTTTTTTCGGTGAAGGTTTTCCTGGAAGACAAGTATAATAAATTCGTTTTTTGTAGAATCTTTGCTGATGATCACTCTTTGATTGCTTCTCTGTTAGACGGCATCGTTTATGCTCATCCTAGTATACCTTCTTGTTTATATTGGCACATCAGGGTAGTATGCTATTGAAAGGTCAAATTATTACTTATTTTTGTGAGTAATTATTATTGCAATGATTTTCATGCAACAAAATTATGAAGTTTAAAAAGTTACCTTGAGTTTTCAGTTATCGTCTTCATTTTGTAACGCTTTTGAAGTTATTATGTCCGTTTTCTCCCCTTAGATGTGAAGTGCAGTGGTACAACAATCGAGCCAATATTTGGTTCAGCAATGCTATTGGCCCACCATGCACTTTATTACGCTGTTTTGGTTCGAATTACAACCATTGCCTGAATAAGAGCGAAAGTATGAGCATGTGCAGAGAGGCGCAGAGCATGTTGAATTTTTCAAATGAAGCTCGGTTCTTATTGATATCCGAGGAAAGCGTATCTGACCTCAACCAGAGAGAAAGCACAAGTATGTTCTTACATAGTAATGGAACCTCTTACTGTACAGTAAAAGGCCTGCAAGGTGTGTCAGTTTTGATTTGCGGTTAAACCCCTCCATGAGCTAGCTAGCTGAACTACATATTCCAATCTAACTGAGGCCAAGTTAGCACATACAGAAAAGTTTCTTCATACGAACAATTAATAATGTCTGCTCTTTTCAATTTAGTGGTCATTTGGTGCGTAAAAATTTCCTTTTCCCTTGATATTTGAAATTTCATGCGACTCAGTTATTGATGGCAGAAGAGGTACAAAGGGGTGCTCGTGGAGCAGCAGGTCAAATCAATCCAATGAGATTTGGGCCCAACCTCGTCTTATCTGGGGGTGAACCATATGAAGACGGATGGGGAAGTCTAAAAATTGGGAATAAATACTTCGCGGTAAGTTATTACTTAAAGTTTTTTTCTCTTTTAAGATGGATGGCTTTTCTCTCTTTTTGTCTCATTAATTTATTTATGTTTTGTCTCGTAGCCTTTGGGTGGATGTAATCGTTGCCAGACGATCAACATTGTTCATGAAGCTGGACAAGTGCAGAAGTCAAAAGAACCTTTGGCTGCTCTGGCAACGTATAGGAGAGTGAAGGTCATCCGTGATGGTTTTTTGAAAGTGATGTTTATTTAATTATTATTTTCATAATTCACAAACCAAACCAAACCAAATCAAATCAAATTTTTACGGATGCAGGGAAAGATTTTCTTTGGGATACTTCTGGAAATACGAAAGAAGTGAAGTCGTAGGTAGGGACGATGATTTGTCGCTTCAAGTGGGACAAGATGTACATCCGAATATCTTGTAGATTCATGGCATGTGTATGAAGCAGCCTCAGGCGATATCTAACAAGTATTAAATGCATAGTGGTCTGATGCAAGAACTTGGCAATGGTCTTCTATAGAATCATTCAACTGATTTCATACGTTCCGTATACAGATAACGCCTCCAGGAAAATTGGGATTCAATGTCAATTTACTCGTGTGTGTACGCATAAATGTACTAATGTACAACATTGCTTTATCCAATCGGATTCGGCAATCCTTAGAAACATAGGGTTTGTCCATTCTAGCTAAGATGTCTTGGTAATGAAAAGCAACGATGTAATAGTTGACATATAATCAGATTTTCTGTTTCATTAGCAACTCAAATTCTCTCTTTAAAAACGCAATTTCGGAGAAATTTTGCTGTATAATATAGTTGATCATCCTTTTGAGTGACCGGTGTAATAGATTGCGGTTTACATCATTTGATTCATTTCATTCCTGTTCGTATTGCAATCTGAACTTGTATTAATTGCGCCGTGTATTTGGAGAAATTCTTGATTGAGGCTGCAATACGAGGAAGCTTTCACAGCCTGCATGTGGACCGTGTACTCAAAACTTTCTCGTGTAGTTAGCAAAAGAAGGATCAAACACAGCAGACTTTCGGATTTGCAAAACAATTTGATTGACCAAAGATGGAGTTTAAAATATTTAACTGTAGAAAGCGTTTACTGTAATCTCTCTCTCTCGATGTTAAAGTTGGGACAAGGCACCGGTCTCGTTCAGTCGGAAGTCGGAATGAGGCACCGGTCTCATCCCATTTGGAAGCCGGGACGAGGCGAGACTTGAGATAAGAAACTATGGAGAACGGCTTTTAGGTTTCAACTCTCTACTTTCAGGCGGCCAAAACTCGAGAGTTAACAAAAACCGAAAATCTATCATTTTAATGTAATATAGCAGCCGAGGAAAAGCTAAGTAGACTCCACTACATATGGTCTATCAAAAAATACAAGATGCTCTCCACGAGTCGAAGTCAGTAATATATCTGGAAACTTTGGGGGAAAATATCTAGCCGCAAGAAAGGAAAAGGAGAAAAAACCACCGCCACTGTGGTTTGTTTCGGGTCGGTGGCAGCCCCTATTGGTCTGTTATCTCTTTTCCCTTTCATGTTTATCTTACTTCTAACAATCTCCAGCTCTGATTGTGGTTTCTTTTTTCGCTATGTCAAAGATAGCCTTCATGATTGTGGTTGTGATATCTGTTCGTGGCAGGAATTTCCGCTGGGGATGTTTCCTGGCCGACGAGCACACAGCTCCCCTGGAGGTTGGTGCCGGTTGAGGGCTGCTGTCGGGCTTCTGCTTCGTTTCTGGGCGTTGTCGGGCAAGTCTCGTCGGGCAAGACTCTTCAGGCAAGGCTCTTCGGGCAAGGCTGAAAGAGAAGGACAGAGTTAACTTTGAGAGGTGCCTTTGTGGGGCCTTAGGTATAGGCCTTGAAACTCACAATCAAGGTTAACATTTAGGTGCTCAGGCGTGCCACTGCCATCTTTAGCATGGCAGATGTAAAATGGTTGTTGTTCTTTCATTGTCTATATATATATATATATATATATATATATATATATATATATATGTATGTATATGTATCCAAGAAACCATGTTTAGTTATAACAGGTGCCTTTGTGGGGCCTTAAATGTAGGCCTTGAGGCTTCCCATACATAACTAAACCAGCACTCGAACGCATCATATGTATTCTTGTGATTGTCGGAGTCTTCTAACTATTATATCTCTGATTACCCGAATCCAAGGAATAGAACGAACCCAGATGGGTGCCTTTGTGGGGCCTTAAGTGTAGGCCTTGAGGCTTCCCATCAGAGTTCATTCTTATGCTTAGACTCTTAAGATCGCTGAATAGGATGAATCCAAATGGATGCCTTTGTGGGGCCTTAAGTGTAGGCCTTGAGGCTTTCCATTAGAGTCCATCCCATGCTTAAGCGTTCTATGATAATCATGATATAATAGAAAGCAAACTAGAGGGTAGGTCGATTACTTGCGCCCCAAGTAACTTCGGACTTCTCGTTTATCAAGGATTGTTGTGGATGGGTTAAGTCCACATAAAGTTCTTTTTTATGCCTTGCGGCCAAGGACTTTTAAACTAATCAGATTTACATGCCTGCGGGCTTAGGACTTGGATCTAACTTAAGCATTGAAGATATATTTAAATCAAATCCAAGTGTTGAGAAAGCTTTGTCATCGTGATTTTGCTCCAACTTTGGGCCTAAAGTTAAGTTTTAATCCAAACAATATCACTCTACAAAGGAGAGTCTTTGTCAATTATGGGTTATTGGTCAAGGATCTTAGAGTGTAAGGTGGCTGTTGTTTAATATACGAGACGAAGGTTTATTGTGGTTCATTCACTTGGTAAATGACTACGAGGAGAAAACTCGACGTTAGTTGGAGGTAACTCATAATAGTGCTTCTTTAACGAGAATTTCAAGATTATTAGACGATGGTGCAATATTTCCCTTGTATCAGCCTTTACAATCGTAGTTCTCTGGCTTGCAAGGTTTGATCCTTCTAGAGCGTTATCTTTCATATGGGTCCGGTGTGGATTCTTCGTAGCAAGGGAAATATTATATTTTCTTTTAGCATGCATTGCTTATTTTTCCTGCACTATATTTGGTATATCTATCTTATGTGAGTTTCTAACCGCTCTTTTTCTTTGTCTTAAAAAAAAATTAAAAAATATGAAAATATGATTGAAATGTGCCAGTTGAAGGAAGCAGCCGAAGTGTCTGACCAACAAAAACAAAAGACCAGCATAAGTAATTTGGTATGCATATTCCTCCTACTTGAAATTCAATGGTTCATGACCAAAGCTAAGATAGATTGTTGTAGGCTTTTGATGACCGGCATGTTGGATTTTTGGATCGCCGGGTCTGCCCCACTCTAACGACATTATATTGTTCCCAACTTTATCACCTGTCCAATCCGTCAGATGTGGTGTTTTATCACAAAAAACCTCGATATTAGTTAAAATGGAGTAATTCTATTTAAACTCACTAGGTTTCTTTGAACCCACCGATGTAGGACTTTAACACGGCAGTCACAAGTTTTGCTTCCTTTTGAGTTTTGACATGGTTTGTGGCTCTCTCTACAAAGTCTAACCAGTTCCCTTGAATTCCATGCAATTTTTCAAACATCAATTAAGAATCAATAATACAAATTAAATTTGTCTTGGTTGACCTGGTAATTAAGCCACTAGGAGTAGACTACTCTCCAACTACTAACTTGTCTTGGTGTTCAATGTTTTGTCTTGTCTAATCGCATGGACTTCTTAATGTTATTCCTCCTGACTGCTGCTGCTGCTCTCTCTCTCTCTCCCTCTCTCTCTATAGACACACACACACACACATACATATTCCACCCTCTAAACCAGTTTCCTTCTGTTAATCTTAACTAATTAGTTTAAGTGTTTAAGTTGACCTCCATGTTGATGGCTACAGTGACTGCTCGTTCTGGCTTGATTCCATTTGATTTCTGGCATTGTCTTACTCACAAGCTCTGTGTGCGTATATATATATTTTTATTTATTTATTTTGGTAAGTTGTACAAGTGCAGCCACATTATATAACAACTCATTTTGCCTGATATTCATTATGCGACGTGTGTATGAGATTGAAAATTGATAATAGTTGGAATATAAGTAGAATTTTCACTGACGAATTAAGAAAAGAAAAATTTTAAACTTTTTTTTCTTTGTTTTTTTTTTTCTAGAGGGAACATAAAATTAATCAATAATAATTGTGTAAAGGGTTATACAAACCTAGTTATAGTTAGTTCATGTAATTAACATATATAAGGTTTACTAAAGGGTAATGCTAGGAAAGGGTAATGCTAGGAAGATTAAATTTATAAACAAAATTTGCAAACTAAATGATATGTCGCCAATAGAAACGAGCATCTTCATCCACACTTAAGTAATAATCCAATCATCAACTTCTATGTCATTTAGTTTACAAATTTTTTCAAGGACCTCCAAATTAACCCTTTTCAGTGTGTAGAATATAATAAATAAATTGGAATAGAAGGCTTTACATCAAAAGAAAAAAAAATAAATATATATATATATATACACACACACACACATATATATTAAACAGAAGTTCAGGTTCAAAGGACTTTGGTAGAAAGTTTTATTAAATTATATTTTTTGTCAAACCATAGATTTTTGTTAATTAGATGTTAGATTAGTCACCGAAGGGATTTGAACCCACGATGTCATGCAAGAGCTCAACTCCTCTCCACCATTGTTATAAAGGACCACTTGCAAATTTGGTAGAAAGTAGAAACCCTAACACTTTGTTCGAGAAGAAAATTCGAGATTAATAAGAAATTTTAAAATGAAGAAAATTGAAATGACGGGCCGATTTTATTTTCTAAAATTTGTGAATTTTTTTCTTTGGTTAACATAGAAGAACAAGAAATTTGAAGTACCTTTGGGGACATCTGATAAAATTGGAACGATACATAGAAGATTAGCATGGCTCCTGCGCAAGAATGACACGCATAAATTGAAAAATGGTCCAAATTTTGCTTCCCATATCCGCTGCCAAGCCAATTGTGTAGCTCATTGTCGACCTCGATTTGTTCTCCACTCCACTAGTGATTGTGCTTGGATTGATAATCTTCCCCCTATTATTAGTGATCTTATTGTAGACAAAGAATCCTATTCTTGTACTGTCTAGCCTTTTATGGCTCATTCAATGAAATCTAATACCGTTTTATTCAAAAACCAAAAGAAAAAAAAAACGAAAAAAAAAAGAAAAAAAAAACGAAATTGAAAACAGAATTTGTTATTTTAAACTCACCCCATAGAGAATTTGGAAATGTCACTTATTTACATAAAATTTAAACTTGGAATTGAAGGTCTCAAATTCTAAGTTTTTTTTTCTATGTGAAAATTTTAAATTTCTATGTTTATGAATCCAAACAAGGGAATTGGTGCATGTCAATTTATAAATTCTAACTTTTGCCAAAATTTCAAGTTTACTTCCCTTATCCAAACATAATGTAAGTGCATGTACGGTTCAAGGTAAATGAAAACACACAACAGTATTTAATTTCGTACATCAACATCGAATCAGTCATTTAATATTACGATCTAGTAGTATTCTTTTTTACTTGTAAATGAGATGTCTTATATATGTCCAATTATCATCAAGACGATTTGAACCAAATTATCATGAATAACCATTGTCAATATCGAATGTATTAAAAAACTTTCCACCGAACCATTCCAACCTTTAGATTCTATCACAAATTTTCTATATCTTTGAAAATTATAAAATATGAGGAAGTGATTTTGCTGGATTAAATTATAAAAGCCATCTCTTAGTTTTGGGAAAATTACATCACACCCTTATTATAATATGTAGCCTTCAGAATATAGAATCAAAGTATTATTATACATGACAAAGACAGTTTTTGTGTCCTTAAAAAGAAAAAAAATGTACATCTCTGTCATACTTGAAAATATAGATTCTAATTAATTAATTATACAAATGTTTAGCGTATAGAATAATAATAGCCTTCATGCACGCGCGTGAAATGTATTTTTTGAATTACGGCGTGCTACACGCGACTTATACGTTTTAAATGTATTTATATGCGTAAATTGACAAAAGGAAAGTCAAATATTTGAAGTAAATGAATAATTTTAAATCATGCTAGAAGAAACCCATCATAAACCAATTAAAGCAGCTGAATTCATATAATAAAATCAGTTTCTATAGAATTTACATTAAGAATAGATAGAATAATATTTAATAAACAATTGATTGAATCACATTATTGTTAGCCCATTGTGAGGCTAAGCCCACCGCCTCCCCTTTAGTGTAGATAATATCGTTTATTAAAAAAAAAATCATTTGACAACTAATTTAATCACATTATGGATGCGTGCGAAAGACCTTTTTTATAATCGGCATTGCACGCCTCTTAAGATGTTTTGAACATGTTTAAAAATAGAGAAAATAATATTTAATAAATAACTAATTGAATCACATTATTGCAAGTTCATTGTGAGGCTAAGCCCACCACCCTCCTCTTTAGTGTAGATAATATTGTTCATCAAAAAAAAAAAAAAACAATCACTTGACAACTAATTTAATCACATTATTATCCGCGTGCAAAAAACTTTTTTTATAACCTGCATTACACGCCTCTTAAGATGTTTTGAACGTGTTTTAAAATAGAGAAATTGGATCACATTATTGCTAGCATATTGTGAGGTACTAATTAGAAAAAAAATAGCACCAAAAAAACTAATTAAAATGACAAGGGCATTTTTTTGAATCACAAAGTGCTACGCGCAACTTACACATTTTAAATGTATTTATATGCGTAAATTGACATAAGGAAAGTCAAATATTTGAAGTAAATGAATAATCTTAGATCATGCTAGAATAAACTCCTCATAAACCAATTAAAGCAGCTGAATTCACATAATAAAATCGGTCTCTATAGAATTTACATTAAAAATAAAGAAAATAATATTTAATAAACAATTGATTGAATCACATTATTGCTAACCCATTATGAAACTAAGCCCAACCCCATCCCCCTTAGTGTAAATAATATCGTTTGTTAAAAATATAAAAAATATAAAATAAAAAACAATCATTTGACAACTAATTTAATCACATTATTATCCGCGTGAGAAAGATCTTTTTTTATAACCGACATTACACGCCTCTTAAGATGTTTTGAACGTGTTTAAAAATAGAGAAAATAATATTTAATAAACAATTAATTGAATCACATTATTGCTAGCATATTAAAAAGCTAAGCCTACCCCCTCCCCTTAGTGTAGATAATATCATTTATTAAAAAAAAAAATTCATTTGACAACTAATTTAATCACATTATTATCCGCCTGCAAAAGAATTTTTTTATAATCGGCATTACACGCTTCTTAAGATGCTTTGAATGTATTTAAAATAAAGAAAATAATATTTAATAAATAACTGATTGAATCACATGATTGCTAGCCCATTGTGAGGCTAAGCCCACACCGTCCCCCTTAGTATAGATAATATCGTTTGTTAAAAAAAATAATCATTTGATAACTAATTTAATCACATTATTTGTAGACTATTGTGAGATTAAAAAAAAACCACAAAAAAGTAATTATTACAAAAATACTATTAAAATGATGAAAATGCCCCTACCTTATTTGATGCATTATTTTGGGATGTCTTTGAAGTTTTTTGTCTTGAGGGCATTTTTGTCCAAATCTTTTTGTTGAAATTTAGTGACACCAAAATCACTATTCACCTTTTTTCATTGGCTTTATATATAAAAAGATTACAATTCTCTAGGATTTTATTATTATAAGCAGTATATTACCATTCTTATCATCTATATATAAATTCATTTTTGAACTCACATCATTTTTACAATTTGTGGATCTAGTCGTATGTGGTTCAATTTCTTAGTAGATTGAATGTTGAATCTTCACCCATGCATATTCCGAATTCAAAACTCTTTCATCTCTTAAATTATTGTAATAATTTTAAACTTTCTTCCTCCTCTGAATAATAATAATTTTTTTTAAAAAAAATTGTGGGTCTAGTCTAATTGTTCCTGAATTGTAGGACCAGTTGCCTCACTGTCACCACCCGGTGGCAGGTTAGGTTTCTAGATTAATTCTTTGATGGAAGTTATGTCTAATTAATGTCTTAAAGTCTAGCTCGGCTTCACGATTTCAAGTCAAAAGTATTTAGTGTCAGACAATCTTTTCTTGTGGCAACGTCAAATAAAATACTGTAAACCTGTATTTTTTAGTCAACAATTGTTATTCATGAGTTCAAAATTTATGAGCTCGTTTAGATATGCTTTTAAAATGACTGAAAGTATTTTTTGTGAAAATATTTTTTGAAACAATTCTTAGTAAAAATGCAAGTAAATTTTGGATAAACACTTAAAGTTTTTCCTGGAAAAAACACATAACTGGTGCTTTTGGAACAAAAAACATTTTCTCTAAAAGAACTTTCAATCATTTTAAAAGCACATCCAAACGAGCACTCTATCATCCCAAATTGAGGACTGAAAATCAATACACCAAATGTTTATGTAATTTACTAAAGTAGTGACTGAATATTATTAGACTAAATGATGATTAATATAAACTTGCTTATTTACCACCCACTTAATCACCTCCACGACTCCAAGATACTTTTTCATATACAACTCTAAAAATTTTACCAGGTTTTAAACTGCTATCATTTTATTACATTAAACTATTATAGTAAATGTTAAAAAAAAAAATAGTAGAATTAATAAAATTCACTCAATAATCAATTAAAAAAAAAAGATTTGAAGTTGTTGTCAATTTTGGCAGCAAATGTGAGGGTTGTCAATTACCGTTTCAGTTAAAAAATGTTGTTACTATCCTTTTTGACTATTAGTAGGAATTTGGATATTTCCTTTGAAAATGTTCTAATAGACTGCCCGGCAGAAAGGTTTGAACATTACTTTTGGTATGTTGGACTAGAATTTAGGATATCTTTTGGTTTTCATCCCTTTGAAAAAGGGGGATTTTTACAAATAATGGCGGGTTGATGAAGAAGCAAGGACTTCCATTTTTCTTGTAATGGTCAAATGTAAATCACCTCCTACTCTTCTAGAATGCCTTTTCTATACTTTTAGAAATATTGCTTGTGTTTATTTGAACAGAAAAAGAAAAGAAAAAGGTCCATTCGATACCCTGATGACAAGGGAAGTAGTGCTTATCATGGATAGGTTTATCTGTAAAGACATTAGATGAGCAATAATATTTTATTAGTAAATTATGATAATCCCTTTGTTCTAATTCAAAAGCACGTGCTGAGTTGAGTGAGTCCATCTATTTTGTCATTTTTCTTCTTTTTCCACTTATTCTACAACTAGGGAACTTGGACCTTAAGATACAACCTAAGGTGGGGCAAAAGAGTTTGAACAAAGTTTTTGTCATTAAGTTGATGAAAGTTGATGTATTGTGATCCGAAATATCAAGTATCTAAAAGAAAATGAGGATATTAATATCGTTCTAGCAATAATCAGTTAGAGCATTTTCAAACGCCTCCACAAATGTAATTTTTAGATATAAGTTTGTTAATTTACGTGGCAATTTAAAAAGTAAAATTTGCTACTTCACAAATATGTTCTCCAACAAACTTTATGAAACAAGTTTGTCCCACATTTTTTTTTCGTTATTGAATTAATTAATAGAGATAGTAAGAAAAAATACGTTATTGTATTTCCCCCCTCAACTTTTAGCCTAATTTCAAGATAAAATTTGTTGATGCACAAAATCAGCGAAGACTTTGGTACAACAGAAAGTGTTAAGTTTGTGACCTTCGCTAGATTGCTCCGGTCACTAGTGTGGATAAGTAAGTAAATGGATAGGGACAGGGAAGCAAATACAAGATGTACGTGGTTCACCCAGATTGGCTACGTCCACGGAGTAGAGGAGTTCTCATTAATTGTGAAGGGTTTACACAAATACATAGGTTCAAGCTCTCATTTAGTGAGTATTAGTGAATGATTTAGTACAAATGACATCAGGAAATATTGTGAAAGAATGATCCCTATTTATAGAAGAGAGTTTCTAGTTTCATTCTGACATTGACACGTGTCATGTTGTGATTGGCTTTTGATGTTGACACGTGTCGTGCTATGATTGGCTTCTGATGTCGACACGTGTCGCGCTGTGATTGGCCTCCTGGTTTGAGGGAAACTCTTATGGGTCCTTGACGGTATAACGTTGACCGGTGCTCAGTAGTTTCGGGATTGGTCAAGTATGGCACAAACAATGCTCCCCTAAGTTCCCGAGTGAGGGAAGCTCCTCGGTTGGGGACTTGCGAGATCCAAGTCATTGAGTAATCACGAAACTTCTAAGTATCGAAGTGTGGTATCATTTTCACTTGTCTTATCTGTCTCATACGTAGATGTGTCATCTTCTCTGGAAGTACTTTTCCTCCATCCAGGGGTGGTACCTTTAACCGATGAAGATGCACAAGGTAATGTATCAATTTCACTTGAAGCTTACTTGTAGTTTCAGGCTTGGTTAAGTGCGATACAAAACCCTATAGTAGGAGTCCCCCAAGTTGCCGAGCTAGGAGATTTGCCGAAAGAGGTAATAGACAAGGTAAGCAATCAGACTTCCAAGCAAGCAACCTGGATCGGAGGTTCGACTTCGGCTTCTGGTTGATTGTTCTCCTTCTCTTTGTGTCGTAAACAACAACAAGGATAAGGAGAAACAAATGGAGAATAGATGATATGAGATACTTTTTCTTTTGAAGAAGTAACTTTCCACAGGCTTATTCTTGAACTAGGCTGGAGGGTTTTCCGGTTTCCTTCAGAGTATAAGGCCGACTTAAGAATTTGAGAGTCAAAACAAGTCCATCAAATCAAGAGTGCGTTTGACCTTGATGATATGTGATACTTTTGCTGTTGACGAAGTAATGGATGAATCGGCACGTGTTCTGTTGCGCTTGTCTCCACATGCTTCCTTGTATCCTTCTTACTTGCCCTATCTGTTCTTCAGGCAGATGTGGTATCTTTTCTGGAAGTATAAGATGTTGAAGATGAGTACTTGAGAACAATGCCAGGTAAGTAGTCAGGCAAGGGGTTCCAGGCAGTCAGTTCCTGACTGGAAGCTTGATTCTAAGTGCTGACTGATTGTTCTCTTTCTCCTTGTCTTGCAGGTAAGAATAAGGGCAAAGGAAGAGATAGGGAAACAACATGATATGGGATACTCTTGCTTTTGACCCTGATGATATGAGATACTCTTATTCTGGTGTGGCTAGTTTGCATAGGTATTATTGGGGGGAAGAAAGCTGAGTATTTCGAGAGGTTTCGTTGGGAGTGCCCTCTCATATATGAGGAAGGGTTGATCATTTTTGCAGGTCTGCCTGTCCGTGAAGGATGGATGTCGACATATACAAGAGTTTCCCTAACAACAAGTAGTAATGTTATTCCTTTACCCTTCTTGGTCGTAGCAATGTAGTGGGAGCTGCAAGCTTCACGTGTTTTAACTTTGTCAGAGCACTTTGAAAAAGTCGTATGTGGTATCTGGAAAGCTGATGTTGCGTGTGAAGATTACAGACAAGCTTTATCCAAGGAAATCTGTTTCTCGAAGTTCAGAGAGCGATGCCTCTTCGGTTTTCGAACAAGCAATCCTGTCGGGGATCTGGCTCTTGAGATTCGGAGAACAGTGCCTCTTCGATTTTTTAGAAAGCAATCATGTTGGGAGTCTGGCTCTTGAGATTCAGAGAGCAGTGCCTCTTTGATTTTTGAGAAAGTAATCATGTTGGGAGTCTGGCTCTCGAGATTTGGAGGGCGGTGCCTCTTCAATTTTTGAGCAAGTAATAATGCTATTCATTTACCCTTCTTGGTCATAGCAATGTAGTGGGAGCTGCAAGCCTCACATGTTTTAACTTTGTCATAGCGTTTTGAAAAAGTGGTCTGTGGTATCTGGAAAGTTGATGTTGCGTGTGAAGATTGCAGACAAGCTTTATCCAAGGAAATCTGGCTCTCGAAGTTCGGAGAGCAGTGCCTCTTCGATTTTCGAACAAGCAATCCTATCGGGGATCCGACTCTCGAGATTCAGAGAACGGTGCCTCTTTGATTTTTTGAGAAAGCAATCATGTTGGGAGTCTGACTCTTAAGATTCGGATAGCAGTGTCTCTTCGATTTTTGAGAAAGTAATCATGTTGGGAGTCTGGCTCTCAAGATTCAGAGAACGGTGTCTCTTCGATTTTTGAGAAAGCAATCATGTTGGGAGTGTTTTCTCGAATGTGAGTAAAGGTTAGGCATTTTTGCCAGTCTGCCTTGCCACGGAGCACGGAGGTTGACACATATTGGGACTTTCTAGTTATCAAGCAGTGGTGCTATTCCTTTACCCTTGTGGGTAATAGTAGGGTAGCTGGATCTTCAAAATTTATGTGTCTAAACTTTGTCAGAGATCTTTGGCAAAGTTATCTGTGGTACCCAAGGAGCTAATGTTCCATGTGGAAGTGGTGCCTCTTCGAAATCCGGAGAGTGGTGCCTCTTCGATTTTTGAACCAACGGCCCTGTTGCCCTTTCTTTTAGAAGGGCACCAATTGTGTGCAAGAAGTACATTTAGAGAGTTATTGCTTATAGGAATTTTCTCCTTACTTCAGAGATTTATTGCACCTCATTTCTCCTTCATCATTTTTGAGAATGTTTGGCCCATCCGACCGTCGTTTTGACTTGAACTTTGGTGAAGAGACATCAATGCCTTCTCAAGACAACATATGGCGCCCATCCTTCTTATCTACTACTGGTCCTCTTACCGTTAGGGACTCTATAATGAAGAATGATATGACCATTGCGATGGTGGCCAGGAATATTCTCACTCCCAAAGATAACAGACTACTTTCCAAACGGTTTGATGAGTTGGCTGTTAAGGATTCTCTGGCTCTCAGTGTTCAGTGTGCATGTTCTGTGTCTAATATGGCCCAACACCTATTTGCTCGAACCCGCCAAGTTGAATCATTGGCGGCTGAAGTGATAAGTCTCAAACAAGATATCTGAGGGCTCAAGCTTGAGAATAAACAGTTGCATAGGCTCGCACATGACTATGCTACAAACATGAAGATGAAGCTCGACCAGCTACAGGAATCTGATGGTCAGATTTTACTTGATCATCAGAGGTTTGTAGGTTTGTTCCAAAGGCATTTATTGCATTCGTCTGCTGGGGATGTACCGCGTAATGAAGCTCCAAATGATCAACCTTCGGTGCCTCCTCCTTATGGGGTTCTGCCTAGTACTGAGGCTCCGAATAATCACCCTCTGGTGCCTCCTCTTTCTGGGGCTCTACCGACTGCTGAGACTTCTCTTGAGCAACCTTTGTGAAGGCTCCCTCTTGTTTGTTTATTTTGATTCATGTATATGTACATATTTGTAACTTATCGGAGATATCAATAAACAAGCTTTGCTTCATTTCAACGTATTGTGTTAAATACACCAAGGCCTTCTTCACTAAGTTCTTTGAATTTTTCCTTTTGTTGAAGCTTGTATGTTGAAGCTTTGTGAGTGAAGCATGTAGGTTGAGGTAATACTCCCTTAATTTCCCGAGTGAGGAAAACTTCTCGTTTGGAGACTTGAAAAATCCAAGTTACTGAGTGGTCGTGAGACTTCCGAGTATCAAGGTGCAGTAGCATATGGTAGGAGTCCCCCAAGTCTCTGGTCGAGGGAGTTGACGAATGAGGCATTTCCTTTCAAAGTGGTAGCCCAAAACTCATTCTTCATATATATTTGTTATGAAAGTTGTTAGGCCTAAAGAAGAGGAGGCCTAGGCAATTTTTATTTTTATTTTTTGAAATTTTTTTTGAAATTTTTTTTTTCGAATTTCCAAATTTTTGAATTTTCAAATTTCTGAAGAAAAAAAATATATATATATTAAAGCTTTGTAGATGAAGCTTTGGTGTTAAAGCTTTGAGGTTGAAGCTTTGTTGGGCACCATGAATTGATTTTGCTTTACACTATCTTGATCAAGATAGTGTGAAGCTTTTGTAGGTGAAACTTTTGTGTTGAAGTTTTGTAGGTGAAGCTTTTGTGGGTCAAGCTTTTGTGGGTCAAGTTTTTGTGGGTCAAGCTTTTGTGGGTTAAGCTTTTGTAGGTGAAGCTTTTGTGGGTCAAGCTTTTATGGGTCAAGCTTTTGTGGGTGAAGTTTTTGTAGGTCAAGCTTTTGTGTCGAAGTTTTGTAGTGTGAAGCTTTTGTAGGTGAAGCTTTTGTGTTGAAGTTTTGTAGGTGAAGCTTTTGTGGGTAAAGTTTTGTAGGTCAAGTTTTTGTGGGTCAAACTTTTATAGGTCAAGCTTTTGTAGGTCAAGCTTTTGTGTTGAAGCTTTTGCGTTGAAGCTTTGGAGTTGAAACTTTTGTTGGGTACAATGAATTGGTTTTGTTTCACACTATCTTGATCAAGATAGTGTGAAGCTTTTCAGAATTTGTAGTTGTCCTCCATTGATGAAGCTTTTGTGGGTGAAGCTTTTGTGTTGAAGCTTTGTAGGTGAAACTTTGGAGTTGAAACTTTTGTTGGGTACCATGAATTGATTTTGCTTCACACTATCTTGATCAAGATAGTGTGAAACTTTTCAGAATTTGTAGTTGTCCTCCATTGATGAAGTTTTTGTGTTGAAGTTTTGTAGGTGAAGCTTTAAGGTTAAAACTTTGTTGGGCACCATGAATTGATTTTGCTTCACACTATCTTGATCAAGATAGTGTGAAGCTTTTGAGAGTTATGGTTGAACTCATTTGATGAAGCTCTTGTTGGCACCATAAATTGGTTTTGCTTCACACTGTCTTGATCAAGAGTGTGTGAAGCTTTTGAGAGTTGTGCTTGTCCTCCATTGATGAAGCTCTTATTGGCACCATAAATTGGTTTTACTTCACATTGTCTTGATAAAGAGTGTGTGAAGCTTTTGAGAGTTGTGCTTGTCCTCTATTGATGAAGCTCTTGTTGGCACCATAAATTGGTTTTGCTTCACACTGTCTTGATCAAGAGTGTGTGAAGCTTTTGAGAATTGTAATTGCCCTTCATTGATGAAGCTTTTGTTGGCACCATAAATTGGTTTTGCTTCACACTGTCTTGATTAAGAGTGTGTGAAGCTTTTGAGAGTTGTGGTTGAACTCCTTTAATGAAGCTCTTGTTGGCACCGTAAATTGGTTTTGCTTCACACTGTCTTGATCAGCGAGGACTTTGGTACAATAGAAAGTGTTAAGTTTGTGACCTTCGCTAGATTGCTCCGGTCACTAGTGTGGATAAATAAGTAAATGGATAGGGATAGGGAAACAAACACAAGATGTACGTGGTTCACCCAGATTGGCTACGTCCACGGAGTAGAGGAGTTCTCATTAATTTGAGTTCTCATTAATTGTGAAGGGTTTACACAAGTATATAGGTTCAAGCTCTCCTTTAGTGAGTACTAGTGAATGATTTAGTACAAATGACATTAGGAAATATTGTGAGAGAATGATCTCTATTTATATAAGAGAGTTTCTAGTTTCATTCTGACATTGACACGTGTTGTGTTGTGATTGGCTTTTGATGTTGACACGTGTCGTGCTATGATTGGCTTCTGATGTCGACACGTGTCGCACTGTGATTGGCCTCCTGGTTGGAAGGAAACTCTTCTGGGTCCTTGACGGTATAACGTTGACCGATGCTCAGTAGTTTCGGGATTGGTCAAGTATGGTACAAACAAAATTCTTCCATTTTTTTTCAATTTCACACAACCACTCTAGTTTCCATACCAATATCGTACATCAGTCCAACTTGTTGTCAAGATCAAGTTAAATCTTGGCATGGCGCATGTGAGGTCTACCTCGGGGCAGCATGGATAGAGCCAGAAATTTCTTCTAGTGGGAGCAACTAAAAACAACTAAGAAAACCTTATTATAGTATGGTTATACGCAATATGATATTATGGATGATTTCAAATGATGATGTATTACAATTCCAATGTTACAAAAATTTCAATATAGTAGTGGAAAGTGGCAAAGTGATGAGAAAAATATAAGTACATGATAGGTGGGAGAGGGTTTTTTCGGTTTGAATATATGACAAAACAAGAGCACTATTGCTCATATAATATTTGATATGGAGTATAAGTAGAATGAATGTATGTTGGATATTAAATACATATATTTTCTTCAAAGATAACCCGTATATATTATATAATTGTAGTCTGTAACTAAATAAACGAATTACTTGAGTGGGTGCATTTATGACATCCCACATCGCCTAGGAGAGTGATCCTTAAATGTATATTCTCATCCTTACCTAGCATGAGGCCTTTTGGGAGCTCACTGACTTCGGGTTCCGTAGGAACTCTGAAGTTAAGCAAGAAGGTGGCTAGAGCACTCCCATGATGGGTGACCCATTGGGAAGTTGCTTGTGAGTTCCCAGAAACAAAACCGTGAGGGCGTGGTCGGGGCCCAAAGAGGACAATATCGTGCTACAGTGGTGGAGCGGGCCCGGGAAGTGGTCCGCCCCAAGTCGAGATGTGACAAATACCCGAGCCCGGATGTGACAAATGGTATCAGAGCCAATCCCTGGCCAGAAGTGTGCCGACGAGGACGTCGGGCCCCTAAGGGGGGTGGATTGTGACATCCCACATCGCCCAGAGGAGTGATCCTTAAATGTATATTCTCATCCATACCTAGCACAAGGCCTTTTGGGAGCTCACTAGCTTCGGGTTCCGTAGGAACTCCGAAGTTAAGCGAGAAGGTGGCCAGAGCACTCCCATGAGTGGTGACCCACTGGGAAGTTGCTCGTGAGTTCCCAGAAACAAAACCGTGAGGGCGTGGTCGGGGCCCAAAGCAGACAATATCGTGCTACGGTGGTGGAGCGGGCTCGGGAAGTGGTCTGCCCCGGGTTAGGATGTGACAGCATCTGCCCCCAGTGAGCCTTCATTGGCTCCGTCCATGAGGGGCAGGGTTTCCCGCCAAATTTCAAAACGCCAACAAAAACTCACGTAAATTCAAATATGACCATATGATGCGGTTGTTGATGATTGGATTCGTAATTACCGTTCTTTAAGGCAAGTTTACTTGTAAAGAATGAGTACTTAGTTACTGAACCCTGATGAACGAATAAAAAGTGGGATTTACATGAATTTTAGTATGGCACGCCTGATTATTAAAGGTATCCCATTATCATAAGAAAGGTGTTTATCTCATACTGGATCTTCCTCATCTCCAATTCTTCTTATTCCATTCCTCTTATTCCCATTCCTTATCATACCCATACTATGCAAGTAAACATTGTAACAATTTTATGGATCTCAAGTTCTGAATTATGCCTATCTCAACTAGTTGACTGCTATTTTGTACCTACAGATTTCCTAAATTAATAATGCATTATTAATGTAACTAGAATCCAAACATGCCCTTCCAATTATGCACTTTCCCCATCTTATATACAAACCTGACCTGGAGTGTGGCTTTCGTTTTTGCCTTTATGGACTGGGATCTCTTCCATCCATAATTCGTAGAAGCTTCGACTACCTAGTTGCTCATATTTGGTATTTTTACCGTTTATTACTACGGTCTAGTGGTATTCATCTTCACTTGTAAATGAAAGATCTTAGGTTTAATTTTCGCCAAAGACGAATTTGAATCACATTATTAATAGTCCATTGTGAGGCTTAGCCCACCCTCCCACCTTGTCTGTTCAAAAAAATTTCATTTTACATTACATAAAAAAAGGACAAATTGGATATAGTTCATCTCTTCGATAAGGAATAAAGGAAAATGAATCTGGATATATACACCGTACATATTTTGGAAAATTAAGCCATGCGACCCAGATAATACTGTGATTCACTGGAATGACAGAGCAGCACAAGTAGTTCATGCAGATGTATGCATGTGTACATGTGATTCATATCCCTTGTCCCATCAGATTATTTAGCAATTGTTAAAAAGTTTTTAATTTAATGGCATTGGTCATTGCTTATTTGGAGGGCCTAAGTTTCCGCTCACATATATAGCAAAGACAATATACATGCATGCATACATACATACATACATATATATGTATGTGCATATGTGTGTGTGATGAGTTCCATAATGACTAATTGTTGGTCTTATATAACTTTGTTATGACATTGTAGATGCATTTTAAGGTCCTTGAAATCTTGTTTTTTATCCAACAAAAAAAAAACAATAAACATTTCGTTGAATTATCATAGACTATTTATACAAAAAAAGACTAGTAACTAATGTAATCTCCATAAGTTTATAGGTCCTCCTAGCCTCTACAACACAGATCAAATTTTCGCACTTAGATTACAACAATATGTTTTATGCCTAAAAATGAAAAAAATAAATAAATAATTGTAGATCGATGCATGTTGCAGCATTAGTTAAGTACCACTAGCTACAATCTTTCAATTATTTTTTCTCTATGCCGACTTTGTTATGAACATGCCATGATATGGGAGTGAGAGAAGTGGATGCATTCATCCATATAGCACTGACTGTGCATTCAATTTCCCCATAAGTGATATAGTTAATATTTTATACCTTCAGATTTCGTAAATTAATAATGCATTATTAATCTAACTAGAATCCAAACTTGCCCTTCCAATTTTTGCACTTTCCCCATCTTATATACAAACCTGACCTGGAGTGCAGTGGCGAAGCCACGTGGGAGCGAGGAGTGGCGGCCGCCACTCCCCTCGCCGGGAAACACCACTGAACCCCAGGTCTTCGCCACTCCCCTCGCGCGCCTCGCCGGAAAATAATGGTTCACGAACTTCACGGCGCCCTCTGTTTTTCTGGGTTTTCTGTTCACGAACTTCACAGCTGTCCATTTTCTACTTCCTCGCACAGAGACCAGTCACCAACATCGTCGTCCTTCTTGGTGGTGGCCCTGGTGGGAGAGGATAATAGCTTGGGATAATGGGATGAAGGCTAGTAGTATTTCAGTGAGGGAGAAGACCTGTTTGGATAGCATGATAGCATATGTTTGGAAAACAGGATAAAGGCTGGTCGATATGTTTGGTTCTTAACATAGCGAAAGTGTAACAAAGAATTAAAGGGACAGCTGTGCTGACTTTATTGGCCCATATCATTTGGTCAGTAAATTGAGGGATAAAGATTGTCTGCCCTCAACTTCCGGTACCCTCCTCGTGCCATTCTATTTGTGTGGTCACGGTTAAGCAAAGTCAATATTTTATATTACAATTCATTTTTGTCTTATTATATCTATAAAAAAAATATAAAATGTTAACGTGACTTAACCGTGACCACACAAAATAGGAGGGCACGGGAAGGGCACCGGAAGTGGAGGGCAGACAATCCTTGTCCTAAATTGAGTACTTCCCAGTGACTACTCAAGTATTATATTTTCCCCACTATTTTTTTTTCTCTTCTGACCCATCTTTTTTTGTGGTTTGTTAACCCATTTCTCTCTTTTATTTATTTATTATTCTTGTATGTATTTTTTCCCCCTCTTTTTAAGACTCCTAGCTTATTTATTATAAACTTTCACATTATTATAAATATTGTATTAATTTTTTTAAAATAATGTAAATATTGTTCAATGCTTATTTTACGATAAAAGAAATTCATTTAAATCCATCTAGACTTCTGCCTAAATCTTGCCTAGGCGCCTAGCTGCTAGGCTCCAGTCCGCTGCCTAACTAGCGCCTAACGTCTTTAAGAATCTAATCCTAACCAATTTAAGCTTGTTACATGGCTTTGATATTACCGCTTACAACCGCATTGGTAAAGAGACTATTTTCTGTTATGAATATTGATTTAAAACTTTGCACTCTTCAATGTGAAAGCAACCGCTTCGATTGAACATTACACTCTTTTGAATTTCGCCCCTCCCCTCGACAAATCCTGGCTTCGCCACTGCTGGAGTGTGGCTTTCGTTTTTGCCTTTATGGACTGGGTCCTCTACAACAACCGTGCTTAGTCTCTCCCCCTTCATAATGGTTTTCCTTTTATTATTTAGAAAGGAAGGAAGAAGAGAGGGAGGAGGTGAGTTTGAGATGATAAATCTTATACTTTTTTTCGATTTTAGTTTATAGCAAGTTCTGAATGATAATTGAGTGTCATTCAAAAAAATTAGTGGCAAGTTAAGTCCTGCATAAGTTTTTCTTCAATTCTAGCTAAGTTATTGAACCCTGATGAACAAATAAAAAGTGGGATTCACATGAATTTTAGTATGGCACACCTGATCATTAAAGGTATCCCATTATCATAAGAGAGGTGTTCATCTCATACTGGATCTTCCTCATCTCTAATTCTTCTTATTCCCATTCCTTATCATACCCATACTATGCAAGTAAACATTGTAACAATTTTATGGATCTCAAGTTCTCAATTATGCCTATCTCAACTAGTTGACTGCTATTTTGTATCTCCAGAATTCCTAAATTAATAATGCATTATTAATCTAACTAGATCGATGCATGTTGCAGCATTAGTTAATAAGTACCACTAGCTACAATTTTTTAATTATTTTTTCTCTATGCCGACTTTGTTATGAACATGCCATGATATGGGAGTGAGAGAAGTGGATGCATTTATGCATATAGCACTGACTGTGCATTCAATTTCCCCATAAGTGATGTAGAATAATATTTGGCTCTTTAAAAGTTGAGTAGGATTTCTACTCAAAATTGTTCGTTGTCGATTTATAAAATTTCGTGTATGATCAGAATCATTTGTATTATAAGATCGTTTCTGCAAAAAATCAATTAAACTGTAAAAATTAGATGAATGGAATTGAAAAAAGTATTATGAATCGTCTATGTATTTGTTACAATTGATTGACTAAACGACCTTATTTTTTACTTTTTGTAGAGATAATCTTTACGGAGTGATTCATAATATGAACGGTTCTGATTATAAGCACAAAACTTTGTAATTTGAACACTAAGAATTTTAAGTAAGAGTTCCTACTTATCATTGGGTAGCCAAAGTTCAGTTGTGTGTACGAGGGTTTGGTCTCAAATGGTGACCTTAAGACAAAATATTGGAGGCTTTTGGCTAAGCCAAAGTCAAACTTCAAGACTTGACCTAGTGAAACCATTTGCGATGACTTTCTTAAGCTTATAAATATCCAGAAAGCTAGGCCCATGAGTCTTCATCCTAAACCATCGAAGCTTTCTTATGCACCATATTTCAAACAGTTAAATCATCGTTTGATTCCTGCACTGGGAAACAGAGAAAAACACACCGCTGATTAATTAACTACCGGTCTGTTGAGGTTGAGGAAGAGCTAGATCGAGCTTGAAGAAGATCGATATATGGAGATGGATAGCACATATTATAGTCCTAGCGATAAGGATGATCACCAGTATACTGATGATGAAGATGATGTCCAACTACCAGGATTTCGGTTTCACCCAACAGATGAAGAACTTGTAGACTTCTATCTTCGTCGGAAGATTCAGAAGAAGCCGATAAGCTTAGAGCTCATCAAATCAATTGATATCTACAAGCATGATCCTTGGGATCTTCCAAGTATGAACATATATATGCCCTGATTAATTTATTTTTGATAAAGTTCTAGTTAATTTTTGCTATTTTCTCTTTAAATCTCTCGTACTTGGAAAAGAAAGTAGAAGAGAAGAAGTTGGCTTGGGTTAATTGCTCCAAAAACTCAAAAGATGCTGAGCAAAAAGTGGCCTATAATATATATGAAAACTAATGAAAATGGCTTGAAACTTTGAGTTTTAACGATAAGAACAAAATAAAGAGTAAAGTGAATAGTACCATGATTCACTTTTTAGTGTAAAAATATGATTTTTCATTAAAGTAAACAGTACCGGAAGCTTTTCGTTAAAGTTCCCATAATATATTGGTTGCACTATTTCCCAGTACTAGTTCTTAAATTTAACTACTACAGTTATACTATAAAAAAATGTTACTAATAGTTTATGATCAGCAAAAAATTTCTGTAATACTTTAGTTTACATGTAAGCTTAACTTTACTAAGTTCAGCTAGGTAGCTTCAAGCATAAAATTTTTCGGATACAAATATATACGGGTTAACTGTAATTTGTGATTAACGTTAGTATTTATGTGTGCAGAAGCCGCAGGAGATAAGGAATGGTACTTCTTCTGCAAAAGAGGGAGAAAGTACAAGAACAGCATCAGACCCAACAGAGTAACAGGCTCTGGATTTTGGAAGGCAACTGGAATCGACAAGCCAATACATTCCCACAGAGGAGAAGGCCATGACTGCATTGGCCTAAAGAAAACATTGGTTTACTACCGTGGAAGTGCAGGCAAAGGCAGCAAAACCGATTGGATGATGCACGAGTTTCGCCTTCCTAATCCTTCCAGTTTGAATGAATACAAGAACCGAAGCTCTAACACTAAGAATATGAATACTGATCCTCAACAAGAAGCTGTAAGTGAAAAATCTGAATAGTTGTAATTTTTTCGACCCTTTTTCATTTACAAAGTAAAAATTTTGTTCATGCTGGGAAACACTTTCTCTCGAGACTTGTATTGTCAAACTGCAAACATGAAGCGTAGAATTTAGGCAAAAATCAACATGCTCAATAGTTCAGATTCACAGTTTAATTGTGATAATTTTACCTAACTATGTATAATTACAAGTGAGTTCAAGAAAATTTCTGAAATTAACCTTAGTAATAAACCAGTAATTAGTTATGTCCATATATACGTGACAAACCCTGAATCTAAAAATAAAAATTTCATTTTTCCCTTTCCGTTTGACCATATATAAAGGCTTATGTTTTGATGAATGTCATGGTTTCACTTGTATCAGGAAATATGGACACTGTGTCGGATATTCAAGAGAAATGTTTCCTACAAAAAGTACACCCCAGATTGGAGATATCTATCTGCAGCTAAACGTCATCCAACGGACACCGTAAACTCCAAAAGTTTCACTACCGATCAAAAAGATCATCTCGATCAATCTAACACTTACATCAGCTTCGGTGCTTCAGACATTTGCTACGAGGAGAAGAAGCCTGTTGTGAATCATACCAACAATACTAACAACATTATTGATGGAAGTCACCAGTTGCATCCGCATGCAGTAGGCCAGTTGAGCTCCAACATGCAGCAGCCTGCTTCAACGCATCCATACATGGAAACGTTCTCAAATTTTTCGTTTCAAGATCTTGAGGACGATCTTTTGAATGAAAATTGGGATGAGCTTAGATCAGTCGTACAACAGCTTGCTTTTGATCCGACGGCGTTTCTTGTGTAAATGAATTCATATATAGTGCAGTGTGTAAGTGTACTAGTAGGAGTTCATGTTTGGTTCACTAGTGTTTTAACTTTTTTTTTCGTTGACCTTTTCACTCCTAGACAGTCTAAGACCATTCAGTTCATGTTATGGTGGTTATGTATATGGTTTTCTAAATAATTTTGTTGTTTCTTTGTCTACAAAATTTGGATGTTCTAAATATTGTATTTATATATCTATTTAGGATCTAGTGCACACGCATGCAATCGAGGGCTCATGAGAAGAAGAAGAAAAATGGTAAAGTCCCTCGTGGGCTGCTGCAAATTAATAAAGGAAAATGTTATGTAGACGGTATTTTTGTATCATATTTGTATACCATTTGACGTGATAAGTGATGTGTACATGTCATGTTAATTAACGAATTTATCTGATTGATTATTGATTTTATTCCATATAAAATAAGTAAAATAATGTAATATAGATATGTGATGTCTCTAGCATTACTCGCAAAGAAAATGAGCTTAGTTGTTTTTATGCCACTTGAAAACTCAACATTAAAAAAACCTTTATATTTTTTTTCTATTTTAGGTAAACTTATATTTGTTTATATAACATATATAAAATGCAAGAGCTTAATATAAGGATGAAGAAGGGGCGGAGTTAAAAACTTAAATTATGTGGTATTAGAGTATTTTGCTTTGTATTCAAACAATTGAAATACTTTATTTTCTAAATAAAAAACGATGGTGCGAGTTCGATCCCTACCTATTTTTTTTCTCCCAAAACAATTAACTATTTAACACACGTGTTAAGAAAAAAAGTAAGAGGGGCTTATGCCTCCACTAGTCTCTTAATGTCCCAGCCACTCGCCTTAATGTCTTATTTTATGTTCAACATTTAACAAGTTCAAACCTTGACCAATTTAAGCTCCGAGTCATAGATGAACTATACAAGTTTATAAACAATACACACAAATTGTTTGACTAAATATGATTTATTTCTTAGTTGTTATTGAGTTCTATTGACTATTAGCTTAAGTCTAAAAAGAGATTGTGTGAAACTTTGGTGGCTTTCCTCTTTTGTTTTTGCTAATTCTGTTCGAGGAGAAAAAATTGTGTCATTTGTTAAACATTAAATTTAATTTTTATTTAAAAATTTTCAAAATATTAAAATATATAAAAACTAAAAGCTTATTTAAAACTAAAAGATACAAAAATGAATCCATCTCCATCGGCACACTCACTACTGAGGATCCATTAGTTAAAAGATTCGCTCCATAAGTGAATTTTTCTTCTTATTCCCTCTACAACAACCGTGCTTAGTCTCTCCCCCTTCATAATGGTTTTCCTTTTATTATTTAGAAAGGAAGGAAGGAGAGAGGGAGGAGGTGAGTTTGAGATGATAAATCTTTTACTTTTTTCGATTTTAGTTTATAGCAAGTTCTGAATGATGATTGAGTGTCATTCAAAAAAATCAGTGGCAAGTTAAGTACTGCATAAGTTTTTCTTCAATGTGAGAGGCACAAATTACCATCACTACGGGCAGAAGGATTATTTTATTAGATGTTATCTTCCAAAAGCATGAAATTACATAGCGTGAATGAGTTTTGGTGATACTGGTTTGGGGGGTTTGGTTGGGGGTGGACTTTGGAGAAATAATTAGGTAATACTGTAACCATTTTACTCACAGCTAGATTTAAAATTTATTTTAAGGAATTAAAAATAAATTATATACTTAAATAATATTTCGGCGACTACCCTCCATCCCCGACAAATTACCATCCATCCTCAGCCTCCACAGCTCCAACCCCACTTGACTGGTATTAGTCGCCATGGTTGTCGACTTTCCCTTTCTTCTTTCCCTTTCTTTTCCTTCCAAGGCTCCAACCCACTTGCCTGCTTGCCATGGTTTTCACGGGATTTTAAAATCCCCCAAATCCCTCCCTCCCAGGCTCTACCAGTTCTCTCTGCAACTCCCATCTCCTCTGCCTGCAAGCAAGCAGCGCCAAACCCCAAAAACCCAGCCAGTTATCACTATTCACACCCACCACAAACCTAGCAAATCTGGTACCACGGAATTACAGTTTTGAACACTGGCCCACGAAGCAATGGCCCGGAAAGACATTGAAGCTAGTGACCTACCTGCATGGCGACCTTGACCTCACGATCATCAAAGCCCCCCACCTCCCCACTATGTTTTCCAAGCGCTTCCGCCGCTGCTTCAGCACCTGCGATACCATCAATATAATTTAGGGAGTGTACTACCCTCAAGTTTCGTGGTTTTCAACATTTGGTACATGAAGTTTTTTTCGTCCCAAAGTCATACCTAAAATATTAATTATGGGACAGTCTCATACATCCGTTTGTTTGACTATTAAATCATCTGTTAACTGATGACGACCGGACACCACATGTCAATATGAGATCCACGTGAATATTAAAAAATTAAAATATAAAAAAAAATCAAGGAACCCACTCATTCCCCCATCCTCCCGACCCCCTCCCTTCTTCTCCCTCCCTTCTTTCCCTCCCTTCTTTTCCCTACACCCATCCTCCCCGCACACCCACCAATTCCCCTCATTCTCCCTCCCTTCTCTCCTCTGCACCCACCCTCCCCGCACACCCACCCATCAGCCCTCTCTCTCTCCGACCCTGCGAGACCCAAGCGACCCTTCACTCCTCCACCATGCTTCCAGAACCATTCGATTCCATCACTTTATCTACATTTCCAACTTCACTCTCCATACTAACCCTAGCCCTATCCTCCTCAGATCTTCCGCTAGCCTCACTCCCCGAATTGAGCTTCATTGGCGAAACCCTAGCTCCATTTTTACCAATGCCGCCTTTGGAAACCTTAGCTCTAGCTTCCTCGGGCTCTCCAGTGGCATCCGATTTTCCATCCAATCCGAAATCGCTGTTCATCACAAAGATCTCCTTCTCTGAACCAACTGCGATTTGAATCCTTTGGAAGCTTTAGACGAACGGAGTTGGCGGATCCTAATGAGGCGGCATACCTTTCTATTGCCTTATGTTGAAGATTTGAAGATGAAATTTTTTCCGAGAAAGCATGAGAAAGTGTGGGATATAAGGGATACAAATAAAACCCAGGAGAGAGAGGGAAAAACAGAGGGTGTTTGGATGGTAGGAAAATTTGTTGGGAAATTTGTGATTTTTTTTTTTTTTTTGTGGTTTGATTTGAGGTGGGTGGGTGGGTGTGCAAGGTGCGTGGGTGCAGAGGAGAGAAGGGAGGGAAGAGGAGGGGAATGGGTGGGTGTGCGAGGAGAATGGGTGCAGGGAAGAGAAGGGAGGGGGAATAGGTAGGTGCCCAGAATTTTTTTTTTAATTTTTTGTAATATTTTAATATTCACGTGGGCCCCATATTAACACGTGGTGCCTAGTTATTGTCTACGTGGGCATCACATCATCAGTTAACGACTGATTTAATAGCCAAATTAACGGATGTATGAGACTGTCCTAAAATTAACACTTTAGGTATGACTTTGGGATAAAAAAAAACTTCATGTACCAAATATTGAAACCCACAAAACTTAAGGGTAGTAAACTAAGATTTACCCTATAATTTATTTTCAATTCCTTAAATTAAATTATAAGTCCAAGTGAGTAAAATGGTCCACACGTCAAATTTTAAATGGAAGTATCATAGACAACGTGGTAGAACAGTACCACAAAATTAAATAATTATCCTAGCTTTGGCTCCACTTTTGTTTTTAAGTGCTCCGTCCCTAATAAAAGGGGTCATTTATTAATAGTGGTGTATGTGAAAACATAAATTAACTACATCTAATAAGAGAAGAACACATGAACTACATGCTTAATATGACAGTTTTATCCTTGACTTCATAAGCAGACCACATATTACCTTAAGAAAATAAGACTTGAGTTTGCCCTTAGGTAATGGGCCTTTGGCCCGCCAATAGATTATGGGCTCTCCGAATCGCCCATGACATGTATTATGGGCTCTCCATGATGCCCATAATATGTTCTATCATTGGGTCATACCCAATTCAATGTTGTCAGGAAGCCAACTCTTTGAAGTCTCCCTTTGAGTGTCATGCACAAGAACACACTTACCAATAGGGACCTTCAAGGATACTAGATGACAGGATTGCAGAGACTAGCCTACATCATTAAAGACTGTAAAATGTAAACATACTTGGGCAACATGTAAGCAGAGAAAGACCTTAGAAAAATGAAATTGAGAAATTAATCATGTAGGACTTCATCCATCCAACTTGTATTAAATATCGATGATATCGGAAATATCGGTAGTCCAAAAACACAGAAATTTCGATGGAAATATCGGGATATTATCGATATCGATAAAAATTGAATAAAAACCACGGAAATTGTAAGAAAAACTTGGAAATTTTTATTGAAACTTTGCAGGATGTTTATTTAGTCAATTATCTATTAGTTTATCACAAAAAATCGGAAGGAAATGCATTGCATGATAGATATAACTGATTTAAGTTGATTATATAGCGAGCTGGCAAACATTGTGAGTGTAGAAAATATGTAGTAATTAATGAAAGAAGTTTAAACACACCATAATCATTTATAGATAATGAATTAGTACAATATTTTACACTTTATACATTGCATGGTAAGATACATAAGTGACTTAGCAAGGTCTAAAATACCGATGATATCAGAAATATCGGTAGTCCAAAAAAATATCGGTAGTTCAAAAACACGGAAATTTCGATGGAAATATCGGGATATTATGGATATTTTAAACCATGCATAGGAGTGGTCGCAATTGAAAATAAGATGAGAGAAAATCAGTCAAGAAGGTTTGGACACGTGAACGGAATACCTATAGATGCTCTCATTAGAAGATGTGACTACGAGACGGATACTCAAGGCAAAAGGGATAGAGGAAGACCTAAAAAGACTTTGAAAAACTATAAGAAAAGATATGGAGTACTTGAGCTAATGGAAAACTTGGCGTTCTAGGATTTATACATTCAACTTGGTTATTGTTGTAATCGTGCTATATGATTGGCACCAGTTGTCTACTATACAATTTCATTATTGATTATAGCAATAGAAAGAATTAGTTGCATGTGTATGTGTGTATGTATATGAGTATATCTACCTAGAGTGACTTGAAAGGGGACATAATCCAGACTTAGACTGCTGGGAAAACACGTATACCGAAACGTCAAACTCAAAAGAAAAAGAGAAAGCTTTTATAATCTAGGGATGCTAGTAGAGCATAAATATTTCACAGGGCACCTTACTTGAATTAAAGCTCATGTGATCCTCTCCCCAAAGTTTGTTTCCAAGTTTAGGATATTGCTAGGTACTATAGAAACCATCAATCATCTTATCTATGTTGTGGAAGATCGTCTGAATACATGCATTGCTCTAAATCCACGTGTTCTACTGAAACAATGTATATAAACATGACAAATACAAAAATCCACAATAACGCAAGAATTTATACTGATCCAACGTTAATTGCACAAGGAACTTATCCTTGTCCCAAACGACTTGATCTCTCCCAACAATCTATCATCAGCTGAGACATTGACATAAATAGCTTTGTAATCGATACCGAAAAAATGGTCTTGGACCCTTTCTATCGGGAAGGATCCGAGACATGAGATGTTGACGATAATTAAGCTCAAACAACTACATAGAAGATAGAACCACAGAGAGAAGAAACTTAACAAATATTTTCAGCTTTGCAGTCTTTAAGAAAACACAAAACAATAATTCGCAAGAAAAGAACACAACCAAAAAACAAAACTACCACAAGTTTCCCAAAAAAAAAAAAAAAAAAAAAAAAAAAACTACCATAAGTTTCCCATCATAAGAAATAAGAAGAAATTAAAATAAGCCTTCCTAGATAACAGCTTCTTACATGGTACTAGTGGACAAGGCTACAATTCCAGTGGAGCAAGGCTGCAAGCCTACAAGTCATTCCATGATAATTGTTAAAGATGTTGCACAATAAAAACAGGAGCAATATTACCAGAGAATGAAGAACATAAAAATGAAAATTTGTCTTGGGTTGAGTTGCCAACAATGTCGCTTTCTTTAAGACGTTTTGTGGCTCTGCCCAATGTGTGCAAGTAGTTCAAACAACACCATGCCGTCCCCAGGATAAAACAGCCCATAATCCTTTTATCTAGACTCTCCCTTGCACTGAGGAAAGTCCGAAAACTATCACTCTCCAACTGCTCAGAATGCTCAGTGTTTTTAGCTAGGCATTTTTTTCAACTTTTTATCTCTTATACTTCGACTAAAAAGATGTCCTTATATTTATACAGAAAACCTAAAGTTAACGTCGAAGAGGTTGAAGAAAATGTGGCCTAAGAATCAGGCTTAAAAATCTGGAAGTGATCACCTAGTTGAGGAAGACTAGGTCTTTACTTTTATCTTCAAAACAAAATTTGTTTAATAAAAAAGAAGTGGTCATCCATAAAAATATGAGAGCTAGTTGCTGAATAAAATTATAACTAGTTTTTAAATAAACACAAGGTTCCAACAATCCCCCACTTGTTCATTAAAAACAAAACATGTTCATTGAGCATTCATGTTATAGAGATGTGCCTAAGCATATGTGTTATTCGACTTGAACCAGTACATAATGTCATTGCTTCAGAACAACAAGAGTAACACTTGGTTTTGAACTCTACCTCTGACAACAAAGCACACATAACTCTTCTAGCGTGAAATTTGAAGCTAGCACATTCCGGTCTTGTGCTTGTATCTCGGTTTAGTGATAATGCTAAGAAGTTTGCCCTTAAACCTCATAGTAGGCAGCCTCACCTTCATCATCACATAGGTGAAACTATCAAGGACATTCCTACAGCTAGATGTCCTACCCAATAGAAGAGTATAGTTCTTGTTGATGCACAAAACCGGAGGTCTTGGAACAACGTAAATCCGGCCGTGAATCGGCATGAAATGTAAATAACACAAGATGTATCGTGGTTCACCCCAAGGTTTGGGCTACGTCCACACTGATTATGTAGTTATATGAGGGAGAGAGAGCTCTGAAAGTGAGAGCTTTGAGAGGGGGTGAGAGGGCCTAGGAATTGGCCTCTTAAATGGCCTCCCCTAATTATGAGGGTAATGGGTCATTTTATAGAATAATGACTCATCACTTATTACATATTTGCCCCTTTCACATAATTACATTTAAGTCCCCCGAGTATTTGTACGATATCTAAATACGAGGCCCTAAATATGGTATAAACAGTAGTCCCCCAAGTCTTCAATCAAGAGAGTCTTTTGGCTGGAGACTTGAAATTCAGTCCATGTGTGGGCTGAAGTAACTAGATGTTGTCTTGAACTGATGCTCGATATGAGGCGGTGCTCAATCTGAAATGATGCTCAACTAGAAGTAGCACATGCTGCGAGGCTGCTCGGCTCATGGCTTATGTTGCCTTGGTTGGCTCGGCTTGTGGCGTTAAAGGTGAGGGAGTCCCTTTTATAGAATAAGGGCTCGCTCCTCAATACATAAGTGATGGGCTAAGAGTTGATGCTCGCGGCGAGACGGTTGCTCAGCTGGCGGCGATGTTCTTCTAATGATGGTGAGGGAGTCCCTTTTATAAAATAAGGGCTCGCTCCTCAATACATGGATAATGTGCTAGAGTTGATGCTTGCGGCGAGGCAGTTGCTCAGCTGGCGGCGATGCTCTCTAACGAAGGTGAGGGAGTCCCTTTTATAAAATAAGGGCTTGCTCTTCAATACATAAGTGATGGGCTAAGTCCCCTAAGTATTTTTCATGAGTGCTCTCTAATGAAAGTGAGGGAGTCCCTTTTATAGAATAAGGGCTCACTCCTCATTACATAGATAATAGGCTAAGTCCCCCAAGTATTTTTCATGAGGCCCATTTGAGGCCCAATATATGGTGTATAGTGTAGTCCCCCAAGTCTTCGGTCAATAGAGTCTGTTGGTTGGAGACTTCAAATTGAATCCATGTATAGGTCAATAGAGTCTGTTTGCAAGTGAAGCTTTGAAGCTGGAGCTCTGTAAATAAAGCTTTTGAAGCTAGAGCTTTTGTAAATGAAGCTTTTAAAGCTGATTGACATGAGTAATGCTCATGAATGTTTATGTTAATTGACATGAGTGATGCTCATAGATGTTGACATGAGTGATGCTCATGAATGTTGACATGAGTGATGCTCATGAATGTTTATGTATGATTGATATGAGTGATGCTCATGCATGTTTATGTATGATTGACATGAGTAATGCTCATGTATAATTTGAAGTACTTGGCGTACTTTTGATCACCTGGTTGGTGGCATGAAGGAGAGTATGAGTTGTACATTTTATCACCTGGTTGGTGGCATGAATGGCTAGTTGCCAAATGATATTAAAGTACGAGTTGTACATTTCATCACCTGGTTGGTGGCATGAATGGCTAGTTGCCAAATGATATTAAAGTACGAGTTGTACATTTCATCACCTGGTTGGTGGCATGAATGGCTAGTTGCCAAATGATATTTAGAGTACGAGTTATACATTTCATCACCTGGTTGGTGGTAATAGCGGCAGGTTGCCGAATAATTTTGGAGTACTGGACGTACTTTTGATCACCTGGTTGGTGGTAATAGCAGCAGGTTGCTGAATAATTTTGGAGTACTGAGCGTACTTTTAATCGCCTGGTTAAAGCTATTTTGGGCTTATGGGCCTTCGCCCTCTACACAACATTCCAGCCCATTTATTTTAGGCTTTGCCCTTTTTTTTTATTACCCTCTGATGGGGTTTATACAGATGTCTTCAAAAAATAAGAAAAATAAATCACATCATACATCTGCCAAGAAAAGTAAATCACATCATTCTGCTGGGGTGTTTATTCCTTGCTTTTACTTTCTCTTTTCCCTTTTTTGGCAGATGGCAGACAACACTTCCGTATTGGTTGAGGAAGTGCGCAGGCAATTATCAGTTATCACAACTGGGTTTCTTGGGTCATCCTCGAGAATATTTCTTTCAACCTTGCCGACAAGATCTGCACTGATATAAGCAGCTTTGGTATATATGCTTCCTCCTTTTTCTTTTTCCTTTGTTTGAACACAAGCTGGTGTACTCCAGCTATAAAAGGGAATGATTCCACCTGCATGAAAGCCGCCAGCACATGGTCATTACTTTTGTTTTTTCCTTTTCCACTGACCTCTCTGTATGACTTTCTCCCCTCATCTCTCTCTTTACCGACTTCCTTGTGCCTTCATCACCATAACACCAGCAAGACCATCAAATATCGTGGCTCTTGTCTCCCTTTCCCCGAGTTCCAAAAAAGCAATTGAAACATGATGGAACTAGTCCATGAGAACTTTGTAATTATCTGTACCACATGCAAAATGCTAATCGGGATCATATATATGCCGATGAAATGCTAACAAGATAGGGACTTTAACATCCGTTGCAATGCTTGTATCATCCTCGACAGTGTCTAGAGCTCGAAGAACCAGGTAAAATAGACAGACAGCGTTGCGGAGCTCTGTACCGAGCTGTTGAATAACGAGAGCGAAACTACGAGAGACCTTCTGGAGCATGGTGTAGCAGATTAGTAAGGCAGAGGCATCGAGCACCATGAACCAAATTGGGACAGCTTCTCTGTTAGTAACTGTTAGCAAGAATCTTCCTGCACCTACAGAACCAACTCCAGAGCCTACCGCTGCTAGTGATACTGTACAGAAAGCTGAAACGGTGGTCGAACCAAAAGTAGAAGCGGCAAATCTTGCTTTCTTTCATGTTTTTTAATAGTTGCAGTATCTGGATTCCAAGCCTCCGGCATCTGGGTATTTATCAAACAACTTCAAAAACACGGCGATCGCCTTTTTTGAGAGAATTTGGAGCAAGCTGTGACTTTAAAACCTTTCTGAGCAAGCTGTGCCCCGATCTCATCGACCTCCAGCTGAATAGCAGCTTGATGTGATCGGACTTACTTCGACATCAACCTCCCGCGCCTCCGCGAGGTACTGCCAGTAGGAGTAGTTTCGAAGCTCCGCACAACCGAGAGTCTCCGGTCAGCAGAGGAGTTGAGTAGCTCAATGGCGAGGTCATCGAGGCTGATCTCCGGGAATCTCAAGCATCTGACCTTGTTGACAAACTTCCTTCTGCTACGAGCCTCTAACCTTGTCAGCCGTCGACGTCCGCTCCGACGACCTGCAAGAGAAACAGCTCAGGTTGCGAGACCGCCAGTGAGACGTCTTCCAATTAAACAGAACTGGACCAGTGGAGAAGCATTTCAGGCTGTGTCCAGAACTGATGATGAACCAGTGGAAGAAGTTGGAGAACCAGTGAGTCAAGTGTTGAAATAAATTGACCCAGAAAATTCGTGGTTTAAAGCAGCTAGTTCGAAACGAAATTGGTGGCAGGCGGTCGAGTGCAAGAATCCATAGCTTTGCTGCTATATTTCTCTTGCCGAAAGTAGTCGATTTGGGGGTCAAACCTTGCGTCCTCCAGAACCTTTCGATTTGGGGGTCGAAGCCATAGTCGCTGAAGTGTTGATGGTTTTTTTATTTGCCTGGGGTGGTATTCTCAGTGTTGGAGAGAGAGCAGGGATAACTCTGTGTCTGTGTCTCTGTGTGGGTTTTGCAGATCCACGGCGGAGGTGAAAAAATGAAAGAGAACCGACACAACTTTTCGTATCGATTCCCACAGAATGCGCCAAATATTGATGCATAAAATCGGAGGTCTTGAAACAACGTAAATCCGGCCATGAATCTGCATGAAATGTAAATAACACAAGATGTATCGTGGTTCACCCCACGGTTTGGGCTACGTCCACACTGATTACGTATTTATCTAAGGAAGAGAGAGCTCTAAGAGTGAGCTTTGAGAAGGGGTGAGAGGGCCTAGGAATTGGCCTTTGAAATGGCCTCCTCTAATTGTGAGGGTGAATGGTCCTTTTATAGAATAAGGAATCCTCACTTATTACATATTTGCCCCTTCCTTTATCACATAATTACATTTAAGTCCCCCAAGTATTTGTACGAGATCTAAATACGAGGCCCTAAATATGGTATAAACAGTTCTCATTAAAAGTATTATAAACTCATCATTTCAATTATTATAGGATGTCATGCTTCTGTAAAGAATTAAAATAACATTTCCTAGTAACATAGCATGACTTCATATCATTTCATGACTTGTTATTACCTTTTGAACCAATTTCTTGGGATTTCCAGTCCATTGGTTAGGTTACCATCACAAATGACTCAACTATCCAAGGGCTTTAACCCCATTCCTTTAGAGGTTTTCCAAACTTTTGCACGAGTTAATCATTTCATCAAAGGATTAACAATATTATCCTCGGACCTTACATGATCCACTCTAATAGCTCCATTAGAGATAAACCCTCTGGTTGTGCTATGTTTTGACGTATTTGACGTCTCTTACCATTGTAATATCAATTCTTAACGTTTGCAATAGCTGCAGTGCAATCACAATGAATGAGAACAGCTGGTATAGGTTTTTCCCATAAAAGAGTGTCAGAGAGTAAGTTTCTTAGCCACGCTGCCTCTTTACTAGCGGTTGCTAATGCAATCATTTCTGATTCCATTATAGACTGAGCGAATATAGTATATTTCTTAAACTTCTATGACACTGCAGCTCCTGCTATCTTAAAGATGTAACCACTTATGGCTTTAGAGTCTTCTGACAATGTGTTCCAATCAGCATCACTATATCCTTCAAAGACAGCGGGAAACTTATCATAGTTTAAACCATGGTTAATGGTTCTTCTAAGGTATCTCATTACCCTTTCAACAGCTAGCCAATGCTCATCATTGGGACTACTCATAAATCTGCACAACACTCTCACGGCATAGGCTATATCTGGTCTAGTGTAATCAATAGCATAATGAAGGCTACCAATAATGCTCGCATACTCAAGTTGTCTAACACTGTCGCCAGTGTTCTTGAACAATTTCACACTAGAGTCATAGGAAGTGCATACAAGTTTACAGTCAAAGTAGTTGTACTTCTTCAGAACCTTTTCTATATAGTGAGATTGGTCTAAAGAGAAACCTTTCATAGACTTTGTAATCTTGATCCCCAGAATTACATTTGCCTCACCTAAGTCTTTCATATCAAAGTTATCACATAGCATAGTTTTAACATCATTCACAACATGCAAATTGGACCCAAATATCAACAAATCATCAACATACAAACATATCAATGTGCACAGATTACTTTCAGACCTTGAATAAATACATTTATCACTTTCATTCATTTAAAAACCTTTAGAGATAAGTAACCCATCAAATTTAGCATGTCATTACTCTGGTGCCTGTTTTAAACCATAAATAGACTTGTCTAACTTACATACTTTATGTTTTTGGTTAGGTGTTACAAAACCTTCAGGTTGTTCCATATATATCTCTTCTTCTAAGTCCCCATTTAAGAAAGCAGTTTTAACGTCCATTTGATGCACAACAAGATCATGAATGGTAGTTGAAGCAAACAAAACTCGAATTGATGTTATTTTGGTGACTGGTGAATAATTGTCAAAGAAATTAATATTCTCTTTTTGTCTAAAACCTTTAGCTACTAACCAGGCTTTAAACTTCTCCATTGTACCATCAGGATTTAGCTTTCTCTTTGACACCCATTTGCAAATGATTGCCTTACACCCTGGAGGAAGATCTACTAAGTGCCAAGTTTTATTTGATTTGAGAGAATCCATTTCATGATTTATGGCTTCTTGCCATAGGTCTGCATCCAATGAAGTGATGGCTTCTTGGAGAGTTTTTGGATCTTCTTCCAAAGTATATGCATGAAAATCTGAACCAAAGTCCTTGGCTACTTTGATTCTCTTACTTTTCCTTAGCTCGATATCAGTTTTGGCCGAATCAATTATGGCATGTTCATTAACTCTAGTACATCTATATTAACAGAACTTGAGCCCCCATTATTTCTTAACTTGAAAGGGAACTTATCTTCAATGAAATCAGCATCATTAGATTCAATAACAACATGGTTTTTCAAATCATAAAACCTATATGCTTTGCTATTATATGCATAAACAATTAACACACATTCAAAAGCTCTACTAGCTAGCTTTGATCTTTTAGGATCAGGTTTTCTCACATATGCCAAACAGCCCCAAGTTCTCAAGCAGGATACATTTGGTTTCTTATATTTTCCAAATTTCATAGGGTGGAATTTTGGTTTTCGAATAATGAACCCTATTAAGTACATAACAGACAGTCAAAAGTAGACATGGCATTTTCAACCCGACCCGTTAACCTGACCCGTTAAAATTAGTTTTTGGGTGAGTGATAAACTGGTTGGGTGGTTAACGGGTTAACCCGTTAATCACCCGTTAAATAACGGGTCATTTTGGGTGAACCCGTTTCACCCCTTTGTTGAGAACTTTTGTGTAATTTCAATAATCTTAATAGAAAACCCTCAGACCTCAGTCCATCTCCATTCTCGCACACGCCGTGCTTCTTCCCTTCTGGCACCGGACCTCCGGTTATCTCCATTATCATCTTCTTGCAACTTCTCTTTTGTCCCTCCTCAAGATTGCTACTCGCAATTCTCTATCTCTCTCAAATATGGGGTTTTTTTTATTTTGGATCCAATTTCTTATGTTTTCGTTTCTAGGTTCTTCTGAAGTGTGGATTTTTATTGATTGGAATTTGGAATGAAATTAATGCTTACCCATGTCATCAATTTGGGGTTTTGTTTCATGCTGCTTTCGTTGTCTCTTTTTTGTGGGTGTTCAAAATTAAAATTGCTTCATGGGTTTGATGCTTGGAATGAATTTAGGGTTGGAATTGTTTGCAAAATTATGGGTTTTGGGTTGTTTTCTGAAATGGGGTTGTGTGAAATTGGAGTACTGGGATTTGGTAGATGGTTACAATGTAGTTTAGAAAGATTAGTTCTTTTGATTTTAGGGAATTCGGGGTCCATTTCGATTTCTAATTTGGATTGCATTAAGTTATAGTAGTCATTGCTTTCGATTTCTTTTAACTAGATGAGTTCTCGGGGTTTTTTTTTAATCTTTTCTCACACTAAATGGTACTTCAACAAGTTTAATCTGGGAACTGAGTACAGAATTTGTCCTTGCGGTTTGTTTGAGATACTTGAAATTGTTTTAGAAATCTGCTTTTTATTAAGTTAACTGTTGCATTTTCGTTGTCTCAACTTCTTTGGTATCTGATTCATCTTATGTTTATGGTTAGTGCAGATGGATATTGATGAAGAGAACACTGAGGCTATGGAAATATCAACAGTCAATCTAAGTGATACACAAGGTACAACAAGTGCACCAAGTCCTTCAAAGAGAAAGGCTAAAGGTATACGAGTAGGTAAGATACGTCAAAAGAGATCCCCGGGTTTGGACTTTGTTTGAAGAAAGGTATACGAGTAGGTAAGATACGTCAAAAGAGATCCTCGGGTTTGGACTTTGTTTGAAGAAAGGTATACGAGTAGGTAAGATACGTCAAAAGAGATCCCGGGTTTGGACTTTGTTTGAAGAATTGCCTGTTGGTCCTAATAATAAACAACATGTGAAATGTAAAAACTGTGGGATAGTTTACGTATGTGACAGTAATTGTGGGACGAAAAACTTATTGAATCATATGGATTCGTGTAGTAAAAAACATCCCATTGATGAAGAAATCTCAAGTTGGATTGCGTTCTCCTCAATTTAACCATATTAGTTTTTGTGAGCTATTGATTGAGGCTATAGTTAAGCATGATTTGCCTTTTAGGTTTGTTGAATATGAGGGCATTAGAACTTTGTTTAAATACATATCTCCTGATATCAAATTGCCCTATAGAAATACCGTTAAGAAACATGTGTTGAGGATGTTTGAAGATGAAAAGATAAGACTTTGAGATTGGTTAAATACAATTAAGGGAAGAATTTGTTTGACATCGGATTTATGGTGTTCTGCTACAACTGATGGATATCTCACACTCACAACTCACTTTGTTGACAAAGAATAGAAAAGGCACAAAAGAATTTTAAATTTTTGTCATATGCCTCCTCCACATACCGGGGTTGCTTTGTCTGAAAAAATTAACGCCTTATTAGTTGAGTGGGGGATTGAAAAGAAATTGTTTTCCATTACTTTGGATAATGCCTCTGCAAATGATTGTTCTGTTGAGCTATTGAAGAAACAATTAAATTTTAGAAGTTTGCTATTAACGGATGGAAAGTTCTTCCATGTTCGTTGTTGTGCTCACATCCTAAACTTGATAGTCGCAGATGGACTAAAGGAAATTGATGGATCAATGACGAAAGTTCTTGAGTGCATCAAATATATAAAGTTTTCAAAAGAGAGAAAAAATAAGTTTTTTACTTGCGTTGCACAAGTAGGATTGACATGTAGTAAAAGAGGGTTGAGACAAAATGTGCCTACTAGATGGAATTCAACATATACAATGTTGGATAGTGTTATTTTCTATCGTCGTGCTTTTCTCAATTTGGCACTTGTTGATTCTAATTTTAGTTCATGTCCTTCATTGGAAGAGTGGGATAAAATAGAGAAGATTTCTAATTTCTTGGGGTATTTTTATGAAGTTACTTGCTTATTTTCCGGAACAAATTACCCTACATCAAACTTGTTTTTCCCAAAAGTGTTCAAGGTCCATTATTGTATTCAAGATGTTATGGAAGATTGTGATGATTTCATGAGACGGATGGGGAGTTATATGAATTTGAAGTTTGAAAAATATTGGTCAGAGTATAGTTTGATTCACCCCACCAATATGAAGCACTCCCTGAGTTAAGTAAAACAGCCACAGTTAGTTCACAAAGTGTCCTATTTTTTCTCTCAGCTTTGTCGTTCATTTCTGGGGAATAGGGAGCAGTAATCTCATGTAAAATTCCTAGTTTCTTACAAATTCAGTGAAAGCTCCATATTTATACTCTTGTCCTCTATCACTTTGTAGCCTTTTAATTTTTCGGTTGAACTGGTTTTCTACTTCGCATAAGAAAGATTTAAATATGTCTAGTGCTTCACTTTTATGTTTCATTAGTAGACAAAACAGTAGTTTGAATGATCATCTATAAAAGTTATGAAGTATCATTTTCCATTTCTAGTTACTACACTATCGAATTCACAAATATCAGAATGTATTGGGTCTAGTAATTCGGTTTCTCTAGGAATTGACCTATGTGGAGCTTTTGTTATTTTAGCTTGACTGCAAAACTCACATTTCTCAAAATTATTAAGTGAAAGTTCTAGTTAAAAACCTAAGTTGTTCATTTGTTTTACTAGGCTTTTATTTACGTGAAAAAGTCTTGCATGCCAAACATTAAATGAACACAACATGTAAGCAGAAGAAACAACTTTATTCATAGCATCAATATTCAATTTGAACATTCCATCAATGGCATATCCCTTCCCCACAAAGACACCATTGTTTGTGAGAGCATACATATTAGCCCCAATAGTTTAAGTGTGTGAAATCCCGTTCCCGAATTTCACTGTTATAATCTACGCATTGTTATTATTGAAATTTTATCTTACTTTCGGTAATTTATATTAATTTATTTGAATTTAGATTTTAATTAAACCAGTTACGAAGTTTGCAAATTAATTATTTAAAATCCGTAGATCTTTTGAGGTCACAATTTATATCTCTGAATAAAGCTCGATCCCACGAACGCATAGGCAAAGCTGTTTGCGAGTCCGGATTATAACTGTATAGTTACAGACGTTTGAAGTTCTGATACTATAGATTTTAGGAACTAATTATATCCCACTTTGTGGGTAAGAGGCCCAGATCGATATGGAGTTAAATGGACCATCAAAATTGAAAAAATAAAATAAAAAGGGAGAGGGAAGCAACCAATGAGGAGGAAGAGAAAAAGAAAGAAAAAAGAAAAAAAAAGGGGGGGGGATTTTTCCCCCTTCCATTTGGTCAACCCGTGCACCCACAGACCCGACTTCAACCCGAATGAATTCCGGCCATTCTCCACCATTTTTCAAGCCATTCTCACCCCTCCACCGCCTGCAACTTATTCAACAACCTCTCATCTACCATATTTGCTCAAATTCAAGGGTTTTTAAAGCCAATTTCGAGTAGAACCGTACTGGAGAACTCGGAGGTTCTCGACGGTGATTCGCCATTTCGGTGAGTTTCACCACCCATCACCACCCTCAATCAACTCCCCTTGGACCCAAGAACAAGACCCAACCAGTGGTAGGGGCGTTGGAACACTGAGGAAGGAGAATTGAACAACACTCACCTTAGGGTTTCCGGCGGGTTTGAGCTAAATTAGGGCTTTTCCTGGCCAAATTGGACTTGGCCACATGTATAAAGTTTGCTCTACTCACTGAGATCTACATGTCTGTAAAATTTGGTAATTTGTAAAAATAGTTGAATTTTCCGGTAAGTTGTGGCGGCCGGTTGCCGTGTGCGGCTGCGCGTTCGGCAGCGTGTGCAGCAGTGGACCGATGATGTCTTTTTACGTCTAATTAGATGCCTTGAATTCATAATTGATATCCGTATGAAGTTGTTTGAGTGTTGGAACTTAGTTTCATTATGATACATCATTTGATCAAAATTTGAATCGACGATCCGACCGTTGGATCGTCACCAAACTTTAATGCATTATAGAATGTAATATTTGAAGATAGCTGGAACTGATGGATCGGGAATCCGACTTACAGATCTTCCTAAATTGGATTTCTAAGTTAGTAAAATTAATTATTAACCGCCACCTAATTCTAGCAATTGGCGAAGATCCAACTGTCAAATCTCGATGAGAATTTAGTATGTTGTTCTATGAGAATAATGAGGACCTTAAGAAGTTACGGATCCAAAATCCGATGGGCAGATCTTTCAGATTGAATTACGTGGAGTTGCGAACCCTACTGTTAACCGAGAGTTGACTCTTGGTCAACATGTCCCAAAACGTTCTAGATACTAAAATTGGTATTACGGAAGACTAAGTGAAGTCTAGTGGACCCACATTGTTTAAAGAGTGACTTAAATATATGGGGTAGGGTTATTACCTTAAATTCTTATATTAGTATCCGTTGTGAATATGAATTGGTTTTATAAGTGTGAATTCTATTGAAATGTGATTTTTATATATTTAGCCATAGACCTATGTTTATGAAACATGATTTGGTTTGTGTACTGATGATGGTTGTGATATATGTGTGTTTAATTATCTCTTTTTAGCAATGTGAATGATAAGTATGATAAATGCTATGACTATGTGATCTTAGAATCCTATTAGAAGTATTCTGTAGAATTTATATGATTGTGTGATGTATTAGTTGGTGGCCATGAGAAGTTGATGGTGTAGTGACTACGTTGTAAACCATAGGGGTTGAGTTGTGGGTAGGTTGTGTGTTGAATTTCCTGCACCATGTAGCAATGGTACATGGATGGTCCTGCTTGGTTAATCTGCATTGGGGGACCATACTATATGTAGATTGCGCTTGGTTAATCCGCGTTGGGCTATCCTTATGGCCATTTATACTTAGGGGTAATCATGCTTGGTTAATCCGCGTTAGGCGATCACTGCCTAACAGTTCTATAGGTGTGACTCTACTTGGTTAATCCACGTTGGGGGGTCACTACCTACCTGATTATCTTGACCCTGCTTGGTTAATCCGCATTAGGGGACCATACTATATGTGGATTGCTAGGATTTTTACTATGTGAACGGGCTTAAATCTCCTATTTTACTTGCAAGAATCACAAGGTTATTGTAGTATAAACGGATCTCGTAAGGTCGTCTCCACAGGGATTATTAAATAATTTGAAACTAATCAGATTCCATTTAATTATTGTAAAGTAGAAATTGAGGTGATTGATTTTATAACCTAATTAAAATAAAACGAAATTAATGACTTAAAATAAACAATATGCAATATTAGAACTAGAAAGAAAAGAAAACAATGTTGGGAGAATCAAATTAAGAAAGCACTAGGGTTCCACCATCACCTAGCAATCCTATGAATTTTTATCAATTACTTATGATCTACACATGCCACTTTGAAGGTTAGATTTTCCTAATTCATATTCTACTTGGAACCTCCAACATAGAACATATATCTAACATGCAACCCGTCCGGACGTTCGGATCAAATCTGAACATGAAAGACTCATTATGCTTTATGAAAATCATTTGAAAAACCATGCAATCCTTAAGACGTGATATTCATCCTAAGTGAAATTACAATTATTAATCACAAGAAGCCAGCGTCAATTTCAGGGAACCTTCCAACCAAAATTGCATCAAATTACTTTTCTAAATATCCTAATGGTAATCAGGCATTAAGACAATTAGATAGTTTTTATCCTGGTGATTAACAATTCAAAGTATGCATGCAATCAATCACAAGCAATTAAATAAAAATCACATATTCATGCTAAGGCTCAAGGCTTCGCCCTAGCAAAAGAAATTAGTTCTGCATACTCATAATTGAAATCATAGAAAATATTATTAAGAAAATGATTGAAAACACCTTCAAGTAGAAAATCTCCAAAACCCTAGCACTTCTCTCTGTCTCCATAAATTGCATAAAATAGAGAGTTTTTTAAAAATGGTAGACGGCCAAGCAATATAACTGCTTAGCCACCACACAACCCTAGGAAACTAAAATTAATTCCAATAAAATAGGAAACATAACCCTAAATTAAATGGTAAAATTCGCCTAAAATCTGAAAAGCCACGTTTTGGACCCATAAGCTGCTCCAAAACTGGCCCAATATAGCTGGATTTAATGTTTTGACTATTCTGAACACTTCTTCAGAAGGCCACGAACCCATCCGAGGTCATCTTGGGCTCCAAAAATGCAATTTAAGCCCAAAAATGTCATTTTCCAACACTGCGCACTGCTTCTTTATTTTATTTCCATACAATAACCGCTTGGTGGAAAAATTCCAAATTTTGATATGATCAATCTAAGTGACTCACGAACGTCCTCCAACTAGAATTACTCCAAAATTCATCCATTTGGTTCTGTTTTGCTCCAGAGGAAGTCGAAAGTCCTATATTGAAAATACAATTCAAAGTATCAAAATTCTTCCAATATATTAACCAAAATATACTAAGATTAGGGTAAAATATATAATATAAAATCTACTCATCATGGATCGTGCTTGGTTAATCCGCGTTGGCCGATCCTTATGGCCATTTATACTTATGGGTGATCATGCTTGGTTAATCGGCATTGGGTGATCACTTCCTAACAGCTGTATGAGTGACTCTGCTTGGTTAATCCGCATTGGAAGGTCACTGCCTACTTGGTTACTTTTTCAGGGGTGGCTCTACTTGGTTAATCCGCTTTGGGGAGCCACTTCCTGTTTGGTTATTTATGTAGGCTTCGACCGAACTGCGTCCCTCTAGCCCTAGTTTTTAATGCACATATGAATGATGGTTTTGAGAATCTTATGGTTTGAATTTGTTTATACCATACTTGACCAATCCCGAAACTACTGAGCACCGGTCAACGTTATACCGTCAAGGATCCAGAAGAGTTTCCCTCCAACCAAGAGGCCAATCACAGTGCGACACGTGTCGACATCAGAAGTCAATCATAACACGACACATGTTAACATCAGAAGCCAATCACAACACGACACGTGTCAATGTCAGAATGAAACTAGAAACTCTCTTCTATAAATAGAGATCATTCTCTCACAATATTTCCTAATGTCATTTGTACTAAATCATTCACTAGTACTCACTAAAGGAAAGCTTGAACCTATGTACTTGTGTAAACCCTTCACAATTAATGAGAACTCCTCTACTCCGTGGACGTAGCCAATCTGGGTGAACCACGTATATTTTGTGTTTGCTTCCCTATCTTTATCCATTTACATACTTATCCACACTAGTGACCGAAGCAATCTAGCGAAGGTCACAAACTTAACACTTTCTGTTATACCAAAGTCCCCACTGATTTTGTGCAACAACATTTGGCACCGTCTGTGGGAACGACAGTTATTCCCACTCTATTCAGCTTTGTTAAGCTGGTTTCCACCATTCGTACATTCTCTTTTGACCAGGCATCCCTCTCTAACATGGGGAGCGAAGGAAGCCACAACATGCAGAATGATAACTATCTTGCACTTGGTGCGAGGCAACGAAACAATGAAGGAAAGAGGGTTGCTCTTCAAGCTAAAGTCGATGAGCTAAAAGCTCAGAACAACAAGATAGCAATGAAGAATAAGGTCCTCCAGAAGCAGTATGAGAAGCTCTTTGAGACGCTCCACGAAACTAGGCGTACTCAAACACGCGAGCTCATTACCCTTGTTCACATCAATCATCATCTGGGTGCCCCCAACATGAAGGGTCACCTTCATTCGACATGGGTATCCCTGATGAGGAGCGAGCTAATCATCAAAACCTTGATCAACATGAGACTTCTCTCAACCCAGCTACTTCGACCTAAAGTAGGAGAAGTGGAGGAAGACACCTCCTTACAGAAAGAGTGGAAGGATCGAAAGTCGTCTTTCGTGACTGTCGAGATTTCCTAAAGCAACGTCGAGACAATCCCATCCAAGTAAGCTCGAAGATCAATGACCCAAGGGTCTCTGAAAGACTCGGTCCCCTCCCATGTCCAAGGCCGACTACCAATTTGGGGAAGGGGCAACAAGTCCCAGAGAAACACGAAGGTATAAGGGACTCAGAGATGTTCTGACAGACATACCTTGGAAGTCAGTACGGCGAGTCCAGGGAAAAATCACATGCTCTTGATCAAACCTTCATACTTCTAAGAGAAGATGGAGATTTACGAAGGAAATCTCCAGTGGTACATGACTCCACTCAAGACTCTCTTGTCCTACAACTTCTTAAGAAAGTAAACAAGTTGAAGGCCGAACGACAAGCTGAGATACCTGATTGGAACCAACCTAGGCCTGGCCCTCTTACAAGGAGGATCCTCGAAACCCCCATCCAAGCAAAGACAAAGCAGAAGCTTGGCTTGCAACTCTATACTGGAAATAAGGACCCGATTGAACACCTTAACCTTTTTAAGTCCACCATGGCATACCGGATGCACACCGACGAATAGGGATGTCTTCTCTTCCCCTCTACCCTCTCTGGTGGAGCTCTAAACTGGTATTGTTGTCTTTCACCTGAGACAATAGACTCATTTGAGGAATTGAGGAAACTGTTTGTTTCTCAACACATTTTCCAGACCGATCGCTTGCACTCTGCGGATGACTTGTACACTATTCGCCAGAAGCTAGACGAGTCATTATGTATGTATGTTGGCCGCTTCAGCCATGAGTATTCTCGATGTGCCAAGGCAGATGACAAACTGCCCTCAAAGCCTTCATGGCAGGCCTACGTGACTGTTTCTTCAAGTACATGATAAATGCCAACACTTGGAAGACTTACTCTGAGGTGATGGCACAAGCTTACAACCATGCCTCCACCAAGGCAAGGACATATCAAGGGAAACCCCCCACAACCACCCCTTATCAGCAAGTAGGGAGTGGAAGCTAGATCCAACCAAATGAAAAGACATCGACCTTCCAAACAGCAGCGGTGCCTCCCCCTGCCTTACTTAATACTGTGCCAAGTCAATAGACATATCAATCTCAGGGCAAAATGGAAGATTTCCATCTTCACCAGCCTCATTTTAGTAAAAAGAGTAAGGGACACTACCGCGATAACCAATGGTATCACCATGATAATCCCCGACCCCAAGCAGTCAGCACAGTGGGTCAAACACTTGTCAGGACAGCCCCTACCCCGAGGTATGAGGCATACACACCTTTGAACGCCACATGCATGGCCATTTACCCCAGCATAGCGCACTTGATACCGAAGCCAAAGCCGAGGCACCCGGATTACAAGCCCACGAAGAACACGGGCACATTTTACTACTACCACGAGTATAACGGCCATGACAGCGAGAAGTGTATCACCATTCGTGATCATATTGAAGCTTTGGCACGTGAAGGAAAAATTGATCAATTCCTCCTTCACCCTCCAAGGGGTAACCGTAACCAACGCCAGGTGAATGTGATATATTCCATAAGTGGTGGCAGACCCATATCTAAATCTTCCAACAAGGCCATGAAAAATAATGAACGAGCTTTAAGGTCTGGCCACCAAGTGTTTCACATGGAAGACATCAGGGGAGGTAAGTATCAAAAGCCTAACTAAGATCCAATATGTTTCTACCCTGAGGAAGAAAGAGGTATCATCTATCCTCACAACGACCCACTGATTGTGGAAGCTCACATAGCCAACTTTGAAGTACGACGAATCATGGTAGACACGGGGGCTTCGGTCAATATCATGTTTGCTGAAGCTTTCAGGGCACTTAATGTAGCTGAACACTTGCTCGATCGCTCGATTTCCCCTCTGATAAGCTTCTCCGGTGATATCGTGCAACCTTTGGGGAGCATACACTTACCTTTCACCATTGGTACAGGCCCTTACATAGCTATCATTACCACTAACTTCCTGGTGGTTGATTGCCCAACGACATACAATGTCATCTTCGGACGCACATGCATCAATGATCTCAAGGCATGGTATCTACACATATGTTGTTGATGAAATTTCCAACCCCCTATGGCAATAGTTATATCGGAGGAGATCAACTTAGTGCACGATCATGTTACAACACTTCGGTCAAGCAACATCACCTGCCTGTGCCCATGGAAACCCTTTCTATACATGACCAAGTCATAAAGACCAGCCCAGACGAAGCCAACTTGGATCTTCACAGTGGCAACAATCAACCCGACGATCTTCGAGATGACTCTTTCACCTAGCAAGCACAACCCGCTAGAGTTAAAGAAGGTCTCTATCTCAAAAGATTATCCGGATCGCATGGTGAAGATTGGTACCACCTTGTCACCACCCATTCGGTTGGCATTGATCTCGTTTTTGCAAGAGAACACTGAGGTCTTCGCCTAGTCATACGAGGACATGTCAAGCATCTCTCCCGATATCATCTGTCATCGCTTAAATATTGACCCCAAGACCAAGCTAGTGAGACAGAAGCAAAGATCTTATGACGCTAAACGGTACGAGGTAATGAAGGCAGAAATTGAAAAACTCAAAGGCATAAGCTTCATCCGAGAAGTCAATTATCCAACGTGGGTAACAAATGTTGTCCTTGTTAAGAAGAATTCAACCTTGGAAAGTCTCCTGCTCCAAAAGGTCTTGTGGAGAATGTGTGTCGATTACACCGACTTAAACAAAGGATGCCCGAATGATAGCTTTCCTCTTCCTCTCACAGACAGACTAATAGACTCTACGGCAGGGTGTGAACTCCTGAGCTTCATGGATGCTTACTCAGGATACAACCAAATCTTCATGAACCCTTCGGACCAAGAACACACAGCCTTCACTACTGACAGGGGACTATATTGTTATAAAGTCATGCCTTTCGGCCTAAAGAATGCAGGAGCGACTTATCAGAGACTAGTCAATTCAATGTTCGCCGAACAGATTGGGAAGAGCATGGAAGTTTACATTGATGATATGCTAGTCAAGAGCAAACATGTTGACCAACACATCACCAACCTATCTGAAACTTTCACCATTCTGAAGAGGTATCGAATGAAGTTGAACCCCAACAAATGTGCCTTCAACGTAAGCTCTAGCAAATTCTTAGGCTTCATGATAAGCCAACGAGGCATTGAGGCTAATCCCGAGAAGATCAAAGCAATCATCGACATGAAGGAACCGGCAACTTCAAAAGACATCTAGAGCCTTATTGGCAAGGTGGCAGCCTTAACTAGGTTCATCTCTAAGGCCACAAACAGATGTGCTCTTTTCTTCAAAGCACTTAAGGGAAGTAAGAAGTACATTACATGGACTGATGAATATGCTGAGGCATTCAAGAAGCTCAAAGACTACATGAGTAAAGCCCATCTGTTCTCCAAACCTGAGGTTGGTGACACTCTCATTATCTATCTGTCGGCATCTGTTTCAGCAGTAAGTTTCATTCTCATTCGAAATGATGGTAATGTCGAACGGCATGTCTACTACACTAGCAAGGCCTTACAAGATGCGGAGACATGATACTCCAACATTGAGAAATTGGCTCTAGCATTGGTCATGTCTGCTCTAAAACTTTGCCCTTACTTTCAAGCACACTCCATCATCGTGCTTACCAATCATCATCTTCGACAGATACTCCAAAGTCCTGACATTTCTGGGCGAATGATCAAATGGACGATAGCATTAGGTGAGTTTGACATCTCCTACCAACCAAAGCCAGTTGAGAAGGGCCAAGCAGTGGCAGACTTCATCGCCAACTTCACATATCCTGTTGACATTGTTTCTACACCTAAAGAAGTGGTTTCATTACCCTCGGAAGCTCAGAAAATAGAACTAACAGCCCCAGCATGGAGTCTATATGTTGATGGCTCATCCAACCAACAGGGTTGTGGAGCAGGACTGGTCCTTACGACCCCTGACAAAGTGGCGATGGAGTATGCTCTTCGTTTCAAATTTAAGGCGTCAAACAATGAGGCCAAATATGAAGCCCTCATAGCAGGCTTACGTTTGGCCAAACAGCTTGGGGTTAAACGAATTGATATCTTTAGTGACTCTCAATTGGTGGTTAACCAGGTCACCAACAACTTTGACGCTAAGGATAGCTTCATGGCAGCATATCTAGCACAAACATAATTGTTGCTCAAGCACTTCCATTACCAGATCACCCAAATTCCTCGAGCGGCAAACAGTCATGCAGATGCTTTGGCTCACCTCACCTCAGTGGTGGAAGACAAGATTGGGAGAAAAATTCAGGTCGAATTGTTGGTAGCACCAAGCACCATGGCTGCGGAAGTGTGCAACTTACAACAAAGAGATAGTTAGATTACCCCGATTTATAGATTCCTTGCTCATAACACCCTTCCAAATAACAAAGTCCAAGCTAAGCAGATTCGATACAAGGCTATCCGTTACTTGATCATTAATGACCAACTCTACAAGCGGGGTTTTAACCTACCATACCTAAGATGCCTTACGCCCACAGAGACGGAAACTATCATTCGAGAAATACATGAATGAGTCTGCGGAGATCATGCTGGAACTCGATCCCTAGCACACAAGGTTTTTCGCTAAGGATATTACTGGCCAACACTCCACCAAGATGCCATTAGAATATCCCGCTCATGTGATAAGTGTCAACGCTACGCAACTATTCCTCACTCCCCTCTCAAGCTGCCAACTCCTATAATCAGCCCTTGGCCCTTCACCCAATGGGTACTTGATTTGATCGGCCCAATGCCTGCAGGAAAGGGCAAGGTTCGCTATGCAATCGTTGCAGTTGACTACTTCACAAAGTGGGCCGAAGTATAACCCTTGGAAACCATTACTGAGGCAAAAATAGAAGACTTCGTATGGAAGAACATCCTTTGCAGATTTGGCATTCCCAATGCGATAATCACTGACAACGGGCGACAGTTCGACAACAATAAGTTCAGGATGTTCTGCTCTAAGTTCAACATCAACTGATGTTTTGCCTCCCCAGGTTATTGATAAGCATATATTTATATATATTTTACACCAAATTCACTTGTCTTTTCATAGTTAGTTCCTTATATTTTTGAGCTATTTACTTTTTTTTTGTGTTTTGTGGGATTTTTCAAGCAAAAAAAAGAAAAATAGCACAAGTGGGATTTTAAGTGACAAATTCGTCAAAACTGCATGTGCAGATCATCTGACTTTGGAAGCAAGTTTCGAACAGCTCAGAATGAATTAGAGAATGAACCTTATATGCTTGGAAAACTACGGATGTCTATTTTCTGGAGCATTTCACTGATTGTTAATATCATTTGTCTAGAAAAAGTTATGGCCGTTTTAATACTGAAAGGTTACCAAGAGGCTGAGCAGTTTGTAACTGCAATGGAAGCAATAAACCCAATAAATCTAGCAGCCAAAACTGATGCAGCCAAGAACAAGTCAGCTGACACTTATTCAAATATAAAAGGGAATGGAATTAAAAATGAGGATTAAGAGGGAGTAATTGGCATAAAGGCTACCTAAAGTGTTACAATTGTTTTACCACATTTCCTCTCACTTATTGTCATCACTAAACGGCTATTAGTGGGTGAGTTAAGGAGAAGAAAATGATGCAGCAAGAATTGGTTTAAAAGCAGCATTGGGGAAGGAAAGAAGAGATGAGGAAGCCTCGGTCCATTTCTTTCGGTTCTATCTTCTCAAACTCATGTCTATCTTTTGTTTTGACTTAAGGATTGTGTGTAACTAAATTTTTAGTAGTTAGGGGTTGTTTTGAAGCCCCGAATATGATTGCAAGTTTGTTATAACATTTCGTTTGAATTACTTTTATGAATGGATGAAAATTGGTTCACTACTTGTCTCATTGATGAATTCTTTATTTGTTTTCTATGGATGCATACGTAGTAAGCATATCTAGGATTCTAATACCATGAATATGTGTGTGCTTGCCCTTGTCGAATGAGGACCTACATATGTTTTAGAGTAGTACTTGTTAATTGCGATTAACATGTGAACCAATTTCTAAGATAAGTAAGACAATGCCAGTACTTACGATGCCTTGTGATGACTCAAACTCTTTTCGTTCTTAATGATTTCTACTTGTTAAATCTATAAACACGCCATTCTAGATTGCATGCTAGGGACTAAGTTAAGTTGAAAACACCGTTCTCTTAACATACTACATAAGAAAGAGTAATAGGTTAAGTTCTAACATTGAGCCAACTTGAGCATCTTCATCCTGAAATAAAAGGAATTTGAATGAAACATAACATGTTTGCATGATTATTTGGTGGTGGATAGGAATTTGAATGAAACATAACATGTTTGCATTATTTTTGGGTGGCTGGTCAATATGGACAACAACTCAGTTTTTGTGACGTTTTAAGTAGTTAGATAAAACAATCTTCTACGGGAAAAACCCTTATTTTCATATGCTACAATAGACAAATCTTAGCTTTAATAAGGAAAATCAATAGCACATTTGTGTGCTACTTTGTGGTGTGTTTTTAATCCTATCAATTTTTTGGCGCCGTTGCCGGGGATTGTTATTTCTAATTACTTATTTCTCTATTGTTTTCTTTTCTTGTCTAATTAGTGTTTTTGTTTTTGTTTTTATGTCAGGTACTCTTCGTAGTATATGCATACTCGAAGATCCAAGAACCATATCCCCTTGGATGATTACTCTCGGAAAGTTTGATCATATCCACCCTTGAAGTTGATTGTAAAATTGGAGTTTGGGGGTCATCGCTTGATTTTACTACAAATTGGGGAAGTTTTCAGTCCGAATGCTTTATTTTGTTTCTTAATATTTTCTTTTATGCATTATTGTGTTTCTGACATTGGGGACAATGTCTAGTTTAGGTTTGGGGGTAAGGATTGAAAAACTGACAAAATTGAAAATTTTCATACCTTCGACTAAGAACTGGTTTGATTTGTTTCCGTGTTGTTTCTTTTTGTTTTCTTAATTAGTTCTGTTTACACTAAAAAAAATTCAGAAGATTTGAAAATTCAAAAAATATTGTCTTGTTTTATTTATTGCTTTGAATTAGATTTTTGTTAGTTTCCCGACCCAATGATATAATTGGATTGAATTTGAACCACAGTGATCAAGAACTAGTAAGCATGTGTTGTGTGAAATTCCTTATTCTCTTGTTAGCCTTGTACATGTTTTAATCATCTTTGAAAAACCAAAAGCACATAGCCTTATTGATGTGAAACTAAAGCATGACTTAAAGCTTCATATGTGAACATAATGACCATATACAGCCTATGTGAGTTTTTGAGCCAATTGAAAGTGTGTGCATTTTTCATACACTCATATTCTTTCATGTGTGATAAACTTATGTGACTTACATCTCTAGAACTTGCGTAACGATCTTTCGAAATGTTTGTCATTTGATTGCATGAACTTGAAAAGGATAGAGGCATTAGGTTTATCACCATGGCCCAAATAAGCATATTTTCTAAAGAGAAATGATATCATTAGATTGCCAATTTGAGCCGTATATATTGATCCTTTTATTTCTTATCACCAGATATGTCTACCCTTATACCTTAAACATTTTTCCTTACCCTTTCTGAGCTGGCTAGTGAGCAATGTGAGATTGTCTTATGAGAAATGTTTGTGAAGTACTTCGAAGGAGTTTGGTAAAAGAATAAGTATGGGGGTATTTCATGTTTGTATTTAGTTATATGCAAAATTGGTTCAAGAAGAAGAAGAAGAAGAAGAAGAAGAAGAAAAAAGAAAAAAAAAACAAAATTGTATACAAAGCAAATAAAAAGTTTTTTTCTTTCTAAGTTTCAGTATAAGGGTGTGGTTGGAGGTATTAGCAGAGTGGTTGGAGAGCTTGAGTTCTTATAAATCTCAACAAGAGAATTGCTTACAATGTAGCTTGGAACTTGTGTTTACCTATCATTTCATTTCTATAACCCTCTCCCTAAGCCTCATTACATCCAATAAAAGTCCTCTTGATTTAAGTTTTGCAATTATGATTGTGGAGATGAGATATTTATGCAAGCTTATGGTAGATCTTTCACATTTGATTCTTTGAGCGAAATCTGTTAAACTAAATATATGTGTGATTGAGTGTATGTCCCGTGAGAAGGTCACTAGTTTGCGTGTGCTGTTTTAAAAAAAAAAAACTTGAAATTGTATTAGCATGGCTATTACACACACTACACTTCATGGATAATTAAAAGGTTACGGCTAACATTTGAATAAGGAAGATGAATTTGGATTAGCTTGTTTGGTGCTAGCTAAGATTCTTAATGATTTGTTTTCTTGAATGAAATTCTATGAGGGTCACAAAGGGGGAAGCTAATGTTTTTCATGTTTTCTTTGTTTTGCTGGAAGACTAGCAAAAGCTAAGTGTGGGGGTATTTGATAAGCTCATATTTATATATATTTTACACCAAATTCACTTGTCTTTTCATAGTTAGTTCCTTATATTTTTGAGCTATTTACTTTGTTTTTGTGTTTTGTGGGATTTGTCAAGCAAAGAAAAGAAAAATAGCACAAGTGGGATTTTAAGTGACAAATTCATCAAAACTGCCTGAGCAGATCAGCTGACTTTGGAAGCAAGTTGCGAACAGCTCAGAATGAACCTTATATGTTTGGAAAGCTACGGATGTCTATTTTCTGGAGCATTTCGCGGATTGTTAATATCATTTGTCTAGAAACAGTTATGGCCGTTTTAATACTGAAAGGTTACCAAGAGGCTGAGCAGTTGTAACTGCAATGGAAGTAATAAACCCAATAAATCTAGCAGCCAAAACTGATGCAGCCAAGAACAAGTCAACTGACACTTATTCAAATATAAAAGGGAATGGAATTAAAAATGAGGATTAAGAGGGAGTAATTGGCATAAAGGCTACCTAAATTGTTACAATTGTTTTACCACATTTCCTCTCACTTATTGTCATCACTTAATGGCTATTAGTGGGTGAGTTAAGGAGAAGAAAATGATGCAGCAAGAATTGGTTTAAAAGCAGCATTGGGGAAGGAAGGAAGAGTGGAGGAGGCCTCGGTCCATTTCTTTCGGTTTTATCTTCTCAAACTCATGTCTATCTTTTGTTTTGACTTAAGGATTGTGTGTAACTAAATTTTTAGTAGTTAGGGGTTGTTTTGAAGCCCCGAATATGATTGCAAGTTTGTTATAACATTTCGTTTGAATTACTTTTATGAATAGATGAAAATTGGTTCACTACTTGTCTCATTGATGAATTCTTTATTTGTTTTCTATGGATGCATACGTAGTAAACATATCTAGGATTCTAATACTATGAATATGTGTGTGTCTGCCCTTGTCGAATGAGGACCTACATATGTTTTAGAGTAGTACTTGTTAATTGCGATTAACATGTGAACCAATTTCTAGGATAAGTAAGACAACGCCAGTACTTACGATACCTTGTGATGACTCAAACTTTTTTCGTTCTTAATGATTTCTACTTGTTAAATCTATAAACACGTCATTCTAGATTGCATGCTAGGGACTAAGTTAAGTTGAAAACGTCATTCTCTTAACATACTACATAAGAAAGAGTAATAGGTTGAGTTCTAACATTGAGCTAACTTGAGCATCTTCATCCTGAAATAAAAGGAATTTGAATGAAACAGAACATGTTTGCATGATTATTTGGTGGTGGATAGCAATTCCCCTAATTTGTTTTTCTTAATTTGTGAACTATTTAAAATTTGTTTCTGTCCTGTTTTTGTTCAATTTAATTTAAATAGCAAATCAACTCCAAAAATCCCAAAAATATTTATGAGTGTAGCTCTGCGTGTCTAGTGTTGTCATATAAAATTTCGTAGACTTTAGATAAGCGTAAGTCAGACTAATAATTATTTTTTGGTGGCTGGTTAGTATGAACAACAGATCAGTTTTTGTGACGTTTTAAGTAGTTAGATAAAACAATTTTCTACAGGAAAGACCCTTATTTTCATATGCTACAATTGACAAATCTTAGCTTTAATAAGGAAAATCAATAGGACATTTGTGTGCTACTTTGTGATGTGCTACTTTGTGATGTGCTTTTAATCCTATCACTTATCCTCAGTCTAATGGACAAGTTGAAGCCATCAACAAAATAATCAAGCGAACTTTGAAAACCAGCTTGGACAAGGCTAAAGGTTGTTGGCCAGAATTTGTACCCCAAGTTCTTTGGTCATACCGCACTTCATATCGGACATCAACAGGAGAAACCCCATTCTCACTTGCTTTTGATATAGAGGCAGTTGTCCTAGTTGAGCTTGAGCAAGCAACGTTCCGAGTCTAGAACTACGTGCAAAGCGAAAATGACAAACAACTTACCCTCAACTTAGATCTAGTCAAGGAACATAGAAACCAGGCTCACTTGAGGAATGTCACCTACAAGCAATGCATCTCCAACTACTATGACTCAATGGTCAAACCTTGTTCTTTCAAAGTGGGGGACTGGGCATTGAAGAAAAGATTACTCTACGACAGAGTCCCGAGTGAAGAAACACTTAGTCCAAACTGAGATGGACCGTTTGAAGTTGCTAACATCAGTCGCCCTGGCTCCTACAAGCTTAGAAGCTTCGATGGTAAGACCATTGGCCATCCATGGAACGTTGATCACTTGAAGTACTATTACAAGTAAACTCACATAGTACAAGTGTTAAGCTTCAGCCATTCGGCATCCTATGTAACGAAGACTATTTGGCATGAATTCAATAAAGAGGTGATTTAGACAACTTGGTCATAATCCTCTTACATTCCTAGAAATGAAACACTCGGGTTCAAAGCTTCAACATGAATGCTTCCAACATGAAACAAAGTCTAAGTATATGTCAACAAGGCTATACAAATAAACAAACAGCTTCACAGTATATTCGTTCAATCATACATTCCACCACATTCATACATAAGTCAACTGTGCTTTGAAAGGGTTCAACATACTTTGTGTCATTCGACACTTACTATAATGTGCCTAGACACCTTGCCTTTATTCTCACCAACCAGGTGATGAAATGTACAACCTGTACTCCTCTTCATGCCACCAACCAGGTGAAGAAGGAACTCATCTTCATGCCACCAACCAGCTGATGAAATGTACAACCCGTACTCTAATATCATTTGGCAACTTGCCATTCATACCACCAACCAGGTGATGAAATGTACAACCCGTACTTTTCTTCATGCCACCAACTAGGTGATGAAATATACAACCCGTACTCTAATATCATTTGGCAACTTACCATTCATGCCACTAACCATGTGAAGAACGAACTCATCCTCGTGCCACCAACCAGGTGATGAAATGTGATGAAAGATGATGAAGGAACTCACCTTCGTACCACCAACCAAGTGATGAAAGCAACTCACCATTCATTCCACCTACCAAAAGACGAGTGGTGCAACTTGTACACGTGAACTCCTAGCATTCACAAATAATCAAAAACCCTCAAGCTTGACAACTCAACTAAGGGAGCACTTATGCCCAACAAGAGTTATAGTCACCAACAAAGTCTTATTGCAAGCCAACAACAACCTCAGTGCATGGCATACGAAGATCAAGCTATTCAGCCCTCTTGCATCTGCTTCAGACATTTCCCCTCTATAACAATGCAAACATTACAACTCGTAGAAAGCTTCACACACTCTTGATCAAGACAGTGTAAAGCAAAACTAATTTATGGTGCCAACAAAAACTTCATCAAAAGAGTTCAACCACAATTCTCAAAGCTTCACACACTCTTGATCAAGATAGTGTGAAGCAAAACCAATTTATGGTGCCAACAAGAGCTTCATCAATGGAGGGCAACCACAATTCTCAAAAGCTTAACACACTCTTGATCAAGACAGTGTGAAGCAAAACCAATTTATGGTGCCAACAAGAGCTTCATCAATGGAGGGTAACCACAATTCTCAAAAGCTTCACACACTCTTGATCAAAACAGTGTGAAGCAAAACCAATTTATGGTACCAACAAGAGCTTTATCAATGGAGGGCAACCATAATTCTCAAAATCTTCACACACTCTTGATCAAGACAGTGTGAAGCAAAATCAACTTATGGTGCCAACAAGAGCTTCATCAATAGAGGGCAACCACAATTCTCAAAAGCTTCACACACTCTTGATCAAGACAGTGTGAAACAAAACCAATTTATGGTGCCAACAAAAGCCTCATCAAAGGAGTTCAACCACAATTCTCAAAAGCTTCACACACTCTTGATTGAGACAGTGTGAAGCAAAACCAATTTATGGTGCCAACAAAAGCTTCATCAATGAAGGGCAATTACAACTCGTAGAAAGCTTCACACACTCTTGATCAAGACTGTTCGAATCAAATTCAATTTATATGGTTCATCCAAACCTTCGACTACTAACAAGGTGTGGCTTGCATCACAATCTCTTGCTCAATAGTGTGGAAGCAAAATTTGTATATGTTGCCTCTCCCACATTTTCTAATTTCTAATTTTCCCAAAAAAAAAAGAAAAAAAAAAGGAAATTGGGAAATTCAACAAAGCTTCACCACAAAAGCTTCATCAATGGAGGACAACTACAAATTCTCAAAAGCTTCACACTATCTTGATCAAGATAGTGTGAAGCAAAATCAATTCATGGTACTCAACAAAAGCTTCAACTCCAAAGCTTCACCTACAAAAGCTTCACCCACAATACCTTCACCTACAAAAGCTTCACCAACAAAAGCTTCACCCACCACAAAAGCTTCATCCAAAAAAGCTTCACCCACCACAAAAGCTTCACCTACAAAAGCTTCACCCACAAAAGCTTCACCCACCACAAAAGCTTCACCTACAAAAACCTTCACCCATAAAAGCTTCACCAACAAAAGTTTCACCCACCACAAAAGCTTCACCCACAAAAGCTTCCCCAACAAAAGCTTCATCCACCACAAAAACTTCCCCAACAAAAGCTTCCCCAACAAAAGCTTCACCCACAAAAGCTTCACCTACAAAGCTTCAACACAAAAGCTTCACCTACAAAAGCTTCACACTATCTTGATCAAGATAGTGTGAAGCAAAATCAATTCATGGTACCCAACAAAACTTCAACCTCAAAATTTCACCTACAAAGCTTCACCCATAAAGCTTAAAATATATATATATATATATATATATATATATATTCATAAATTCAAAAATTCAAAAATTCAAAAATTCAAAAATTCAAAAATTCAAAAATTCAAAAATTCAAAAATTCAAAAATTCAAAAATTCGAAAAAATAAAAAATAAAAATAAAAAAAATGCCTATGTCTCCTCTTCTTTACTCCTAACAACTTTCATAACAAATATATATGAATAAGAAGTTTTGGGCTACCACTTAGAAAGGAAAATGGTGAAATTTTGTTAAACTTGGCTACTAACAAGACACTTCATTCGTCAACTCCCTCGACCGGAGACTTAGAGGACTCCTACCATATGCTACTGCACCTTGATACTCGGAAGTCTCACGACCACTCAGTGACTTGGATTTTTTCAAGTCTCCAACCGAGAAGTTTTCCTCACTCGGGAAATTAAGGGAGCACTACCTCAATCTACATGCTTCACTCACAAAGCTTCAACATACAAGCTTCAACAAAAGGAAAAATTCAAAGAACTTAGTGAAGAATGCCTTGGTTTATTTAACACAATACGTTGAAATGAAGTAAAGTTTGTTTATTGATATCTCCGATAATTTACAAATATGTACATATACATGAATCAAAATAAATAAACAAGAGGGAACCTTCACAAAGGTTGCTCAGGAAAAGTCTCAGCAGTGGGTAGAGCCCCAGAAAAAGGAGGCACTAGAGGGTGATTATTCGGAGCCTCAGTACTAGGCAGAACCCTAGAAGGAGGAGGCACCGAAGGTTGATCATTTGGAGCTTCATTATGCGGTACATCCCCAGAAGACGAAGGCAATAAATGCCTTTGGAACAAACCCACAAACATATGATGATTAAGTAAAATCTGACCATCAGATTCCTGCAGCTGGTCGAGCTTCCTCTTCATGTTTGTAGCATAGTCATGTACGAGCCTGTACAACTGTTTATTCTCATACTTGAGCCCTCTGATCTCCTGTTTGAAACTTATCACTTCAGCCGCCAATGATTCAACTTGGCGGGTTCGAGCAAATAGACGTTGGGCCATATTAGACACAGAACCTACGCACTGAACACTGAGAGCCAAAAAATCCTTAACAGCCAACTCATCAGACCGTTTGGAAAGTAGTCTGTTGATAGGATTAAAAGCACACCATAAAGTAGCACACAAATATCCTATTGATTTTCCTTATTAAAGCTAAGATTTGTCAATTGTAGCATATGAAAATAAGATTTCTCGCAGAAGATTGTTTTATCTAACTACTTAAAATGTCACAAAAACTGGTTGCTGTCCCTACTGACCAGCCACCGAAAAATAATTATTAGACTGACTTACACTAATCTAAAGTCTACGAAATTTTATAAGCAAACACTAGACGCACAGAGTTACACTTCTACAAATATTTGGGATTTTTGGAATTGATTTGCTATTTAAATTAAATCGAACAAAAACATGACAGAAACAAATTTTAAATAGTTCATAAATTAAGAAAAACGAGTTAGGGGTATTGCTATCCACCACCAAATAATCATGCAAACATATTATGTTTCATTCAAATTTCTTTTATTTCCAGATGAAGATGCTCAAGTTGGCTCAATGTTAGAACTCAACCTATTACTCTTTCTTACGTAGTATGTTAAGAGAATGGCGTTTTCAACTTAACTTAGTCCCTAGCATGCAATCTAGAATGGCATGTTCATAGATTTAACAAGTAGGAATCATTAAGAACAAAAAGAGTTTGAGTCATCACAAGACATCGTAAGTACTGGCGTTGTCTTACTTATCCTAGAAATTGGTTCACATGTTAATCGCAATTAACAAGTACTACTCTGGAACATATGTAGGTCCTCATTCAACAAGGGCAGGCACACACATATTCATAGTGTTAGAATCCTAGATATGCTTACTACGTATGCATCCATAGAAAGCAAATAAAGAATTCATCAATGAGACAAGTAGTGAACCAATTTTCATCCATTTATAAAAGTAATTCAAACGAAATGTCATAACAAACTTGTAATCATATTCGGGGCTTCAAAACAGCCCCTAACTACTAAAAATTTTAGTTACACACAATCCTTAAGTTAAAACAAAAGATAGACATGAGTTTGAGAAGATAGAACTGAAAGAAATCGACCGAGGCCTCCTCCTCCCTTCCTTCCCCAATGCTGCTTTTAAACCCATTCTTGCTACATCATTTTCTTCTCATTAACTCACCCACTAATAGCCATTTAGTGATGACAATAAATGAGAGGAAATGTGGTAGAACAATTGTAACACTTTAAGTAGCCTTTATGCCAATTACTCCCTCTTAATCCTCATTTTTAATTCCATTTCTTCTGATATTTGAATATGTGTCAGCTGACTTGTTCTTGGCTACATCAGTTTTGGCTGCTAGATTTATTGGGTTTATTGCTTTCATTGCAGTTACAAACTGCTCAGCGTCTTGGAAACATTTCAGTGTTAAAACGGCCATAACTTCTTCTAGAAAAATGATATTAACAATCCGCGAAATGCTCCAGAAAATAGACATCCGTAGCTTTCCAAGAATATAAGGGTCATTCTCTAATTCATTCTGAGGTATTCACAACTTGCTTCCAAAGTCAGCTGATCTGCACAGGCAGTTTTGACGAATTTGTTACTAAAAATCCTACTTGTGCTATTTTTCTTTTATTTGCTTGACAAATCCCATAAAACACAAAAACAAAGTAAATAGCTCAAAAATATAAGGAACTAACTAAGAAAAGACAAGTGAATTTGATGTAAAATATATATAAATATGAGCTTATCATCTGTTATCTTGAGGAGTGAGAAGGTTCTTGGCCACCACCGCAGCGGTCATATCGTTCTTCATCACAGAGTCCCTAACGGTAAGAGGACCAGTATGGGATAAGAATGATGGGCGCCATATGTTGTCTTGAGAAGGCATGGCTGCCTCTTCACCAAAGTTCAAGTCAAAACGACGGTCGAATGGGCCAGACATTCTCAGAAATGATAAAGGAGAAATGAGGTGCAATAAATCTCTGAAGTAAAGGGAAAATTCCTACAAGCAATAACTCTCTGAATGTACTTCTTGCACACAATTGGTGCCCTTATAAAAGAAAAGGCAACAGGGTCGTTGGTTCAAAAATCGAAGAGGCACCACTCTCTGGATTCCAAAGAGGCACCATTTTCCACATGCAACATCAGCTCATCGGGTACCACAAATAACTTTGCCAAAGATCTCTGACAAAGTTTAGACACATAAATTTTGAAGGTCCAGCTACCCTACTATTACCCACAAGGGTAAAGGAACAGCACCACTGCTTGATAACTAGAAAGTCTTAATGTGTGTCAACCTCCGTGCTCCGTGGCAAGGCAGACTGGCAAAAATGCCCAACCTTTACTCTCATTCGAGAAAACACTCCCAACAAGATTGCTTGCTCAAAAATCGAAAAGGGACCGCTCTTCGAATCTCGAGAGCCAGACTCCCAATAGGATTACTTTCTCAAAAATTGAAAAGACATTGCTCTTCGAATCTCAAGAGTCAGACTCCCAACCAGATTGCTTTCTCAAAAATCGAAGAGGCACCGTTCTCTGAATCTCGAGAGCCAGATCCCCGACAGGATTGCTTGTTCGAAAATCGAAGAGGCACCGCTTTCCAAACTTCGAGAGCCAGATTTCCTTGGATAAAGCTTGTCTGCAATCTTCACACGCAACATCAGCTTTCCAGATACCACAGACCACTTTTTCAAAGTGTTCTGACAATGTTAAAACATGTGAAGCTTGCAGCTCCCACTACATTGCTATGACCAAGAAGGGTAAAGGAATAACACTACTACTTGTTGTTAGGGAGACTCCTATATATGTCAACCTCCATTCTCCACAGCCAGGCAGACCTGCAAATAAATAAAAAAATGCTCAACTTTTCTTCACATTCGAGATATCACTCTCAGCAAAGTCTCTCGAAATACTCAACTTATTCCCCCCCCCCCGATAATACCTCTGCAAACAAGCCACACTAGAGCAAAAGTATCTTATATCATCACGGTTAAAAGCAAGTGTATCATATATCATGCTTTTTTCCTGTCTTTTCCTTTGGCCTTGTTCTTACCTGCAAGACAAGGAGAAAGAGAACAATCAGTCAGCACTTGGAATCAAGCTTCCAGTCAGGAACTGACTGCCTGGAACCCTTTGCCTGATTACTTACTTGGCATTGCTCTCAAGTACTCATCTTCAACATCTTATACTTTCAGAGAAGATACCACATCTACCTGAAGAACAGATAGGGCAAGTAAGAATGATACAAGGAAGCATGTGGAGACAAACGTAACAGAACACGTGCCGATACATCCACTACTTTGTCAACAGCAAAAGTATCTCATATCATCAAAGTCGAACGTACTCTAGATTTGATGGACTTGTTTTGACCCTCAAATTCTTGAGTCAGCCTTATACTCTAGAGGAAACCAGAAAACCCTCCAGCCTAGTTCAAGAATAAGCCTGTGGAAAGTTACTTCTTCAAAAGAAAAAGTATGGGCTGGTTTGGTATTGCTGTGCTTTGAAAAAAAACTGTTGTGAGAATAAGTGGTTGTGCTGTGAGAATAAGCGATTGTGAAATAAATCAGCAGAGTGTTTGGTAAACTTTTTTGTAAAAGTGCTTTTGGAAAAAAAAAAGCAGTCTGATGGTGGGTCTTTTCATTAAATGAGCACTGTAGCTCCGTGTACTTTGAAAAAAAAACCAGTTTTCAAAAGCTGCAAATAGCAGCTTCAGCTTTTTCCTTTGATTTCAGCTTATTCTCACAGCAGCTTCCAGAATAAGCCCTTTTTTTTCAATTTACCAAACACCTAAAACCCTCACAGCTTTTTTTCATAGGTGTTTTTTTTTAAGCACCTCACTCCCAAACCACCCATATCTCATATCATATCTTCTCCATTTGCTTCTCCTTATCCTTGTTGATGTTTACGACACAAGGAAAAGAAGAATAATCAACCGAAAGCCGAAGTTGAACCTCTGATCCAGGTTGCTTGCTTGGAAGTCTGATTGCTTACCTTGTCTGTTACCTCCTTCGGCAAATCTCCTAACTCGGCGACTTGGGGGACTCCTACTATAGGATTTGTATCGCACTTGACCAAGCCGAAACTACAAGTAAGCTTCAAGTGAAATTGATACATTACCTTGTGCATCTTCATCGGTTAAAGATACCACCCTTGGATGAAGGAAAAGTACTTCCAGAAAAGATGCCACATTTACATATGAGACAGATAAGGCAAGTGAAAATGATACCACACTTCGGTACTTAGAAGTTTCGTGATTACTCAATGGCTTGGATCTTGCAAGTCCCTAACCGAGGAGCTTCCCTCACTCGGGAACTTAGGGAAGCACTGTTTATACCATACTTAACCAATCCCGAAACTACTGAGCACCGGTCAACGTTATACCGTCAAGAACCCAAAAGAGTTTCCCTCCAACCAGGAGGCCAATCACAGCGCGACACGTGTCGACATCAGAAGCCAATCATAGCGCGACACATGTCAACATCAGAAGCCAATCACAACACGACATGTGTTAATGTCAAAATGAAACTAGAAACTCTCTTATATAAATAGAGATCATTCTCTCACAATATTTCCTAATGTCATTTGTACTAAATCATTCACTAGTACTCACTAAAGGAAAGCTTGAACCTATGTACTTGTGTAAACCCTTCACAATTAATGAGAACTCCTCTACTACGTGGACGTAGCCAATCTGGGTAAACCACGTACATCTTGTGTTTGCTTCCCTATCTCTATCCATTTACATACTTATCCACACTAGTGACCGAAGCAATCTAGCGAAGGTCACAAACTTAACATTTTCTGTTGTACCAAAGTCCCCACTGATTTTGTGCATCAACAGAATTAGAAAAGCAGTTGGATGTTTGGGTAACTCATTCGAAGTTTGCAACGACTTGATTATGATTTCATAAAGCATGATTCTATACTCGATGTTTATAGATTATGATCGATGGTCTGTTTTTACTAAATATTACATACTTGTATTATTGTCACTCACCCGAGCCTCGCAGTTTATCCAAGTGTCTGATTGGCCCAATGTACCATTTCCATGATGTAAGCATTGATTTTACATGTGACAGATCGGATAGATTACGAGAAACCGCTTGATATTTTGGATTTCGTTGAGTGGTCCGGAATCCTTGCTCTTGCTCATTTCCATAAGGTTAGTCTAAAACCCTGGATTCAAGTGATAAAGAATTACCCACAACAAACCTTGTGAATATAAATTAGAATTACCAGGTTATTACTTGGAATCAGGCAGGGAATTATGTAGAATTCCTTTATTAAATTTCATGCACTGATATGTGATATGGTTGATTGATTAACGTAATTAAATGTTAATATCGTGTCTCCTTGATTCATGGAATGGGTTACTTGAGGTGATTGTGGAATGATGTTGAATATGATTGTTATTAATACGATTAGATTAGTGACCAATGGGACTAGAGGATACTATTGTGCTTTGTTGATTCTTTGATATATTACATGCTATGAATTGCGATTTTATGTTGAAACATAATGGTTTATATGATGGATGAAATAGAAACCTTGATTGTCATGTGGGTTTGTTATGTAGCTTGATTCGAATAATTCATGCTTGTCAAGTCCATATGTTTGATGAGGAATGGTATACCTTTCGGCTTGAACGGGTTGTGATATAAGTCGAGTTGTAGCGAACGACGAACTACGAATGACTTGATCCCTATTAAGGGTACGTAGGCAGTCTAACGGGAGGTTAAATGCAGCCATAAAGTGTAAATTAAAAAAATTAAATTACTACGCAATTCGAGGTATGAGATGTGTTTGGTACATATCCCAAAGACGGGTATGCTAGATATATGGTTATTTGATGATGTCATGTGTCGATCCTGGACGTATGTCGGGATCGGGACGTAACAAAGTGAAACTTGCCTTGTTGAACAAATAACCTGAGACCAGGTTTTTCCCTATTTTTGGAACATGAATTACATCCTTCAGAATCACAGTCTTCCCCGAGGTGAACTTCAGCTCCACTTCACCAGTTTCAGCAACATTCCTTGAGTGAGAATCACCCAACAAAACCTTTATGTCCTCAGCTTCAGTATAGGACTTAAAAAGGCTGTGATCATAGCAGACATGGTGCGAAGCTCTAGTGTTTACCCACCACCCATCGAATCCGTCAACTTGGTTGACTTCTGATATCATGGCAATAAGTTGATCCTCAGTCAGATTGGCTTGAGGAATAACCCGACGTTTGTTGCGACAGTTCCTAGCCAAGTGCCCAGGTTTGTCACAGTTGTAACACAAAAATGGTACAACAACTTCATCTCATAAGGGGGTACCATCATATTCTAATTTCGCTAAGGATTCTGGAAGTTTGAAGTGTTTTTGTTGTTGCTGCGATTGGTGGAATTCTTCATATTCTTACCCATAGGCTTGAGCACTACTGCTGCATGAGTCCTTGTATGAGCCTTCCTAAGATTGTTGTTGTTTGAAACAACCAGCACTTCCTCCCTCATATCTTATTTCCTAGCTTTTTCCTCGATTCAAAGGCGAATGATTAGACTTTCCAATGAGAATTCCTTTGTTTTGTGTCGCGGATCTTTCTTTTAGACTTTCCAATGAGAATTCCTTTGTTTTGTGTCGCATATCTTTCTTGAACTCCTTCCAACTTGGTGGAAGCTTGTCTATGATCACTGCAACCTGGAATTGTTCATCCAGATTCATGCCTGCAATGATAATCTCATGAGCAATCTTCTGCAACTCGTGTGATTGCACTTCCACCGACTTGTCATCCACTATTTGAAACTTCATGTAACGGCTGACAGCAAATTTTTTTGCTTCTACTTCTTTGGTATCATACTTCTTCTGAAGAGCATCCCATAGTTCTTTAGTTGTCTTGTAGAGAAAATCATTGTCAGTCCATTATTGAAACAACTTGAATTGTTCAACAATGGGTTGATTAGGAAGTGATGGCATTTCAGATGTGCAATGAGTGGCAAGTTTCTTGGTAGTTAAGAAAAACAACATCTTTTGCATCCAACATTTGAAATGAAGTCCTTCAAACTTGATAGGTTTGGTCAGATCATTAGTGAATGTGCTGTTTTCATTCTCCATTGCAGAAACAAATCATCTTAAAATTATTAAAGATGCTGCATTATAAAAACAGGAACAATATTACCAGAGAATGAAGAACATAAAAATGAAAATTTGTCTTGGGTTGAGTCGCAGACAATGTCGCTTTCTTTAAGAAGTTTCACAGCTTGGCTCAATGTGTGCAAGCAGTTCAAACAACACCACACCGTCCTCAGGATATAACAACCATAATCCTTATGTCTAGACTCTCCCTTGCACTGAGGAAAGTCCGAAAACTATCACCCTTAAACTGCTCAGAATGCTCAGTGTTTTTAGCTAAGGGCTTTTTTTTTGCTTTTTGTCTCTTATACTTCGACTAAAGAGAGGTCCTTATATTTATACAGAAAACCCAAAGTTAACATTGAAGATGTTGAAGAAAATGTAGCCTAAGAATCAGGCCAAAAAATCTGGAAGTGATCACCTGGTTGAGGAAGACTAGATCTTTACTTTTATCTTCAAAACAAAATCTGTTTAATAGAAAAGATGTGGTCATCCATAAAAATAGGAGAGCTAATTTCTGAATAAAATTATAACTAGTTTTTAAATAAACACAAGGCCCCAACAATAATCTCCTCAATTATGGGTATTGATGGCTCCCCTCTTCGACGGTTGCCATTTGGTATCGGCACAAGAGACACCACACCAGTGACTGATCAACAGCCACTAGACAACGCAACCTGCATGAAAATCGGGTGAACATGGCTAGGTACTGATCATTTGATCCAGATCGAGGCCCATCATACAAATAACACAAGATGACCCTCCATACCAATAATACTCTCTTTTTAATTGCATATCTGACTGTTATGCGATGAATGTAATAACTAAATATACGTAGCCGATTCCAAGAAAACAATACACAATATAATTAAGGTTAAAAAACTATTGCATCAGTGTTGATGATAATCTCACTTGGCAATGTTGACGCAATGTATGTTATAAGTTCACACCAACTATAGCATAAACACATGTCTTACGCCTAGGGTTCAGGGACCAAAGTTTAGATACAAGTAATATGATTTGGATGAACTCATAACACTATGTATGACTACAACGTAATGATATTGTCACACCAACTTGTAATTGTATTTGAATGTGAAACCTTTCCCTTTTTGGAGTTTTGAATGTCTTCTTACCCCCTTGAAAAGTAGATGAATTCAATGCTTCAATCATACAAGTTGAGTTCCTTTTTACGACTTTTGTGTCAGTTTCAAGTCGTGTTGTCATATTGTGTCAAAAGTTGAAGAGATTCTTGCGTGAGAAATCGAAGGTAGTAGGCTATATAGGTAGTGTAAGAGAAGATAAAGTCATCATATGGGGTAGCGGTGAGTTTCAAAACAGAAGGTGGTGGACCATAAAAATGTGAATCTAAAGTCCGTCCGAACACATGATCCAAGTACCCAAACCTAGGACGTTCTCTAAAATATCTTGCGAGGAGGGAGTGTTGAAAATTGAGGGGACAACACTCTTTTTAAAACTCATTGGGTCTTCCATCATACAAAACCAAACCACAGGCCCAGTTACAAAATGAAAGCCCAGCCCAGCTCATCGTAAAACCCTAGATAACGAAGACTCTATTTCACAACCGCATATACCTTCAGTCACGCTTTTATTTTATTCTCTCACCTCAAACCCTCCTGCCCTTTTAAAGGAGAGGTCTAACGTTCTAGCTCCATTTCCTTCGCCTGCCGCCTCTCTCGCACCTTGTCACCTGGTTCCCTCTCTCTCTCTTTCTCTCTCTACTATATTTAGATCTGATATTTCCCAGCGTTACTTGTTTTGAAGTAATTAACATGCTCATTTAGTTCAATTATTTGATTTTCTGTTCATTTTTTTCGATTTTTCTTGCTCAAGATCTGTAATTAGGTTGTGAAATTAGTATTATTTTCGATTTTTATGTCTTCAAATGGATTCGATTGAATTTTTTCTGCTTATTTGCTTGTTTGGATGAACAGAAGTGCTTTTGAGCTTATTTGGATGAATAAAAGTGCTTTTGAGCTTGCTATTTTATACCTCACATGAAACTTAAGTGAATATTATATGAATTTACTTGATTAATCGCATAACAGATTTAAACGGATATCTTGTATGTTCAATCTACATATTGTATGTAACAAAATTCTTTCGTAGAAAATCTTGTAAATCTTCAAGGTTCTGTAAATTTACTTTCATCATATGCTTTTGGATTTTTTTTTTTTTTTTTGTGTGTGTAATTGTTCGAATATCTGATGAAGTCTTTTGGATCTTGTTAATTTTTTTCTTGTTTATTTATCTAATCGTGGTATTTTTACTGTTGTGTCTGAAGGTATTAATAGTAATTTTGAAGGTGACATTTGAAGAAAAGACAAGATGGTAAGTTGCTCCTTCCATTATTTTGGTTTAGTGTGTTGCTTAAAATTTCATTATCTGCTTATTCTTAATCGAGATATATGTTTCCGTATATGCAGGTGAAGTTCACAGCAGAGGAGCTCCGTAGGATTATGGACTACAAACATAACATCCGTAATATGTCTGTTATTGCGCACGTCGACCATGGTACGTATTAATATGCACTTATTTTACTCACATAATGTTGTTTAGAACAGATTTGTATGCATATTTAAATGCTTTTATATTTTTCTCATCCAAGCCGGATAGTTTTCCTAATATCTTTTTGTCTTAAATAGGGATGTTTATGCAATTTAATTTTTTTTTCGTGGTGTCCATTGTAATTTGCAGCTTGTTTGATTTTCTTGTTTCTTGTTATGTTGTATCTGTGGATGCGTGATAAAGCAATAATGTTAATTTTTCCTTCTTGCAGGGAAGTCAACCCTTACAGACTCTCTTGTTGCTGCTGCTGGTATCATTGCACAAGAAGTCGCCGGTGATGTCCGTATGACGGATACCCGTGCCGATGAAGCTGAGCGTGGTATCACAATTAAATCTACCGGTATCTCTCTGTACTATGAGATGACTGATGAGTCTTTGCAGAGGTTCAAGGGAGAGAGAAACGGAAATGAGTACCTCATCAATCTCATTGATTCCCCTGGGCACGTTGACTTTTCATCTGAGGTCACAGCTGCTCTGCGTATTACTGATGGTGCACTTGTGGTGGTGGATTGTATTGAGGGTGTGTGTGTTCAGACTGAGACTGTGCTCCGTCAAGCCTTGGGAGAGAGGATCAGGCCTGTTTTGACGGTTAACAAGATGGACAGGTGCTTCCTCGAGCTCCAGGTTGATGGAGAGGAGGCTTACCAGACATTCCAAAGGGTTATTGAGAATGCCAATGTCATTATGGCTACATATGAAGATCCACTTCTTGGTGATGTTCAGGTCTACCCAGAGAAAGGAACAGTCGCCTTCTCAGCTGGTTTGCACGGTTGGGCTTTCACTCTGACCAACTTCGCTAAGATGTATGCTTCCAAGTTTGGAGTTGATGAGTCAAAGATGATGGAAAGACTCTGGGGTGAGAACTTTTTTGACCCAGCTACGAAGAAATGGACCAGCAAGAACACCGGAACTGCAACCTGCAAGCGTGGTTTCGTTCAGTTCTGTTATGAGCCCATCAAGCAGATCATCAACACGTGCATGAATGATCAGAAGGATAAGTTGTGGCCCATGTTGACAAAGCTTGGTGTCACCATGAAGAGTGATGAGAAGGACCTGATGGGGAAGGCATTGATGAAGCGTGTTATGCAGACCTGGCTACCAGCTAGCACTGCTCTATTGGAAATGATGATCTTTCACCTTCCATCTCCTTCCACGGCTCAAAGGTACCGTGTTGAGAATTTGTATGAGGGTCCCCTTGATGATCAATATGCTAATGCCATCAGGAACTGTGACCCCGAAGGACCTCTTATGCTCTATGTGTCTAAGATGATTCCCGCTTCTGATAAGGGTAGATTCTTTGCCTTTGGCCGTGTCTTTGCTGGTAAAGTTCAGACAGGTTTGAAGGTTAGAATCATGGGTCCAAATTTTGTTCCTGGAGAGAAGAAGGATTTGTATGTCAAGAATGTACAGAGGACTGTTATTTGGATGGGAAAGAGACAAGAAACTGTTGAGGATGTTCCTTGCGGTAACACTGTTGCCTTGGTCGGTTTGGATCAGTTTATCACCAAGAATGCTACTTTAACAAATGAGAAGGAAGTGGATGCTCACCCTATTCGTGCTATGAAGTTCTCAGTTTCACCCGTCGTGCGTGTTGCTGTCCAGTGCAAGGTTGCATCTGACCTTCCCAAACTTGTTGAAGGTCTCAAGCGTTTGGCCAAGTCTGATCCTATGGTTGTCTGCTCCATTGAGGAGTCGGGAGAGCACATTATTGCTGGTGCTGGTGAACTGCATCTTGAGATCTGTTTGAAGGATCTGCAAGATGATTTTATGGGTGGTGCTGAGATTATAAAGTCTGACCCTGTTGTGTCCTTCCGTGAGACTGTCCTTGATAAGTCCTGCCGTACAGTGATGAGCAAGTCTCCAAACAAGCATAACCGTCTGTACATGGAAGCAAGGCCCCTTGAGGAAGGGCTTCCTGAGGCTATTGATGAAGGTCGCATTGGCCCAAGAGATGATCCCAAGATTCGTTCCAAGATCTTGGCTGAGGAGTTTGGTTGGGACAAGGATCTTGCTAAGAAAATCTGGTGTTTTGGTCCCGAGACCACTGGTCCTAACATGGTGGTCGACATGTGTAAGGGAGTCCAGTACCTTAATGAAATCAAGGATTCAGTTGTTGCTGGGTTCCAGTGGGCCTCAAAGGAAGGTGCATTGGCAGAAGAAAACATGAGAGGTATTTGCTTTGAAGTTTGTGATGTGGTTCTTCACGCTGATGCCATCCACAGAGGGGGAGGTCAGGTCATTCCAACTGCTCGGAGGGTCATCTATGCCTCTCAGCTCACAGCCAAGCCAAGGCTTCTCGAACCTGTGTATCTCGTTGAAATTCAAGCTCCAGAGGGGGCTCTTGGAGGTATCTACAGTGTTCTGAATCAGAAACGTGGACACGTGTTTGAGGAGATGCAGAGGCCAGGAACTCCACTTTACAACATCAAGGCATACCTCCCCGTCGTCGAGTCCTTTGGATTCTCTGGTCAACTGAGGGCTGCAACTTCTGGACAGGCTTTCCCACAATGTGTGTTTGATCATTGGGAGATGATGTCGTCTGATCCATTGGAAGCTGGATCCCAGGCTGCAGCACTTGTTACTGACATCCGTAAGAGGAAGGGATTGAAGGAGCAGATGACCCCACTATCCGAGTTTGAGGACAAGCTTTGAGTAATAATTTGTTTTCGATGCACTGCGTTAATTTTTTGTTTCCAGTTTAATCGTTTTTGTTTAATGTTGTTAACATTGTTGTTGTAGTCAGCATCTGGGTGCCAGTAGTTAAATGTTTTGTGCGTGCTCAGAACAGAGACCTTTATAATGTTCCGCTTTTACCTTGTTGCTTGTGGAACAATTTCTGCCATTGTTGCTACACGCTTTTTGAATTTACTATACTTTTGTCTTCTACTTTGTTTCATGGATTTGATTGATGTTTGTTCTTTCTAACTTGAAGACCTGCAACAGCTTCTTCTGCTACTATTTCATTAGAGATGGGAAAACGCCTCGAAGGTGGTGGTTGCAATGCTCGACTCGCGTGCCGCCATTACGAGTGGCTGCACAGGTGCCGAAAACCGCTCTAGCTCGTGTTTGATTCAGGTTTTGTAAGTTGTGGAACCAGCGGCTTTGTATTCTTAATTGTGCTAGTTTATGAATTTGGTTGGCCTGCATCAGGGATTGGGTGCGTTTGTTGTATCGGATTATTTCGGACTAGATTAGCTTTAGAGATTAAGTTGGATTGGCTAGGTATGGACTAAGTAGGATAAGAATAATGGAGCGGTTGATGCAATATCGAACTAATTTACGGACTACATTATTTTGGAAAATCAAATAATTCTGTCATTTTTTTCTTTTCACATTTTTTTCTTTCCACATTTTTTTCTTATTTTTCCTTTCCACTCTCTTCGTCTTTTTCTTTTCTTTTCCACTCCTCATTTTTTTCTTTTCACATTTTTTTCTTTCCACATTTTTTTCTTATTTTTCCTTTCCACTCTCTTCGTCTTTTTCTTTTCCTTTCCACTCTCCTCACTTAACGTCATTCATCACCCCCGTTTTGTTCTCTTTTTTTCCCTTTCCTTTTCTTTGCTGTTGTGATTCCTCTAAACTATTTTTGGCACCACAGATTCTGGTTTCCCAACTTCATATCCCACGGAGAATTGAAATCGTGCAGAGGCTCCCCTCTGCTGCGTCATGGATTTCACGACCACTCTATTTCTCGCCACTCCTTTGATTGTCTCAAAAATTCTCTTAATTTTCTAGGAAAAATGAAGAATTTTTCTATTGAGTTTGTTGTTATCAAATTGACTTTTTTTCTTTTTGAATTTTGCTAGTTGGATGTTGAGAATTAGGCGGTGGGTGTGGTGGGTTTCAGATCTGGGCATAGGTGGCCAAACAGAGTTGCAAAGAAGCATGATTGCAGACGACTTGCAACGTGCAGATGATGCAGCGTGCAGACTTTGTACACAGCTTTAGAGACGGGATTAGCAATCCCATATGTTTCGGGCAACCTAGCTAAGAACTGGTAGTGAAGGACTTAGTTGGCACGAATCCGACTTAGTCCCATTTAACTTAAAGGAAAACTAATGAAAATGGCTTGAAAATTTTGAGTTTTAATGATAAGAACAAAATAAAGGGTAAAGTGAATAGTACCAATATTGACTTTTTAATGTAAAAATGTGGTTTTTCGTTAAAGTGAACAGTACCGGGTGCTTTTCGTTAAAGTTCCCTAAACTTAATCCTTGTTCCAACCAAACACGAATTAGAAATCCTAGCTAAGCCAATCGAATCTAGTGAAGCTTAGTGAGGGCAAACAAACACCCTCTAAAATTCATGCTATACAATTCATCGACTTTATATCAATGTTGTTACATGTAGATACTATAGTTTTGGCTACAAAAATGAAAAAAAGAGTTGGGGTTTGGTGTCCAAAGTAGAAGTTTGGGGGAGCTAAGGCTTTTTAAATCTAGGCTATCTTTGCAAGTGTGGGTTGGGTTAAGCGAATTGGTTAGAATATATGTATATCTTGTAAATAAACCCTAGGCTCATATTTAGAAAACGTTTATTAGACGAAGAAGTTTATGCATGCCTTACGAATATTGGAGGCTGCTTAGCACTACAGTGTAGTTGTATTCATTTCCACTTATTCTCACTTTTCTCTCACTTACAATCAAAGAAAAACATGCCATACTAAAATGCTAATAACTTTTCTCAATATTTTTTGTTTAATTAATAAACAAGAATTTGAAGTTTTGAGTGTCTAACAAGAAGCTTTGACCTTCTTAACCTAGGTCATGCAACTGTGGAATAGGTCGATTGGCAAAGGTCGTGTGTGGCCGTCTTTTTGCACTTAGTCAACTTTTATGATTATGAAATGTAATTGAATTATTATTGAAGTGTTAATTAACGTGCTTATTTTCTATTTATTTGATTTTCAAATTTGATCTTCCCATCATTATCCATAATTATATAATGTTGTTAAAAATAAAAAATAAATAAAAAGCCCTAAGGCCCATGATTTTAGAATAAAAAAAGGCCGATGGATATTTTGGTGGGCCTAGAAAATAGTATAAACTATGAAAGCGGAGCCCAACCCAAGAAACGAAAACCCTAACCTTATATAACACCCACACCCTCCTCCGGGCTCCACACATTCTCTCAGTCCCATTTGCACCACTAGCTCTAGGCTGCGGAGAGTCACTCCTCTCTCCATCCCTCCCTCGCTCTCCATCTCCCGATCCTTCAGGTTCGTTCCTCTAATTCTATGCTATTCGAATCAGTCGCTTCCTTTGATTTAATCCCCCCGATTATCCTCGTGATTTCTTGATTATCGTCGTTAATCATGCATTTTGTTGTTCTGAAAAATCTGTGATCTGCATGCATTTTGTATTGTTGGAAATATATTATTGTTATGCATGCTTTTGGTTTGGTATTATGTCTTTGCTCGTTTATCGTTTCGATCGTTGCTCAGATTTTACGGATGCATTGTGTGTATATATATGTTTGTGTGAAATGTGTTTGTATTAGATCCTTGTTTTCCGTACAGATCACTCTCTCAGGCTCTGTTTGGTTCATCGGAAAATTTTTACGTGAAATTTTTTTTGCTGTGGAATAATTTTCTGACGTTTTTCTTTAACTGTTGATAATTTTTACCTGATATATGATAATTTCGCTAGTATTTGTAAATTGTTCACACATCCATTTTTAGTTTTTAGCCATTGATCTTTTTCAATTCATTTGATCCTACAGCAGAAAGTTGAGTGTGTGTGAAAAGTAAAGTGGGTGTGTGGTTAGCACTACCCTAGATGTTTTGTATTTGCTAGATCTTGTTTTCTACTTTGATCGTACTAATACTCTGTTGTTTTGCTGGAAAATAGTTTCGTTGAGCAATTTTTTAGGTGGAAAGATTTTCGAAAATTATGGTTTCGTTTGAATTTATGAGTAATTTTTTCAGAACATTTTGTTTCCTATTCATGTCAAAGAAATAATATAAAAATATTTTCCAGAATAATTTTCGTTCTAAAATATACTAATTTGTAAGATAGAATTATTATGCGTACTTGTTTTCTATTTTGTTGTTATTGGTGACCCTAAATTAATAGGATCATCCTAATTGATAAGGAATGATTTGTGAATACCTTTTCTTTTGTCAAGACCGTTTACCGAATAACTTGTCTTGATTATTAAGATTGCTTGATACAGTAAAAATTATGTATTCCTTTTACCGGAATTCAATAGTCTTTTGGTGGAATACAAATTGCTATTTTTTTTTTCTGGTGATTTTGTAAACATAGAAATGTATTGGTGTGTCATTTTCTAGTCATTTTAAATGTTTATATTCAAAGTTGAATTCCAGTTCATTTTTTTGTTGTTTAAATTTGCAGGTGTTTCCTTGTCGGTTAATCAGCTTCTTATAAAAACTAATTGCCGGTTGTTCTTAAAGACTAGTCAAGATGGTAAACACTGACTATCAATCTGAACATGGTTACATAGTGATTCCTGAGCTGCTCCATTGATTCCTTAATTCACAATGGTGTGATATTCTTGATATTGCAGGTGAAGTTTACAGCAGAAGAACTCCGTAGGATTATGGACTACAAGCACAACATTCGCAATATGTCTGTTATTGCTCATGTTGATCACGGTATAGATCTTTTTTATTTTCTCTTGATAATTCTTGTCTTCGTAACAAGGTGTTTTTATTAACCTGGTTAAAGAAAATTTTTAATGTTGTAATATTTGGTCAAGTGTATTTTTTTTTTCAGTATTTTGAACTTTTCTCTATTGGTTATAATTTGAAATATTTCACCAGTTAATATGTATAGTTGCGTTTTATCCATTTATTTGTTTATGTCCTATGGTGTTTCCTCAAAACATATAATGTTTTTGAAATTTGATATGCAGGGAAGTCAACTCTTACAGACTCGCTTGTTGCTGCTGCGGGTATCATTGCACAAGAAGTTGCTGGTGATGTTCGGATGACTGATACTCGCGCAGATGAGGCAGAGCGTGGTATCACAATTAAATCTACCGGTATCTCTCTGTACTATGAGATGACTGATGAGTCTTTGCAGAGGTACAAGGGAGAGAGGAACGGAAATGAGTACCTCATCAATCTCATTGATTCCCCCGGGCACGTTGACTTTTCTTCTGAAGTCACAGCTGCTCTGCGTATTACTGATGGAGCACTTGTGGTGGTGGATTGTATTGAGGGTGTGTGTGTCCAGACTGAGACTGTGCTCCGTCAAGCATTGGGAGAGAGGATCAGGCCTGTTTTGACCGTTAACAAGATGGACAGATGCTTCCTTGAGCTCCAGGTTGATGGAGAGGAAGCTTACCAGACATTCCAAAGGGTTATTGAGAATGCTAATGTCATTATGGCTACATATGAAGATCCACTTCTTGGTGATGTCCAAGTGTACCCAGAGAAAGGAACAGTCGCCTTCTCAGCTGGTTTGCACGGTTGGGCTTTCACTCTGACCAACTTCGCTAAGATGTATGCTTCCAAGTTTGGAGTTGATGAGTCAAAGATGATGGAAAGGCTCTGGGGTGAGAACTTTTTTGACCCAGCTACGAAGAAATGGACCAGCAAGAGCACCGGCACTGCTACCTGCAAGCGTGGTTTTGTTCAGTTCTGTTACGAACCCATCAAGCAGATCATCAACACCTGCATGAATGATCAGAAGGATAAGTTGTGGCCCATGTTGACAAAGCTTGGTGTCACCATGAAGAGTGATGAGAAGGACCTGATGGGGAAGGCTCTGATGAAGCGTGTTATGCAGACCTGGTTACCAGCTAGCACTGCTTTATTGGAAATGATGATTTTTCACCTTCCATCTCCGTCAACAGCTCAAAAGTACCGTGTTGAGAATTTGTACGAGGGTCCTCTTGATGATCAATATGCCAATGCCATCAGGAACTGTGACCCCGATGGACCTCTTATGCTCTATGTGTCCAAGATGATTCCCGCTTCTGATAAGGGTAGATTCTTTGCCTTTGGCCGTGTCTTTGCTGGTAGAGTTCAGACAGGATTGAAGGTTAGAATCATGGGTCCAAATTTTGTTCCTGGAGAGAAGAAGGATTTGTATGTTAAGAACGTACAGAGGACTGTTATTTGGATGGGAAAGAGACAAGAAACTGTTGAGGATGTTCCTTGCGGTAACACTGTGGCATTGGTCGGTCTGGATCAGTTTATTACCAAGAATGCAACTTTAACTAATGAGAAGGAAGTGGATGCTCACCCAATCCGTGCTATGAAGTTCTCCGTTTCACCTGTCGTGCGTGTTGCTGTCCAGTGCAAGGTTGCATCTGACCTTCCCAAACTTGTTGAAGGTCTCAAACGTTTGGCCAAGTCTGATCCTATGGTTGTCTGCTCCATTGAGGAGTCTGGAGAGCACATCATTGCTGGTGCTGGTGAACTGCATCTTGAGATCTGTTTGAAGGATCTACAAGATGATTTTATGGGTGGTGCTGAGATTATAAAGTCTGACCCCGTTGTGTCCTTCCGTGAGACTGTCCTTGATAAGTCCTGCCGTACAGTGATGAGTAAGTCTCCAAACAAGCATAACCGTCTGTACATGGAAGCAAGGCCCCTTGAGGAAGGTCTTCCCGAGGCTATTGATGAAGGTCGCATTGGCCCAAGAGATGATCCCAAGATTCGTTCCAAGATCTTGGCTGAGGAGTTTGGTTGGGACAAGGATCTTGCTAAGAAAATCTGGTGTTTTGGTCCCGAGACCACTGGTCCCAACATGGTGGTCGACATGTGTAAGGGAGTTCAGTACCTTAATGAAATCAAGGATTCCGTTGTTGCTGGGTTCCAGTGGGCCTCAAAGGAAGGTGCATTGGCAGAAGAAAACATGAGAGGTATTTGCTTTGAAGTTTGTGATGTGGTTCTTCACGCTGATGCTATCCACAGAGGGGGAGGTCAGGTCATTCCAACTGCTCGGAGGGTCATCTATGCCTCTCAGCTCACAGCCAAGCCAAGGCTTCTCGAACCAGTGTATCTCGTTGAAATTCAAGCTCCAGAGGGGGCACTTGGCGGTATCTACAGTGTTCTGAATCAGAAACGTGGACACGTGTTTGAGGAGATGCAGAGGCCAGGAACTCCACTTTACAACATCAAGGCATACCTCCCCGTCGTTGAGTCCTTTGGATTCTCTGGTCAACTGAGGGCTGCAACTTCCGGGCAGGCCTTCCCACAATGCGTGTTTGATCATTGGGAGATGATGTCGTCTGATCCATTGGAAGCTGGATCCCAGGCTGCAACACTTGTCACCGACATCCGTAAGAGGAAGGGTTTGAAGGAGCAGATGACCCCGCTCTCTGAGTTCGAGGACAAGCTATAAACAATTTACTATATATTCGGTGTCTTGCCAATTTGCTCGATTAGGGATGGATATAGCATCACCGGACTAGATTGCGGAACAATATTTTTTGGTCTCAAGCTATTTTAATTGTTTGGTATTCGGTTTTCTGGTATTGATTATGTCATTTGGGAGATCAATGTTGCTTTCGTCAACAATTTTATTAGTCTTATATTATTTTCTACTCATGGTTTGAGAAATATAACAATTTGGGAGATCAATGTTGCATCTGGACTCTCTTGGAATCATGCACCTGAGCTCTATTAATTGTTGGAATTGAAATTGCCTCCAAAATAGGGGTAATATTGGTTTAAAATTTTTCAATTTGCTACGATACTATTTTTCAGAAAGAGGAGAAAAAAAGTTCACGAAGGAAATCGAAAATCACTTTTTAAATATGTATTTTTTTTTTTTTTTTTGCGCAAGTACCACCTAAACATGTAAACACGTGCGATCATATCATCTAAACTTTAATTTTTACTTTTTACCGTCTAGACTCTCTTAACCGTTGGAATTTACCATCTAAGTTACTTTCCATCAATTTTGCTGTTAAAACATATCACTTGTAGGGATATATTCGTCAATTACTTCTCGAAGCCAGCTAGAATCAAATTTGCTCCAAAATAATACTGCATGAGTCAATATGGCGCCAAAATTAAGGTTTTGTACAACCCCAGTTTGACAATTCCCTCCATAAGAGATTGAAAAATTAATAATTGAATAAACTAAGATGAATTAGACACCCACTTGCTGACCTAAAAAAAATCTTGAATTGTAAATGAAAGACTATAGTTTTGCATAATTTTCACTTTAATTCTTCAACAAATCTTGGCAAAATCAGACTCGAAATCAACTTCTCTGTTTCTCTTCATGACCTGACTCCAATGTCGCTGCAAAAAGAAATGCATTTTGCCTTCGTACGTAATAATTCCAGCGAGCTCTAGAAAGTGAATTGACAAAGATATCCCTTCATGTGAGGGGTGCGTGACATGTTTTAACGATAAAATAGAAAGAAAGTAACATAAGTGGTAGATTTCAACATTAAGAGAATTCAGATGGTAAAAACTAAGAATCGAACATTCATGTGGTATTGGTAATCATGTTTACAAGTTCAGTTGGATTTGTGCAAAATCCCCTTTTAAATAAGTGTAATTGGTGGGTTGAAATTAAATTACCCAAGTCCGTCAAGCAAAAGCCCACCAAATGGCGGGAGCCTTGAGTTTTGTGAACGCACTTACCCTTGCACCTGCAGACACGGTAAATCGAGATGGAGCGCAAAGACAGTCAGTCTCCTCAAGGTTTACATTCTTCTCTCTTTACTTGTCAAACGGTTTCAATTTTCGGTTTTGATAAATCAGTTTCCTTGATTCGAATTGAAATCGTGCAGGTGAGATAGCTCGGATTCTGGTAGAATTCCTGGAGGTTGCAATCACTTCAGTCGTTTTCCTCAAAGGAATTTACCCTCCAGGTTTGTTCTTCTAATCCTCCATTCAATCCTATCCCACCCACCCCCCAATTTCTTGTTTGGTTGCTGAGAAATTCATGGTATTGGGTTCTGTTTTTCTTTATTACCCTACCCAGAAAGCAAAACCCCATTTTCTTAACTAAACCCTTACACAAGTTGCATACGAGGCTTATTGGAATAATGGATAATTGTATTATTTTTACAGTTTGAACTGATATTTACTGATAGACTCTGATAGTTGGTGTGTTTTGGTAAAGGTACTTTTGAAAGAAGGAAATATATGAATTTGGTGGTTCATAGAGCTCGTCACCCTGAACTCAGAGATTACATCCATTCCGCTGTCTCGGGACTTCTTCCTTTTATCCAAAAGGTTGCCCCTTTACTTATTTATTTCTTTTAAAACTTTTTCTATACATGAGCTTATCATCTTTGCTTAGAAATGATTTGTAACCAAATTGGGTGAAAAGTTTGAAGATTGCGTTTCTAATTGAACCAAAGTTCTGCCACTTTTTCTGTATGTTTTTCTTTTGTTTTTCCACTAAAGAACATTTTCACTGAGATGGAGAAATACATCTTACAAACTAGGGTCTCGTGGAGAGAGTAGCTGTTATTTTCTTTAACGGTGACAACATCCCTGTGGAAAGATTTATGTTTAAGCTCAATGTGAATCAATCGTATGGCTCGAGGGTGGAAGAATCTGACCTGGAGTTCTCACTAAGGTCATTTTTTATCAAGCTTCCTATCTCAGAACCCCTTACCAAGGCTCTTCCCCAGAGTAAGTCCTTAAGCTTTCTATCAAATGATTTGGTTTAATTGGTTAATTATTGACCAGATGCTTACATTGTTTCTGGGATCATGAACTATGGTTTGGTTTAACGTCTCGTTTCCTTTAGTGATCGATCACGGCTAGCTACGTAAGCTTTTCGTCTTTAACAGATTGCAGGTGGGAGATAACTGCTTACTTTCGATCACTCCCTCAGGCTTGTACAAGTAAGGATGCAGAGTCGTGGATTCCAACAGATACAAAGCAGTGGCAACAACCTCCGTTAATAACCCCTATTAAGTCAATGAGTAGCCAACCTCTATCTGTGCAGTTATATTTGGAACATCCAAGTTTATCTGAACCAAGGGCTTGAAAGGGGAATACAATTGTTCCTATGCATGCATGCACGTATGTTTAGCTGGTATTGGCCTTACCTAATTTACTTTTTAAGTCCTTCAATGTGATAGAAAATTCATGTTTTATTTTGTCTTGATTTTACATGAAAAATACGATACATGTCCCCTGAACATGCTGCTCGAAAAGTAAATCTTGCTTGCTTGCTGCATTTAGTATATAAACCACAATAAGTTAGTGTTTACTATTGGTATTTGTTATCCAATTAGGATGAGATTACAGAGTACCGATGTAGAAAGCTTGTGGAAGATGAAGGGTGGATGAGAAGCACAACACTGTAGAGCAAGCTGGAGGTGGTTAGCTAAGGGGATTGGTGTTTGTGTGCAGCCGGGTAGGACGAGAAGTAACACTAAACTGAAGAGCTAGTTGGTAGCTGCTCAACATTAGTTTAAGAATGAACAGTTTTAACAATTATCGGTGTTTGTGAGAGAAACAAGTGTTTGGTTAGGCTGGAATATGAGTTTGAAAATGAGTTAGCAGTTGCACAGATTGGAACGTGGTCTGCAAGCGGCTATATAAGGTTAATTTCCCATGCAATCGATGAAGTACTAACCATGCTCATGTTCAGTTTCTATGTCCGAATATTGTACATTGTTTTATTGTTATGCAAATTTTCTTCATTAGTCCGGACTACTTAATATTAACAGGAAATGGACAGTTATGATTGAATTGAGGAACCATTTTTTTTTATTTTTTTATTTTTGGAGAAAAAGTATGATATTCATTAATAGTAATTGGCCCACCTTGCAATAAAGTTTGTGAGTTTGTGAATACGTAATTGAGCTTGGTATTTTTTTTTCTTAAACTAATTTTTTGAGGGTACCTTACCACTCCGTAACATTTATTAACGATCCCAATTGTTTATATAATCTCATCATTCATAAAACACCCTTGTAAATAGTTGACAAATATAAAACCATTAAAAATTTCAATTTAAGTGAAGAAGATAAACAAATACGGTGCTCCGAATATACACGAAAATGACCACAAATATAACTGTCATTTGTTTTCCGATTTTGGTGATTTTTTTGTTGTTTTTTTGGATAGGCGACGATCTTTGAAGGAAGGTTTCGAATCGTAGAAATACAATTTGGGTTATTCAATTACATATTTGGATGGCTACCATATTGATGTGGGCCGAAAGGGCTGATTTTTCATGGCCCAATTTCTTAGTCCTGTGAATTTATCTCAAAAGGCCATTTCATTGCCAGGCCTGCTACCAGACCTCGTTACTCTTTCCATCCCCTACAAATCCAGAGCACTTCTAAGTGACCGTTGGGCAGCCATTGCACGCCAACTGTTCGATGTTTTGCGCCAAAGACGCTCACCGGTTCCCGCAAAATGCATAGGAGAACCACGTTACCGCGCTTTCACCAGCTTCCCAAAACCTCTCATCTGTGCGAAACGGACGCATACGCATCCCCTTCTCCAATCCCATGTCAGAGATTAGGTTCTATGTGGGTCCCGGTGAAGCACAAATCCAGCGGAGGAAGAAGACCCAAGAAGAAGGTATACCACAGAGTCCACGAACTCGACAAAGTCATGGACTTGCAGAAAAAGCCCGCCTTGATTTTACAGCTGAAATCAATTATTCAGTCGCAGAAACACCAGTCTCTCCTTCTCAGGGACCTCGAGAAAGAAGTTGGGTTTGTTCAGAAGTGGAACTTCATGGCCGTCATAGAAAAATACCCTGCAATATTCTATGTCGGCGGCGGCAACAGAACGCCTCCTTTTGTTGCACTCACTGAGAAAGCTGAGAAAGTTGCTGGTGAAGAAGCTTCAGCCAAGGATCTGCTGGAACCCATGTTGGTTAAAAACTTGAGGAAGTTGTTGATGTTGTCAGTTGATTGCCGCGTTCCACTCGAAAACATTGAATTCATCGAATCCGAATTGGGTTTGCCGAATGATTTCAAGAAATCATTGATTCCGAAGTACCCTGAATTCTTTTCGGTTAAGGATGTCTATGAAAAAGATTTTCTGCATTTGGAGAATTGGGATTCTTCACTAGCAGTCACGGCTCGTGAGGAAAATTTAGCCAATGAAGGAATTTCTGCGGCTTATGGATTGGGGAAGAAGGTTAGGATATCCAAAGATGGTAATTTTCTAGGTCCACATGCGTTTCAAATGAATTTTCCTGCTGGTTTTAGGCCAAACACTAGTTATCTTGAGCAACTTGAAAGGTGGCAGAAAATGGAATTCCCTTCTCCATATTTGAATGCCAGGAGATTTGACATTGCTGATCCCAAATCGAGGAAGCGGGTGGTGGCGGTGCTTCATGAGCTACTCAGCTTGACAATGCAGAAGAGGATGACATCTGCTCAACTGGAAGCATTTCATTCAGAGTATTTCTTACCCTCTAAATTGCTCCTTTGTCTGATAAAGCATCCTGGTATCTTTTACATAACTAATAAGGGTGCAAGGAGCACTGTTTTTCTTAAAGAAGCTTATGATGGATTGAATTTGATAAACAAATGTCCCCTGTTGTCATTTTATGATAAATTCGTCGCGCTTAGCGGTAGGAGAGAGACCAATCCATGTAACGTTATGCATTCTTCATAGATTGATTTTTTAAATGTAAATTTGGATTCTTACGTTATATATGTGACTGAAAATTTCATGCACGGTATCTCTACATTTAAGAGAACAACAAAATGAAATTATTGCAGAAGTGTATAGTTCACAGCATGGTTCTACAATGACTGAAAATCTGAATTCATTAGACACCTACTTGTTACTTACAAAACTGTTTGGATTTTGTCCTAGTCAAGCTACAAAGTTTGTTGATCCAGAATCATTTTAATCATATCACCTCTCGATCCTCACAATGTCCTTCCAGGTTAAGTAGTTGGTTTGCACTATAGAACAAATTAGAGTGCTTTGAAATATCAAATACCCTTTCTAGTTGGTTGTGTTTTGAATGATGGACATAACTAGTAGACATTGGATAAGTACATCTCAAATGAGAGTTCGTGTATGTGAATCTTTGAAACCCCTACAACTAAGGCCCTCAGAGTACAAAACTTTGCGTAAGTTTTCTTCATACTGCAAATTTAACATATGTTATGTTAAAGATTGAACTATAGAAGTAAAACTTAGAAAAAAGTAGTAGCAACCAAGTTCCTTATCTCTGAAATTTTAGCCTGTGGCTGTGACTATTTTTAATAAGCTAATATTAGTTCTGCTCTATTAGATTTCAGTAAAATCATCACAAATGTTATGTCCAGGCTCAGGATGGCTATGGTCCCATCAACTCGCAAGGATATAGATTTCAGCTGATGATTTTTTTTTTCTTTTTAAGATACCTGACGAATCAGATGACAACATTTAATCATCTGTGTAGTGATCCTTAGATTGTCTAAGCAAACTTGTTATATATCTTTTCCTAAAAAACGTGAGTGTATTTCCTTCCAGTTGTTTTCTGTTTCAGAACAAAAGAATTCATGTATACCAATATAGCATGCTGGGTCGTTCTTTGATGTTGGTGTTGGGTACTTTGATAATTGATACTGATGGATCTGTGCTAATTCTATTCAAACGCCCGAAATAATCAGTTTGCATTTTGTTAAAAGTATGTTAATGTTGTTTATGCCGTTTAGATGTTTGCAGAGATGTCATATATCTTCAAAGTAAGTTTGTTTTCATGTGTAACGAGTGCATTTTGTATAAGTTGGTGTTTTGAGGATCAAAAGAACTCTTCAAACTCTTATATATTCTCAAACTAATTACCATCGAGCTTCTTTCAATTTACGTTTAAGTTTCCTCCAAAATCTCATTTAAGTTATAAAAACCTATATAAATTGTCAGCATATCTTGTTCTTGACAATTTCAAATTTATGACTAGCAACGATAATTATATGATTTTAGTTCCTACAAGCAAATTGTGTATCTTTCGCATGATCTAAATCATGAAAATGACATTGGTAGAAAATTCTTCAATTGAAATTCAATAACACAGAAAGTGTACCGACACATGGGAAGCTTGATTTAAATTTTTCTTTTTGTTTTTGTTTTTCTGTTTACTCATTTGTGTCTGTTCATCATCATCAATTGTAAAATGTTAAAAAGTTAAAAACAAAAAAACCAAAAAGTATTTTGTGTTGTGGTCTATTTTATCTGACAGAGGGACTAGGGCCGGCGGCAGAGAGAGAGAGGAGAGAGATGTGTGTTTGTAGAATTGTAGGGGAATGTGTGTGTTGTTATCCCTCCTACATTGTGCCTTTATTTATAGTAGTAAAGGGAGAGAAGATATTCCTTCTTCTCCAAGTAATACAAGTTGTAATAAGAAAGGATAACTAGAATCAAATCTTATCTAGGATTTACACAATCATACTTAAACTAGGAATGTTTACAACACTCCCCCTTGAGTGGGTAAATACTCAAGGTAGATTCAGCATCATGCAGAAGTTGAGGAAGTCGACTCGTCGGCATTGATTCCAAGGAACAACGCTTATTCTCAATAAGGTAGGAACTTGCATAAGTAGTAAGTCTCACTAAAAACCCTAAGGCTATGGCAAAAACCCAAGTAGGGACAAAATCCATAGTCTAAGGAAAAATGCGTGAGAAATGCAAAGTCAAAAGAAACGTCTACAGGACGTCATCAGGGATATGACCAGCCCAAGGTGGGTGCCTCGTTAAAACCTAGTTAGGTAGCAAAAACCCAGTGGGAAAAATGCTCCTAATCGTAGGGAAAAAGAGTACATTAAGATCAAGCAAGTATCTAGAAGATACTCCCCCTGAGTTTGACATAATTCCAAAGAGAAATAGCAAAGTTACAACTCAGAAAGTTTACGCATACCAATTCCATGAACAAGCTTCTGAAACGTCGCCTTCGGTAGTGATTTGGTGAAGAGGTCGGCCAGATTGTCTTGTGATCGGATTTGCGTGACTTCAATCTTCTGATGCTCTTGTTGTTGATGTGTAAAGAAGAACTTCGGCGCAATATGCTTGGTGTTGTCTCCTTTGATGTAACCCTTCTTGAGCTGTTCGATGCAAGCTGCGTTGTCTTCAAAACTCGTCGTCGGGGCATTAACGGCGGGATGAAGATCATAGGAGCTTCAAATATGGCCCACTACTGCTCTCAACCAAACGCATTCCCGAGTTGCTTCATGTAAGGCGAGAATTTCAGCATGGTTAGACGAAGTGGCAACTAAGGTCTGTTTAGTTGACCTCCAAGATATTGCGGTGCCTCCAACGGTAAAGACATAACCCGTTTGAGAACGCGCCTTGTGCGGATCAGATAAGTATCCAGCGTCGGCATAACCAACAAGGCGAGAATCAACCCGATGAGCATAGGGTGCGGCATCACTCGAGGATTCGTAGGGATAGAATAAGCCCAAATCCGTAGTACCCTTAAGGTAACGGAAGATGTCTTTCACGCCAGTCCAATGTCTGCGTGTTGGTGCATTGCTGTATCTTGCCAAAAGATTAACAGCGAAGGAGATGTCGGGTCTAGTGCATTGAGCTAAGTACAATAAAGCGCCTATCGCACTTAGATAAGGAACTTCAGGCTCCAAAATCTCTTCATCATCGTCCTTCGGACGGAAGGGATCTCGCTTTGCATCTAGCGTACGAACGACCATAGGAGTACTCGAAGGCTTCGCTTTATCCTCATTAAAACGGCGCAACACCTTCTGGGTGTAGTTCGATTGATGTACTAGGATTCCATCCGAACAATGCTCTATCTCGAGACCGAGACAGTATCGAGTCTTACCTAGATCTTTCATCTCAAATTCCGACTTCAGGTGCGAAGCAGTTCTCGCGAGCTCTTCAGGAGTTCCGATGAGATTCATGTCATCGACATATACTGCAACAATCGCAAATCCGGAATGTGACTTCTTAATGAACACACAAGGGCATAGTTCGTTATTCACATATCCCTGACTAGTCAAATACTCACTTAAATGGTTATACCACATTCTTCCGGATTGTTTCAAACCGTATAGTGAACGCCTCAGCCGAATTGAGAGCGTGTTCCGGGGTTTGGAAATATTTGAACCAGTCAATGTAAGTCCTTCGGGAACTTTCATATAAATTTCCGTATCAAGATCCCCATAGAGATACGCGGTTACTATGTCCATCAGCTGCATATCCAGTTTTTCGGAAACTACCAAACTGATAAGGTATCGAAAAGTAATCACATCCATAACGGGTGAGTAAGTTTCGTCATAGTCAATCCCGGGGCGTTGTGAGAAACCTTGTGCTACAAGACGAGCTTTGTAACGCACAATTTCGTTCTTCTCATTACGCTTCCGAACGAAAACCCACTTGTAGCCAACGGGCTTCACATGTGGAGGAGTAGGAACTACAGGTCCAAACACCTTACGTTTCGCAAGTGAATCAAGTTCGACTTGGATTGCTTGTTTCCAGTTTGACCAATCAGCTCTACGTTGACATTCATCAACGGAACGCGGTTCAATGTCATCGCTCAACATGATCTCAGTAGCTACTGCAAATGCTAATGCATCGTCGACAATCATCTCATTTCTACGCCACACATCATCTAAGCTAGCATAATAGACCGAAATCTCACGATTCTCGGGAGGAGGATTCGTCTCTTCAAGGACGCTTCCATAATCTAGAATTTCCTCATGAGTTGGGTAAAATGAGTAAGCGATAGTCGGATTCACGGTAGGCTCTTCAGGACCTTGTGCCGTGGTTTTCCTCTTCCGGGGGTGTGAATCCTTTGAACCAAGGGGTCTGCCACGCTTTTGTGTAGGGGCAGATGATTGGCTAGCCGCTAATGTACGTGGAAATCGAAGGAGAATCATATCCGACATAGATTCCCATCCTTCGCTGAGGCCCCATTTTTGTACGTAAGGGCGGCGAGATCGGCACATAGACCGCACAACCAAAAACGCGCAGATGCGATATGTCGGGTTCGCATCCGGTGACCAACTGAAGGGCACTAAATGGTTGTGTCGCAACAGGCCTCAGGCGGACCAACTTTGCTGCGTGCAATATTGCATGGCCCCAAGCAGCGATCGGGAGCTTGGTACGTATGACCAACGATCGAGCAATCATTTGTAAACGCTTAATGAAAGCCTCTGCCAGGCCGTTCTGGGTGTGAACATGGGGTACAGGATGTTCAACTTCAACCCCAACCGACATGCAATAGTTATCAAAAGTTTTAGATGTGAATTCTCCAGCATTATCCAATCGAATAGATTTGATCGGATAATCAGGGTGGTGAGCCCTGAGCTTGATAACCTGAGCCAACAGTTTGGAGAATGCAGCGTTCCTTGTGGACAACAATCACACGTGTGACCAACGTGTAGAAGCGTCAACCAAAACCATAAAATATCTAAATGGTCCGCAGGGAGGTTGAATCGGTCCACAAATGTCCCCCTGAATCCGTTGTAGAAAAATGGGAGGATTCGAACGAATCTTGTCATAAGAAGGCTTAGTAATAAGCTTTCCCATAGAACATGTTTGACATGCAATTTCATGGATCGAACCTAAGCTTCGGGTTAGTGGATGCCCGTGTGAAGTTTTGAGGATACGGCGTATCGCTATTCGTCCAGGATGTCCCAAACGATCATGCCAAAGTGTAATTTCGTGCGCGGTCCCTGTGGTAGGGCCGGCCACATAGTGGCATTCTATGGGGCGTATGGTCGTAGTATACAGACCACTCGGGTTACGCTCCATCTTCTCTAGAATACGCTTCTGGCCATATTCGTAGGAAGTTACGCACAGAAATTCAACTCCGTTTTCTACGTGGGTTTCAGCGTGGTAATTGTTATCGCTAATGTCCTTGAAACTTAGTAACGTTCTTCCGGAACGTGGAGAATAGAGTGCCTCAGCAATGGTCAAAATTGTACCATTGGACAACATTATACGTGCCTTACCGTATCCTTCGATCAGGTTGGATGGGCCTGAGAGGGTTGTCAGAGGTGCATTCTTAGGTACGAAGTTAGTGAAATAGATGCGTTCACGCAAAACAGTATGCGTGGTTGCACTATCTGCCAGACAACTAACTTTCCCACTAGTCATACCTAGAATGAAAAATTAATTTGAATCGGTCACATGCATAAAAGTTTATAAAAACAAGTATCAATTCAAAATAATTTCATTTATTCAAGGATTAAAAACTTAATATCCAAAATAAATCGCCAACTAATAATCCAAAACATAAAGGAAAATTGTTCAAAAATCAACCAAAAAACAAGGTGGGGTTCGGCCACAAGGTGGAATTTGGCCCCAATTGTCTTATTTTAACTGAAAAATAAGTCTATGTCTAAGATTCTAATCTTCCATAGGAGTGGTATCCTCCTGAAAATCAGAAACCTCCATCTTTGTAGTCTCCGGTTCGTCCACTTGTAGGAAGTTTGATTCAAACTTCGTACGACGAGAATGATATGCATCCACAACCTTCTTGGGAGCACGGCAAATACGGGACCAATGGTTCTTGGAACCACAACGATAGCACATATCGTCATTCATTGTGGCAGGTGCTTTGCCCTTATTCTTGAAGTTCGGGGCCTTGGGAGCGAGGTTTGGGCGCTTCTGGGCTTTGTTTCCTCCCTTAGATGGGCCTTGGCTCTGTTGACCTTGGTGGGATGGCTTCTGGCCGCCCTTACCACGCATCTTTTGGCGTTTTGGGTGCTGATTAGTGCTATAATGTGCTTCAGGCACAGCAGTAGCCCCAGTAGGTCGAGCTTGATGATTCTTCATCAACAGCTAGTTCTGCTTTTCAGCAAGAAGTAAAACAGAGATCAAATCCGAGAACTTAGTGAACTTCTGAGCTCTATATTGTTGCTGCAGGACAATATTAGAAGCAGAGAAGGTCGAGTAGGTCTTCTCCAGGAGATCCTCTTCAGTCAAAGTTTCATTGCAAAACTTGAGAAGTGATCGGATTCGACAAACTTCAGAATTATATTCATTCACAGACTTAAAGTCTTGGAAGCGCAAGTGCTGCCAGTCGTGTCTTGCTTCAGGCAAGAATATGTCCTTTTGGTGATCGAAACGATCAGCCAAAGCGACCCATAATGCACGTGGATCCTCCTCAGCAAGGTACTCAGTTTGTAGAGCGTCATGGATATGTCTTCGAATGAAGATCATAGCAGTGGCTTTTTCAGCCTCGCCAACAGGTTTATCTGTTGCTTCTTCAATAGCAGGACGTAAGTTCTTTGCAGTGAGGTGGAGCTTCACATCTTGAACCCACTTGAGGTAGTTCCTTCCAGAAACCTCCAAAGCGGTGAAGTCGAGTTTGTTCAAATTCGACATGTTCCTATCACAAAATGGATGAACAAGATGTGGTTAGTGTAATGGAGAAAAATCAATCCATTCACATAGGAGTAGAACATACAGGTTCTAATAGACATGTATTAGTTTAATTTTGCATGAAAAACTTCGGGTTTTCATGGGTGATATATTTAAGTGAAAACTTCGGGTTTTCAAACAAGGCATGTGTATAAGAAACTTCGGGTTTCAAAGTAATTATGAACTTCAGGTTCATATATTCCTGCAGGCAAACACAAATATATATGCAAACAAATATGCAAAGAATATATGCAGAAATATTGTATAATGATAAGTGAATTAATTTATTTTTGGTCTTCGGGGCCAAATTAAAGTGTGGGTGAAAATATAAAAACCCATATTATTTTAAAAAAAAATTAAATAATAAAATCTCGGGGCCTAAAAATATAGGCCGAGGACCCTCGGGTGTAGGCTGCAGGCCCACGGGGTGAGAAGGGAATGTGCTGCTGTGTGCAGCCCTAAAAAAAAATTTCTCTTTTTTTCGGTATGGGCCGCTGCAGGCGAGCCCAAGAAAATAAAAAAATTGTTTTCTTTGTGGGCTGGGCCGCTGCAAGTGAGCCCAGCAAAAAAAAAAATTGTTTTTTTTTTCTTTTGTTACACGGGCCGAGAGACAGAGCCCGAGTAGGGTTCGGGAAAGAGACCCAAAAGAAATCCCAGCCGTGCTGGGTGTGCGATGCCGAAGAAGAAAGCCGGAAAATTTTGACGGCGTCGGGGTTGTTGGGACTTAGGGTGAGTCATGGTTGTCGTGGACAATCACGGAGATAAGAAAATCTCAACGTTTCAACAACTATAAAACCCTAAAAAAAATTGAAATCGAATTTTTCAAAAAAAAAAAAAAAAAAATTCCGACGAGATTCCGGTGAATCTCGGTTCAATTACCGACATGGGACGACTTCAGGTCGTTTATAGCAAGAACCAATAGGTTCGTGGTTGTGGTTGTAGGCCACTCCATGATCGGGGGACACCATGAAGGGTGTCGGGATTTTGGGTTTTTGGGGCTTGGCTCCGTGGGTTTCTGGGAACAAGGAGAGCTGAATGCTCTCTGATTTGCGTGTGATACCCCATCTGCAGGATGGTGGTCACGGGTTCGAAAGAACTCATATCCCAATCGCAAAAAAATGTTTTTTGTTTTTGTTTTTTTTTTTCAATTCAATTATAATTATATGCATGTAAAATTCAATGAATCACATATTTACGTTGATGCATATGCAAATAATAGTTTCAATGCATGTACATATGTAGGATTCAATTCATGACAAATATCAAATTCACATAATTGTAGCAATTTTGATTATGAAGCATACACAATTTACGTAGAATCTAAAATACGTAAAACGTAAAGTTGGGTCATGCATCATGGTGAATGTTCATGCTATCAGGGCTTGCAAAATATCGAGTTAAAAGCCGTTGTTTGGAAAGAACCTGATTGCGTGATGATATGGATGAACTGGTTTGATGCAGAAAAAAATATCTCCAACGTCAGATTCCTAAGCGCAGCGGTAGGAGCGTGCTGATAACGTGTTGTGGTCTATTTTATCTGACAGAGGGACTAGGGCCGGCGGCAGAGAGAGAGAGGAGAGAGATGTGTGTTTGTAGAATTGTAGGGGAATGTGTGTGTTGTTATCCCTCCTACATTGTGCCTTTATTTATAGTAGTAAAGGGAGAGAAGATATTCCTTCTTCTCCAAGTAATACAAGTTGTAATAGGAAAGGATAACTAGAATCAAATCTTATCTAGGATTTACACAATCATACTTAAACTAGGAATGTTTACAACATTTTGTATATTTTGCTGTTAATAATATATGATGCTCGACTGAAATATCTGTGTCGACCACCAGAGTGTCAAATGCATTATGCAGAGATCATTCGTGTGGTGTGACCTGTATTTCCTGTCAAGTCACTTTCCATTTATTTTAAACGTGGAAAGCCAGATTTTTTTTTTTTTTTAATCATTTTCTTTCGATTGTTGATTGCTTGCGGTAGGGTTCATTGTGGAGCCCAACAATAGGCCCAACATCTTAACTCATAGTCTGGATCTGTTGTTTCTTATGGGCCCATATTTGTTTTGTTAAATAAGGCAAAGCTTCCAGTTCCAACCCACCAAAAAGGTTTTGTAGCTGACAATCAATTGTTATTTATGGTACTTACGGTGCACTGGCACTGCGTGTAACTTGAAATGAGTCGAAATAATGATTTTGGTCCCCTAGTTCGGTTCAATTTCACTTAGCGATGTGCTATCTTCATATTTTTTTGGCCTAATTAGATAAATGGTCCCCGTGGTCATAAGGTATTCGGATGATAGCCCCTGTGGTAAAAAAATTCTGATTTAAACCCCTGTGGTCTAAGTCTGTTAGGATTTAAACCCCTGTGGTCTAAGTCTGTTAGGATTTATGCCCTTCTGTTAAATAATGCTGACGTGGCTGCCACATATATGCCACGTGGCTGCCAAATGCCTGCCACATGGCAAAAATAATATTTTTTATTTTATTTTTTAAAAAAAAAACCTGAATTTTTACCAAAAAAATATATATATATATATATATATATATCATGGGAGGGCGGGGTTTTTCTTTTTTTTTTTGTAAAAATTCAGGTTTTTTTTTTAAAAAAATTAAAAATTATTATTTTTGCCACGTGGCAGACATTTGGCAGCCACGTCAGCATTATTTAACAGAAGGGCATAAATCCTAACAGACTTAGACCACAAGGGTTTAAATCCGAATTTTTTTACCACAGGGGCTATCATCCGAATACCTTATGACCACGGAGACCATTTATCCGATTAGGCCTATTTTTTTTTTACTTCTCGCACACTCCTTTTATTTGCGATTATCGGATCGACTGAATTAAAGAAAATCAAAGGACATAAATTAACAGAAAATTAAAGCACATCCCTTTCACCTACGTCTATGTAATTTTAATTGTCGCTATTTACCCTTATGATAGACTAATAGTATTAATTTAAAGAGAATAATTTATTTGCTTCTTTCTTTTTGAAAAGGAAAAATAAATAGACCTACAAGGTCATGTGTGTACTTTTAGAAGTTCATCGTATTAGTAAACTACATGAGTTAAATCGCAAAGAATGAAAAGTAAAATACTGAAGTAAAACTACGCACTCCTTGATGCTAATGATGTTTTTGCCGCCATAAAATATTTGATTAACAAGCAACTACGCACTCCTTGATGCTAATGATATTTCCCCAACTCCAAAATTTAAATCCCGGGCGGTATCCTGGAACCATAATACTTGAAACCTTAATGAAGAAAGTTGAGCTTCTACTATAAAATGAATTGGTAGTGGGGGGTATCTCAACTTACTGATAAGTTCATGGAATGTTTCTTCTCTCATAATTGTGGTAGTCATTCTCAACACGCTTTCTCACGTTTGGCAAATTTTTTCAAGCCAAACATGTGGACAACACAAATTTAGTGACGTGGAGCACGTGTGGCCGTTGGAATTCACATATGGAACAACTTGCTTTAATGCCAAGAAAAATATTGAGATTCCTTCATAAAATCAAGAGAGTTTTAACAAAAAGACGTGGTACTGTTCACTTTAACGAAAAACCATATTTTTACACTAAAAAGTCAAACCTGGTACTATTCACTTTACCCTTTATTTTGTCCTAATCGTTAAAACTCAAAGTTTTCAAGTTCTTTTCATTAGTTTTCCTTAAAATTAATTGACAATATAAGGAGTAGCCCAACTTACTTATAAACTCACTTAAGGTCCATTCTCCCGTCAATATGATATTCATTAACAAGTGTCAAAACATTTTTATATTTACAATTTGAAATCGATTAACAATACACCATTGCTTCGTTTTTTCCTTAAGGCTCTTGGGAACCATATAATATGCCAGAAAAGTGCTTACACTCACATTGATCTACATTACTTGGCAAGTTTTAGTGCATTTTAACTGTATACTAATATAAACCAAAGAATGTGATTTAGGTGGAAAAGGACAAATGGTGATGATCCAATTGGAGAGCTTTGAATTCCCTTGAAAAACCAATGTTATTGTGCTAGGCTGCTACTGCTAGCCAGCTCCATGATGAATGGGCCCAAATATATTATCCCCGGATGTCATGCACCCCATAAGGTGTCGACAAGTCGATGGCTCTGCTGTGCATGCACTACCACATTGGTGACAATAATACCAAATCTCTCTCCCTCTCTCTATCCTCTCCAGTCCACTTATTGGTATTCTTCTCGAATTGTCACCTTCAACTCCAAGTTTCATGCTTACTTCAATACTGTTAGTTCTGCAACTTTCATAAAGCAGGAGAGGGGAAGTATATCTATCTATATATCAATATATATATTGGTTAGAACTCATGATAAAGAAAAATTATGATAATTCATCGTTTAATTTTAATTCAGTAGTAAATGAGAAAATACAACTACAAAAAATAAGTAGTCAATAATTATTATATTAAAATTAAACGGTGAGTTACCACAATTTTATTAAACTGTAAAGTTCAAGAGAACGAGATTGATGTATAGGAAAAAGTGAGAATGAAAAAAGAAAGATGATAAAATCATAGTACATTGATATCTTTCTTTTGGTTCATGATAGCGATCATACTTCTGTAGAATCACTTTATCTACATTTAGTCCTCCGAAGACTCCAAAACCAACCTATTATATCCCCTGCCTCCATTATGTCCTTTCACATTGAAAATTCATCTCTCTCTCTCTCTCTCTCTCTCTCTCTCTCTCTCTCTCTCTCTCTCTTTCTATACATTAGTGGGTACTTTGTCTAAAGTAGGCATGTAATCCTTCTTGTCCAAACTAGGGCACCACTGCAAAAGTTCTCACCAGTAAAACGATCCATGATTTTGCTTGATGTGAGTACTGAGTGGGCACACACCAACACTAACACTCTGAGAGAGAGAGAGAGAGAGGACATAATGATTTAACCGAAGATGGGGATTGGGGAGCTAGGGTTTGGTTTGCAACCATAATCTCCATGATACATTAGTGGGTACTTTGTCTAAAGTAGGCATGTAATCCTTCTTGTCCAAACTAGGGCACCACTGCAAAAGTTCTCACCAGTAAAATGATCCATGATTTTGCTTGATGTGAGTACTGAGTGGGCACACACCAACACTAACACTCTGAGAGAGAGAGAGAGAGAGAGAGAGAGGACATAATGATTTAACCGAAGATGGGGATTGGGGAGCTAGGGTTTGGTTTGCAACCATAATCTCCATGACCTAGATATATTATATCATCCATGGGGCCGGGGGTGAGAAAAGAAGACTGGGTCCTAAGTAAGTCTGTCTGTCATGGATACATGTTATGCTAGCTAGTGGAAGAAGTTGATGTTTGTTTACAATTGCACACAGGCACCAACCCTCTCTGTCATGTCAAAATCCAACTCTGTAAACAAAAAGAAAAAGAAAAGAATAGTTTTTGCAACTATTTGCTCTTTTTTCTTGCTTTTTAACTTGTTTTTTTTCATAGTGGGGTTTTCTTTTCTGGATTCAAATATGCAATAAATAATGTCTCTGTCTTTAGATTTACTCCATCCATCCACCCATCCATCAAACCTTGCAAATTAAAGTAGACTCATGGGCCATGCCGTTGGCAGATCAATGATATTCCCCACATAAAAAGAAATATATGATTTCTAGGTCACTGTTTTATGCATGCCTTTTCTCTTTAAACACCCCACCTTTCAAAACATAACGTTTAACCCATTACTCTTTGCATGGTAAAATTCAGAACAAGCCAGTCACGCATTTAGGCAAATGCTTCTTTTTTTACCAATGTCCCTTTGCAGTTTTCAAATCTTGCCCCCATTTGAGTAAATAATTAAATGTACACTTTAATCTGAAGACTTTTGTATTTGGGATGGGGGGTTCATTAGGGTTCGGTTCCTCTTTTAGACTTGTGTTCCATGTTTATTAATAAATGCTAAATTGGGACCATGCACCTTAAATTCTAATTTGACTCCAAGGTCCTATCAAATTTCTTAAGTGATTGTGATATGTGAGTGACCCTGTGGGGTCCCTAATTGTCCTAAGCTTGAAAAAAAACTATAGAGAGGAGGTTGGCTCCTTAAGATTGAAGAGGAGTTTCTTCTTAATTACTTAGTATTCGACATTATAATCGGAATCGTTTATATTACAAATCAATTTGCAAAGATCATCTCTAAAAAAAGTTAATTAAAACTAAGGTCGTTTAATCAATCAATGGTAGAAAATAAATAGACCGTTCATAAATTTATTTTTTTACAGTTTGATGACTAAATGATCTCTTATTTTATTGATTTTTTCAAAGTAATTTATAATATTAATTATTTTGATCGTAAGCCTAAAGTTTCATTAATCGATCACGAAGGAAATTGAGTAGGAATTCCTCATCAACAACTGAAAAGCCAAGTTAATATCAAAAATATATATGTTAGAATGAAACAACAGAAGAAAGGAAATAGCGAAGCAACGTAATTCCAAGATGATGGAGTGGTGTGGTACAATTTACATACATGATGAGTGTCCCTTTTCACGAGGGACGAAAGTTTTGGGGTTGCATCATGGCCCCCATGCCCCCTCTCTTAATTGGATCCATATGCTATGCCGTCCATTACTCAGCAGCCCCACCCCTCCTCAATCCTCATCAACTTGAACTTGGAATATAGTTTATATCACTAAAGTGGGCAACTTATGTGAGACACACACATCTCCATCTCCTTTACATCAAGTCTCACTCCTAACAACGTAAAAGATTTAAAAAACAAGCACAAAACATGGGTCCAGTAGATTCTTGTTAGATCTTTGCCAGTGCTTCTGCCGAAACTACTTATGTCCGAACTACATCTGCATATAAGCATAAAAATTACTTTTGTCGAATTTACTTTTTCTCATAAGCTTAAGAACTACTGCTCACATAACTCATAAGAACTTTTAGTTCTTTCTTGGGGTAAAAGTGAAACGACATAGGTCATCAAGGATTAAGCGAGTCGAATCAGTCTTTAGAACTCGGTCGTCGATTTGCTTCAACAGCCTACCTTCCCCCGCTGGGAGCGATTGTGATTTTTCAAAATTTGAAGTCCTCAGAAAAGAATTCAATTCCATTGGGTCAAGTGTCATTGTCCTCATCGTCGGCATATTCGATGGCTTTGTGGGTAGTGTGTACGTGACCATGAGTTTTGGTTAAGCATGCCCTCCATATTTGATTTTCAATTCCTACACAAATAGAAGTATGCAACAATCAGGTACGCATTTACATCAATGAATAATAGAGGGGAGAAGAACAAGGTAGGGATGGGATGGATCATGACCCACATGGAATTGATGTGTGATTCTATAGGAATTGTGGACCAACCAAATGTTTAGGTTTATTTTTTTTCCCAAATCTTTTTCATTTGAAGGAGAAATATGTGTCCTTTGTCATATATAAAATATATATGCCCTACCAGTCACCTAGTTGATCATTTGGGTAATCAAATTATCTGTATTAAATTGTGGAGCACTTCCTTCTAATACAGGTAACACCCATTAATCTAATCTAATTGATACATTACATTACAAATTTTGTTTTTTTTTTTTAAATGTGATTAGTTGGTAGCTTCACTATGACAGTTCACCTTTTTTAGGGCCGAAAAGACTCACAGAAATATTTCAGACTCTCCATAGGCACTTCATCAGCTCTAGAAATCGAATCCAATACGTATTATGTAGAATACGAGCCATATACCATTTTTTAAATTAAAACAAATATTGGTTTAAAAAATCAAGGTTTTGGTCCAATGTGCATTTTCAGCACTCAACCAAAAGCAAAACACTTCACGAATCATGGCCATGAGATGTGCCCTTTTGACAAAAATTAATAAGTAATTAATTTGGCTTTGACAACCCCAATTATCCCCTAGATAATACCATTTTATAATCCTAATGATTAAAAATATTGAATCAAAGGTTTCACATGGTGGTTAGTCGCTATCGAATAAATCTAATTGATGCTACAACACAAGAAGGTTGTCCCACTCCACCATGATGCTTCATCCGTGTAATCCATATATAAACCAATCTTTTCCAATACCTAATTAAACCCGTGATTTAATTATAATTATCATCCCAGATCATGTGCCACATTTTTATGTTTATATATATTGGAAAATATTATTTTATTTATTTAATTCTCTAATCAATGAATTTGAGCAAGATGCATATGGTCATGGTTTGCTGAAAGCATATAGAATATCATCAAGGGTGACAATTAATCCACAGAACAATATTTTGAATGATGAAACTTGTAGTAAAATCAACTCTCTATTTTTTATTTTAAACCTTATATTTTCAAAATGTGTCCATTTTTTCTTCTTCTATGTAAGCTTAATTGGAATTAATTTCAACTGGCGGATCCAAAAATTATACCTCATGAGGTCTTGGTGTATATAAGATTTATGTCTAGTTCTAGCATTGAGGCATTTTGTCAAGCATTTTAGTTGGCATGTAAACATTTGTCAAGCCATGTTGCTAGGCCGATCGATATATGGAGAGCCATGTTGCCATCTATCAAGCAATGTTGTTGAAGCTTGCCAAGCATCACTTACCGAGATCTGTCGAGCATGCATATCATCAAACAATTAGTAGGGAAAGGGACCTACCAATCCATTCTCCTCTCTTTCGGGGGGTCTTGGGACCTGATGGTCCCTTTAATGGTGTAGAGAGCTGTACTTCCGTATTCGAGACCAGAATATCGTCTCTCGTTTTCACCTCCTTTGCAATGAAGAAAAAAACTCAAAAAAGGAACTAGATTTCCCACAATTAGCCTGCCAGCTGAAGCAACATGACTGAATTACTTAAGCTTGAATTAACCCAATATTAAGCTAAGAGAGTTAACCTGCACTTTCAATACACTTCTCAACCCCTATACCAATAATATTTGTTCAACCCATTAATTAAATTTCATTGCTAATTCTCCCCCACTTTCAGCTGGTTACCAACAGTCCAAGAAAACCAGCTGAAAACTTATTGTGTTTGCCAATATGTTAGTTGCCCTCTACCCATCTCCCATCTTCCATCTTCCCATGATTCAAGCAAGGGCAACCTTCTCTATCTCTATTTCTTCTTTATTCAAGTTTTCTGTGACATTTTTCATTTGTCTTCCCAACGGCAACGAAAGGATGGGCATCTGACATTAGCTTGAGAGTGACCTAATTGTTTTTCTTGATCAAAACTGAAACCCCAACTGGCATTGTCATTGAAATTTCACCAAATGACAACTACTTAGCTAATAATCTTTGTATTTTAGCTCCGGAATCCGGATCCATTTGGATATATTACAAATGCATACGATACGTCAATTACTTCCAAATGGAATACATATAACGAGAGCCACTATGTTTATCTATTTATCAAGTCACAATTGCATAACTAGACGGCTTTTGATTTAAGTGAGTTTTTTTATACTTTAATCATAACCTAGAAAATGATCGTTCAGTTGATAAAAAATATTGTACAATAAACATATATTAATGATTAGCAACGTCGTAAATTACTTACTGGTTGACGTTTGAACGGTCTATATTTTAAATATGAGACAAAAGGAGATGTCATATCCAACAAATTGGTCAATTTCTTGGAGCGAGGATCCTGGGATTCTCAAATCACATCCGTTCATCATACATCGTATGGTCAAAAATCATTGTAAATTTTTTTATTTAAAATTAAATATAAATAATAGTTGACGAAAACTGATCGCACGATGTATGATAAATGGATGTAAAAATTCCCGAAATCTTCCCAAAGAGGATCCGGCAAGATCCTCTCTCAATTTCTTGCCATAAGATATTTGCATGTGGATGGCATGAAAAGTATACTAGCACGCAATAATCATATACAAGTACAACCAAATGTTTAATTATGAATACTTTTGCAAGTACAATCTACATGTTCGATTTGAGTACAAGACAAACTTTGCCTAACAAGAAAAATAATACAAAGGTGGAAGAGACAAGAAGAACTCATATGATGACTAGGGTTTCGATTAATTTTTGGATTAATAAGGTCAACAAAAATTTGGGCACAAGTAACGTGTAGTTGCCCAAGTCTAGATACCTTTTGGAATACAAATTGAGCATACCTACAAAACTACAACAAGAAACATAAACTTGTTTTAAATGTTAAATTAGGTTTATGTTCTTGTCATTGGGCTAATTTTTCATTATTAGTGACATTCGAAATAGTTGTCAACTCAAAAAATTGATCAAATGTATAAGCAAATAAACATTGTATAATTAGTGACATATAACATTTTAGTCTAAAATAGAGCTCATGTCAAGTAAAGATGTTACTCAAACAAGAATAGTAAAGTTAGAGTTTTGATTCAAACCATCTCCATTATACATACACAACTCGTTAAACTCACCATCACTTTATGTCCATATATAAAAATTATATCGTAAGAATATAATTCTACACTGAAGATTAGCTTTAAGATCATCTTCAATAGAGATGTCAAATTTCAATTTTACAGCTCATGTGGCAAGATAACATTTTATATAGTCTCTTCTTCCAACCAAGATGTCAAATTAAAATGTTTTTTTGGTTATTTATAAAATCTAGTGGGTCGGAAATTAATAATAAAATAATCAATGAGTGAAAGAAAAATAAAGAAATATATGGGCCAACATTAAAATAAAACAAAAAAAAATTAAAATTGCCTTCAAATTTGACAGTAAAATACAGAATGTCAATCTATATAAAATTTTGACATCCTTGAAGATGCTCTAAGTAATTAATCAACAACATAGCACAAATTTATATGCAAAATTGTGTCCAATAGTGGCCATGGTAATGGTGGTTTTTGTCACCACCATAGTCTGAAATATCGATAATATTGACGAAATATCGAGGATATTTCGGTTTTTTCGAATCACGGATATTTCGGAACATATCCATGAACATATCGTACAAATATCAACAATATCGACGATAATATCGATGTCGATAATATTTCGGATAATATCGCTAAAATATCGAAAATATCGATGTAAAGGAAGGAAAAAAAAAAAGAAAAAGAAGAAAAAAAGGGAAAAAAGGGAGGAAACAAAAAACACAAAGAGGATTTGAACCCCTCCCATTTTACTCCTCCAACACCGTAACCACCATATATCACTTATGCTTTAGTGATAATATGCTAAAATATTTATATTTATATGAGTGACATGTTAACAATTACATGCAAAACTATTTTAGGGATTTATCATTTGATGAATACTCTTCACAATAAAGTTACTCTACACATAGAGATGATGAAGATAGTGAAAGTTTTGAACCTCATAGGAACTTTATGTGGTACTAAATCACTCATGTATCTTACCATGCAATGTATAAAGTGTAAAATATTGTAGTAAATCATTATATATAAATGATTATGGTGTGTTTAATCTTTTTTTCATTAATTACTACATATTTTCTACACTCACAGTGTTTGCCAGCTCACTGTATAATCAATTTAAATCAGTTAAATTCATCATGTAATGCATTTCCTTCTATTTTTTATTATAAACTAATAGATAATTGACTAACTAAACATTCTCTAAAGTTTTGATAAATTTTTTTAAGTTTTTCTTACAATTTTCGTGGTTTTTATTCAATTTTTACCGATATTGATAATATCCCGATATTTCAATCGAAATTTTCATGTTTTTAAACTACCGATATTTTGGATATCTTCGATATTTTATACCATGGTCACCACAAGTGGCAAATCACTAGGACATAAATCTTTTTAGAACACACACCAAAAAGAGAATCATTTCCCTTTCTTTAGGTACAACGTTCCATTACTTTTGAGTAGATTCCTAGGCAGAAACACCTTTTTAAAATTTGGCTTAAGTCCAATTTGGCCCATTAAACAAACAATTAAAAATGTCTTTCATCATTATTATTATTTTTTTAATCAAATGATATTATCTACACTATAGGGAAATGTAGAGTAGGCTAAACTTCACAATAAGCTAACAATAATATGGTTCAAATTCTTCTTTGGCGAGAATAAAATATAAGATCTTTTACTCAAAGAATTGTTATTAGCACTCCAACAGTTTCATGTGCACTTCAAAATTGTCATATTAAAAAAAATGATTTTTAAAGAGTACAAAATAAATTTTTTTACCGCGTAAATAATAACACTAAACTAGCCAATCAATAGAAAAATGTCCAACTTATGATGGCAATAAATAAATAATTAATAGTTTATGCTGACAGAGAACCCAACTAAATCATCATCATCAACACTTAATTAAATAATTAATTAATTGATTAATTAAGATAGACAAGGTAAACAAGGATCGTGATAAAGTAAATTATTAAAGTATAGAAATAAAGGAAAGGAAAAGGAAAACGGTGACCGAAGTGGGTGGGAATCCGATCCGCGTGTAGTAGAGTGCATGCTGGTCATAAAGGGACAGATGGTCCCGATCTCTGTGGGGTCCTACACCGTGGGCCCCCGTATCCAAATCCCACAAACAAAATCTCCCAATAGTTTTGTGATGTCTTTTGTTACCGTCTCCACAATTAAATGCTAATTTTGGCTGTTTGCACCTGTTTTTCGTGGGGCCCAACGCCTTTTTTAATTTCTTTCTTTATTTTTTGATAATTTGTGTCTCTCAAATAGGACATATGGTTCTTAATTGGACCATTTAGTAGGACAAATTTGAAGTTGATTTGGTTGCTTTAATTGGACCGGAAAAAAGACCATTCACCTTTTAATAATAGCCTTTAATTTTGGCCTGACCAGTATTATTCTTGGAGCTATTATTATTTAAGATGCGGTTACACGTAAATCGTGATTTTTCATTTTTTTTAACAAATGATATTATCAATATTAAAAATGAGGGAGTGAATTTAGCTTCACAATGTGTTAGTAATAATATGGTTCAAATTTGTCTTTGGCGAGAATCGAATCTAAAACCTCACTTACAAGTGAAAATGAATACTACTAGATCGTAGTACTGAGTGACACATTGTGATTTTAAGTGCATTGAAATATTAACAGATTAGATGAAAGTGATAAAAATTGAAATAATTCCCAAAAATTATATGATTTATATTTGGTGGTAGTAGAGAGATTATTTTTTACCATATCTTGCAAATCACATTGACACACCCCGACCTAAATCAGGGCATGCTGGCCGTCATGTGAGGGTGACGTAGCCATGTGCACAGTGCGAAAGCAAAATTGATATCAAGAAATTTCGAAGGAATAAAAGCCAAACTATTAACAAAGATAAAGTGCTAGTACAAAATTAATGATGAAATACATAACCAGAACATAAATATTCTAGATGTAGTCAAGAGGGATAAGTGCTAATTTAAAACACCCAAAGGTGATCCTACATTTATGATGTTCTGTCAGAATCCCCGCCGAAATCCTCGTGATCCACCAAGCACTTCTACTTAAAACCTAGAGGGGCGCAAAACAACGCTTTTTAAAATCATTTCATTTCTCAAAAGTTCTAACCTCTCGCCGTAAAACCTGTATAATTTCCCAGAAAATAATAATAATAAGCTGTATCAGAAATCAACCTCAAGATGAAAATCCATAGAAGTATATCATGTCAAAGTATCTCAATGCAATGTTATATGTAATCCAGGCAAAATATATCAATGTCAAATATCGCATCAACCAAATCCCTCTTACTCAATCTACACGGCTGAGGATATAGCTTATAACCAATTTCAATCATATCAAATCAAATCCTGCACACCAGTCAGAACCACCGAAAGTGGTATGTACGACAAGACTAGTTATAAAGTAAATATGCTCTAGTGCAACGATCACGTAAAGGCTGTGCGAATAATCGCGGGTCACCTATGAGTCGGAACCACCTAAAGTGGTATGTACGACAAGCATGTGCACCTAACTTGGATCCAAGGTGAGCATATGGTGCGGGAGGTGAACATTACGTGAAAGACTGTACCCTAACTCTAGGCGGGAGCACTAACACCGGGGTGCAGGTTTATGAGCTCTCAATACATCACATCATATCTCGCATAACTGAAGCAATCTTATATCTTTAATTTATGAACTTACCTAGCATTTACCTGTGCGTCTGCAGCACCAATCATAAATATATGCAACTACTAATGCATAAATAAAATAGGCATATACTTTGCATGGCATTTCAAAACGTATAATCATTCATATTCATTTTCTGGGAAAAATCTCAAGTATATAGGTATATACGGAAAACCAAAAGCCCAATCACTGATATGTTGAAGGGTCGTAGCCCCCGAGCCTCAATTGATGGCGCTCGTTCTCAGGATAGGTCTCACTTATATGCAAAATAACTGAATAAATGTTATTTAAAACACATACACAAAATTCACGAAATCTATACCAAATTAAAGCTTAGGATGAGAGGAACAAAACCTTACCACTTTGGGAACCTAAGACCAATGGAATCTCGTTGGAGAAACTTCGATAATCCGGCCAAACTTGAAACTTATCAAACTCAACTTCCCGACGTCCAAATCACTTCGTTTTTCTTCTTCGAGCTTCGCGAAGACGTCCTAAAGCTCACTAGCAGCTTAAAATCTCCTAAATTTTCGAAATCACAAGCGCATGAACAGTAACCAAAACTGGGTTCTTGGGTTCTCAGGAAAATGAGGTCTTCACGCCCAAATAATAGTATCAATGGGTTCTTGGGCTTGCAAAGAACTTGAATATGGTCTCTATTGGTTCGATCTGAGGACGAAAGTGAAGGTTCAAGGTTATCTGTACAATTGTACGGATATGGAAGAAAATGCGAGTGGGATGAAAGAGAGTCAACGGGATAGGGTGAGGGTATGTGTGTGTGTGATCCAGTTTGCAGTCAATCAACCAAAACCTTAGGCCTTTTGTTCTAATTAGGTCCAAATAATAAGGAATGGAACCTATTGGTCCAAAACCTTAGTTTATACACACACACACACACAACTCAATAATAAAAAGGGTATAATAGAAATTTCCATGCTCTCGAGGATAAATAATATATACGGTCGGGACGGGCTGTCACAACCTACTCCCCTTAAGAAACTTTCGTCCTCGAAATTTACACAATAAATGCAACCTACTAATAATCATAAAACAAGCGCGGATACATCTCTTTCATACGCTCCTCCATCTCCCAGGTGGCTTCCTCCACCGAGTGATTTCTCCACAAAACCTTCACTAGGCGCACTATCTTATATCTCAGAACCTTATCCTTCCAATCCAAAATAGTCACTGGCTCCTCATTATAAGTCAAATCTGAATTAATTTCCAGGGGTTGATGAGGTATCACATGAGAAGGATCTGAGACATAATGATGCAACATAGAGACATGAAAAACATTGTGCACTTTGGATAACTCTGGAGCCAACTCAAGCCTGTAAGCAACCTCACCGACTCGCTAGGTGATCATAAGTGGTCTAATGTACCTAGGACTCAGCTTGCCTTTCTTTCCAAATCGTATAACACCTTTCCATGGTGATAGCTTCATAAATACTCAATCACCTACATTATACATCCGGTCAATGGCATGTCAGTCTGCTAGACTCTTCTGTCGTCGTTTTCAGGTTAGACTTAATCACTTGAATATTCTGTGTAGTCTCCTCCACTATCTCAAAACCTACCAAAACTGTTTCACTAACTTCTGACCAACATAAGGGTGTGCGAAAAGATTTACCATAAAGAGCCTTGAAATGTGACATACCAATACTGGAATGGAAGCTGTTGTTGTAGGCAAATTCCATTAAATCCAACCGCTTATGCCAAACATCACCAAACTGCAACACTAAAGATCTCAACATATCTTTCAACATCTAAATGGTCCTCTTTGATTGTCCATCTGTTTGAGGATGATATGCTGTCTATAAAATAATCTCGAACCAAGAGCTTCCTGGAATGCTATCCAAAATTTGGAAGTAAATCTAGGATCACGATCCGAGAAAATACTAACTGGGACTCCATGGTACTTCACAATCTTCGATGCAAATAATTCAGCTAATCGGCTTAAAGAATACTTCTCCCTCACAGGAATAAAATGTGTTGACTTAGTAAACAGATCAACTATCACCCAAATACCATTGAAACCATTATGTGTACGAGGAAGCTTGCACACAAAATCCATAGTAATATTTTCCCATTTCCACTGTGGAACGAGAAGTGGCTGCATCAAACCAACAAGCTTCTTTCTTTCTGCTTTGACCTGCTGACAAATGACACACATACTCACCTATTCAACAATTTCTCTTTTCATACCTGGCCAATAATAAAATGGTCGAATGGTATGATACATTTTAGTACCTCCTTGATGCATTGCATAAGCTGAAATATGTGCTTCATCAAGAATTGCCTTCTTTAATTCCATATTATTTGGCATATACATTCTACTCTCTTGCATAAGCATGCCATCAGTTTCTCGAATTCTGAAGTCTTTCTTCTTCCCCCGATTCCTTGCTTGAATTATTTCTTGGGTCTCTTCATCATCCATCTAGGCTTTAAGCACACGATCGATTAAAATTGGCCTGACTTGAAAATTAGCAAGTAAGACTTCCTCTCGATCTTCCACTCCTAACGCCATTCCAGTGGACCTCAAATCCGCGAGAAGAGGAACATGGCAATCATAGATGGCATTAAGTCTAACTGGAGTCTTCCTACTAAGTGCATCCACCACTACATTTGCACGACTAGGGTGATACTCAATCGTGCAATCATAATCACTAAGTAATTCAATCCACCTCCGCTGCCGAAGATTAAGATCTTTCTGAGTAAAAATATACTGCAGACTCTTATGATCTGTGAAAATCTTACATTTCTTACCATAAAGATAATGTCTCCAAATCTTCAAAGCAAAGATGATCTGTGAAGATCTTATATTTCTCACTATAAAGATAATGTCTCCAGATCATGAGTAGGGTAATTCTTCTCATGAGGTTTTAATTGTCTCGAAGCATAAGCAATCACCCTACCATGCTGCATCAACACACAACCTAGACCATTTAAGGAAGCATCACTGTAGACCACAAAATTACCATTATCATATGGGAGTGCCAAAACGGGTGCATGAGTGAGATAATACTTCAACTGTTGAAAACTTTACTCACAATTATCATCCCACTCAAACTTAACTTCTTTTCTAGTCAACCTCGTTAATGGCAAATCAATAACTGAAAAATCCTTAACAAACTGTCTATAATATCCTGCTAGGCCAAGAAAACTCCATACCTCAGTGACGGTTCGAGGTTGCTCCTAATTCTCCATAGCTGCCACTTTTTGAGAATCCACTTAAATACCTTGAGCATAAATGACATGTCCCAAAAATTCCACTTGATTCAACCAAAAGTGACATTTGCTAAACTTAGCATATAACTGATGTTTCCTTAATTTCTTCAACACCAAAGTAAGATGTTGAATATGCTCTGCTTTAGACTTAGAGTATACCAAAATGTCAACAATAAAAACAATGACAAACCTATCTATAAATGGCTGGAATACTGGATTCATGAAATCCATGAAAGCTGATGGTGCATTCGTTAATCCAAATGGCATCACTAGAAACTCATAATGACCATAACGAGTTCTGAAAGCAGTCTTAGGGACATCCTCAATGCTGATCTTCATTTGGTAATAACCAGACCTCAAATCAATCTTAAAAAACACACAGGCACCTCAAAGCTGATCAAACAAAACATTTATACGCGGCAACGGATAATGGTTTTTAATCGTTACCTGATTTAATTGCCTATAATCAATACATAGCCTCAAAGTCCCGTCTTTCTTTCTTACAAACAAAACTAGAGTTCCCCAGGGTGAAGTACTAGGCTAAATAAAACCTTTATCAACTAATTCCTGCAACTGGACTTTCAATTCCCTCAATTCAGGATGAGCCATTCTATACGGAGTCAAAGATATAGGATCCGTACCTGGAAGCAAATCAATAGTGAACTCCACATCTCGGTATAGCGGCAATCCAGGTAAATCATTAGGGAATACATCAGGAAAATGCCTGACTACTCGAACATCCTCCACACTACTAGAAGCAACATCATTAAGCACTACATGAGCTAAATAACCCTGGCAACCTTTCGATAACAACCTTTTTGCTCTTACAACATAAATAACACCATGCATCACCCCACTACGATCACCCACAAAAGTAACTTCAGGTAATCCAGGACGATGAAAAATAACTTTTTCCCATAGCAATCTATGTTGGCACGATTATAATGCAACCAATCTGTGCCTAAAATCACATCAAAATTAACAATATATAACGGGATAAGATTAGCTGGCATAATCACCTCCTCCACCATCACTGGACATCATGGATATACACAGTCAACATAACATCTCTCCCCTATAGGCATAGCAAACTCTAAATCATACCCTAGACGCGTAGGATAAGGTTGCGTCACTTGAGCAAATGTATGAGAAATGACAGAATGCGTAGCACCACAATTAATTAAAACTTTAGAAAAGTGACCAAGAATGTTTAACGTACCCATGATCAAGTCCGGATGATTCTGAGCATCTTACAGGGATATATTGTTAATACGTCCATGGGCTTGTTGTCGTCCCCCACAACCTCTATTAGCTTGATTACCTCGTCCCTTACTTGGCTGACCAAATTTCCTTGAAGATCCTGCACTACTGGAACCAATCTCTACTTGTTGGGGTTGTCCTCCCTGATACCATTGAGATCCACTAGCTAGAATGGAAGGATACAGCATATACCCTCCAGGATACTGAGAATACCCACTCTGGTAATAGGGATCATGGGAATACTGATACTGCCCTAAAGCATAAGGAGCGGCATCACCCTGATAATGGTAAGCACCACTTTGACCCATCTGACCATAACTACCAGACCCTGGAACTTGCTGGATCACCGCTAGTGGTGGCATAGAATGTTGCTGGGCCTCTGCTAATTCTGGGGACAATTTATAACTCTATGTCCTATCTGCCCACAAGTAAAACACCCATTGCTGCCTCTCATACACTCCCCAAAATGCCTATTATTACATCTGCGGCACAAATGAGCATTTTCTCTTCCAGCATCTCCCTGCCTCTGGAATCTAGGACTTTCTGAAAATCTACCACCTCTCTTCTGACCAGTGGCACTGAAACCTCCGCTAGAAGAACTGGAACTAGTTCCACTCCTTTTAAAGCTCTGAGTCTTGCGAGGTCCTTGAGAAAACTGACCTTTACCTTTATCATTTCTCCTTTGATTCCCATTTTTTCTTCTTCATCTTCACTCTCACTGGGCATATTTTCTGAGTCCTCAATCCTCAACAAAATCTCATAAAACTCCTAGTAAGTAGCACAAGGAGTCGAGGTTGCTATAGAACACTATTTCTTTTTAGTACTGATAGGAGCATATTTATGCGCCTTAGTTAGTTAGTTCTTATGCATTTATGTTGTGTTTTCTTAGTTAAGTTAGTCTTTTAAGCTATTTTCATGTGTTTTCAGGTTTTAGAGACAAAGTGAGCAAAAGGATGCAATTTGGAGCATTTTGGAGCAAAATTGGGCTAAAATGGAGTTCATGCACATGGGGCACAAGGGATGGACGAATTTGAGGAATTGATGAAGCTTGGAAGGCGTTTCAAAGTTGAAGAATTGAAGATACAAAGTTTCCTAGTTGAAGTAGGAAAGGGCTTAAATGAAGGATTCCTAAATGAAGAAGGATTCCTAATCAATGTAGAAGTCCTAATTGAAGATGGATTCCTAGACGAATGAAGTTTCCTACTCAAGCAAGGTTTCCTATGTGAAGAAGAAGAGTAAAGTCAAAGAATCAGCTCAAGAGAAGGATCTTATCCAAAACCTCATCCATAACCTTATCTTAGCTTATCTTATCCAATCAAACCTTATCCTATCATATCTTATCCTTATCCTAAACTATCCACATTTCAGCCACTTAGGAGGTTTCTAATTAGATTAGGATGCTTAAAATGGGATTTCTAGAAGCCCTATCCCTTCCTAGATAAGTGCCGCACCCTATACCTTAATTCCCTTGGAATTTCAGATTTCTAGAAGCCTTATCTTTTCACACTCTTTGTGCCGCACCTTATCTCCCAATCCCTTTGGGTTTTTGACTTTTTTTCCTTATAGGATTGTATGTTATTATCCTATGCAACTTAGGCTTTTAAAACCTTGTCCTTGGCTACCTAGGAGATGGGATTTTCAGCCTATAAATACAAGGCCTTGCCGTACCCTTTCATTCACCACCCTCTACCAGATTTTCACTACACCATTCACCAATCATACCTCTTGTGCCGTGAGTTTGCAAGGAGAAGAAGGAAGACAACTTGGAGCCGTGCATGCCATTCAAAACGTTGGATTGTCGGAGCGTTTCTAGGTGTTTTCTATCTTTGTTTCAATGTTTAAATTTATTTATCTGTGTTTATTTGCGAACATGAGGAACTAATTTCTTTATAGTTAGAGGGGAATTCAAAGCCATGATCATATGTTTTATATAACTTGATTTCTTCCAATTATGATTTCATGAATCGTGAATGTGGTTTACTTATCTATTTGATTGATAACATGTTTATGTATGTTGATTGAGGGTCGACACTTAGTTTGCATGCATGAATTTGATGCTAGAGTATAAGGCAATTTCACCTAATCGTTATTAACTTATATTCATAAGTAGTAAAAGTCGCTAGTCACGATTGTGTTAAGTAAATCCTAGGCAAGAGTAACATGCGTATCCTATAGTTATGAATGCCTCGTCAATGCTTATGATTTCCATTGAACTTAATGATCTTTGATATGTGTCTCTATCATGCGTATTCCATAGTTAGGGTCCTTGATAAGAATAATTTGGTTGTAATGCGTATCCCATTCAATTCAATGAATCTAGGGAAATCTGATAATTAATTGGTCAATCTAGTTAATTTGGGGCATTGTCATTCATGGTTTATTGAAAGAGTAATTGGAAATCGAGTCTTATGCATATGTTTCATGTGTGGAGAAGGAACCTTCTAACTAGCCTTTCACCATCTTAGTTTTCATCAAAACGTTTTTGTCAAAGTTTGTTTTCAAAGTTTCTGTTTTCAAAGTTAAATTCGTCCAAAATCAATCCCCCTTTACTTAGTTGAGTCATAGTAGTTAGAAATCACTTTAGTTTGTGTTTTTAAGTGTCTTAGGTCAAGTTAAACCCAATTTTCGTCCAAGTTTGTGTCTAGTGTTCAAAACTGCCCAGATTGTGGTTTTAAGGCAGTTTTGAGTGTTTTTGGGCTGTTTTGAGTCTTTTGGTTTGTTTTGGTGTTTTAAAGTTTAGTTTTGCATTCTTTGAGTCTAGTTTAGTGTTTTAAACTTGTTTTTACGTATTTGAGTCAGTTTTCAAGTGATTTTGCAATCCCTCATAATCCCCGGTTTAGAACGATCCCTACTTACATACTTTGCTACAATTGATAAAAAGAGGGTTAATTTGTGTGTCAACATAATTTTCACATCAAGTACCCAACTTGAAACGACGGAGCATCTCAACCGGATTAGCTGCAACCTCCAAATGATAGCGAGACAAGTTAGTGAATCTTCTATAATACTCATTTGCCGTCATCTTTCCCTGCTTTAATTGAGTAAACTCTTACTTTTTGCGATCAATATACTCAGGGGGAATAAATCTTTTATGAAACAACTGTTTAAATATTTCCCAGTCCGCAATTTCCTCTGGGGTCAACTGATAAGACTCCTGTCTCCACCAGGATACAATTTCTGGACCCAAAAACCAGGTATTCGTCTCGAGCCACCTATATGGAGGAAGATTCCCCTGACTCTGCATTACACGGAAAGTTTTCTCAATATGATTGATTCATTTCTCCACTCCTTCATGTCCTTTATTCCCCATAAAATGATTCAGCTTTAGATTATACGCAGTCTGAAGAGGTGTCATTTGGGGAGGATGAAGCGAAGACTGAATAGCATTAACTATAGCTTCCCCTAACTAAGCTATATCGGGGAAACTAGGCTCAACAGAAGGACGTGGATCTCTACGAGGCGGCATATTTCTGACAGAAGACATTAAAATAATTAGAAATTCTCAAGATATGCAGGACTGCAAACCTAATGCTCTAATACCAAGCTGACACACCCCGACCTAAATCAGGGCATACTGGCCGTCACATGAGGGTGACGTAACCATGTGCACGGTGTGGAAGCAAAATTGATATAAAGAAATTTCGAAGGAATAAAAAACAAACTATTAGCAAAGATAAAGTGCTAGTGCGAGATTAAGGGTGAAATACACAACCAGAGCATAAATATTCTAGATGTAGTCAAGCAGGACAAGTGCTAATTTACAACACCCAATGGTGATCCTACATTTATGATGTTCTGTCAGAACCCCTGTCAAAATTCTCGTGATCCACCAAGCACTTCTACTTAAAACCTGGAGGGGCGCAAAACAGAAAGTATGAGTGGGCAAAAACAAAGCTTTTCAAAATCATTTCATTTCTCAAAAGTTCTAACCCCTCGCCGTAAAACCTGTATAATTTCCCATAAAATAATAATAATAATAATAAGTTGTATCAAAAATCATACTCAAGATGAAAATCCATAGAAGTATACCATGTCAAAGTATCTCAATGAAATGCTATAAGTAAACCAGGCAAAATATATCAATGTCAAATATCGCATTAGCCAAATCCCTCTAACTCAATTTGCACGGCTGAGTATATAGCTCATAACCAATCTCAATCATATCAAATCAAATCCTACACACGAGTCAGAACCACCTAAAGTGGTCTGTTTGAATGGACTAGGTGTAAAGTAAATATGCTCTAGTGCAACGATCACGTGAAGGCTGTGCGAATAATTGCTAGTCACCTACGAGTCGGAACCACCTAAAGTGGTATGTACGACAAGCATGTGCACCTAACTTGGATCCAAGGTGAGCATATGGTGCGGGAGGTGAACATTACGTGAAAGACTGTACCCTAACTCTGGGCGGGAGCACTAACACCAGGGTGCAGGTTTATGAGCTCTCAATACATCACATCATATCTCGCATAACTGAAGCAATCTTATATCTTTAATTTATGAATTTACCTGGCACTTACCTGTGCGCCTGCAGCACCAATCATAAATATATGGAACTACTAATGCATAAATAAAATAGGCATATACTTTGCATGGCATTTCAAAACGTATACAACAACAACAACAACAACAAAGCCTTTTCCCACTAAGTGGGGTCGGCTATATGAATCCTAGAACGCCATTGCGCTCGGTTTTGTGTCATGTCCTCCGTTAGATCCAAGTAATCAAGTCTTTTCTTAGGGTCTCTTCCAAAGTTTTCCTAGGTCTTCCTCTACCCCTTCGGCCCTGAACTTCTGTCCCGTAGTCACATTTTCGAACCGGAGCGTCAGTAGGCCTTCTTTGCACATGTCCAAACCACCGGAACCGATTTTCTCTCATATTTCCTTCAATTTTGGCTACTCCTACTTTACCTTGGATATCCTCATTCCCAATCTTATCCTTTCTCGTGTGCCCATACATCCCACGAAGCATCCTCATCTCCGCTACACCCATTTTGTGTACGTGTTGATGCTTCACCGCCCAACATTCTGTGCCATACAACATCGTTGGCCTTATTGCCGTCCTATAAAATTTTCCCTTGAGCTTCAGTGGCCTACGACGATCACACAACACGCCGGATACACTCTTACACTTCATCCATCCAGCTTGTATTCTATGGTTGAGATCTCCATCTAATTCTCCGTTCTCTTGCAAGATAGATCCTAGGTAGCGAAAACGGTCACTTTTTGTGATCTTCGCCATATTGCTCCGGTCATTAGTGTGGATAAGTATATAAATGGATAGAGATAGGAAAGCAAACACAAGATGTACGTGGTTCACCGAGATTGGCTACGTCCACGGAATAGAGGAGTTCTCATTAATTGTGAAAGGTTTACACAAGTACATAGGTTCAAGCTCTCCTTTAGTGAGTACAAGTGAATGATTTAGTACAAATGACATTAGCAAATATTGTGGGAGAATGATCTCGTAACCACGAAACTTCTAAGTACCGGAGTGTGGTATCGTCTTGACTTTCCTTATCTGTCTCATAGGTAGATGTGGAATCTTCTCTGGAAGTACTCTTCCTCCATCCAGGGGTGGTATCTGTAACTGGTGGAGATGCACAAGGTAATGTATCAATGTCACTTGAAGCTTACTTGTAGTTTCAGGCTTGGTCAAGCGCGATACAAACCATGTAGTAGGAGTCCCCCAAGTCGCCGAGCTAGGGGATCTGCTGAAAGAGGTAACAGACAAGGTAAGCAATCAGAGCTCCGGCTGATTGTTCACATTCTCCCTATCTTGCAGGCAGCATGAAGGATAAAGAGAAGAAAAATGAGAAGAGATGATATGGGATACTTTTGCTTTTGAAGAAGTAACTTTCCACAGGCTTATTCTTGAACTGGGCTGGAGGGTTTTCTGGTTTCCTCCAAAGTATAAGGCCGACTGAAGAATTTGAGGGTCAAAACAAGTCCATCAAATCTAGAGTACGTTCGACCCTGCTGATATGGGATACTTTTGCTTTTGACAGAGTAGTGGATGTATCGGCACGTGTGCTGTTACGCTTGTCTCCACATGCTTCCTTGTATCCTTCTCACTTGCCCTATCTGTTCCTCAGGCAGATGCGGTATCTTCCCTGGAAGCATAAGATGTTGAAGATGAGTACTCGAGAGCAATGCCAGGGTAGGGGGTTCCAGGCAGTCAGTTCCTGGCTGGAAGCTTGATTCCAAGTGCTGACTGATTGCTCTCTTTCTCCTTGTCTTGCAGGTAAGAACAAGGCCAAAGGAAAAGACAGGGAAAAAGCATGATATGGGATACTCTTGCTTTTAACCCTGATGATATGAGATATTCTTGCTCTAGTATAGCTTGTTTACAGAGGTATTATCGGGGGGAAAGAAAGCTGAATATTTTGAAAGGCTTCGTTGGGAGTGCCCTCTCAGATAAGAGGAAGGGTTGAGCATTTTTGCAGGTCTGCCTGTCCGTTGGGGATGGAGGTCGACATATATAGGAGTCTCCCTAACATCAAGTAATAATGCTATTCCTTTACCCTGCTTGGTCATAGCACGGTAGTGGGAGCTGCCAGCTTCACAAGTTTTAACTCTGTCAGAGCACTTTGAAAAAGTGGTCTGTGGTATCTGGAAAGCTGATGTTGCGTGTGAAGATTACAGACAAGCTTTATCCAAGGAGATCCGGCTCTTGAAGTTGGGAAAGTGGTGCCTCTTCGGTTTTCGAACAAGCAATCATGTCGGGGATCTGGCTCTCGAGATTCGGAGAACGATGCCTCTTCGATTTTTGAGAAAGCAATCATGCTGGGGGTGTGGCTCTCGAGATTCGGAGAGCGGTGTCTTCGATTTTTGAGAAAGTAATCATGTTGGGAGTCTGGCTCTCGAGATTCGGAGGGCGGTGCCTCTTCGATTTTGGAGCAAGCAATCTTGTTGGGAGTGTTTTCTCGAATATGAGTAAAGGTTGGGCATGTTTGCTAGTCTACCTTGCCACGAAGCACAGAGGTTGACACACAGGGACTTTCCAATTATCCAGCAGTGGTACTGTTCCTTTACCCTCTCTTCGATTTTTGAGAAAGTAATCATGTTAGGAGTCTGGCTCTCGAGATTCGGAGGGCGGTGCCTCTTCGATTTTGGAGCAAGCAATCTTGTTGGGGGTGTTTTCTCGAATGTGAGTAAAGGTTGGGCATGTTTGCTAGTCTACCTTGCCACGAAGCACAGAGGTTGACACACAGGGACTTTCAAATTATCCAGTAGTGGTACTGTTCCTTTACCCTCTCTTCGATTTTTGAGAAAGTAATCATGTTGGGAGTCTGGCTCTCGAGATTCGGAGGGCGATGCCTCTTCGATTTTGGGGCAAGCAATCTTGTTGGGAGTGTTTTCTCGAATGTGAGTAAAGGTTGGGCATGTTTGCTAGTCTACCTTGCCATGAAGCACAAAGGTTGACACACCGAGACTTTCCAATTATCCAGCAGTGGTACTGTTCCTTTACCCTTGTGGGTAATAATATGGTAGCTAGGCCTTCAAAATTTATGTGTCTAAACTTTGTTAGTGTTGTTTCTTTGCTATTCTTTTACCCTTCTTGGTCAGAGCGATGTAGTGAGAGTTGCAAGCTTCACGTGTCTCGACTTTGTCAGAGAACTTTGGCAAAGTTATATGTGGTACCCATGAGCTACTGTTGCGTGTGGGAAGTGGGTGATTGAACAGTACGATTCATGTGTCTTCTACTTCGCCAGAAATCTTCGACAGAATGCCCATAATTTCCGCAAAGCTGAGTGTGCGTGTGACAGGTGCTGACAAGGCTGGAAAAGTAGTCTCAACTTTGTCAGAGAACTTTGGCAAAGTTATATGTGGTACCCATGAGCTACTGTTGCGTGTGGGAAGTGGATGATTGAACAGTACGATTCATGTGCTTTCTACTTCGCCAGAAATCTTCGACAGAATGCCCATAATTTCCGCAAAGCTGAATGTGCGTGTGACAGGTGCTGACAAGGCTGGAAAAGTTGGTGCCTCTTCGATTTCTGAGATCGGCCCTCGTGGTCTCTGAGCAGCCCAGCTTTTGAGAAAGCAAACCTCTTCGATTTCTGAGATCGACCCTCGTGGTCTCTGGGCAGCCCAGCTTTTGAGAAAGCAAACCTCTTCGATTTCTGAGATCGACCTTCGTGGTCTTTGAGCAGCCCAGCTTTTGAGAAAGCAAACGCCTCTTCGATTTCTGAGATCGACCCTCGTGGTCTCTGAGCAGCCCAGCTTTTGAGAAAGCAAACGCCTCTTCGATTTCTGAAGCTTCGTCGAGTGCAGATTTTTATAGAGGCTGACATTAAGTTCCAAAGCACACTTGAATATCCACATGTAGAAGCTCCATTCTTGCACTTCTAAGATCTTGATTTGTCCGACCTCTTCTCTCTTCTACACCTTTGAAAATGTCTGGCCCCTCCGACCATCGTTTTGACTTAAACCTTGTTGAAGAGGCAGCCCCGCCTTCTCCAGACAACATATGGCGCCCATCCTTCGTCTCCCCTACTGGTCCTCTTACCGTTGGGGATTCCCTGATGAAGAATGATATGACCGCTGCGGTAGTGGCCAGGAACCTTCTCACTCCCAAAGATAACAGACTACTTTCCAAACGGTCTGATGAGTTGGCTGTTAAGGATTCTCTGGCTCTTAGTGTTCAGTGTGCAGGTTCTGTGTCTAATATGGCCCAACGCCTATTTGCTCGAACCCGCCAAGTTGAATCATTGGCGGCTGAAGTGATGAGTCTCAAACAGGAGATTAGAGGGCTCAAGCATGAGAATAAACAGTTGCACCGGCTCGCACATGACTATGCTACAAACATGAAGAGGAAGCTTGACCAGATGAAGGAATCTGATGGTCAGGTTTTACTTGATCATCAAAGATTTGTGGGTTTGTTCCAAAGGAATTTATTGCCTTCGTCTTCTGGGGCTGTGCCGCGTAATGAAGCTCCAAATGATCAACCTCTGATGCCTCCTCCTTCTAGGGTTCTGTCCAGTACTGAGGCTCCGAATGATCCCCCTCCGGTGCCTTCTCTTTCTGGGGCTCTACCGACTGCCGAGACTTCTCCTAAGCAACCTTTGTGAAGGCTCCCTCTTGTTTGTTTATTTTGACTTAAGTATATGTACATATTTGTAATTTATCGGGGATATCAATAAATAAGCTTTCCTTCATTTCAACGTATTGTGTTAAATCACCAAAGCCTTCTTCGCTAAGTTCTTTGAATTTTCTTTTGTTGAAGCTTGTATGTTGGAGCTTTGTGAGTGGAGCATGTAGGTTGAGGTAGTGTTCCCTTAATTTCCCGAGCGAGGACAACTTCTCGGTTGGAGACTTGGAAAATCCAAGTCACTGAGTGGGATCGGCTATATGAATCTTAGAACGCCATTGTGTTCTGTCCTGTGTCATGTCCTCCGTTAGATCCAAGTACTCTAAGTCTTTTCTTAGGGTCTCTCTCAAAGTTTTCCTGGGTCTTCCTCTACCCCTTCGGCCCTGAACCTCTGTCCCATAGTCGCATCTTCTAATCGGAGCGTCAGTAGGCCTTCTTTGCACATGTCCAAACCACCGTAACCGATTTTCTCTCATCTTTCCTTCAATTTCGGCTACTCCTACTTTACCCCGAATATCCTCATTCCTAATCTTATCCTTTCTCGTGTGCCCACACATCCAACGAAGCATCCTCATCTCCGCTACACCCATTTTGTGTACGTGTTGATGCTTCACCGCCCAACATTCTGTGCCATACAGCATCGCCGGCCTTATTGCCGTCCTATAAAATTTTCCCTTGAGCTTCAGTGGCATACGGCGGTCACACAACACGCCGGATGCACTCTTCCACTTCATCCATCCAGCTTGTATTCTATGGTTGAGATCTCCATCTAATTCTCCGTTCTTTTGCAAGATAGATCCTAGGTAACGAAAACAGTCGCTCTTTGGTATTTCTTGATCTCCGATCCTCACCCCTAACTCGTTTTGGCCTCCATTTGCACTGAACTTGCACTCCATATATTCTGTCTTTGATCGGCTTAGGCGAAGACCTTTAGATTCCAACACTTCTCTCCAAAGGTTAAGCTTTGCATTTACCCCTTCTTGAGTTTCATCTATCAACACTATATCGTCTGCGAAAAGCATACACCAAGGAATATCATCTTGAATATGTCCTGTTAACTCATCCATTACCAACGCAAAAAGGTAAGGACTTAAGGATGAGCCTTGATGTAATCCTACAGTTATGGGAAAGCTTTCGGTTTGTCCTTCATGAGTTCTTACGGCAGTCTTTGCTCCTTCATACATATCTTGTATAGCTTGGATATATGCTACTCGTACTCCTTTCTTCTCTAAAATCCTCCAAAGAATGTCTCTTGGGACCCTATCATACGCTTTTTCCAAATCTATAAAGACCATGTGTAAATCCTTTTTCCCATCTCTATATCTTTCCATCAATCTTCGTAAGAGATAGATTGCCTCCATGGTTGAGCGCCCTGGCATGAACCCGAATTGGTTGTCTGAAACCCGTGTCTCTTGTCTCAATCTATGCTCAATGACTCTCTCCCAGAGCTTCATTGTATGACTCATTAGCTTAATACCCCTATAGTTCATGCAATTTTGTACATCGCCCTTATTCTTGTAGATAGGCACCAAAGTGCTCGTTCGCCACTCATTTGGCATCTTCTTCGTTTTCAAAATCCTATTGAAAAGGTCAGTGAGCCATGTTATACCTGTCTCTCCCAAAACTTTCCACACTTCGATTGGTATATCGTCTGGGCCTACTGCTTTTCTATGCTTCATCTTCTTCAAAGCTACAACCACTTCTTCCTTCCGGATTCTACGATAAAAAGAGTAGTTTCTACACTCTTCTGAGTTACTCAACTCCCCTAAAGAAGCACTCCTTTCATGTCCTTCATTGAAAAGATTATGAAAATAACCTTTCCATCTGTCTTTAACCGTGTTCTCTGTAGCAAGAACCTTTCCATCCTCATCCTTGATGCACCTCACTTGGTTTAGGTCTCTTGTCTTCTTTTCCCTTGCTCTAGCTAGTTTATAGATATCCAACTCTCCTTCTTTGGTATCTAGTCGTTTATACATATCGTCATAAGCCGCTAACTTAGCTTCTCTCACAGCTTTCTTCGCCTCTTGCTTCGCTTTTCTATACCTTTCACCATTTTCATCGGTCCTATCCTTGTATAAGGCTTTACAACATTCCTTCTTAGCCTTCACCTTTGTTTGTACCTCCTCATTCCACCACCAAGATTCCTTTTGGTGTGGGGCAAAGCCCTTGGACTCTCCTAATACCTCTTTTGCTACTTTTCGGATACAACTAGCCATGGAATCCCACATTTGGTTAGCTTCCCCCTCTCTATCCCACACACACTGGGTGATTATTTTCTCTTTGAAAATGGCTTGTTTTTCTTCTTTTAGATTCCACCATCTAGTCCTTGGGCACTTCCAAGTCTTGTTCTTTTTTCTCACTCTTTTGATATGTACATCCATCACCAACAAGCGATGTTGATTAGCCACGCTCTCTCCTGGTATAACTTTGCAATCCTTACAAGTTATACGATCCCTTTTCCTCATTAGAAGAAAATCTATTTGTGTTTTTGACGACCCACTCTTGTAGGTGATCACATGTTCTTCCCGCTTCTTAAAGAAGGTGTTGGCTAAGAAGAGATCATATGCCATTGCAAAATCCAAGATAGCTTCCCCATCCTCGTTTCTCTCCCCAAAACCATGGCCACCATGAAAACCTCCATAGTTGCCTGTCTCCCTGCCCACGTGTCCATTTAAATCTCCTCCTATAAATAACTTCTCCGTCTAAGCAATTCCTTGCACCAAGTCTCCAAGGTCTTCCCAAAATTTCTCCTTCGAACTCGTATCCAACCCTACTTGAGGTGCGTACGCACTAATCACATTGATAAGTTCTTGTCCTATTACAATCTTGATTGCCATGATTCTATCTCCTACCCTCTTGACATCTACAACATCTTGTGTCAAGGTCTTGTCCACGATGATGCCAACACCGTTTCTAGTTCTATTTGTGCCCGAATACCATAGTTTAAACCCTGAGTTTTCTAGATCATTTGCCTTACGCCCAACCCACTTAGTTTCTTGTAGGCACATAATATTTATCCTTCTCCTCACCATAACTTCTACTACTTCCATAGATTTTCCCGTCAAGGTTCCTATATTCCACGTTCCTAAACGCATTTTGCTCTCTTGAACTCTACCCTTCTGTCCTAGCTTCTTCACCCTTCCCCGTCTAATAGGATCAAAGTACTTCTTTTGTGTGTCCCGTGTAAAGTTGATAGGAGCATATGCTCCCAAACAACTTTGAGTGGAGTCGTTCGAAAAGAAGTTTCTATAGCCCCCTTGCTCATTTAACACTGCATCCGGGTGCCGATGGAGATACAGCGACCCTTGCTCACTTATCACTGTGCTCGGGCCACACAGCGCGCCACTTACGGGTGACGCCCTAGCTTTAGCGCAATTTCGTTATGGATTCATTTTCATAAGGATTCGACGTGATCATGGAGTGCCGGCTGTCGACTACCTGACGCCCTCCCCCTCCTCCTTTATCCGGGATTGGGACCGGCAATGTAAGATAAACTTACACGGCGGAGTTGCATTTCAAAACGTATAATCATTCAAATTCATTTTCCGGGAAAAATCTCAAGTACATAGGTATTTACGGAAAACCAAAAGCCCACTCACTGATATGTTGAAGGGTCGTAACCCCCGAGCCTCAATTGATGGCGCTCGTCCTCAGGATAGGTATCACTTATATGCGAAATAATTGAATAAACGTTATTTAAAACACATACACAAAACCAGGAAATAACTTCTCATACATTGCTCAAATAGGGTATTTGAATATACCACCACGATCTACTCAAACTCAGGAACATCCCCAAATTTTTAGAAAATTTTTTCATGACCCCGCCCGCCGGCCAAGGCACAGCCAGACGCGCCCCACGCGTGGCCAAACCCTAACTGAAACTTAACTGCCGTTAGGAATATTCCGTTAAAACTTTAACAAAAATTAACGGCGTTACGTGACGCCGTTATAATATTCCGTTAGACTTGATGGAATATTCCCCTTCGTCTTCCTTGGATCGTCGGAGATCGTCGCTAGCGCCGGTTTCTGGAAAAATAATCAAACCTTCATATCTTTTTCTATTTTCAACCAAAATTCGCGAAATCTATACCAAATTAAAGCTTAGGATGAGAGGAACAAAACCTTACCACTTTGGGAACCTAAGACCAACGGAATCTCGCCAGAGAAACTTTGATAATCCAGCCAAGCTTGAAACTTATCAAACTTAACTTCCCGACGTCGAAATCACTTCGTTTTTCTTCTCCGAGCTTCGCAAAGACGTCATAAAGCTCACTAGCAGCTTAAAATCTCCTAAAAACTTCGAAATCACGAGTGCATGAACAGTAACCCTAAAACTAGGTTCTCGGGAAAATGAGGTCTTCACGCCCAAATAATAGTATCAAGGTGTTCTTGGGCTCGCAAGGAACTTGAATATGGTCTCCATTGGTTCAATCTGAGGACGGAAGTGAAGGTTCAAGGTTTGTCCATACAATTGTACGAATATGGAAGAAAATGCGAGAGGGAGGAGAGAGAGTCAACAGGGTAGGGTGAGGGTATGTGTATGTGTGGTCCAGTTTGTTGTCAATCAACCAAACCTTAGGCCTTTTGTTCTAATTAGGTTCAAATAATAAGGAATAGAACCTATTGGTCCAAAACCTTAGTTTATACACACACACAACTCAATAATAAAAAGGTTAGAATAGAAAATTCCACGCTCTCGAGGATAAATAATATATACGTTCGGGACGAACTGTCACAACATAATATGATATTTGATCGTTGAATTCCTGCTTTAAATTACTAAAATATAAGACGGCCAACCCAATTTCCAAAGTGCAGGATGACTAGTGGTATTAAGTAATAGCAAAGGAACTGACAGGCTGGGTGATTCTCGCGTGTTGTATGAGGTGCGGTTCAACTGAACTAACCCTAAAATAAAAGCGAAGGGTGGCTAACATTATTGGAGAAGATTTATATCCACTAGCACCCTAATTTTACGCCAATTATTTTATCGATCATACCAATGTATGAAAGATTAGGGTTCGTTCGACTTAACCAAGATTTTTCATGTGTGATAAGTTATTACGTACGTGCGTATAGTGTTTTGAGTTTATTAAGATAGTATACGTGTATAGAGCGTAGATATTAATAATTGTACGCATGTTATAATTTGGAAAAACTTTATATGTACTCAAACCTCAAACTAGACTTGTCACTGGATTGACTTGTGACCCAGATCCAATCCAAATTTGATGTAATTAATAGGGCATGGAACACGACTTTCAATCCAATTGTCCGAATAAAATTTGCGTTCGATTATAATGAATCTGTATATGGATTAGAATTTGATTATAAATGAATCTATATATGAATCAATGCTGATCTTATTCAATAGTAATTCAATCCAACTTTATATAACATATTATTTGATTTTTATACTATTTATACTTTTATGTAATGGTAGTTTTTTATGCAAGAAAAATAGACTTATATCCCTCTTATTATTCAACATGGAACTTCAATAATAATTCCATCAAACTTAATATTGTTGTAAACATTCCTAGTTTAAGTATGATTGTGTAAATCCTAGATAAGATTTGATTCTAGTTATCCTTTCCTATTACAACTTGTATTACTTGGAGAAGAAGGAATATCTTCTCTCCCTTTACTACTATAAATAAAGGCACAATGTAGGAGGGATAACAACACACACATTCCCCTACAATTCTACAAACACACATCTCTCTCCTCTCTCTCTCTGCCGCCGGCCCTAGTCCATCTGTCAGATAAAATAGACTACAACACGTTATCAGCACACTCCTACCGCTGCGCTTAGGAATCTGACGTTGGAAATTTTTTTTCTGCATCAAACCAGTTCATCCATATCATCACGCAATCAGGTTCTTTCTAAACAACGGCTTTTAACTCGATATTTTGCAAGCCCTGATAGCATGAACATTCACCATGATGCATGACCCAACTTTACGTTTTACGTATTTTAGATTCTACATAAATTGTGTATGCTTCATAATCAAAATTGCTACAATTATGTGAATTTGATATTTGTCATGAATTGAATCCTACATATGTACATGCATTGAAACTATTATTTGCATATGCATCAACGTAAATATGTGATTCATTAAAATTATACATGCATATAATATAATTGAATACAAAAAAAAAAAAAAAAAAAAAAACGAAAAAAAATTTTTAGGGCTGCACACAGCAGCCCATTCCCCTCTTCTCACCCCGTGGGCCTGTAATCCCACCCGAGGGTTCTTGGCTTATACTTTTAGGCCCCGAGATTTTATTATTTAATATTTTTTTAAAATATGGGTTTTTATATTTTCACCCACACTTTAATTTGGCCCCGAAGACCAAAAATAAATTAATTCACTTATCATTATACAATATTTCTGCATATATTCTTTGCATATTTGTTTGCATATATATTTGTGTTTGCCTGCAGGAATATATGAACCTGAAGTTCATAATTACTTTGAAACCCGAAGTTTCTTATAAACATGCCTTGTTTGAAAACCCGAAGTTTTCACTTAAATATATCACCCATGAAAACCCGAAGTTTTTCATGCAAAATTAAACCAATACATGTCTATTAGAACCTGTATGTTCTACTCCTATGTGAATGGATTGATTTTTCTCCATTACACTAACCACATCTTGTCCATCTATTTTGATAGGACCATGTCGAATTTGAACAAACTCGACTTCACCGCTTTGGAGGTTTCTGGAAGGAACTACCTCAAGTGGGTTCAAGATGTGAAGCTCCACCTCACTGCAAAGAACTTGCGTCCTGCTATTGAAGAAGCAACAGATAAACCTGTTGGCGAAGCTGAAAAAGCCACTGCTATGATCTTCATCCGAAGACATATCCATGACGCTCTACAAACTGAGTACCTTGCTGAGGAGGATCCACGTGCATTATGGGTCGCTTTGGCTGATCGTTTCGATCACCAAAAGGACATATTCTTGCCTGAAGCAAGACACGACTGGCAGCACTTGCGCTTCCAAGACTTTAAGTCTGTGAATGAATATAATTCTGAAGTTTGTCGAATCCGATCACTTCTCAAGTTTTGCAATGAAACTTTGACTGAAGAGGATCTCCTGGAGAAGACCTACTCGACCTTCTCTGCTTCTAATATTGTCCTGCAGCAACAATATAGAGCTCAGAAGTTCACTAAGTTCTCGGATTTGATCTCTGTTTTACTTCTTGCTGAAAAGCAGAACCAGCTGTTGATGAAGAATCATCAAGCTCGACCTCCTGGGCTACTGCTGTGCCTGAAGCACATTATAGCACTAATCAGCACCCAAAACGCCAAAAGAGGCGTGGTAAGGGCGGCCAGAAGCCATCCCACCAAGGTCAACAGAGCCAAGGCCCATCCAAGGGAGGAAACAAAGCCCAGAAGCGCCCAAACCTCGCTCCCAAGGCCCCGAACTTCAAGAATAAAGGCAAAGCACCTGCCACAATGAATGACGATATGTGTTATCGTTGTGGTTCCAAGGACCATTGGTCCCGTATTTGCCGTGCTCCCAAGAAGGTTGTGGATGCATATCATTCTCGTCGTACGAAGTTTGAATCAAACTTCCTGCAAGTGGACGAACCGGAGATTACAAAGATGGAGGTTTCTGATTTTCAGGAGGATACCACTCCTATGGAAGATTAGAATCTTAGACATAGACTTATTTTTCAGTTAAAATAAGACAATTGGGGCCGAACCCCACCTTGTTTTTTGGTTGATTTTGAACAATTTTCCTTTATGTTTTTGGATTATTAGTTGGCGATTTATTTTGGATATTAAGTTTTTTCCTTGAATAAATGAAATTATTTTGAATTGATACTTGTTTTTATAAACTTTTATGCATGTGACCGATTCAAATTAATTTTTCATTCTAGGTATGACTAGTGGGAAAGTTAGTTGTCTGGCAGATAGTGCAACCACGCATACTGTTTTGCGTGAACGCATCTATTTCACTAATTTCGTACCTAAGAATGCACCTCTGACAACCCTCTCAGGCCCATCCAACCTGATCGAAGGATACGGTAAGGCACGTATAATGTTGTCCAATGGTACAATCTTGACCATTGCTGAGGCACTCTATTCTCCACGTTCCGGAAGAACGTTACTAAGTTTCAAGGACATTAGAGATAACAATTACCACGCTGAAACCCACGTAGAAAACGGAGTTGAATTTCTATGCGTAACTTCCTACGAATATGGCCAGAAGCGTATTCTAGAGAAGATGGAGCGTAACCCGAGTGGTCTGTATCCTACGACCATACGCCCCATAGAATGCCACTATGTGGCCGGCCCTACCACAGGGACCGCGCACGAAATTACACTTTGGCATGATCGTTTGGGACATCCTGGACGAATAGCGATGCGCCGTATCCTCAAAACTTCACACGGGTATCCACTAACCCGAAGCTTAGGTTCGATCCATGAAATTGCATGTCAAACATGTTCTATGGGAAAGCTTATTACTAAACCTTCTTATGACAAGATTCGTTCGAATCCTCCTATTTTTCTACAACGGATTCAGGGGGACATTTGTGGACCGATTCAACCTCCCTGCGGACCATTTAAATATTTTATGGTTTTGGTTGACGCTTCTACACGTTGGTCACACGTGTGCTTGTTGTCCACAAGGAACGCTGCATTCTCCAAACTGTTGGCTCAGGTTATCAAGCTCAGGGCTCACCACCCTGATTATCCGATCAAATCTATTCGATTGGATAATGCTGGAGAATTCACATCTAAAACTTTTGATGACTATTGCATGTCGGTTGGGGTTGAAGTTGAACATCCTGTACCCCATGTTCACACCCAGAACGGCCTGGCAGAGGCTTTCATTAAGCGTTTACAAATGATTGCTCGATCGTTGGTCATACGTACCAAGCTCCCGATCGCTGCTTGGGGCCATGCAATATTGCACGCAGCAAAGTTGGTCCGCCTGAGGCCTGTTGCGACACAACCATTTAGTGCCCTTCAGTTGGTCACCGGATGCGAACCCGACATATCGCATCTGCGCGTTTTTGGTTGTGCGGTCTATGTGCCGATCTCGCCGCCCTTACGTACAAAAATGGGGCCTCAGCGAAGGATGGGAATCTATGTCGGATATGATTCTCCTTCGATTATTCGTTACTTAGAACCTTTGACAGGCGATCTGTTTACCGCTCGTTTCGCGGATTGTCACTTCTATGAGACAGTCTTCCCGTCGTTAGGGGGAGATAAGAACGTCAATATTCCTAATGAACGACGCGAATTATCGTGGACGACTCCCACTTTGTCTCATTTAGATCCCTGCACCGCTCAGTCTGAAGCTGAAGTGCAACGCATATTAGATCTCCAGAGCATAGCTCAGAGCATGCCAGATGCTTTCACCGATCTAGCGCGCGTGACAAGATCACATATTCCAGCTGCGAATACGCCTGCAAAGATGGATGTACCAAATGTACGACGGACTACCCTCCTGGAAGCCCGGGACGCCAATTCTGGTGATCCACGTACATTAGCGGCTAGCCAATCATCTGCCCCTACACAAAAGCGTGGCAGACCCATTGGTTCAAAGGATTCACACCCCCAGAAGAGGAAAACCACGGCACAAGGTCCTGAAGAGCCTACCGTGAATCCGACTATCGCTTACTCATTTTACCCAACTCATGAGGAAATTCTAGATTATGGGAGCGTCCTTGAAGAGACGAATCCTCCTCCCGAGAATCATGAGATTTCGGTCTATTATGCTAGCTTAGATGATGTGTGGCGTAGAAATGAGATGATTGTCGACGATGCATTAGCATTTGCAGTAGCTACTGAGATCATGTTGAGCGATGACATTGAACCGCGTTCCGTTGATGAATGTCGACGTAGAGCTGATTGGTCAAACTGGAAACAAGCAATCCAAGTCGAACTTGATTCACTTGTGAAACGTAAGGTGTTTGGACCTGTAGTTCCTACTCCTCCACATGTGAAGCCCGTTGGCTACAAGTGGGTTTTCGTTCGGAAGCGTAATGAGAAGAACGAAATTGTGCGTTACAAAGCTCGTCTTGTAGCACAAGGTTTCTCACAACGCCCCAGGATTGACTATGACGAAACTTACTCACCCGTTATGGATGTGATTACTTTTCGATACCTTATCAGTTTGGTAGTTTCCGAAAAACTGGATATGCAGCTGATGGACGTAGTAACCGCGTATCTCTATGGGGATCTTGATACGGAAATTTATATGAAAGTTCCCGAAGGACTTACATTGACTGGTTCAAATATTTCCAAACCCCGGAACACGCTCTCAATTCGGCTGAGGCGTTCACTATACGGTTTGAAACAATCCGGAAGAATGTGGTATAACCGTTTAAGTGAGTATTTGACTAGTCAGGGATATGTGAATAACGAACTATGCCCTTGTGTGTTCATTAAGAAGTCACATTCCGGATTTGCGATTGTTGCAGTATATGTCGATGACATGAATCTCATCGGAACTCCTGAAGAGCTCGCGAGAACTGCTTCGCACCTAAAGTCGGAATTTGAGATGAAAGATCTAGGTAAGACTCGATACTGTCTCGGCCTCGAGATAGAGCATTGTTCGGATGGAATCCTAGTACATCAATCGAACTACACCCAGAAGGTGTTGCGCCGTTTTAATGAGGATAAAGCGAAGTCTTCGAGTACTCCTATGGTCGTTCGTACGCTAGATGCAAAGCGAGATCCCTTCCATCCGAAGGAGGATGATGAAGAGATTTTGGAGCCTGAAGTTCCTTATCTAAGTGCGATAGGCGCTTTATTGTACTTAGCTCAATGCACTAGACCCGACATCTCCTTCGCTGTTAATCTTTTGGCAAGATACAGCAATGCACCAACACGCAGACATTGGACTGGCGTGAAAGACATCTTCCGTTACCTTAAGGGTACTACGGATTTGGGCTTATTCTATCCCTACGAATCCTCGAGTGATGCCGCATCCTATGCTCATCGGGTTGATTCTCGCCTTGTTGGTTATGCCGACGCTGGATACTTATCTGATCCGCACAAGGCGCGTTCTCAAACGGGTTATGTCTTTACCGTTGGAGGCACCGCAATATCTTGGAGGTCAACTAAACAGACCTTAGTTGCCACTTCGTCTAACCATGCTGAAATTCTCGCCTTACATGAAGCAACTCGGGAATGCTTTTGGTTGAGAGCAGTAGTGGGCCATATTCGAAGCTCCTGTGATCTTCATCCCGCCGTTAATGCCCCGACGACGATTTTTGAAGACAACGCAGCTTGCATCGAACAGCTCAAAAAGGGTTACATCAAAGGAGACAACACCAAGCATATTGCGCCGAAGTTCTTCTTTACACATCAACAACAAGAGCATCAGAAGATTGAAGTCACGCAAATCCGATCACAAGACAATCTGGCCGACCTCTTCACCAAATCACTACCGAAGGCGACGTTTCAGAAGCTTGTTCATGGAATTGGTATGCGTAAACTTTCTGAGTTGTAACTTTGCTATTTCTCTTTGGAATTATGTCAAACTCAGGGGGAGTATCTTCTAGATACTTGCTTGATCTTAATGTACTCTTTTTCCCTACGATTAGGAGCATTTTTCCCACTGGGTTTTTGCTACCTAACTAGGTTTTAACGAGGCACCCACCTTGGGCTGGTCATATCCCTGATGACGTCCTGTAGACGTTTCTTTTGACTTTGCATTTCTCACGCATTTTTCCTTAGACTATGGATTTTGTCCCTACTTGGGTTTTTGCCATAGCCTTAGGGTTTTTAGTGAGACTTACTACTTATGCAAGTTCCTACCTTATTGAGAATAAGCGTTGTTCCTTGGAATCAGTGCCAACGAGTCGACTTCCTCAACTTCTGCATGATGCTGAATCTACCTTGAGTATTTACCCACTCAAGGGGGAGTGTTGTAAACATTCCTAGTTTAAGTATGATTGTGTAAATCCTAGATAAGATTTGATTCTAGTTATCCTTTCCTATTACAACTTGTATTACTTGGAGAAGAAGGAATATCTTCTCTCCCTTTACTACTATAAATAAAGGCACAATGTAGGAGGGATAACAACACACACATTCCCCTACAATTCTACAAACACACATCTCTCTCCTCTCTCTCTCTGCCGCCGGCCCTAGTCCATCTGTCAGATAAAATAGACTACAACAAATATAACATATTATTTGATTTTTATACACTTTTATGAAATGGTAGTTTAAGTTTTTTATGCAATAAAAATAGACTTATATCCCTTCTTATTATTCAACATGGAACTTTTTATTAAAAATAAAAAAATATAGTAAATGAGCCATGAGGTTACTAATGATATTTAATTTTTTTTTTAACAAACAATATTATCTGCACCAAGAGGAAATGAATAGGCTTAACCTCACAATTAGCTAATAATAATGTAGTTCAAATTCATTTTTAGCGAGAATCAAACCTAAGACCTCTCACTTACAAGTGAAGAGGAATACTACTAGACCTCTCACTTTCTAAGTTTTCAATTAAATTCGATAAGTATCTGATTCAATCCAAATATAATGCTAATTTAATATGGATCGACAAGTAAGATGTGATGATCTGAAGAGATACCAAATCCGTTAATTCGATTATAAGTGAATCTGGATATGGATTAAGACTGGTCCAATTCGAATTCAACCTGTTTACCTGTCTACCTCAAACCAATGACTCAGAATCTCAGTAGTATAAAAGGGTATAGCTAGGTTGGAACCTTCAATATCCTAAATTCTCATATACTTCACATCCACAAGAAGAAAAAAAAGACTTCGTACCTTGGTTAGTGACTCATTATTCTCTTCACTCTCATAACGTAACTTATCTTGTGAAAGAGAGAAAATGATACCGAGGTTGGGAAGTTTATCCGCACGACTACTTTCACCCTCTTTCGTACCTTCGTTTTGTCTTTCTGTCTCATTTGAAACAAAAGTAAAACTAATGAAAAAATGCTTGAAAATTTTAAGTTTTAACAATAAAGACAAAATCAATAGTAAAGTGAATAGTACCATAATTGATTTTTTTATGTAAAAATGTGGTTTTTTGTTAAAGTAAACAGTACCGGAAACTTTTCGTTAAAGTTCCCTTTAACAAAAGCACATAATTTTTTTAGATAGAATGTCACTTTGATATTATTGGTTTTCTCACAAATAGTATGTATTTACCCTAAAGTCTAAACTCGTAAAAAACTTAAAACACTACAAAATGAATGTGCCTGCTCAAGTACCAACATTGTGAACTTTAACATTTTTAAATTGATGATGGCTATTTGTGTTGTATTGTTCTTTAATGTGCTTCTACCCCTTGTCGACATCTCTTAATGATGGACGTTGCTGGAATCTTTGAACCTAATTTACTAAAAATTTTGGTGTTGGGCGTTTAATTCCGTTGTCAAACAAAAACAAAAAACAAAAGAACGAAGTTCAACAAATAATAAAGGAATATTATTCGTTTTGTAACTCTAGTGCCTCTTTATTCTGACTTTTCTCCACTTTATACAATGTCTGACATTAAAAAGAAGAAATAAAATCAAAGGTTATACGATGCTTGATTCAAACTTGTCTTCTCCGCCTTTCTCCTTTTCCCTACTGACAAAATTCGAACTCCAAAGGGCGGTCCTAGCAACAAGAAAGTAAAACACAATTAAGAAGATTATGGTGTTATCAAATTTGCATTTGCAGTAAAATTGATTTTGAATGCAAAAATAAATAGTCGGAAAATTTAGTACTGAATTGTCGTGCACTCATGCATCAAAGTTGGCCTTATAAAATTCGTCATATTTACTGTGATTTTTTTTATTGCTGATAATTCAGCTCGTTTGGATTTGTCATGCAGTTTTGGTCCAATCTTTTTTTAGCAAGTTTCTCATTCTTGTCGTCGATTGTTAGTTACAAATATAGCTAGAATTTAGTGGTATCGTGATATTTTTATGTAATTTTTCATTTTCTTTCGGGTTTGTGCCATGTTTAAAAAAAATTTAAAACACAATTAATTTTCTTTAATATATTATTGACTTTTCTTTTGCTTGTCGTTTCAGACCTTTAATTTTAGCCAAGATTCAGATGATTGAAACTTTTATGTTATTATTGACTCCACATTTTCATTATTCCACATAAAAAAGTGTTAAAATTTATTTTATAATCTTTTATAAGTGAAAATTTCTTAAATAATCTTTTGAAAAGCAAAAAAGTAATTTTCGAAAAATGATAACTCGTAGTAAAATTGTGAACAAACAAAAGTATTAAATAAATTGAGTTAATGCAAAGTAAAATTGTGATTGATTATATCTTAATTAAATTACCTTTAAGTAATTAACCACTTATTTTGCTTTGCATTAAAAATATGCAAACATGTTAAACACAGCAAAGCATAATGTCATCAAACCCCATTACATAACTTGCATAAAAAAATCACTTAGTACTACAGTCTAATGGTATTCCTATTCGTTTGTAAGTGAGAAATCTTAGGTTCGATTCTCGTCAAAGACGAAATCGAACCACATTATTACTTACAAAGTGTGAGGCTAAGCTCACCCCCTCTCCTGTGTAGATAAATATCATACATTAAAAAAATAATTGTTTAAATATTTGGGCAGCATAATTTCCAAGAGTCCCACAAAGGGTGGTGACTGACTGGAAATGAATAATTCACATTTTTTATATCCCAAAATTCCAATTCCCACACTGCTTATCTTATCATTGACTTTATTTTCCCCACATCTTGAAAAGGAAAATACCACCTACATGTCACGTGGCCCTCACGTTCATCAAAACCCCCCATGTCCAAGTACAACCCTAATTCTTAATTAATATTTTCTAATTTTGGCATTACCCAATCTTTGGGTAATGTTCCAATGCTCAACTATGTAATATCACTATAACGTAAGACAATTCAACAGAGAAAAATTGAAACGCTTATAACATATAAAAATCATTAAATTTATCGAATCAATAGAATTCTAATAAAACGCATGACTGATAATCGTCATGATCAAATCAGATCAAATCGAGTCCTATCGTACCCTAGAGACTTAACATTTAATAGGACGATTGTACCAACTTACACTAAGGTGGACCACTTATGGTTACCAATTTACCCAAAACCCAACAGCTTGCATTGCCAAATTCAGCACAAACCACATTCATTTCTCTTCCACTGCCCTCACCTTCCAATCCAATGCAGGGCCACCCTTCATTCACTAGGACGACCCCTCCCCCCCCCCCCCCTCCCACAACCTCTTCTGTCTTTAGCGGTACCCTAAAATTCGTAGGTGTAATTCCAAATTCACCTTAAAATTAAAGCATTAAATAATTAAAAGGAAATAGGAAAACAATAGGGGAGGGGCAGAGGGCAATGTGATTATCTTGTTGTCAGTATATGAAAGCGACCAAGGAGAGTCACATAGTAACGTGCGTAGGACACGCCTCGTTCAACCAACACCAGGCTTCGGGAATCCCAACAGTTTTTATTGTGCCCCAGTATCCACGATATTTCTGCTTATACGTCGTCGTCTCGGTTACGCACGAAATTGTTGCCCATGATGTTGCCACTCTTGAACTTTTTCCTACTTTTCCCCAAATTTTTTCCATTTTTTAATTAATTTTTTTATTATTTTAATACTTTTCAGAAGTAGTTGCCGTTGCAGGCAGTGATGAGTGCTATTGCCACAGCAACATTTGCGCGCGCACGTCCGACGTGTCACCTTTTGCCTCACACCTGTCCCTTTCCTCGCCCCCTTTCTCGTTGACCCCACGCTTCGGAAGTCGCGCGTGCCCGCTACGCCCCACCGTTTCCGGTTACCTAGTTGGTCTAGATAGAACAGCAGCAGGGGTAGACGCGCGGCGAGACCACCCCCCCCCCCCTTCTCCCCCGCGGATTAAAACAAACAACGAAATACAACGTATCACGTCCCCCACGTCAGCGGTCCCCACATACAACTCTTAGCCACCGTTCGCTAACATGCGCATCGCATCTACTGGTTAAAATGCGCCTGTTGCTAAAATGCGCCACATTATCCATTTTTCTATCCAAAATTAAAACTATACAATTTAGAAAAACAATAAACAATGCAAACAAAAAATTGGAAGAGTTGAAATTTGCATTCCACTAGCGTAAAACACATGTATTCACATAAATTATAACTAACGTTCAAATGATATTTATATTACATTCATGTAATTATTGTAGTCGATTCTGTTTTTCAGGACAGTACAATTTTTTGGTGGGTTTCTTTATCCCATGAAAAATAAATTGTTTTCTGTGGTTTTTTTTAACTCATAAAGTTGCAACTGCTGCGGTGTCAATTGAGTTCTAAAGTGAGGGAAATGTGAATTAATCCAAGGATTTGAAGCCAACCTATGAACCCAAGAAATTAATTATTAATTACTCACAAGAAAAATAATAAAGAAATTAAGAGAAAAGAAGAACAGATTTGTATTGATGAACATTTGTATTTTTTTTTTTTTTGAGGTGAATTAATTTGATCTAAGACATGTTAACATGCACACTAGCGTTCTTGGTGGATTTACAGATGGGGCAAGTGTGCAGCGATGATCCGCACACCGTACACAAACAAAGGTGCCTACAAGGCAAAAGCAACACGCAGGCCTCCTCCGTCCCGCAACTCCTGCACCACCTACTTGTACTCGACCTGCATCCCCCGCTTGTACCTTCCTCCCCGCCAGGACCCTCCGTACCATTTGTACTAGTAGTACCCTTAACCGTGCGCCACCCATCTAACCCCACGACTCCGTCGTTTCGGCCTTCGTCGCCTCCGCTGCTTCCGCAGCATGACTGGGCGTCGTCCATGAGCGCGGCGGCGTTGGCGTCGTTTTGGTTGTTTTCGTCGTCCTTGGCCTGGTGTGCCAGGACCTGCTCGAGGTTGGTGCGGAGGGCATTGGCGGTGGCCTCGTTGGTCTGAGCGAGGTCGCGCCATATTTGATTCTCCATGCACAACGACTTGACCCGCTCTTCCAGCGCCCAGTTCAGCTTCCCAATTTTATGAATTTCTTCTTCTTTTGCCCTCAGCCGCTTCACCACCCCCACCTCAATGGCCTCTATTATCCGCCGCGCCTGCCGATTCCTCTTCTCCTCGACCTCCAATCTCACCTTCTCCATCTGCAAAATCGAAAAATAAACGCATCCCAGATCAACATAACCGAATACAAAATACCCATCAAATAATCAAACACCAAACACCAAATCCGTCTTAATTTCTAAGCTCTGTATTTTGGTACTTACGTGTTGGGAAATGAGACGGTCGACGTCGAACTGCTGCTGCTGCACGTGCAGAGATATGTCCTCGCCGAGAAAAGAGAAAGCCCCGCAGTTCTTGTAGTTGGTTAAGGGTGGAGTCGGGTGCGAAAACGAAGGGCTGATGCCGTTGCCAATCGAGTCTCTGGACCGCTTTCTCGGGAGAGTGATCGGAACGTTGTAGGTGAGGCCGCTGTCGGATTTCATGGCGGAAGTCTTCGGCGGCATTATCGAATCGGCGATCACGGAGTTGTACGTCGGCAGCAGAGCCTCCCCCGCCAGTCCTCCGGTGGATAACGGCACTCCGTACCCAATCTGAGTATTGTAAAGATTCGAGTTCCCTTGAATCTGGTTCATTATTTCCCTGAAAACAACAAAAAAATAACAACAAACCAATCAATTTTTTGCCCCGAAACATCAATACTAACAGACCCAGATGATAAAATACAGAGAAAAAGATGAGAGATTGTGAAAAGTACCTGTTGGGTATGAGTTGGGAAGGGAAAAGATTGAGATGCCGGGCTTCAACAGCCATGGACTTTTATGGTGAAAAGAAAGGAGAAGAAAGCAGAGGAAGCAAAGGAAGCGTTTTCTTCGGTTTTGTAAATTGGTGTGTCGCGATATGTATAGAGAGGGAGAGAGAGAAGCGTTATGGAGTTTGGCAGTGGTTCTTGTTTGGGTTTGGTTTAATGGGTTTTTGGTGCTTTTTAAGAGAGAGGAGAGAGGAGAGGAGAGGGGAGGAAGAGAACAAGTGTGAGGAGGAAATGAATAAAAGGGCATGCAATAGAGGTGGCAGGTCTGGATGGGGGGTTTTATTTAGGGCTTGGTTTGGTTTATAAAAAAAAAGGGGGCGAAAATTAAATTAATTAAATAAAAAAGATAAACCCAAAAAAAAAAAAAAACAAGTGTAGTGTGGGAGAGTAAAGGTAAAAAAAGGTGGAGAGAGAGAGAGAGAATCAGAGATATATATGGATTTTGACCGTTTTGTCTATATTGGGATGCGGTTACCAGAAAGACCCTTCCGTATTGTGCTTGTTTTACTCGACTCCTAATTTGCATCCAACACAGTAACAGAGATCCGGTCAGTCCGTAATTTCAGCGATAACTGAGGGGCGTATCCGGAACGCCAAAGCCGCGGCTTCCCCGTATCTGTTTTCCGGTACTCCTCGTCAGAAATAATTAATTACTATTTACGTCGGTGATTAATCAAGTGAAAAATAGAGAGAGTGATGTTGATAACTGACATTGTGGGCAGGGCATCTGCCACGCAGTACTTTGCCTACTGGGGCCCGCCACGGGACGGAATGCCAGGGGCCGCCACGTAGGCCAAGCTACACTCCAAAACGCCAAGTCACCCTACGGAGCCTGCCTGCCTCTCTCTTTTTACCCATAAAAAATTCAGTGAATTTACAACCGCAGCTGCAGCACGTGTGGGGCCGGGTGGGCAGGGAACACGACAAACACTCATCCCTTCGAACACGTGCGAGGGGCCAGCGTGGACTTGCGGGGACCACCGAACTGACTTTTGTCAATCACAAAGCTAAAACTAAATAAATAATAATCTTATATTTTTTAATATTCTAAAATAATAATACCTAAAATAAGTAAAATATCAAAAAAGGTCAATTACCATATACATAGGCCTGTGTGATTCATTAATTAAAGTGGGACGTTGGGGGAGTACGGATGGTACGCCTGGGAGGGTGGGCCCATATGGCAGTTTCTATTTTTACTCATGCGCATAGCATGGTACGTTTCGCTTTGTTTGGTTCAGCTTTGGACCGTATCTGCCACGTGGACACCATTTCCATTTTCTCATTGATGTGGTTGCAAAAACTTACTGGTTCAATCTAACCAAGAACAAACTTGAATTCCAACCAAATCAGAGCAACAACGAATCAAAGTCTTCATAAATTTGTGATTTTTTCTCTATTAAACAAAACTTGATGCGATAACCAAATTGGAGATAATATCTGTGTTGTTAGAAGTAGAGTCTTAGCCCATCTTTAATTCATTAAATTCTTCTTTCATTTTCTCTCCCACGGCTCCATGTTCGCTCTCCATGTGAAATTGTTCCTTCAGTTTTTTTTTTTTTTTTTTTTTTTTTTTTGGAACTAAAGCTTAGTATTTCAGAGCAAAAAATATGGTAGAAATGTACGAAGAGATGAATTCATTTTCCTTGTGTTTTCCTCCAGCCGTTAGCATCCCAAGTGCAAGACATGGAGAGAAGGCAACCGTCAAGTTCTTCCAAGTGATGGTTGGCAGCGAAGGAAGCTTGATTGTGAGAGTGGAGTCATGGCTAATGGGTTGAGATAAGGGACATTTTAATTTTTTAGCTTAAATCCTAATGGATTTTACTAAAAGTTTAACTCCAATTTTTTTTTACTACAAGAGCTACCTTCCAACTAATACATTATCACGAAAACTATTTATCTAATTAGGTCAAACCGAAAAAAAGAAAAAGAGGCTTTTGCTAGCTGCTTGTCGCTCCACACTAACTCTCCTGCAACCACCCCAATCGAATCATCACACCCATTCAATTGATCTTAGTCTTTAGTGGGTCATGCGTAGTTGTCTACGCACATACTTGTAATTGCCAAATGTTAATGCATGTGAATCGAAGTCATCTAAATTCGTATAATGTTTATGTGTGTCAACGCACATGCGATAGTCGTCAGCCGTTAGCATGTGAATTAATCAAAGTCATTTTAATTTGTATTGGTGCGTGTCTAGGTTATCATAAAATATATATACGCAACGGTAAGGACGTTTTATTTTCATTCGTCATACATGTCCACGTGTGTTGTGCATGCACGTGAGATCTTAACTACCAGTCGCACAAGTGTGGGCACCAATTTTTAATATTTACCGCTATTTCTGAAAATCTGTTTGCCTATTCAATTAAAATTAGAGTTATAACCGAATCCTTTTATCAATAAACGTCACGCAAAATGTTATTCCGAGTCTCTAGAAATCAATGTGAAGTGAAACTTGCATAATATGACGTGTCTATGAACATGTATAGAAAATTAAACAGCACATAGTCCAAGCACAATTTGTTTCACACAAATCCTTATATTAAAGTGTAACGCATTCGGATTCGAATATCTTCACGTGTATAATAAATTTGATTGACAAAAAATATAAGTGTAATAAAATTTGACAAAAGAAGAAGGCTACGTATAAAAAATCATAATGTTCACGTCTCTATAGGCTACAATTTAAGCTTTAATTTTCAAAATTTGACAACAACCAATAAAAATACTTTATTTTTTTATTAAATATTTTTTGGTACCACATCAACTTGATAAATACAATTCCATCGCTTTTGTGAAAACTTTTAGCTGTTTGAGGATAAGGGTTCATTTTCTGCAAATGTTATTTGGTGTTTCGAATGTTCATTTTCTACAAATGCTAGTCCATCAAATATTGGTTCCTTAGACAAAAACAACCGAATATTTTGTTGCATAATATACCTCGCATCCTTTATGTTTTCACGTGACATAACGTTTGAGCTTATCTTAATTTAGCGTTGGACAGTGGATGAGAATAAATGTTCATTTAACTTTTGTTGTTTTACTTTGTCATTCACCGTTGGTTAGAATTAGCACGATAGGTGACTACAATTTCCTTGGATCATTGAGTCTAGAAGATCGGAACTGCTATAGACTTGGGCATTTTCTAATCTACTATTTTCTAAAACTTAAAGAAAATATTACAAATCAATTAGAATTAATTTATTGCTTCCCATGTTAGAGCCATACTTTTTGCATCTAAAATATTTCCTTCCATTTTAAGCATGCATCGTGACCAAATCTACATTTGACAGCATGCCAATCAATCCCAACTAATTTTTCTGAATTTTAAAAGTTCAAGCTTTATCTGATAAAATTAGTATAAAATGTAGAGCCTGGTGAATAAAATTTGTTCCATTTCGGACTTATCCAGTTTGCGCTTTAATTCCCTGAGATTGCTCGGTATTATTTCCGCATAATTGTGAATTAGTAGTCAAGTTTTGTTAATTTAGGAAAAACGTTGCTGCTAAGATTGGATTAATAAGGATGCAACTTTGTAGGTGGTCACGATGTTGACCCTAAAGAAAAGCATGAAGATACCAATAATAGTTTATGGATGCTCATAAGTGATATAAAGAGAAATACTCAGTAGTTATGTTATAATTTAGTCTCATATGTTACATTTTTACACTAAATTGAGGAGAAAATTTACGGTGAGAAATCTCATTTCAAGTCACAAGATATGTGGATAAAACATTGGGAACTTTATCGAAAAGCTCCCGGTACTGTTCACTTTAACGAAAAACCACATTTTTACACTAAAATGTCAATCCTGATACTATTCACTTTACCCTTTATTTTGTCCTTATCGTTAAGATTCAAAGTTTTCAAGTCCTTTTAATTTGTTTTCCTTAAAACATACCATATCTTACAAAAAGTAGCTTATTTTCTTTATTGAGTTTATCAGTATCTAGTATTTACTTATGATTCAGTCTTTCGAATTATATATATATATAACACATCATAAGTTTAATATTTTTACTTAGTCACCCTGCTACATGATATGACAATTCTACTACATTTTTCTTCAAACTACAACCATAAAGTAAGTACCCGAGAAAAGGAGATGTTATCTTTTGTAATTATTTAATCATGTGACAAGTTTTTATGAAACAAATGACCAAGGTCATCTTTAAGATTTTGGAGGCTCTGTGCTATATTTGACACACATTTTTGTAGGGCTATTCTGTAATATTTCAACGATCTGAACTATCCATCTTTTATGTCTTACCTCAAAAATTATATTTATAAAATCACTCAAATTCAAAACCGGGTAAACGTTTGATTAAATCTAGTGTTTTTTACGAACTGTATTGATCCATATTTTTCACGACAAATAAATGTTTTCATGATTTTAGATTTATGTAACTTTTTGCAAAGATGGTCTTTGAATAATGTACTAAAATATAAACAATTCAGATATCTGAATTAAATTACAAAGTGGTCCTTAAAAAATAGGTGTCAAATGTATGTCCCCAGATATATATATATATATCAATATATAGTTAGATGGCAAAACTATTTTAGGATTTCATGCGATTGAACCTCTCACTCCCCCTAAAATCGCTATTGTGAATGACATAAGTAGATTAATAAAATAGTTGCAAGAGAGAATCCCTAATTGCATAGTTTATAATCAAAAGATGAACTCTCATTCAAAATTGGCTTTCGCTGACCAATCTGTCTCACATCCTACTCTTCCTCCACATCACCTAGATCATGGCACATTTCTTCTTAATTAGTTAGGCAAAGAAAAATGTGTAAATGTTACGAAACCCCAGCATGCTAACATATGCAAAGAGATACCTACTAGCTTGTGTGGTCAATATGCATATAAGAAAAATGAATATAAAATATACTCAAAATATGAGTATACCCTTGTAATTCAATTTTCATTAACTAAAACCCATAATTGTAATTTTTTTTAATAAAAACCCAATGACTAGGCTCCAACCAAGCAACATCCATAATTAAGTATGACTTGGCAAAATTGGTATTTTTGGATGTCTAAATTACCCCTAATATCGTTGGCATTGGGTCTATTACTTGTTATCTACATTTATTTTATATAATTTCATTCAATTAAACGTTTTGAAATGTTTATGCAGATTTGGAAAAGAAAAATTTTAGTGTCATGATTTCAATGCATATTAATAACAAAAATTACATGATATTAGAGTTTTGATTCCTTATATAGTTGTTTTCACATTTATGTAAAAATGAGCAATTTTTTCATTTTCAAATTATTGTAACAGGTAAATTAGTATTTTTCACAAATATACAAATGTTATTTTATTCAAAATTACCAATATTTTACATATATAAAATAACAATATAACTTCCAAGTAAAATAATACATGCACAATAATTTACCAACAAAATAAATAAATAAATAATGTTTGATTCAAAAGTTAATTAAGTTATTTGCATATACACATATATGTAATTGTTTGGGCTCAAAATATTTGTGTGGGCTGAGTAAGGAGTTGTTCTCGGCCTGACAATATAATTCTAGAACCGTCGTGAATTCCAGTTGTTATGGGCCGCTTGGTTAAGATCAGTCGAACCCTAGTCTAAGACGGATTGATGAGGTAGGTCGAATCCTAGTATACTGAGGAGTCTCAATAGAATAAAGATGCTGAGATTTGAGAAGTGAATGTGGCCGGATAAAGAGTTTGGTTCAAAGTCCTACTGGAGGTAGGATTGGTCGAGTCTTGGTAAGATTAGGATAAAGAATCCTAATCCGAGTATAGTTCTGTTTCGGCCATGACGAAAGTGGTTGCTATAAATAAGAAGGTGATGCATCATTCAAAGGCTTCCAACTCAACACACAAACTGCCTTGCGCAAACTCTCGCTCTATGCGAAACCTCTCAACAACCTTGAGATTTTTATTTTCTTTTTCGCCAACACATTTTTAGTTTGGATAAACAGCATTGTGAAGGCAATCAGCGAACACCTTTAGTTTGGATAAACAACACTGTTGTCGTAGAATCAGTTGACCGCGGAGCACCTTCAGTTTGGATAAACAGCATTGCGTCGAGGTCGACTGATTATTTATCCAAGTCTCGGTCAAGAAGGGTTTTCGAATCCTTATTGGCAGAGGTCATCTCATTAGCCTTCTTAGCGAAGTGAAGTGTTACAAATTACTGGGCTCGGCACATTGAACGCCGAGTTGTTTTATGATTGGATACTCACAAGTGGTATTTAGATTTCAGCATTCTGACGGCCGAACTGCGTTTACGATTAAGACGCACATTTGCTTTGAGTACTTGTGCCCATATAGTTTGGTGTCGATTCAGCGTGCTTATACTTTTATGAATATAATCACTGTGACCGAATCCGGCATCGACGATTTGTGAACTTCGCAGAACTAGCAACCTTGTCTTCAAGCTCTAAAACCTGAAGGCCGAGATGTGTTCTTTCCTCGGCCGCAATCGCAAGATCAAGAAGTCAGCAGCGCGCTCAACGCGACATCAATAAATTTACTCCCCGGCCGAGCTCAGTCGGCGAGTTGGCACGCCCCGCACACAACCAAAGGACGTAGTTAGCTCATTAGTTACTTGGTCTGCGCGCCACGTAGGCTTGGTAGTTTTTAGGGTCAACAGTAATAAAATCAAAACGTGCCTAACATATGTAATAATACATGCAAATAATTTACCTACAAAATAAATATTGAATCTTAATTGATTGCAAACAACACATAATAATAACAAATGTGCCTAGTATATGTAATAATACATGCAAAATAATATACATAAAAAATAAAAGGATTTTTGTAGCCAATTGATTCAAAGTTAATTAATTACCTACGTTCTACCTAAAAATATACGTAATTTATTTCACACAGATATAATAGTAACAAAATGTGCCTAATGTATACATGCAAAATAATTTACATGCAATGATTGTCAAACAAATATAAGAAATGGAACAAATGATGGTAAGACAAGTATAAAGTAGATACTTTTGTAATTTACCTACAAAATAAATGAATGTTGATTGATTGCAAACAACACATAAGAATAACAAATGTGCCTAGTATGTGTAACAATACATGCAAAATTATTTACCTACAAAATAAAATGATGTTTTTAGCCAATTGATTCAAAGTTAATTAATTACCTATATTCTACTTTAAAATATAGGAAATTTATTTCACACAGATATAATAATAACATATGTGCCTAATGAATACATGCAAAATAATTTACCTACAATGGTTGTCAAACAAATATAAGAAATGGAACAAATGATGGCAAGACAAGTATAAAGTAGATACTTTTGTAATAATAAATCACGTATTTACCATAATTATGGTGGATAATTAAATTCATCAACACAATTAGGGTGTTGTGGTGAAATTGTAAATATTTTAAAAATAATAGGTATTTATTTGTTTAGATGGCAGTTCATTTCAAATTTGGATGTTTAAAACGAGATGAATTTTTGTATAGAAAATAAGTGTTGCATAGATTTATATTTAAATATAGCTAGGAATTATGATGTACTAATATATATATATATATATATATATATATATATATATATATATATATATATATATATATATTCCATAAACTGTCTCCACATGGATCGTTACCTTCTTGATTTATCTAAACCCCAAAGGGCCATGCCCTACCTACCCCTCTCCCTCTTTAATAATTCGATGCTATCAAATCATCGTACCAAGACATCGAAGATGTACCTTTCCCATAAAAATATGTAAATAATATAGTTTTTTTAATGCAAGACAACGGGGTGACAATGGCATTCATTATTGCCACCCATAATTATTGAATAGAGCGATATTGTCAACGCAAATTGCATCGCGGTTAAGCAACTATAGTTTTCTTTTACTTAATTAAATTAGAAATATTATTTTAGTCACCCGGTAATCAAGTGATATATGACCATTCATTTTTCGATTCAATATCATCCAAAAGAATTAAAGTTATCCAAAAGAATTATTTAGATTCAAGTGATACATGGCTATTCATTTTTCAATTCGATATCGTCCAAAAGAATTAAAGTTATTTAGATTCAAGTGATACATGACTATTCATTTTTCGATTCAATATCGTCCAAAAGAATTAAAGTTATTTAGATTCATATAAAATGACGAATAATTGAATATGTATTTAGTGTTTGAATCTCTATTCTTAATATCAAATCGAACGGAAAGTGATTATAAATCATAGGCCGCCAGAAGGTCAAGAGAACACGACTCTTAAAAAATAGTTTGCAACATTTTCCAAGTACTTATGCAGGGCGGAAAAAGTAACTTCAATCAAGGAGACAAAATGACAAACAGATGTGTCATTTAATTAGTGACCAAAAGCATTGCCACTAAATTAATCAATTAAAGTAGCCAACAAGCTAGGGTTCCGCAACTTTGATCCTGCACATAATCTCTCATTTGCGGAAGATTTGAGGAGGCATAATCTGACATTATTAACAACTTTTCATTAATCTGTTGGTTCTTTTAATGAGTACACTGTATTAACAACAATTAACCTTGTTTAGCACAAATATAATATTATTCAGAGACTTAATTAAATAGTAATTTCACACAAACCCACATGGTTAATGTTATTATCTCTTTCGTATGATATAATGTTGCATGAGCCAGCAGGGCAGGCCGTACAGACAGAGTATATATAGCATGGCATCCTAATCTTCGATCTTCCCGAGTTTTCTTTGGCATAATTCAGGCTGCTTAACCACGATAGTTTAGTTTTAATTAAAAACGTTGGACCACAAATAGACACTAGTTTGTTTTCTTTTTTTTTTTTCAATTAAAGACTAATGAGAAGAATATAAGACAAGGCTAAGGCACACAATAGCAAATCAAAATCAACTTTGATGGTTGAGTACCGAGTAATAAAGAGAGACAATATTAAAATCTCGTTTTTGGTCGGTACATGAAGTTTGGAAATGTGACCATTGATGATATATTGCTACTAGAGATATCTTCTTCAAATTACTAACAAAGAATATACAGAGAGAAATGTATGTGGAGGAGATTCAAAGCTAGCTACTAACTCCCCTTTATGAGGGAAGTGTTGTCCTCGCTATTGATTGAAGGTTGTTTATTCATGATAACCGTCACCTGAGCAGATCCATTCATCAAATTTTGGTTTACCGCATAAATTGAGAGACAAAGTTTACTTTAACAAACCATATATTCATATAGATCTAAGGTAAAATGTTCTATTACTATATAGTCTTGTATCTTATGTTTTCAATCTAAATTATGTATTTAAATAACTATATAATCAATGATCTGATACGAATTCTCTAGCAACATAACATTTTTTTTTTGTTTGAACATCTATCTCCATTTTACTCTTACTAATTAATTTGGAAAATCTAGCTTGATCTAGTACTTATTATATTAATTCCGTCATTATATGACATTTAAAAATAAAAAATGCTAAAGTTAGGTAATTGTCCTACCCTATTAGCCTCGAATTCGATCATACAATTAAACAATCGGTTCGAAACTTCATGAAAGAGAGAGAAAAAGATACCATGTCATGAACAAGGGAAATGAAGCATGAGTGATTCCCTCTCCACCTCTCCACCTTTCCTCATCTTTCTCTTTCATTGTAGCTCTATTATTGCCGACCCAACCGCATCGACCATTATTTGGCTTAACAATGGCTTAACCACTACCGAAATCCAAAAAGCATGCTTCAAAAGTATTAAAAAGTTATAACAAAAACACTACAACCAATAATATTACATTTTGATTGCTTTCTCTTGTAACAAAAGATATACAAAATCTAACTGCCTAGAAATATAGCAGTTGGAAATTCAACGGCCAAGAAATGAGTCACGTCACCCCCAATTCTGAAGGGCTGAGTGCGCCTACAGCTCATGCCCCAACTGCATTTTTTGTTGATCCACTCGATGTTCTTGGCATGTGTAATCCACAGGCTTGGCGCAAAACAAATATTCAGGTGGCTGACGTCAGCCTGACGTTAGATCCTCTCAGTCACAAGTTCGAGCTATTCTAACCAGTGTGCTTAGTCGAGCTTCCCAATAGTCCAGTTGATTGGGATGCGGTGGAGGGGTTTTTGGATTTTAGGGGATTTGATTGCCCAATTGCCCAAACAATTTTCTTGGAATGGACTTGCTCTAATGATGAGGATGCATATGATGATGAGTAGGCGTAGACTAGATTCAAAATTCGACCCTCCAATATTAAAAAAAAAAAAAAAAAAAAAAACTAGGTTTGAGGGCCAAGATTACTCGAGGCATGCTATCATGATAAGGATTCGACACAAATTAGTTTAAAAGGAGGGAAGGGAAAAAAAAGAAGAAAGATACGTACGTTGGGAATCATGTGTGTTTGTGCTTCACCACCTTTTATTGAGCTAATTGTTTTGCAACCTTGACTTGTGGAGATGGAAGTTTTCTTTATCTTTATTTTTTCCTTTTTCTTTTCCTTTTTTATTCAACTTAAAGTCGGTGTTTATATTCTACATGTGATCTCCACCCTTTTTAACCCTCGCATTACGCAGAATCTCTCTCTCTCTCTCTTTACAGTTTACACCTTTGTTTTTCCCTTTTCGGGAATCTCTCCCTCATCACCCCAACAAACATATAAAACCAACCTTTGAATATGTCTTCCTTCCATTCGTCTCTTTCACCAATACATAAAACCAAACTCATATTTGCAAATGCAGGCCTGAGATAGAGGAGGATATTTCCATGACACCATTACAATGTTACTATAACATATTTTTCACGTAATGTTATATTATTGACACAAAATACTATAATAATAATATATTTATGTTGCATAAATCGATAATGAACATGGTTCTGTCTCATTGCAGAAGCTATAAGATAATGAAAGGAGACTTTTCCATTCGGCTTTGAATTAATACCGTGCTAGAATTGTTATGACAACCAAGTGTGCTGCTTACTGCTGCTGCTGCTGCTTTCTGATGGGGTCTGGTGTGATGGGGCTATCATTATTTCTTGTATTGGAAACATACCTTACTTGTGCTCAGGATGCTTGGAATTTGGAAAATATATATGTCTGCTTTATATATATGCAATCTTTTTCTCCTCCCTCTCTCTCCTTCCATTTGCGAAAGTAAAATTTGACCGTTTGGTGGGGAAAGTGAGGGAGAAGTGGCATTCATTCATGGGGCCTGCATGGTGGGGTCGGGTCCTTTGGAGAGCAGCCGCGGACCCACTCGAGCCACATGATTCTGTAGTCATCTATTAATATCCAGTAAATCTGAGAACAAAACTGGAAAAAGTAAGTCGAGAGATACTTTCTTTTCACCGATTTATCAAATGATAAGTCTCTCTTGAATAATAATTAATTTTTTTTTTAAGGGAATTATTATCGATATTTTAAAATTTTTATTTTTCATCTTAAAATTTTTATAATTAAAAAATATATATATTAATGAGGAATGTGAGATAAGATTTTTGAAATTAATAACAGTTTTCCTTCTATCTGCGTGACAATTAATTATTCGAATTTGTTTCTATAGTGTTTTGTGACAGTTTTGTAGTGGTGTCATTTGTAGTTTTGTGCATGTCGTAGTCGTGTAAGAGTTTATTCTTGTTCGTTGTTTGTGCAAATTCACTCAAAATCAATTTCTTAGTCACTTAAGTTATGTACTCTACCTAATTCGGACTTTTGTACTCTGTATATTTATTTGTAAAAACAATGAAATACCACTCTATTGTTTTTTTATTAAAGAAAAAAGTTTTCTATCTCTTTCTAATTATTGAACAAAATTAAATGGGATTCTTACCATGAACTGAAGTTACCCCCACAACAAAGTACGAAACTGGGAACATTGAATGATAACACAAATGCAAAAGAAAGAAGGGAAGTGAGGGACCTGGAAATGGGGTTTGGGAACTTTTAATTTGGATATGGAAAGGGAATGTGATGTATACTTGTGATGACAAAAGAAAATAAACAAAAGTAATGCTTGGAACGATCAGAAACGAGGCCTATTTCCCAATGCATGCATGCATCTCTCTCTCTTTCCGTCTCACTCTGGCTCTGTGTGTGTTTTTGGTCATAGGTGGGTGTCTGCCTGCAGGCTTAACATGTACATTTCAATACTACTTCGGGACAAGTCCATTTCACATTTAATTTCTCATATGTATAATATAATAATTCACAATTCAATCGACAGACGAGAGAGAGAGATACTTGTCCCGATCGAAACTACCTCACCACCAACAGCCAGCCATAATATAGGGTTTTTATTGCATATATTTTCTAGATCGATTAATTTAGTCTTTGAAATTTACCGCTCATCAATTTGGTTATTTCTTAAACTTTTGTTAGAAATTTGTTAGTATGTTCACGTCGAACCAACGGTTCCAATAATATGGTGACACGCAAAATATATTAGAAAAGAATTTTAAAATTTAAAACAATTGGAAAATAAAATAATAAGAGATTTTTTTTAATACATCGATATTTTTACACTAAGGGGAGAGAGAGTTCGACTAAACCAGACAATGAGCAACCTAATTTGGTATCAAATTTGTAATTCATGAGATTCGAACTTAAAACCTCACACTTCTAAGTAAAGAGATACCACCCTATTGTAGTACCGAATGAAAAATAATAACAGAATCTAAAAAAAAAAAAAAAAGGTCAAAATACGGAAGAATCGTGCCAAGGACATATCAGTCCCAAGGTTGCCTCCATGACCGATTTTTTTTTTTTTTTAAATTTTTTTAAAATTATTTATTAAAGTTTGTACATTGTATCGATTTGGGTACCCCTCCATGTTCTTCGAGATGTGAAACCCTGCACCACCAAATCACAAATCAAAACTAGGGTTTAATCGACCTAGAAATCAAAATCCCCAAATCCCAACACCTCACAAATTATAGTAAGAGTTTTAACATAATGTTTTATAATATTGACATAAAAATTAACGTTTGATTGTGAGATGATAGAGAGTCTATGGAGAGTCACACTTTAAACAAGTCTCTTTAGCATGTCTCATTTCTAATTTACCTAGCTTTAGAGGACTATCCATAATTATTTGTAACAAACGAGGCTTTATGGTTAATTTACCAAACTACTTTTTTTTTTTTTTGTACAAACGATATTATCTACATACTAAGGAATTTGGTGAACGTAGCCTTAAAATGAACTATTAATAATGTGGTTCATGGTTTAGTACTTTGATTTCTGGTGAGGAAGTTGGTAATAACACTAGATCGTCGTATAAGTAGGCTCCCAGACTACTTGATTAATGGTTTGGTACTTTGATTTCTGGTCATTCTTTTTGGTTTCTGCTCACTTTCCAACAGACGCTATTGGGCTCTTAATCCACTCTTGCTAAAGGAGGATCCAACCACGAATCTTGAAGGGCCAATGTTCTATGGAAACTATTTACCCCCACTATTCTTCCCTAGGGCCCAAATGATATACTTATGAAATGGGTCCTTAACTAATTGGAAATTGAATACAGGTGTACAAGTAATCTTAACCGCAGTCAATATGTGTGTATTGAAACATGAACTTGTTCGAAAGTATTTTTAAAATAACTGAAAACGTAGAGAAAATATTTTTGAGTTTCAAATCACTTTAAAATGTTTACTGCAAGAAGCGCCAGTTATGTGCTTCTTGCAGGAAACACTTCTGTTTTTTCATGATTCACTTGCATTTGTATTAGAAATTGGTTCAAAAAATAATTTGACCAAAAAAGCTTTTAGTCATTTTAAAAACATTTTCAAGCAAGCCTTATATAGATATGGTTTCTGGTCAAGTTGCCTAGGCTTATACAGCAAAGTTTAGAGGCTGATAAAAACAAATTATTACCAAATTAATGCTACAATTATCTTCTGAGCATTACTGAAAGTCAAATAGTTAGTCAACCCTTAAACAAAATGGCAAATTTGGTATGGTTCATCAGTGCGTTTATGATTTCGTGTTCATCAGTGCGTTTATGATTTCGTGGACTTTTCAACAAATACAAGTCAAGCCGTCCACAGAAACACACATGCATATAATATATACTATATATTTTTGTATGGAAAATGATCCTCGCCGGATTCATTTTCTGAGGATCTTAAGGATCTCATGATCAGAACTGTTCATCGTATATTGTGCAGTCAGAAATCATTTTAAAATTTAAAATTAAATATAAATAGTATCTAACAAAAACAGACCGCACGATGTACGATGAACGGATGCGATCACAGGATCCCTAGCATTCCTAGGAAAAGTATCCAACGAAGATCTTTTTCCTTTTTGTATCACCATGTGAATAGGAATTGCAGATGACGTTTTGACGCGGTGTTGAAAAGTAATAAGCAATCATGCATATGCATTCCCGGAGATCTTGTACGAGTTCAATTCTACTGACTTCTCCCTTCCCTAATAACTAACTATTTATTCCACTAATGCTGTCGCTCTGCTAAAAAGTAATAGGAATTGTGTAGAAATATTAGTCTTATGTTTGTGAAAACGTGAATGGGACTTAATTCCAGTTAATTCACATCACATGTATACAAAGAAAAATCTCAATTAAGATATGCTTACATCTTCTGCTGCCCATCCTCATCACTAGTGCTGCAACATTTTCCACAGCATATAAGGTCAACACAACAAGAACATTTGCGTCCATGGAGATGGTGAGACCATAGTCTCAGATGGTGGCACCTTTGAGCTTGGTTTATTAAGTCGCGGTGCTTTGTAAAACCGCTACGTTGGGATATGGTACAAGAAGATACCAGTTATGACGTTGTTTGTGTAGCTAACAGGTCATTCGCCGTTCTGAAGTTCACCAACCCCGAAATTCTTGTCCTTGTCAACCAGAACAACACAGTTTGGTCCTCCAACACATCAAGACCTACACAAAATCCAGCGGCACGACTTTTTGATTCGGGAAATGTTGTGATACATGGTCATACTGTTACCCTGGTGCTACGATGCATGAACACGGAACCGTCGGGCTACGGTAACATCATTCTTTGACTGAATCCAAACCTACTTCGACAATTTTCTCAGTTTCACGTTGGAGAACAATTTGTTTTCCTTCGGAATACGCCCAATTATTCAACAATATTGAAGGAAGTCAAAAATAATTATTCGACAGTATTGAAGGAAGTCTAAAATAATTGGTTTTTTGCAGGAAAAGGAATTCATGTTATTTGAATAAGGCCTTCAAATGACAGGTAAAAATGCATATCACACATGTGGGAGGAAGGGTATAGAGGGACAATTGAGGTCTTTAATATTCAGTGATTTCCCATGAATTTAATGGAAAATCCATTGAAAGCTTCAACTAAGATGTGCTTGCTTCTTTTCTACTCTTCTTTGCTGCTCATCATCGCAGCGGTATTCTCCGCAGCCGATGACGCCACAAGCACATTTCAGTCCATTGCAGATGGTGAGACCATAGTCTCAGATGGTGGCACCTTTGAGCTTGGTTTTTTCAGTCCCGGTGCTTTGAAAAACCGCTACGTTGGGATATGGTACAAGAAGATATCTGTTACAACCATTGTATGGGTTGCCAACAGAGACACACCCCTCACCGATTCATCCGGCGTTCTGAAGGTCACCAACCCCGGACTTCTTGTCCTTCTCAGTCACAATATGAGCACAGTTTGGTCCTCCAACACATCGAGAACTGCACAGAATCCAGTGGCACGTCTTTTGGATTCGGGTAATCTTGTCGTCATAGATGGGAGTGATGTTGACCCTGAGAATTATATGTGGCAAAGTTTTGACTACCCTGGCGATACATTCTTACCAGGTGCAAAGCTTGGTAGGAATACAGTTACAGGCTTCAATTGGCATTTTAGTTCATGGAAAAGTCCTCAGGATCCTTCTCATGGAAATTATACATATCAACTTGGTCCCAAAGGATATGCAGAAAAATTTGTGAGGGAAGGTTCAGTCATAAAATTTCGGTCTGGACCATGGACTGGAGTCCATTTCCAGTTCAGTGGAACGCCTCAGTTAAATACAAACCCCATATACACATACAGTCTTGTTTCTGAGCCTGATGAAATTTACTATAGTTACAAGCTTCACAACAACTCTATCCTTTCGAGGGTGGTGTTAACTTCAGATGGAATTGTGCGGCGCTACACATGGATTGATAGAACCAAAGGTTGGCTGCTTCAACTAATAGCACAAATTGATAACTGTGACAACTATGCATTATGTGGTGTATATGGTGCATGTAACATTGAAAAGGCCCCGGTATGTAGCTGCTTGAAAGGATTTAAACCAAAGTATCCTAAAGAATGGGATTTGGTGGATTGGTCTAATGGCTGTGTGAGAAATGCTCCGCTGAATTGCAGTGGAGACGTGTTCATACAGTACTCGGGGATCAAATTGCCTAGCACAGAACAGTCCTGGCATAACAGAAGCATGAACCTCAAGGAATGTGAGATGGTGTGCACAAAGAACTGCTCCTGCACAGCTTATACAAATTTGGATATCCGGGATGGAGGAAGCGGGTGCTTGATGTGGTACGGTGATCTGATTGACATAAGATACTTTGCTGAAAACGGGCAAGACATTTATATAAGAATGGCCGCTTCAGAACTAGGTATGGAAAAAACAATTTATGGTGATTATGCATTTATCATATGCTCGAAAGAAAGTCAAGACATAACGAAGTGAAATGTTGTACTAATTCCAACAGTTAGAACTTTGAATTTTGACACAATTAGCAAATTCTTCTCTTAGAATTCTCACAAACTAGCAATGATTCGTTGGATGACAGACAATATAATCTTTTTTATTTATTACTCTCCGACTCATTAAATTTTTCTGTCATCAAAATCATCATTCCTAGATCATGAAGACGATACAAAGATCAACGCTCAATACTCTGAATCCAATGTGAAGAAAATGAGGATCATAGTAACCAGTATCGTGTTGTCTACTGGACTGCTGATCCTGGGCCTTGCCCTGCTCTATGTTTGGAAGAAGAAGTGTAAAAAAGATGGTAAGCTATTTGACTCTCTACTCTTCTGCCCCTCAGTTTTCTAAGCTAGGTAGTATAGTTCCATGTTAAATGATTTACTTCACTACGTACTTTGCAGGAAAACTGAGGTCCAACCAAAAGGAAGACCTAGAGTTACCATTATTTGACTTAAGTGATGTCGTTTGTGCTACTAGTGATTTTTCAAACCACAATAAGCTTGGAGAAGGTGGTTTCGGATCTGTCTTTAAGGTGAAATCACAGTCCTCGCTACAATTAGCTTGACATTTCAGCATGTCGCTTTGGTCAGGAGTAACAGATACAAGTAGGGAGTAGAATGGATTTTGATTTGATACGATCTGATGAATTTCAGGGTACATTGAAAGATGGACAAGAAATAGCTGTGAAAAGGCTCTCCAAACATTCGAGACAAGGACTCAATGAGTTCAAGAATGAGGTTACACATATTGCCAAACTTCAGCACCGGAATCTAGTGAAGCTTCTAGGATGCTGCATTCAAGAAGACGAGATGATGCTGATCTACGAGTTCATGCCTAATAAAAGCTTAGACTTCTTTATTTTCGGTATCACTACTCAAGAACCTTATACATTACTTCACTTAAGTTTCTAATCACCTCGTACTTTGTAAACTTACTTCTGATCCTTTGGAGGTTGGCTGCATAAGGGAAGGGAAGGGAAAGGGATCGTGCAAGATAACAAAGTTGATTTTGTTAGAATAACAGATTTTTTTTTTTAACAACTATGCGACCTTGCAGATCAAAGAAAAAGCATCTTACTAGATTGGCCTAAGCGTTTTGACATTATTAATGGGATTGCTCGGGGGCTCCTCTATCTTCATCAAGATTCTAGATTGAGAGTAATTCATCGAGATCTCAAAGCCGGTAACATTCTATTGGATGGTGAGTTTAATGCAAAAATTTCAGACTTTGGCCTGGCAAGAAGTTTTGGAGGAAATGAAACTACGGCTAAGACGAAGAAAGTGGTTGGAACATAGTAAGTATTGTAAAAGATCTATTACAGTCTACATAGTACATACCTTGCTTATAAAAGGTAGTTTTTGACACATTGGTTTGCAGTGGTTACATGTCCCCAGAATACGCCATCGATGGGTGCTACTCGATAAAATCCGACGTCTATAGCTTTGGTGTTATGGTGCTCGAGATAGTGAATGGGAAGAGGAACAGAGGATTTTCTCATCCAGGCCACAACTTCAACCTGCTAGGACATGTAAGTGTCAATATCAATGTATAGTATTTCTTCGAATGTGACACTGATGTAAAAAATGGATTCGATTCCACTTAAAAATGTAAAATGTGGTTCATCTAGCATTATGTTATGTCTTTACTTGTTTTGTATGCTTCTATTTATTTAGTAAAATTGATGGTTGCGATCTTTTAGGCATGGAATTTATACACAGAAGGCATGTCTATTGAACTGCTTGATACATCAGTAGGAGACTCTAGTAATCAACATGAAGTTCTGCGATTAATCCATGTGGGTCTTTTATGTGTGCAACGAAATCCGGAAGATAGGCCAAGTATGCTAGCTGCAGTTCTGATGTTGAGTGGTGAAAGTGCATTGCCTCAACCTCAAAAACCTGGTTTTTATAGTGAAAGGGATCTAGATGACAACAATGTTGATCCTTGTGCAAACGAGGTTACATTTTCAGCTAATGAAGTCAGTTTTTCACTACTCGAGGCTCGATAGTTGTTATTCATGTTCTGTTTGTATCATCTTAAAATGTCCTATTAATTTGAGTTTCTTGAGTATTCTCTGTGTAAGATTGTAAGCATGAGTATGAATATGTGAACTTAGTTAAAGGATTAAAGACTGAATAGGAAGTCTTGTTGAGATTGGATTTGTGAATCCATATAGGTGCTGAATTGCTATTTCATAAGAATTGTTTTTCTATATGGATTTTAATAGGGAAATCCTTATGGAATAAGGTTAGGATTATATAGTATATATATATGGTGGCCTCTGCTCTCACAGTGTGCTAAATTCTAGACTAAGACCTATTATTAGCTAAAAGCCTTTGAACACTGAAGAGAGGAGAAGGTGCGCTGTGATTTTCTACAGAGATCAGACATGGCAATCGGTTCAAGTTCATCTGCAAGTATGGTTTTCTTCATGTATTGTTTGCTGAGTTATGGTCATGTGTTTTGATCACTGTGATTCATGTTGCTAGATCTTGGTTCTATGTTTAGTCTAACATGTGGTATCAGAGTCAAGTTTATAAATTTATGAATTCTGTAATCAAAACCGATAGGTTCAGATAGCATGGATGATATTTAAAAATTAAAATTAAAATTTGTTGCGGGTTTGGGGACTCAAACCCTAGGTCTTTTGTCATAAGGGTTTTCGAATCAAAACCTTAAATAAATAAATAAATTACTGTTAGATTTAAAGAAAAGTCTATGCGTAAGGGTTTCCTCTCCATTTGGGGCCTTTCGATTAAGATCACCATTCATCAAAATATGCTTCTTGGTAAAGATTACTTCATGCAATATGATCGATTTGGATGACTATTCCGCTGCGTTGTTTTTTAAAATAGGATCTATGAGAGGTATGTTTGATGAATTGAAAATTTTGTTATTGTCTGCTTGATGTTTCGATACAAGGATTGAGTCTACAAATTCTGTTAAATCTTAAAACTATATGAATTAAATCCGTTTAAACTTTTGATTAGTGATCTTAGACCATGAGTTACTCAAACTTGTATTCATCTGCAGTAACTTTGTTATTTGCAAATACTAATGCTCATCTGTGTTTTCTGTTAAACAATGGAAAATGGTTACCATGCATGAGACATGTATTGGATGTCTGTTGTTGCATACTTTGTTATTGATGAGTTAATTTTTCTATGTGTGCTTATCAACAATATGTTGCTAAGTCTATATGTATGAATCATTGATGCGAATTATGATGTGCAAACTGCAAAGGAAATCAGGAACGTAACTAGTTCATGTTTGTGATTTCATCTGCAGCATCTGCAATATCTCTCAAGACCTTAAACTTAGCAAATATTCCAATTCTCACTGGAGGGAGTAATTACAAGAAATGGAGGAGAGAAATAGGGCTATTATTGACCATCAATGAGTATGATATAGCTATTGATACTCCAAGACCAGTGATCACAGATCAAAGTACTAGAGCAGAAAAGGTTGATTATGAAAGATAGACAAAAGCCAACAAAGTTGCACTTTTAATCCTTGAAAGTGGGATGACTAACACGGTTCGAGGAGGGATTAAAAGACATGAGTTGGCTGCAGAATACCTGAGTGCAATTGAGAAGAAATTCAAGGAATCTGAGAAGGCTGAGATCAGTCAACACATGTCATTCTTAACAACCTACAAAATTGACAATGCTGGTTCAATTAGAGACCACATAATGAAGATGACTCATGCTGCAGAAAAGTTAAACTCTATAGAAGTTAACATTGGTGAAAAGCAGTTGGTCTTCATGATCCTTCAAGCCCTCCCAAACAAGTATTCTCAATTAAAGGTGTCATACAACACTCAAGGCAAGAGTTGGGATGTAGATGAGCTAATTGCTCAGTGTGTTCAAGAAGAAACTCGACAAAGGCAAGAAAAGGCAAGGATACTGAAATTGTGAATTTCATGCAAGGAAGGAAATGAAGGAAGTTCAACAATTCTGGATTTAATCCAGGTAAGAGCTTTAAGCACCCTAAGCCTTCTGATAAGACTGCTATATCTGCTAAGGTATTTGAAACTTCTAGAGGATCTAACAATCTTTAAACCAAAAGTGAAAAATGTTGCTAACTCAAATGTTTTTTCAGCAAAACTAGAGGTCATTTAAGAAAAGATTGTGAACTGTTTAAAGACTACTTAAAGGCTAATGGAAAGGAGATAGTTAATGTATGTGTAGAGTCAAACTTAATTGAGGTTCCATTTAACTCTTGGTGGTTCGATACTGGTTGCACAGTTCACATAACTAACTCAATGCATGGTTTTCAAAAACAAAAGGATGCCAGTTTTAACTGTTTTAATGTCTTTGTGGGGGAAGGGACAAAAGTTGCAGTCAAAGCTATTGGATTAGTAAGCTTAAAATCAAATTATGGTTTCATTTTACAACTAAGTGATGTCCTATATGTGCCAAAGATGAGAAGAAACTTAATTTCAGCCTCTAAACATGTCAAAAATGGTTTTTCTTTCCTAGGGGATGATGAATGTTTGAAATTTTTTATGAAGAACAGTTTTGATTTTATTTTGGGGACTGCTCGGTTAGTTGAAAGCTTATGGCAGTTAGAGTGTAGTGTTGTTCTTAATGAGAATCATGCACTACATACAAGTACAAAGAGAATGTTAAACATTGACACTTCTTACACCCCTTGGCAAAAGAGATTAGGTCACATATCAAAAGAAAGAATCACTAAAGGTCGTACCCAGTGCACAAGGCTCCCGCTTTACGCAGGGTCTGGGAGAGGTGAATGTCGGCTAGCCTTACCCCCATTTTTGATCCCTCCATTAAATTTTGAAATTGCAACTGATTGTGTGGATTGTTTCAAAGGAAAACTAACAAGTTTTCGAAAATTTGAAGCCAAAAGAAGCAAAAATTTACTTGAGATTATTCATACTGATATTTATGGTCCTTTCCCAACTAAAACCATTTGTGGAAACAGTTACTTTGTTAATTTCATTGATGACTTTTCAAGATTTAGTTATCCCTACTTAATAAGTGAAAAGTCAGCTGCTCTTAAATGTTTCACAATCTTTAAAACTGAGGTAGAAAAATAGTTAAACAAATCCATTAAGATTGTTAGATCGGATAGGGGTGGAGAATATTTTGGCAGGTACATCGAGTCTGGACAACAGAAAGTCCCTTTTGCCCTCTATCTTGAAGAACAAGGAATCGTGGCTCAATACACAACTCCTGGTACACCACAACAAAATGGAGTATCAGAAAGAAGGAACAAAACACTGATTGGCATGGTGAGGAGCATGATGTCAAGGTCCAGGTTGCCTAGTTTCCTCTAGGGTGAGACTTTAAAGACTGCCAATTACATATTAAATCGAGTCCTGAGCAAATCAATGTCAACCACCCCTTTTGAAGCATGGTATGGGAGATTACCGAGTTTTGGCCATTTTCACATTTGGGGTAGCAAGGCAGAAGCTAGGTTCTACAACCCAGAGGAAAGAAAACTGAGTCATGTTATTTCATAGGCTACTCAGAGAAATCAAAGGGGTTCAAGTTCTATTGTGCACAATCTCATACAAGAATCAAAGAAACACACAATGCAAGGTTTTTTGAAGATCAAGATGTATCAGATTTTACTATTGAAAATTTCATATTTGAAGAATTAGAGTAGTCATCAAATGAAACATCCTTAATTGATCACTGCCCTGCGTTAGTATACTATCAAGCCACAGATCAACATGTTGAGGCTGACTACAATAAGGATCCTGACCAAGTAATGGAACAACCAGAAGTGACTGAAATTGAGCATGAACCAAGTCAACATGGCACTGAACTGATTGACAGTGCATTGCAAAATGATTGTATTCAAGTGCAACCCCAAATCAGAAAATCCACAAAAACCAGAAAACCTGCAATTCCAAGCGATTTCCAATGCCATCTCCAAGAAACTGACTATAATATTGGAGATATTGATGATCCTATGACTTATTCACAAGCCATGAAGAGCTCACAGTCAAATTTGTGAAACAATGAGATGAAAGAGGAACTGGAATCAATGTATAAGAATCAGGTTTGGTTATTGGTGGAACCTAAATCTGATAAAAGGCCTATATGATGCAAGTGGGTCTATAAGACTAAGAGGGATGCACATGGACAAATTGAAAGGTATAAAGCTCGATTGGTTGCTAAAGGGTTCACTCAAAGAGAAGGAATTGACTACAATGATACCTTTTCACCCGTGTCCTCAAAAGATTCATTGAGACTCATTATGGCTATAACCGCACACTATGATCTAGAGTTACATCAAATGGATGTAAAAACAGCTTTTCTCAATGGGGATCTTCAAGAAGACATTTATATGGTTCAACCCCCTGGATTTATTGAAAGTGGGAAGGAGAATATGGTTTTTAAATTAAAGTAGTCGATCTATGGTCTCAAACAAGCATCTAGACAATGGTACTTAAAGTTTGATCAAGTGATCACATCTGATGGTTTTGTTGAGAATAAACTTGATGATTGCATCTACCTAAAGTTCAGAGGGTTGCAGTTCGTAATCTTAGTTCTATATGTTGATGATATATTACTTGCAAATTTGAGCATTCAGTTGTTAAAAGAGACAAAAGTATTGCTCAGTGCAAATTTCAAAATGAAGGACCTTGGTGAAGCACATTTTGTTCTAGGCATTGAAATTGCTAGAGACAGAAACATAAAGTTATTGGGACTTTCTCAGAAAGCCTACATTGAATTTTTTTTTTACTAGGTTCAACATGGAAAGCTGCAATGGTTGCCATGTTCCAGTGTACAAAGGGGATCGTTTATCAAAGGAACAATGTCCTAGAACTGATTTCGAAGTCAAGAAGATGTCTGAGAAACCATATGCTTCATTAGTTGGAAGCTTAATGTATGCAAATGTTTGTATAAGACCTGACATTGCATATATAGTAGGAATTTAGGGTAGATTTCAATCTAATCCAGTGGAAGCTCACTGAAGTGCTGCCAAGAAAGTTCTAAGATATCTACAACAAACCAAGGGCTATATGCTTGTGTATGGTAGAAAAGAAGAACTTGAATTGAAAGGGTACACATATTCTGACTTGGCGGGAGATTTAGATGACAAAAAATCAACCAGTGTATATGTATTTCTGTTTGGTGGAGGTGCAGTGTCTTGGAAGAGTGCCAAGCAAACTATCATTGCGACTTCTATTATGGAGGCAGAGTTTGTGGCATGTTTTGAAGGAATGAAGCAAGGAGTATGGTTAAAGAATTTTGTGGCAGAATTAAGGATTGTAAAATCAATACAGAAGCCTTTAACAATGTATTGTGACAATAATTCTGCAATTTTCTTTACTAAGAACAACAAAAGAACTTTTGCTTCGAGGTTGATGGATGTCAAGTTTCTAAAAGCAAGGGAGAAAGTCAAGCAAGGAACCATTGATGTGCAGCATATCAGTACGAGTTTAATGGTTGCTGATCCTTTGACCAAGGCCTTGGCTGTTGGTATTTTTAAGTTGCAAATCTCTAGAATGGGCGTGCTTGAGTCTCGTGATTAGTGGGAGTAGCGTTTTATCAAAGGCTTTTGTGTCAGAAGTGCTGCTATTGTGAAGTTCAAAGAGCTAGTATAGCAGTGATACTCTTCTCGTTAAGTTAGTTTTCTGGTTCAGTTTGCTTTATTTACAGTTAGTATAATTGTAAGCTAGTTGTATTCAAAGATTCAATTTTTGTAATTGTTTGATTTGATATATATATATATATATATGTGTGTGTGTGTGTGTGTGTGTGTGTGTGTGTGTGTGTGTGTGTGTGTGTGTGTGATTTTGGATTCAGTTGATGCCTTAAGGAATCTTTGTGATTTGACTTAGGTAGTTGTTTTGAATTCATGAGAATTGCATACAGACAGTTTATTGACTGTGATGAACTTGATTGTTTTGAATTAAGTTAAGAAATAGTGGGAATGGATATTTAAGTCCACTGAGTTTCAGTTTGATCATAATGTTATGAGGTGCAGATTGGACATAAGTGATCTAAGAGCGCCGGTTGCATAATGGTTGTGACAGTGAGTTTTCAGATTCTGTGTTTTGAAATGCATAGGTAGATTGTTTATGATGTTGCTCAAAAGGCTTAGTGATCACCCTATTGTAGTCTTAATCGAACTAGTTTCTTGGTTTATACTTGCTTAAGTGGGAGAATGTAAGATTGTAAGCATGAGTATGAATATGTGAACTTAGTTAAAGGATTAAAGACTGAATAGTAAGTCTTGTTGAGATTGGATTTGTGAATCCATATCGGTGCTGAATTGCTATTTCATAAGAATTGTTTTTCTATATGGATTTTAATAGGGAAATCCTTATGGAATAAGGTTAGGATTATATAGTATATATATGGTGGCCTCTGCTCTCACAGTGTATGCTAAATTCTAGACTAAGACCTATTATTAGTTAAAAGCCTTTGAACACTAAAGAGAGGAGAAGGTGCGCTGTGATTTTCTGCAGAGATCAGACATGGCAACCGGTTCAAGTTCATCTGTAGGTATGGTTTTCTTCATGTATTGTTTGCTGAGTTATGGTCATGTGTTTTGATCATTGTGATTCATGTTGCTAGATCTTGGTTCTATGTTTAGTCTAACACTTTGATCATACAACTTCTTGCTTTACATATGCCTTACTCTGATATAGGCGGCGACTCATTTGAATTTGAATTGTAGAGAAAAATTAGTTATCATTTATAGATTCCGATTGGATAAGATTATATATTTGAATCACTTATTCAGATTCGACAGGTTTACTGCATTCTAATGTTTACTAAAATACTAGATTGAGCTTTTTTTTCTTTGGTACAACTTAATTAAACACGGTGAAAAACAACCTACAACATAAAAAAAACACTGAGGCAAACTGACAGCAAGGGAAACAAGGTGGCAAAAAACCACCACACTCAGCAACCAAGAACAACCCAAAGCATAAGCAACAACAAACAAGAAACAGAGAGATTCCGAGAAAGCAGAACTTCGTTGTTACCTGCAGGAAACCTAAACATTGACAAAGAAAGTCTGCAGGGAACGGTAGACACAATGGCATAAAAATGGAAGTAGCATCCCTGGAATCATTCTGAAAATTTCTGCCGCAATGCGAACAAAAAGTCAATGAGAGGGTACCAAATTAATCAATTACATTTGTATGTAGTTACGTACTGACATGCAATAAAAAAAATCACGTGAAGAGAGAGGTAGACGCAATGGGACATACAACCGGTTACAAGACATATTCTCTCCCACCCGAGATACTCATGTTGATACTTCGTTTTTTGATATTTGTATATTAAAGTCAAATGTGGGGGTTCATCTCTTCCTCTAATTTTTCAACTCACAATTAACTTGAATTACAAGAATTGAAGAGGAGAGAAAACGATGCTGATACTTACAACACAACCAATCAAAGCATGTAAGTTTCCTTTGAGCTGAGGGAACTAGATGACCACATATGAATTGAGATATTTTCTACTAGACGAACATCGTTCTTTGACTGAATCCAAACCTACTTCTGATTGAAGACAGTTTTCTCAGTTTCACATTGGAGAACCTTACACATTACTTCACTTAAGTATCCTAAAACAGTAATAGAAAGTCTAGATTCTTTGCGTATAAAAATGGTTTTTTGACACATTGATTTGCAGCGGTTACATGTCTTCAGAATATGCAATTGATGGTTTCTGCTCTATAAAGTTCAACGTCTTTAGCTTTGGTGTTTTGGTGCTAGAGATAGTGATTGGGAGCAGAAATAGAGAATTCTCTCATCTAGTCTTCAACCTCAACCTTCTCGGACATGTAAGTATGACAGTATTAGATGTCAAGTTAAAATCTCTTATCTCTCGATTATGGTGCTTGTACAGAGCAGACTAGTTTTTGTGTTTTAGGCATGGATGCTACATACATAAGGCAAGCCTCTCGAACTGCTTGATACATCGGTAGAGGAATCCATCACTCTGCATGAAGTTGTACGAACAACGCAAATGGGTATTTTATGCATGTAGCTGAATCCGGAAGATACGTCGAGCATGTCAGCTGCAGTTCTAATGTTGGGTGGTGAAGGTGCATTTCCTCAACCTCAAAAACCTAGTTTTTACAGTGAAAGGGATCTGACTGAACTCAAAGCCGGTCATTTTTCACTATTTCACCATTGAAGGCTTGATAAAATATGGGAACTGATTTATGCACATTTAGCCCTCTTTATTTTTGTTCATTGATTTCTTATAACTTTGGGAAGACAAGAAATAAACTTGAGTGTGTAGAAAAAGAAAAAAAAAATGAAGAAATCACTTCTCCAAATTATAATCGGGGTTGATGCATATAACTTGTTAGATTGGAACACAAATAATATATAATTGTACACAAAACTTCTTAATACTGTTCATAAAGTACTACATTAACAAAAAGGTCTGAAATTTTGAGAAATTAATAAATAAATGAATCAAATTTTAATCCCTTTTTTCAGCAAAAAGGCAGATGGCAGTTTCACTAATACTTATCAGAAAGACATAAGACGTAATTCTAACAAAGCATTTTCCATTGGACAAAGAAAAACAAAGCAAGCTCTTTCCATAAATTTCTCCAACTTTTGATCCGAAAGTGTTTTGGGAAAGACATAAGATATTAGTGAGCTGGTTTGAAAATGATTCTAAAATGACTGAAAGAATTTTTGAAAAATGCATACAAAAGATTATATTCACATACCCTAAATTACTTATTCCATACTTTCTAAATTTTTTAATACTTTCTACACACTATTAACACTTGATAGAAAAATATTAAAAAATTAAAAGGATGTGATGGAAATAATTTGGACTGAGTGAATATAATCTCCCAATACATATTTGGGTTGGGTTTTATAAAAAACTTGAAGTGTTTCATGCAAGAAATACTAGAAAGTACTTCAGGTGCTTTTTCATAATTCACTTAAATTTTTACTACGGATTAGTCCCAAAAATATTTTCATAATTCACTTAACTTTTTATTAAGAATTAGTTCCAAAAATATTTTTTTAATTCACCTGCATTTTCATTAGCCATTATAGAAACACATCCAAACAAGTTGGTAAAGATTAGCATCGTCACTTGGTGAGAAGACATTTGACAAACAAAAATGCTACTCTTACCTTTATTAAAGTAATGATACAAATAGGTAGTAAGCGTAACATTATTCTTGACAAAGTCTTGCCTTTCGGTCAGTTGTATATCCAAAATTTCCACGTCATCACCAAGTTTTGGTTGTCGTCCTCCATCAAGGGTAAATGTGGCAATCCACCATCATCAATGTGAAGTAGGAAAAAAAAAAACCAGCACTGTGTTGTGTGTTCCTCTCTTCGCTTTCCCTTTTGTAAAACCCTAATCTTCTCCTGAATTTAACTTTCAGGGTTGCCTGGCTTCTGCACCATTTCCTACCAATACAGGTCAGTTCTCTCTCTCTGTATTTGTTTTGAGAATTAAAGGAAACAAAGTGGTGCACTTTTGCCCACTTTTTGGATTGAATTAGTTGATGGGTAACTGTAATTGAAGCTAAATTTGGATTGCAAGTTGTTGCCAATTGGTCTTATGGGCTCTCGTCGCTTATGATTTGTTTGTTTGAAGATTGGGTAGCAAAGCAAAACAATTTTTGAAACAGACTCAACTTTTAACGGTTGGATAAGTCTTAATGGAGACAGTAATTTTTCGTTGGAGACAATATGCTCAAAAGAAATAAGGTTGCTAGGTTGTTCTAGTGCTTGAAAGGGTGTTTCCGTTCGAGGCTGTAGCATGTATGCTTCATTTTGCAGCAGCAACAGCGCTTTACGCAATTTAAAAATTTTCGTATCAGACAGTCTTTGCCTTTTCCACACTGTTAATTTGTGTTGAGTTATGACATTGTAGCCGATACTGGTATCGCTTCAATTTTTTTACTGTTGAGCTTTGTTAGCACCCTGGCATGCATATGTAAATGTTTGAAAATGTATATTAAAAAGAAAAGTTTTTGCGTTGGTTGCTCTTACTAGTTATTGGAAAAAGTTGATTTATCCATACACTGGTCATTGTCAAATGTCCCCTCGTCATGCAACATACCGTAGATTTGCATTTCAAGTGTACATATACAACCAATTGTTGATCACCATCACTATTTTTTATAAGGATCTTAGGAGAGCACTTTTTCTTGACAAAATGTTCATGCATGTACGCAGTACTATGTACTTATGTATTTGTATGTATTTATTTAGTAAATGTGCATTCTTTAAAATACGTAGATGGCTCATTTTTTATGAATGATTATGCTGTTTTCAGTTTATTAATTGAGTTATGGCAATGGTAACCTGTGCAGTGGATTGCTACATACCTCTCTTCAAAATCAGTTAGCAAGTATACCCAAAAGGTTTCATGGCAGGTAATGGTCTGCCATCTCTGGGTCGTGTGAAACTAGCTGATTTGGCTCCTGCTGAAGGCCTTCCATCAGATTCTTACAAACTATCTGTTTCAACTTTGTCACAATCACTAGCTCAGTATTCTGCTGCCATCATTCAGTTTCCAGTGAGTGATGGGGCTCTTTTGAGGTCGGGTTTAGATTCGGCTCACCTCTACTTCCACCAGAAAGCATCATACCCAGCTGCCGATATGGTTAATAATAATGACCCTCGTGACTGGTGCAAGACTTCCGGTTATAATGCAGATCCCCAATTGTGGCTGGAAACCTATGATTACAGACCTGGACTCACTCCTTTAGAGCCCAACAACACAATGGAATTTCCTCCAGCAGGTGTACCAGATATATTTTCAATGCTTGCAAAGGCAGCTAAGGATATATTGGACGCAATCAGCTTCTATTTGAACTTGAGGAGCTCTCCATTTACTGAAGTACTTGATAATGTTCCCTTAAGAAATCAGGAAATATCTTCTTCAGTATTATCTGTCTGCTGTCATGCAATGCCTTCATTTCAGGGCGCACAACACCATAATTTTACGACCCAAGAGGATGGCCAGTTGGTTATGTTTTCTGACCATGAGCATCAAGTTGACAAAAGCTTGATATCTCTTGTCAAGTCAGACAAGGCCGGTCTACACATAAAGGACTTTCAGGGTCGTTGGGTTCTTGTGGATGGAGATCTCGGTCCTCAAGAAGCTATTGTTTACCCCGGACTTGCACTCTATCAGGCAACTGCAGGATATGTCAACCCAGCACTACAGAGAACAGAGCCTACTAATACACAGAGTAACTTGTTTGGGCGATGTTCCTTGGCATTTAAACTCATGCCGAAACCCATGACCAGTCTCAGTTGTTCAGAGATGAGAGCTGCTGGTCATGGGGTCGAACCTCAGTTCCAGCTTCCAGTAGCGGTTGATGACTTTATGCAGAGATCTCACCCCACCGATCAACTCTTTAACAGACTCAGTTTTCAAAGTTTCAATTTTCTTGCAGCACAAGATGGTATGCTGCATTTAATCTTCTTTACCATTGTCTGCTTGTTTACATACTGTAAATTGATTTAATGAATTCAGTTTTTTTAATGACAGCTTTCTATGACTAGGATTGGTTTTACTGAGAGAAGCACATGCACACACCAAAAATAAGTTTAACAAGTGAATTTGGCTTAGTCTTACGGTGTTGTATGATCAAGATTCACTGAATGTATATGCTAAATTAAGTGAAACTCTTGATAATTTGATAGGCTCTGTTTTCATTTGAATTGGAAAATCATCAACTACTCAATAGTTTTTGCATTTCTGTTGTCATAAACAAGGATCTTCAATCTAGAATTATCATCTAAAACTACATAATAGTTTGTGCATTGGATTGCACGTGTTCTATGTGTGAGTATCTCTTAGTGAGAAGTTTTTAACAGCAGGTCCTTGGATCGATGAAATGCTGGTACAGGATCTGTGAAGCCTTTGTTGAGGAGGAGAAAGAGTGAAAGAACCAAACCTCTGCCGCCTTCCAAGAGATTACGGGTCGAGGCCCAGAGAGTCCTGAAGGAAAGGGTTCAAGACATTGCAGACAAGAAGGGAATCAAGCTGAGGTTCTGCAACCTGAAGGAGTGTGAGAGTCACATTCAGGCACTTGATAGCCCATGTGCCAATATAAGATTGGAGATCGGGTGGCCGCATGGAGTGCCATTTGTTCATCCCCATGATCTCCCAAACAAGGCAAAGATCGGTTTCCTTGAAGCCTATGAACCTGGTTGGACTGCTACTCATGATATGGAGTTAAGTCTAACTGAACCTGGACAAGCCGGCCAGTCAACACTCGGTTAATTGTAATTGTAAGTCCTGTTCAAGTAATCAAGTAAAAAATTTCGTATCTGAATAACCAAGCATACTTGCGTATTTATAGGTCATGGGCAATTTTTTTTCCTTTTATTTTTTTTTTTCTGCAGGACTCGTATGGTGCTAACTTCAATACATGACCACCCAGAAGCGTGTGGTCCAACTTCGCATGTGATGCTCATAGGATGACAATCATGACTCATACTTCCCATACTAAGTTTTCGGTTTGTATAGACATTTTTGAGAAAAGATTTAGTCCTTCACTTCAGTAGTTGACAAAGTGAACGCCATGGATTTGGAACCTTCATCTCCTTTTTGTATCAGTTGTACTCAACTCTGAGATGGGTATCGGGAGCAATAGGATCAGAAAAGAGCTGAATGAAACATGGATAGGAGAGTGGATTTTGGAAAGATAGTTGCACCTCTCATATGGTGTAAGTTTTGATGCTGTAATACACTTGTTATCGAATTTCGAATGCTTTCCGCTGCTGGGTTATAGACTAATAAAGAGATGTTCATTAATTAATCTTGTACTCTTTTATGCTGTTGTGCTAATGAATATTTAAGGCATGCCTTTTCTTCATATGGTTTATGAAAACCCAACCAAGTTTTCATTAGTTTATACAGTTGTGTGCAGCATAAGGAGATCTCGACATCCAAAGTGTGGCAAAATTACCATAAGGAAGAACAGATGACGATGCAACTTATATTTCGCAGTTAATAATACAGACACCTAACAGTTTTTCAAGATTCTAAACATAATCGCTCATGGCGGGTGCATATACCAGCGTCGAGTCCTATTTATGCCCTGAGGAAACAGAAGCACTTCTTAGAACCCTAACTTGAACGTAAAGTTGCATTAATTGGCATCCAAGTAACCGGGCTGAGCCGGGAAACCTTGTTCAGTAACCTTCAGTACTCTGCAAGTGGGATAGTAGATCAAGAGCCCAAACCCGGCAGAGGTTTAGAGATCTGCAGTAGCCATCCGATGCATCCACAGCACTAAGTTTGAATTTGCAGCGTAAATGCAAGGCCTTTCTCAGCCTCGAAAAGGTGACTGGTTCTCAAAGGGCAATTCAACGGGCGTTGCATTAGCGTAGAATTCTTCCAAGTTGTAGAAAGCTCGCTGTGGTGGAAGAAATATATGAATAACAACATCACCTGAATTAAGACACGAGTGAAGCCTTCTGTGTTAGATACAACACTCCTTAAAGAAGAATTTGGCAGCAAATTTAACGATTTCTAGGAAGACACAGCAACCCCTCCCGCGTTTCCAACTGAATCACGAGACCCCTAATGGTTAGTCCCATAATTGTGCAAATACGTCTCAAGACGCCAAAATAATGACCAGAAAACAACCTTTCGGGTGTCTTATGACTAAAAAATTAAGCTTCCAACAGACCGATACTACAAATACAGATGCAAGAAAAAGAACTTCAGAAGAATGAGGTTGAAATTCACAAAGCGGAGGAACATTTGAAGAAAGTTTTCACAAACTTAATCTAAAATCTACTTGAATTATACACTTACAGAAAAAACTTTAACGGACTACGAACCAATATTGATATCAAGTTTCATCTGAATAAGTCAAAGGGGTCTCTAAGAAAAGCTATAGCCGGCTTTCACTACAATGTGAAGGAACGATACTCACCAAAGTCCAACAGGGTCCATGAGTTGGGTTTTGAGTCCCCAGATGGAACTCTTCCATACTTTTCCTCAGCCATATCTCTTATCCTGGACCTAAATTGCAGCATAAATGCATATCAAATATTTCTTCCAAGCTTGTCTGATAATTTATCATGCAAATCAAACATAAACATTCATAAATTTAAACTTCGAAGCACATACGCAATTGCATCACTTTGCGGACGAGAAAATGCCGTGGCAATGATAAAAAACCGAGTCCAATATACAAGAGGCTTCACAAATAGGACCTTTATATCTCCTGCTTTTACGTCATTTGCTACATTGGCCATTGCAACAGCAACTAGATAGATTGCAGGAGGACATCATTAACAAGTTTCATAACGCGAGAGATTATAATACATGAAGAAAGAATCTTTATATCAGGCGCCCGTGTAACATTAAGGCCAAAACAAAGGATCTAGCTCAGATTCAATGTGATGTGAGCTTACATGACAAGGTTTCAGCATCATCATCAAGCTCTGTGCTAGGAGACTTCCTGTCATTGCTACTATATACCACCTTTCCATATTTATCAAACAAGTCATCAAACATATCGTCCGTATCTTCGCTTACATTCTGCAATGTCCCATTGATTCAGCTATAAGCATTCAAGGTTCAAAATGACACAACATAAATCACAGAAGTTTACAAATATCCTTGCAATTTTTACCTCTTTTGTCATAAAAACATGACAATATACAAAACAATACAAGGGAAAAAATCTTATGAAAAGTTTGAACATTTAGAAGATAAGCTTCAAAAAAATCAAAACTTTTTCATAAATATGTTCATTTATTAGCAAAAATTATACAAAATTCAAAACCCAAAACGTAGCTCCCATGGATTTGGACAAATCCGAAAAACGAAATTTCATACCGGAGTGAAACTATCTTCAGCTTCCTTGGCGCGAGCCAAACGTAATCTTGGCAATTCCCTTGACTTCAAAGTTAGGTTCTTGCTTCTGGGCACTTGCCAAAAGCACCGGCAGTGCAAGCACTTATGAGGAAAAAGCGCGGTGGGACTTTGACAGAGCTTAGGTTGAAGACGACCTAGCTTCTGGAGGTCGTCGGAGAACCGGTATCCGGCGCCAGCTCCGGCGAGAGACAGAGTAATGAGAACCGACATTTTTGGTGTTTTGGTTTGGTACGGTTGCAAAGATATTTGAAGATGAGAGAGAATATACTCACGAGATGGATATCACCAGCAGCAAGCAATGGTCATCAAATCATATATTCGGGTTGTTGGGCTCGGTCTGGCTACATCCTCCTGTCTGGCCCAGTCTTTTTTCTTTATTTATTTCTTTTTGGTGAATTTGTTTTTCCTTTATTTGTTTACAAAGAATGTCAGAGTTTGCAAGAGGCTGTAGCTAAAGAGGTGAGTTATAAACCAAGGTCGAGGAAGATTGCGAAAATCAATCGTTCACAACAACGGTTGACAGATTCCTTGAAAGTCAAGGAGTTATAATCATTTTTAGAAATCGAATTGATTCAGTCTTATACGTACAAATCCCCACTCTCGTATGCACCTAACTTTTCGACCCATATCATTTGCGGTATTTTTTTAAAAGCAACTTATTAAAAAGCTGGGGCAAATCAAAGCAAGAATTCTCTTCCGGTTGAACAGTAGACAATGCCCTTAAAAATTACTAGTGGTACAAAGACAAGTGAAATAACTTTTGGTCCCATTACAAAGAATTGCTTGTTTTTACAATAAATTGACCAGATGTGCAATATCAAGCAACATCCTTCGTTCCCACATTGTTGTGTTACAGTCATGGAATTAAAAAAGCGAAGCACCGGAAAAAGTTTTAAAAGCTCAAAATAATACAACTTGATCCTTTCTACTCATAAGCAACCCAAATGGTAAATATCAACTCCGAGTATGTCCGTCACTCTTGAGAATTTTGTGCTTCTTACTCATGGCAACTAAGTAAAAGAGGGTGGGGAAGGGACAGAGAGAGGACAGGAGCGGGGGTGAGGGAGAGATGAGGGAGATGCAGGTGTTACCTATGGCCTACGAGGGTGAACTGCTACTGCTTCCCTTAAAGACCTACATGAAGTGCCCGCCATCAGAACAAGCTAAAGCTATATAGGCAAATACCAAAGCGTCAAAAATCAAACAATCCGCCTAACCCGCAGAAAATCATGAACAATCTTATTTAAGCTACTGCAAAAGAACAAGTATTAACTCTAAATAACATTAGCCCAATTGCATTCCAATGATTAGAACCACTAAAAGAAAATCCATGAGAGAGCGAGAGAAAGTATTACCTATGGCTTACGAGGGGGTGAACTGCTGCTGCTGCTCTTGCTACTGCTTCTTCCCCTCAAAGGCCTACATAAAACCAAGTACCAAATCTGTTAAAAAACAAGCAACCCCAGTCCACAAAAACATGAGAATTTGTTTAAGTTACTACACAAGTACTAGGCCCAAGTTTTGTATCTCAATTGGGTTTTTAATCTGCGATTAATAAATACATATGCTGTGAACTTATAGAAAAATGATCAGACAAACTGATTACCAAAAAGACAAATAGTACAGCCAAAAGGATAAATTGCAGATGAAAACAAACTTAAACGAATGTGAGATTCTAAAACAGATACAAACGGCCCAGAATGAAGTTCATTCAGATCAAAGTTAAAAGTAACAATTAATTAATTACAAAATTACCTTCTTGGACTATGAGAGATTTTTCGGGGTACCTGTTAGATTGCAGAGAGTTAATCCATGTAAGGTATCCCATAAGCCATGTTTTTAATGTAAACAAACTAGTAAGAGCTACCTGTCGTGGACTAGGTGATCCAGATGACGATGACCTCCCACGTCTAGTAGCCGGTGCTCGACCTCTGTTGAATACAAGCAACAAAGAAGGTATAAGTCATATTAGCTAGCATACTACTCTTTCAAAATAAATATGACAAAATAAGAACTTTGAAAGGTATAAAAAAGGTCGTACCCAGTGCACAAGGCTCCCGCTTTACGCAGGGTCTGGGAGAGGTGAATGTCGGCTAGCCTTACCCCCATTTATGGAGAGACTGCTCCCAAGTCTCGAACCCGAGACCTACCGCTCATGGGCGAAGGCACTTGCCATCGCACCAAGTGCGACCTCTAAGAACTTTGAAAGGTATATTTTGGCAAAATGCAGAGTAGGAACTAGGAACCTACTATGTAATGAAATCATCTCATCTAAAAAGGGGAAGAAAAGATAGTACTTTATACATAATAATCACCAAAAACATATGTAGTAACTAATACAGTATCAAGATACCAAGAGTTCAAAAAAATAGGTTCTCGAAGATAGTACCACCATATATCACTTGGAGGGAAAAAAAACTTTGACAGGTCAAGTAATGAGATGTACGCAAACATATATTCCACCACATACATTGGAACATACTGATGTGGAAAAGAACAAAAACAAGTAGCATCCTAAAGGAAAATAATAATCAATGGCAAATTCCATGTTAGATGACCACATCGGTGGCCAGATTTACTTCATGCATTCTTTCTTCATCCAACATAACAACTTTGTGTTCACAACACAACAAACCACTGCCTCCTCAAGCACACAGATACATCAACAAGAGTTTTTTTTTTGGTGGAGAAGAAACTTCATTTCAAACAACAGAACTATGCAAAAGCTTAGACTACAGCACATGAGTTCAAACCTTATTTTCATCAAGGTACGAATAAACATCACAAACTCCAAACTCAATGCACTAGTAAATGCAATTCCACCCAACTTCAGTGAATTGAGAACATGAAATATCAAGAAACGTGATCCACTTCAAGCATAAAGCAAAAGACTTCTTTAGACATGGATATTGATGTTACCTCCGCGGCGAGATTGACCTTGAACGTGATCGACCAGGCCTACGAATGGGAGAGCGGGTCCGCCTACGAATTGGAGACCTTCTGGGAGGGCTACGAAACCGTCTAGTAGGTGAACTGAAGAATTAAATTCGTACAAGAGATCAAACCAAACTATAAACTCAAAGTAACTAAACCGAAGAGAAAAAAATAGCTTGACAGCTCATATTTCTAAGCACATTTGGTACAGTGACATCAACCCTTTTGCTCCAATACATACCTAACAACTGAGATCTTATTAAAAAAGGTGCACGAAGGAGCATGTAAATTCCGTGATAATACCATTGGTTTATACGATGCATCCTGATTATCAAAACACCCGAGGCCTTTTGGGTCATCTCTGCTATGCATCTATCAAGCACATTTGCTAAATATATTCCAGGACTTTTATGTTTCTAGAAAGAAATAAACTTTTATAATTGAAATTAATATCCTGGCTTCAGTTTTCTTTGCAGAAATTACATGCACAGTACTTATATATCATAGGTCCACAAAAAGTAAGCACACATATACACGTAATTAAACAAATCTGCATGGTGATAAAGATTCACTAACTGTTGGAAGAACACGCAAAACCAGTAAAATCAACCAGGAGTAGCACGAGATCTCTTTCCATTCAACAGAAATCCATGGTCTATGAAAAATCCATATCTTGATTTATTTTTGTAAGCACACGATTTGTGAAGAATTTTAGGTACAAAATTAGAAATTTACCCACGCCTTGGGGGTCCTGGAGAGCGTCTACGAATGGGACTTCCTCGTATCCTTCTTGGAGAGGTCATATTCAAGAAGATGATTAGTCAAACACCATTAAAAATAACTCAAACAATTTAGGATACAAAAATGCAAAATTGCCTCAATATACCTAATAGGGGAACGTCGCCTTGGTGGCGGTGATCCAGAACGACCTCTGGATGGAGATGCAAGCCTCCTCCTTGGAGGTGAACCACCACGGCAGTAGGGACGCGCAGGTGAGGCAGCATGACGACGCGGTGGAGAATCTAATGCTCGTCTTAGAGATTCACCTCTTCGAGATACAGGTGATCTCCTTCGTGGTGAGAGAGCACCTCTCCGACGAGGAGAAGCTGATATTATTAAGTAAAAGATAGATAACTAACATTGTAGAAAAAAAATATATGATGCTATAAAAAGAATAAATACAAAATTATACCTTCCCTCGGTCGCTTTGGTGCATCTTTGTCAGCACTGACACCATCAGTTTTCACAGTGTCTCTCTTTGGAGCAGTGGCAACAGGCTTAGGGGGAGAAGACACCTTCTGACGTTGAGGTAATGTAAACTTTGCTCGAACGACATTACCATCAATTTGAGCCTGAAACAAGGAATTTCACCACATCAATTCAAAATATGTAATGGTCTTATAGTTATAGCAACTGTTATACTCCCACTCTTCGAGAAAACTTACACCGTCCATGTATAATTGTGCTTTTTCAGCATCTGCTCGTATTTTGAACTCAACATATCCAAATCCTTTTGGAAGATTAACCTGCAGAAGAAGACAGATTAACAAGCTTGTTACACAGCAAGATACTTCAAAATCAAGAATTAAATCTAGCATGAACTCACAGTACGATCCATTGCCAGCTCCACATTGACAACTTCACCAAAGTTACCTACAAAGTATGCAAAATGGAATGAGAGACACTGCCCGTGACCCAGTTAATCTGAATATTTAGCGAAGAAAAAACATATACGAGCTTAAGATGTGAGCACTTTTTCATACATATGGTTATCAAATCTGAGGATCGGTGCTACAGAGCACCAGACACATGTATTTGCCTAAACATGGAGTCATTAGTAGTTACTTTAAGGTTACATGGAATGGATCCTTTTACAATTTTGCATAAAGATAACAAAAAAACCAAGGAGAACGAAACTTTAAAAGAATAAAAGTTTAAATCAAATATAAATTAAAATTTCCCCACAGGCTGAGGAGAAGAGCGACACTTACTGACATTTAAAAATATATGTTGGACTCCTCAGGCAAGATTTTAAAGTAGTCACACTATAGGCTATTATGTAAATAAAGAAATGTATACGGAATTAGCTTAGGATCAACTGCTATGGAATTAGGTATATTAATCATCAACATAATATCATGATGCAAATAGAAGTCAAATAGTATAGATACAAAACAAAAACATACAGAATATTTCTCGTAAATGGCCTTCATGCACATTTCTTGTTAGTGCGTCAATGTGAAGAACAAGTGACTCATGAACTGCATGAACTGGAGAAGCTTTCCTGAAATGTGACATGTTATCAGATGAAAGATGTGGATTGGAATTTATGGGGGTTGAGAAAGCAAAACTTAGTGGATCTACTCAAAAGAAATCTATCAAATAAACACCAGTGAGAACTCAATATCTAGGAGACTCCAGGTAGCAAGTGGAAAATAAGGTTTCTAAGAGAAAACTCATATCCAAATGTCAATTGCAGTAAAAAAAAGGAGAAAAAGAATATCTACATCAACATAATTTGAGTCAATAACTTTTTGGATTACCAAAACTAAATTACAAACAGGATGCTGTTCATACTCATAGAATACGTATGTACATGAACAGTCACTTGACCCCAATCAAAGTCTACGTCAAATTGACTAACAAATTCTACTTCTCAATGTGCCCCAAAAAAATTGATAAGCACAAAAACCACTAAGAAACCCCTACAAATTCATAGAAGAAAACTATCAATACCTTGGGGGTGGAGATGCCCTTTTAGATTGTGGCGGTGGAGAACGACCTCGTTTAGCAACTTCAGGACTATGAAAAACAAATCAGTTTAATTAGCAATACGGCTTTATGAAAACCTGAATTAACCAAATCCATAATCACATTAAAGCACGACAACAAAAAACCAAATAACGAAAAGTGAAGATGCATGATTTAAAATCTAAACAATACATATACATTATCGTTTGACTGCTCTAGCCTCACCAATTAATCGACTCATAACTGTTCGTTTGAGTTGTTCCACTTTTAATACTTCAACCTTCCTACTTAACGAAAAATTCATACTTTTTGCGAAGAAAGGCTGAATACTTAATGTCGATTGAAAATTTTCTCACCAACAAATATGAATGTCGAATCAACGTTCTTTACATTCAATTTCAGTTTTTTTTACTTAGCTTACTGCTTACATATTGCATTCGCCAGTGTTTTATAGGTGCGGCTTGTTTCTTTTCTATGATTGTAGTTAGGGTTTTGGTTGTTCGGCATTCCATTCAATTCAGTGTCTTTGTTCGTCTAAAATTGTTTAATATTCCTTTGCGAATTTATTCCGATTTTTCTAAGCAACAAAACAGCACATACAAACCCTAGAGTGTCAAATTAGAAGCGCGAAACGGAAATCAAACCTTTTTCTGGAGGCAGGGGGGCTACGGCTGCGAGAGCTGCCACTCCGAGACGGAGAGGAGGAAGAGGTGAAGGACCTGGAGCGAGATCGGGAGCGAGAAAGCGGGCTGGAGTGGGAGTCGGAGCCTGAGAAGGAGCGGGAACGCGAGCGGGAGCGGGAGGATGAGCCGGATGCGGAGCCTGACGGCGAGCGACGGGCTCGGGTTGGCTTCGCCATGGCGGACAGAGACGGAAACCTGGATAAACCCCGCTGGTAAAGTGTCCAGAGAGAAGAAGATGGTGAAGGTGGTTTACTATGTTATCATCATTTATTATCTCAAACGTTTTTTTAGCAGGCTCTGAGAAATTTTTTTATTTTTTATTTTTGAAATAGAAGGAGAGAGGAAGAGAGTTATAGAAATTTAGAAGGTTTTTTATTTTTTTTAATTAGAAATATGTTAGGAGGATTACATGTAAGTGATGATTTGAAAAAAAAATACAGAAAAATTTGGTTGTGAGATATTACATTTTTGCCCCATATTTCTTATTCATGTTCTGTTTTAATTAGAGGGTTAAACTGGTAATTTCATTGGGTTTTGGTTGACAATGAGTGTTTTATTAATTAGTAAAGATTACTTTCATTAGCCATCTCCAACTGAACGAGCGTCAATCCTACAAGAAATTAATATTTTAATAAATAATATCAGGTCATATTTTATATTATCTCCAACCGAGGGGGCCAAAGGGTCATAGACCAAACATAGCCATTTAGCAAAAAATCATCTCTAACCGAAGGGGCCAAAGGGTCATAGGCAAAACATAATTTATTATTTTAATTGAATTAATATGGTTACTTAAATTAAACGACCATATTAAAATAAGGTTTTCAGACATATTTTGAGTGTCACTTGTCACCAAATGAATAAGCCTCCTGATTTCTTATCTTTATATAATCTCAATAATTTTTTGGATATGATTTCGAGTGTCACGTGTCGCTAAAGTGAGTAACTCTCTAGATTTCTTATCTTTATGTAATCTGAATAATTTTTCGGATAGGATTTTGAGTGCCACATATCGAGATGTAATTGGTTGTGCAAATTTTAAATAGGATTCTTATGTACGTGACATTTCTTATCTTCAGCTTCCAATGTTAATGAATTGACCGGATGTTGGGGTTGAATTCACACATTCATCTTTGCCTTCTCCAATATCTCTTTCAATTCAAATTTGTATTGAATTCCAACTTTGGATCCTCCTCACATTCCAACTGGGGATCCTCATCCAATTCCGAATTAAAAGATCAATGGGCGCAAATGAGATTAGAAGATGAGGAGTTTGATGAAGAAGATGAAGCATGGCGCAACACAACATATGTGGCAGCAATGACTGGGGTTATGGCGTGTGAAGAAACTGAAGAACAACCTCAATGGGGTGGTTCTATTGCTGGTCGCTCTTACAAACTACGAAATAGAGAGATGACGCATGAGAATCTGATGAACAACTACTTCAAGTCCAACTCGGTGTACACAGACGAGGATTTCAGACGTCGCTTCCGGAAGAGGCGTTATGTTTTCGAGTGTTTACTTCACGATGTCCAACATGTTAATCCATACTTTCAATAGAAGATGGATATAGCAAGCCACCTTGGTTTCTCGCATCATCAAAAGGTTACTATTGCACTCTGAATGCTGGCCTATGCCTCCCTAGCTGATGCGATGGATGATACATATGGTATGTTTGAGTCTACTTACCTACAACAGGATCTTGTTGCACATCTTTGGGCCAAAAGAACCATGGAGTATGCGTTTCATTTTATTTTGTTTAATGTTGTTTAAGTTTGAATAACTCCCCCACGTAGTACTAGGATGGAGATTGTGTTGTTTAATGTTGTTTAAGTTTAATGTTGTGAATAATTGAAATAAAATGAGGTAAGATAGTATGGAATGGTGAAAATTATGTGAGAAATGGTGTAGGAATGGTTTAGGTATTTATAGGAAAAAAAATTAGATGTTTTTTTTAAATTCGTCTAAAAAAAATAAAAAAATTCAATTTTTTTGGGCTGGCTGGAATGGGCCAGCCGGTTGGCTTGATTTCATATTTTTGGCCCGGTGGGGCCCACAAGCCTTTTGGCCTAGCCCTCAGTTGGAGACCGTTTTCGTGTCATATCAAGCTATTTTTAGCCCTATGGCATTTTGGCCAAGTCGATTGAAGATAAACAATAGGTAAGGTAAAAGACCCAAACAAGATGAAAGCTGTAACTCAAGATACAACAGGATGTCCACATAAACTTAGGTCTGTAGGTAGAAAAGCAAACAACAAAATACCCTAATCTGGAGTAGCATAAACCAAATCACTGATGCCGCATCGTCCTTAAAAGACACCAAACTCCGAACTGGGAAAGTAGACACCAGATCCAAATTTCCTTCACGAACTTCTGCAAACATATCCAAACAAAGTACCATATGGATAGAAGGTGAGGCTATGAGGTGACAAAGGCCATAAAACACTTGGCCTTGATAGAGATTCAACATGTTGATCATGTGAGGGAAAATGAGGGAGGAAAATGGATATGATATCTAATTTGAATTGGAGCCCGCAGATTCGAGCACATGATGGGGGTAAGGATGAAATATCATGGCTAAAGATGAGGGAAAAAGGAAAGGTAACAAACAGAGAATAGTAAAAATTGCACGAAAAACGCTAGATAAGAGGCTTAAAGCCCAAACCTGAGACAAACTCAGGGTTATTGAGACCAAACTCAAGAAGCCTGGAAAGTGGGAATGGAGAGGTGATGGGAAGTTGTAAGAAGGAAGAGGCAGAGGAGATGGGAGAGGAGGAAAAAGGGAAAAGGCAAAAGAGAAGGGAATGGAGGAAAAGAGAGAAAAGGCAGAGAAGATGGGAGAGAAGTAGAATGAGGGGTGGGAAGGTGTAAAGGGCTGCGAGAAAGAAGAAAGGAGAAGAAAATATGGGTGGGCTCCCACCGGTACCCAAGCCAAAGGTTAGGGTCAGCAACGAATGAGAAACTGAGTTGGTGTTTCAAAGAGAAAGTTTTCATAGAGAGGAAAACTAGAGAGAGAAGGAGAAAATGCGTTTTTGAAAAGTATATAATAATCCCAAACTAATAGAAAAAAAAAAATCTATGTACACTCGTAGCGAGTAGTTTCTCTTTCTTTTGAACAAACGATATTATTTATATTAAGGAGTGGGGAGTGGGTTGAGCCTCACAATAGGCTAGCAATAATGTGATTCAAATTCGCCTTTAGAGAGAATCAAACCTAAGGCCTCTCATTTATAAGTGAAGATGAATACCACAAGACCATAGTACTAAGTGGTAGAAAATAATAAAATGGTGAAACATTCAAAATGCCACAAAATGTCCCTCCTTATTAAAGTTTTTTTTTTAATTTTTTTAATTTAAAAAAAGGCAACTTAAATTATAAGGGACAAGATAATATTTAAGACAGTTTGAATTTTGAATGAAAATTATAATTAAAAAAATAAAAAACCCATGTAGTAGGTTGTTTATAAAGCTAAACCCTAAACCCTAAACCTTGACCCTAAACCCTACACTAACCCTAAACCTTAAACCCTAACCCTAAACTGTAAAACCTAAACCTTAAACCTTAAACCTAACCATAAACCCTAAACAACACTAAATCCTAAACTCTAAACTTAAACCCTAAACCCCAAACCATACACTCTAAACCCTAATCCTAACCCTAAACCTAACCCTAACCTTAACCATAAACCTTAAACCCTAACCCTAACCGAAACATAAACCCTAACCCTAACCCTAACAGAAACACAAACCCTAAACCCAAACGCAAACACAAAACCCGAAACCCTAACCCTAAACCCTAAACCTTAATCCTAAACCTAAACCCTAAACCCTAAACCCTAAACCCTAAACCCTAAACCCCGAAACCCTATACCCTAAACCCTAAACCATAAAACCTAAACCTAACCTTAAACCCTAAACCTAACACTAAACCCTAAACCCTAACCCTAAATACTAAACTCTAAATCTTAACACTTAACCTTAAACCCTAAACCCTAAACTCTAAACCCAAACCCTAACCCTAAACCTAACTCTAACTCTAACCATAAACCCTAAACCCTAACCTTAACCCAAACCCAAACCGTTTCGAAACCCTAAACCCTAAAAACTAACCCTACCCTAAACCTAACCCTAAAACTCTAAACATAAACCCTAAAAACTAACCCTACCCTAAACCTAACCCTAAACTCTAAACATTAACCCTAAGACCTAACCCTAAACCCAAAACCTAACTCTAAACCCTAAACACTAACCTTAAATCCCAAACTATAACCCTAAGCCTAACCCTAAACCCTAAAACCCTAACCTTTATCTTAAACCTTAATGCCTAAATCCTAACCCTAAACCCTAACCCTAACCTTAACCCTAAACCCTAAATTTTGACACTAACCCTACAGACTCCAAACATGACCCTAAACCCTAAACCTCAAACTTCAAATCCTTAACCCTAAACCCTAAATCCTAAACTCTAGCCCTAACCCTAAACCCTAAAGTCTAACCCTAACCCTAAACCCTAAACCGTAGACCCAAAACCCTAAACTTTGAAACCTAACCCTAAATCCTAATCCTAACCCTAATCATAACCCTAAACCCTAAACACTAACCCTAAACTTTAACCCTAGACTCTAGACCCTAAACCCTACCCTTAACTCCAAATCCAAACCCTAAACCCTAAATTCTAAAACCCAAACCTTAAACCCAAAACACAAAGCTCAAAACGTAAACTCTAAACCCTACACCTTAAACTATAAACTCAAATAGTAAAATTATCAAAGAGAGTATCGAAATACTCAACAATTTTCCCTCCTTTTATCCTTTATTTTGTCAATCAATTATGAAAACCTTAGCCGCAAGGGTGACATTATCCATTACCATTTATCATATTCGGCTTATTCCACTTATAGACCTCCCAAAATTAGTATTATAATAAACTGTGACTTTTGGCCTAACTTTAAAATTCAAAAGTGGGCTCCACCTTGAGGAGAAATACGATTTGCATAGAAACACGTACACTATCACAAAATATGGGTACGCATCCGCTTTTATGCCCCAAATTCCAAACGAAAGGCATCATAGATGGTCTATTATAACCTATAAGTTATATTGGGTGATTAGGATTGGATTGATTTTAGATTAACAATTAGGATTTGACTGAAGGGCTAACATTAAGTATTTGTGGTTTAATTCTCAGGTTGTTAAATTTGTTATCAAAGATCCAATATCAAAATTTTGATGTGACCTATTTTTTTGAGAGAAGGAGAATGTGTGGCATAGACAGAAAGAGAGAATTGGAGAATGGTCTTGAAGAATTATGTGTATTATTTGCAGACTTTGTGCCTTTATTTATAGTAATGAGGAGAGATTAACTTACTCTCAAAGTAATACAAGGTTTAATAGGAAGATCTTCAAGATGCTGAAAGATTCTTAATTTATCTCTATTTAGAATTTACACAATCACACTATGTTAAATATTAATTACAACACTCCCCCTTGAGTATGTAATTCCTCAAGCAATAGACACATCAAATCTTCATGCAATACAAGGAAAAACAACTGAAGATGTCTTGCGTTAGTTGTTTTATTGTTCAGTAATGCATTTTGACAATTACAATGAAATAGAACTAACGCAGGACATTTTTGGAAACGTGTTGCGTCCGATTTAAAAAAAGACATCTCGCACGCATGTGAAAGGCTAGCTTCTTTAATTTTTAAAATAAAAAATATATTTTAAACAAAAATAAATAAAGAATAAAAATTATAAATAAAGAATAAGATGTAAAAGAGTAAACTATCATCATTTATATCATCTCTCTAATAGAGATAAGGCTTACCAACACATGTGGTCCCATTTGTATTAGAGAGATGGTACAAAAAAATGGTAAAAATTGTATTTTTGTAAATTTTTTTATTAAAATAGCTAATTAAATAAAATTCAACAGTATAAACAACTTACAAGCTAGGAGAAATCAAGAAGGAAATAAAGTGGCACAAAGGAGATGATGGCATGAAACTTTAAAACACAAAGTTGAAGTTTAGAGGGGGCACATTGGCACAAAACAGAAGGAAATAAAGTGACACAAAGGAGTATGTATTGCTAAACCTCATAGAAGTTTAGTTGTGCATACTAATTATCTTCAACTTTGATCTAGGAGAAATCAACAGTACAAGAAATGTTAACTTGGATCCAAACATCATTGTAGCTCACTTCATCATAATTCTCTCAAAATAGCATTCCTATCATGCATAACGGGTTGGTTCCCCAAGCTTAAGCTAGTAATCTAGTTCATTTTCGTTCTTCAGCACTGGTTGAAGCATCTGAACGCCTTCTCTTGGCCTCATTGTCGCCCAACTGCAGTGAAAAACAAATATCTTCGTCGCAGCCATTCCTTAGCGACGAAAGATTCTCAGAAGCTGTTCTATCGATCTGGTACTTTTTATGTAGTGGGGAGCCTCTGATGAAGCTTGGTATAAACTGATGTTCGACACTGGGGACTGTCTTGATCCCATCTTCCAGATGAAACTCTGTTTCCACTAGAGACGGATTCCTAGGTGGGCTGCTGGGTTCCACTTCTAAAGGAAGATGCTGAATTTGAAGACCCAGTGACTCAAACTTCTCCTCAGATGTTTCCTTTCGAAGCATCGCATATGGAGGGGAAGAGTCGCCGACAGTGGATCCAATTGCCGTTGCTGAAGCAGTCCTTTGTTCTTGTACAGCCACTGCAGTTAACATTTACCCAAATTTGTAATAATTCATGCTACAATCTATGAATTATATGCAAGGAAAATGAGCGAATCAATCAGAGATATGCAGACTAACTACAAATAGACAAATGCAATGCATTGATCATGGTGGAAACCAGCAAAAAGGGCCATTTCCAAAGCACAAACCTCTAAGCCCTTCATCAGTTGTAATGATGTCAAGTTCAAGGAGCTTCAGAAGACGTCCGAGATCAACCCCGCTTGTCCAATTCTCAGGAGGTTGACCAATTTTTAATTTAAGTCGTCCTCGGTTAGCAGTACCGCCCCATATGATCCCAATTGGACGTGGCTTCTCACCATTCACACCTTTAAGTACTATGAGGCTCCCGCTGTCTCCTTCAAGGTCAAATGTTTGTTGGTTCTCACCAACAACAAGAAAATCAGTTAAGAAGCATATGCCTTTCTCGTCATTGTACTCGAGAGCATAGGCCAACACAGTTCCAGCAGTCAAACCAGAACTTCGTCCAACCTTCATCACCTGCTTTCCAATAAGGGTACTGATCGGAGACTGCAAGTCAATAATCTTAACGTTGCCAATCTCTCCGACTCCTTTCATGGATGTAATAACAGTACACATGTCAAAATCATCAGCAAAAGGAATGAATGCCCCATCTGCTCTCACAAACGTCTCTGCAATAACATGAATCATCATGAATAACTGTTTCTCTTCCTTCTCCCTTTCCTTCGTTCATTATGTATCACCATTCAATATTGTGCTTGTAATCTTTATATTTAAACTGTGAATTTCTTTACCAGAGCTTGCTCAACTTAGCTAAGTAGATATCCACTTGGAACTTGACAGAACGGTGAAAGAAACAAAGTCAAGCTACTCAAATTTGGATTGATGAGCACCCTTGAGAGAAAATATTATTAAATCCATCTCCAAAAGCAATATAAGTTGTATTACCAACTTTTAATTCCATATTTACCTGGGTTAATTCCGGCAAAGATGCCATACCAAAGCTCATCTGTGATAAATGAGGTAGCTCTCTCCACTGCACCGAGATATACCCCAGGTCCAAGCGAAGGAGGCAGGGGATGAAACATCTTTTGATTTGGGTAATCTAAGTCAACTGCAACATGCCGATTTGTGAGAAAACCAACTTGCCGATTGCCTGTTTGGCTCCTTACTATCGCACCCAATGTTCCATAAGTTTCCTGGCTTGCCACCTGAGTACAAGCAAACAAACAATGTACTTACCGGCATTCATAATTAAAAGGTTGCCAGAATAAGGATGGGATAACAGTGATGCAGTAGACAGTATTAGAATAAAAATGCACTTTAATACTCGCGTATCACATTTTAAGAGTACAACACTTTACCGGCATTCAGGCTTTGTTGTTGTTGTTGTTGTAACAGGGGAAAGCTAATTAATATTTAGTTGTTGTCATTTCAAGGTATTGCTCCTCACTTGGCCCCCATTTGTTTTGGTTTACTAGATTACACCATGAAACATGACAAGCTCAATAGGTAACCTAAACATACCTGAGAACCTGAGCCAATGCATGGATCACCTCCACGCAAATCATCTACAATTTCTGTGTACAATTGTTCTTTGGGAGCTGGCTCGGGTGCACCAAAATATGAGAATTCCACAACGTCCACATCACACCATACACCTCCAGGTCCCTGATTAAATTAGAAAGAATTGTTTTAACTAAACTTCTAAACACAAGTAAATTCAGATGGAATAGGCATCGATAACCCAAAACAAACTTGACGACTAACAAATGAATGAACAATTGAAGCGTTCTTAACATTCTTCCCTGACCTCTAGGGCAGTGGGTAAACACTGTATTGGACTGAGCCATTGCTTGTGAACTTTTCTTGAAACAAAGACAAGAATAGCTGGTATGTCAGTTAACACACCCCGTCTAATACGAAACCCAATTGCTGTTCCAAGACTATAACATCGCAAAATCTTGCTATGAAATGCCCTTATAGTCATCAGTTCAAGCAATGTATTCGCTTGCTGCCCTTTTGGCAACTGACCAAGAGTTTCAGGCAGGACCCCTTTCTGTAGATTAGTGAAATAGTTTGCTCTCTCTTCAGCAGCGTCACTCAATCGGCTTGAGGTAGGCCACGAGAAGTAAGCAGCGCTAGTCTCAGAATGCTGTCCAGCTGATGCAAAGGGTTGAAGCGTTGGTGGACTTAACGAAGGTAAATTAGAATGACTGCAACAGTTTCTCTCAAGATCCAAGGCCGACTCATCTGATAGCGTTGAAGCCGAACAACGCATCCTCATATTAAATCTACTCCGCTCCATCTTTCCGGTTTTCCTAACACGATAACAGAGTGAAAAAAAAACTGGAGGGACGGTACTAGGTAACAATACTGTAACTTACAAAAATGAACAGAAAAAACAGGAGATTTTAGGTTGCAATCACAATACGCTAAACTGCTCGGCAGAAATTCAAGCAAGACAATATTAAATCCGGTATTAGACATGACAGGGATTGAGTGGACCTACAATCCCCAATTAAGTGCAGACTGCAGAGTGAAGACATGCCCCAAAAGACAAATGGATTATGAAACATCCTCCTACAGTAACAGCAAGGTTAACACACCTAAAAGTTTCAACATTACATATAATTGTGATGTTTTCCACTACACATACAAGACAAGCATGCTATAAGCCCCAAAACAACTTTAAGAGCACCATCCAACTTTTGAGCACCACCCAAATCGGAGATTAATACAGAAAAGTTCCTAAAATCAAGTAATGAGATTTGACAAAGAAATGATTTCCCTCCCCAATTATGTCTTGTTTCCTAGAAAAAGGAAGAAATGAAGAGTATAATAAAGTAAAATCTTCTGCTTTCTAGCTCTAAAAAATCATATCAAGCTAAGACTGACTTCGACATTCGCTTTTTAACTCGAAGATTATGAAAAATAAGAACTTTCACATTCCTTGATCTTCTTCTGCCTCACCAACCGCACAGCAGAAGCTGTGGAGGGTAGCAAAGAAGCTTGCGGAAAGACTATATGACCAAAATGTTCCAAATTTTACACAAGCAGTAGAAAAAATCGTTTCGGATCGCCGTTAAACGGTAACATCCAATCACAAAGGCAACATACAACAAGCAATTCATCAAGCTCATGTAATCAAAAAAGAAAAAAGCAAACCCAACAGTAACCAGAAAAGCAAACTTTTTTCAGTCATGAGTACTGAAATCACTAACTCACCCACTAAATACAACAACTTGAACAAAAACTCAAACACATAAACTGAGTTAAAAGAAGAAAGCTCACTGATCAGCAATGGCGGAGCTGCTGCAGAACACAAAAATATGATATGGATTCTTCTTGCAGGAACCTCAGAATCACAGAACACCTCAGAGAAAAAGACCCAGATAACAATTCAGCGGATTTGGAGCAAGAATCGGGTCAAAAGCTTCTGAGATTGCCAGTTTGGTTGTTTGCAGCAAAGTGTTTGCTGCTGCTATAGAAGAAACCCATGAAATTAAAGCTGGTAAAGTGACCAGCTTGTGCGCTTATTTTAATAAGCTTTAATCAATATTTTTATGGGGAAGAGAGAGTGGAATGGGGTATCAATATTTTCAGGAGTAAAAGGCAATATTAGGAAGTCAAAATTTTAAATTATATTTACAAATTAAATGATATATCATCAATAAAAAATAAGTACGTTAATCAATACTTAAGCAATAATTTAATTATCAACGTCCACATAATTTGGTTTATAAAATTTAGTTTAAAATTTTAGTTTTCCTAACATTATTTATATTTTTATAGGGAAGAGAGAGAGTGAGTGGAGTTGGGTGGAGTGGGAAATTGAGGATAGTAGAGGGGGTTGTTGCTAATTCATGGGTCTTGGATCTGTCTGATTTTTATGGCTTTGGCTCCATAAACTTGAAAAACTGATTCTATAGTTTGGAAGAAGTATCCAATCCGTACGTAGAGCATCACATTTGTATTAGAGATGGAGAATCGAATACAGAACAACGTCAAGAGATAGTACTTTTAACCGCACTTCGAGTTACAAGCTTGTATATGTACATAGGGCCGCACCACATTTGTCTTTGAGGAGGAGGAGAAATGAATACAGAACACTATATCCAAAGAAAATACTTTAACTACTTGAGTTACCAACTCTTTGTATAGAGCATCGTATCAATGCCTACGAATAAAATAAAAGGAAATACTTCAAAATGAGACAATTTCTTAATCTTGGGATAAAAATAGGATAACCGGCCATGCACAAAACTGAAATTACTAAAATACCCAACTATAAATGGGTTATTTCCTCATATTTTCTGATTTCTCTTTGTACTCTCTCTCCCTTCTTTCACTTTCTTCCTCACGCACTCTCTCTCCCCTTCTCATTGTGCATACATGGTGCACTATCGTCCAGATCAACACCATCCAAATCGAAGCCACCACCAATTTCATCTCGTCCTCATGAGTCCAAAACACCTAGCCTTATCACAAATCACATCCCCGATCGTTGGGATCGAAACTCAAGTAGGCCGCGAGTTTTGTGGCCATTTTCCAACAACACGGCAAACAACTGAGGCTCGAGACCACCACCACTGGACTCGCATCGAGGGTGGGAACAAAGTCCATTCATTAAATGTTGGTGTTTTGTTGGATGAATTTTTCAGGATTTGCTCACCATATGTACACGACATGCACATAATATGCTAACAGATCTGAGCCAACCCAAAAATCCAGAGCTCATAGCTCTTTTTTTTAAATAAAAAAAATGATGTCATCACCTGTGACGTCACCACCATATACACTATATCACACCACATGCACATCATATGTATAGTACATGCACATGATATGCACAGAATTGGAGACCGATCAATGAGCTGTTTTTCGCATTAATAAGAAATTTTAAGGATAACCTATTAGTATAGTGGATACTATTAAAACATAATTCTTACGTATATAAGGTTACAATGGTAGTTTGAAAAGTTTTCTTACGTACATCAATCACCGCTTAACCTTGCACGTGGAAAACATGACACTCGTTGTTGTTATTTCATGGACACGCATGATCCTTAATGTCGTCTAAGCTTTTTCTTATTTTTTTTTTTTTGCCGAGGCCAACTAGGTTGTGGTCATATTCACTAAATTCCGGGACACAACATACATGCATCATAACTAGTGAACATTACCGCTTCTCATATTAAGATGTAGCCATGCACACCATATGCACATCACATCACATGCACATTACGGAAAAAATTTCACAAATTTCACTAATTTTTTGGTTGAGCTCAAATCTGTGAGCATAACATGTGCATGTCGTGTACATACAGTGTATAAGCGAGCTTAATACGAAAAGAACGAATGAGTACGTGAAATAATTTCGTCTATATCATTCTCTCTTCCTTCTTTTTACTCTGATTTCCCTCTTTTCCCTCAAATTTATCTCTTCTCCAAAAGGCAACTGACCCTTAATACGTTTTTTTTCATTTAACTGCAGCAAAAGTCAAATCATATTTTAGTGCTTGTAGATTTGGATCGAGAGAGGGAGCAGAGGGAGGAAGAAGGCAGAGGAAATGAAAACCCACATAGAAATAAGAGAAATGATAAAAAAAGTAAAAAATAAAAAATGAAGGATAGGGGTCTCCTCTAAGAAACACCAAACAAATCACTTCAACTTCAAAAATCCATCAATCAAAAAGCAAAATTAAGCAAACTCAGTTCACAAAACCTACAAATGAAAAGGTAAAATCCGAAGAAGATGGGAAGGTTAGAGAGAGAGCTCTTGTGCATATTCGAAATTTAGAAAGATAGGAGACAAAGAGAGAGAGAGAGAAAGAGAGAGAGCTTGGATGAAGAAGATAGGTGGGTTAAAGAGAGCTCTTGGATGAAGAAGATGGATGGGTTAGGGTTCTTCCAATTGGAATTGGGCGAAAGAGATTTTCGCTCTCTCCATCTCTCTCTACAAAATGAGAAATAAATGCTGGAATTTCTAGATAACCCATTTATATGGGAGGACAATTTGGTCATTTCAAGGTGTAGGAAAAATCATATTTCTGTCCAATTGTTGTGCATGGCGTGTGCATGCCATGTGCATATTCAAAATGTCCTATTTCTATTCCAAAATAAAAAAATTATCTCATTTTGAGATATGTCCCTAAAATTAAAATAATATACTTGTTCGTCTCACGTTTGGTGAAAGAAAGTATTTTGTAGATGTCAAGCCACATTGTTTTTGGAAAATATTGTAAATTGGATCCTTATGATTAATGAGATGTTGGTTTTCAGCAGTTTGTAGATTCTTTTACCATCTCTCTTTCAGGTGTATTAAACAAAGGCACCCTCCCAAAACGTCAGTCGAAAATCTCTTAAAATCTGTGACAGAATGCGGTAGTTCCAACTATAAGAAATTCTCCTCCGCTAAATCAAGAACAACAATGACAGAGGTAGCTCCAACTCCGAGGGGCCTACATAACCAGTGGAGAGCTCCATTGACAAATGTCCCTCCGTAAGGACCGTAACTATCCAAAAGATGCAAGGAAAGTCTTGAACCCTTGTCCCTGAATTGGTTTTCAGCGACAAGTGACAACACAAGCACCATGCATCCATAAGCAACCTTCACAAACTTGTAATCATCGGTGGACGGAGTGACCAAAACTGTGGACATGAGGATGAGGACGCGAGCCCGTTACCGGTTCAGGGCAAACATGAATTGGGATGGGGCAATCTGGTATTTTGAAGGACTCTGCAGTGCAGGGATTTTGGCTGAGGCACAATGCAGACCAACCCATTACAGGAACCAAGCATTTTGATCCAATCGATATCGGGGTCGTCCTTGAGTGGAAAATCAAGCTCTAAAGGCAAAACATCTTCATCATCATCTACAGGGGCTAGATTGCCTAAGGAATATAGAGAATTATCAGCACTAATGCGAGGGGTTCTTCTGCAAATCCAGTGACAATCTTTCTCTCTTTCTCTCTGTGCTCGTGCCTTGGTATTTCTATCTTAATTTATAGCGCACTGGCGACTCATTCTGTTTGGAGTTTTGGACGAAGGACGATCATCTCTCCAAGCAAAGGGAGTTCTCCGACGAACACGAGGATGGCTTTTTGTTGAAGCGTGAGAAGCAAGACTGAAAGAGAGCAGTGCAATAAGTAAACGTGGCAAACGGTGTGTTTCTCACTTTATTCCTTCTTTTTTTTTTTTTTTTTTTTTTTTTGGATTAGAGGTCGCACTTGGTGCGATGGCAAGTGCCTTCGCCCATGAGCGGTAGGTCTCGGGTTCGAGATTTGGGAGCAGCCTCTCCATAAATGGGGGTAAGGCTAGCCGACATTCACCTCTCCCAGACCCTGCGTAAAGCAGGAGCCTTGTGCACTGGGTACGACCAGATGTCTCGCTTTATTTTTTATATCGCTTCAAGAATGCATTATCATGTGTAAGTTTTTCTTTCCAACACAAATTATTGGGCCTAAACGTATTTGTCTTCGACCTAAACGCTACAATGGAGTGAACCAATTGCATACAAGTTGCTCTCACACTTTTCCCCATTTCGTTAACGGAGTTGAGAGAAGCGTGAGTTTTGGTAACAATCATGGAAAATTTGGGTGGGGAAACTTGGGCAAAAGATTTGGTTATTTTGTGCCAAGGTGATTTTTGTGTGTTAAATGTGAAAACAAGGTGAAAATACGAAGGAGCAAAACCAACGCCTCCTTCAAATGAAGTAAAATGAAACCAAAATGATGAGCATCGGAGGCAAAGTGAGAAAGAAAAGAGTGTAGAGTGGCAAAAGTGTGATTTTATGTAGAATATTTGGAGACAAAGTAAAAATTAAGCCTACTTTCTAATCGTTGATTCTCCTCTAATTTAAATAAAATGTATGAAGAGTAGAGGCTGGAGAATGACAATATCAAACAAAAAAAGACACAAAACCTCGCATGAATTCCCTATTGAAAAGTCAGACACAAAGAACAACTTCGTAAACCACTAGATCTAGACTTTTATGCTTCATAAAATCGTAGTCATTGTCATTCATTAACCTCTAAAACTACAATGTCGTTAACAGACTAACTGAAAACATAACAATCACCTGCTTTATGTCTCCGCGATCAAATCACCAGAGAATTTACATCACAACTAGTGAAAGGTCAACAAGGAGCGACTTCATAAACCACTGGATCAACTTGCTCAGTTACTTGTCTTGGTCAGAACCTTGCTCAGCTCAGTTACAAGAAGCAAGTAGTTCATATTCACTAGGAGTAGAAACGTGTAGAATGTAATCGGAATTAGACGCAACTGCAAATTCTTGTGATAACTCGGTGAGATGAGGCTCTCCACATACACATCAGCACAGAATTTATCTGGAAGGCCATTTGCCAAGAAATTTTTGCAAGTCCCATCATTTGGATTGCACAGAAGTAACTGTTTCCAACTCCTCGCCAGTAAGATCTTGTTATTCTTCCAGTAACATAATGGCTTCAAAGAAGTAGACAAATATGGTTCGGCTATAAAAATTCTAGTCCACGACTCCTTCACACCATAATCCTTCATAACCCAAAATGAGTATTCTCTATTATGCTGGTATAGTAAACAAAGACTCCCTTCCAGAACGCCAGTTGTAAACGTCTGATAATCAGTGACAGAATTAGGTGTGGGCAAGTCTGAGAACTTCTCCTCCACTAAATCAAAAGCAGCAATGACGCAGTTACCACCATTTTCAAGCTGTCCGCATAACCAGTGGACAGTTCCATTGAGAAACGTCCCTGAACCCTCCAAATGATGTTTGTAAGGAAAGTCTTGAACCCTTTTCCACGAATTGCTTCTCAATGAAAAAATGAGAATCATGCACCCATAAGCAATCGTGAAAAACTTGTAATCATCAACAGAATGAGCATAACCAAAACCATATGCATGATTGAACCCTACTTCTTGAGGTTGTGGAGGACATTTATGACTTGGAATGGGGCAATCTGGCACTCTCAAGGACTCTCTAGTGGTAGGATTGAATATAAAGAAGGTTTCTGGCTGAGGCATGATGCAGACCAAACCATTGGAAGTACCAAACACATGAACCCACTCAGTGTTGGGGTGGTTCTTGAGTGGAAAATCAATCTCCAATGGCAACATATCATCATCTATAGGTGCTTCAGGGTCCAAGGAGAATAACGAATTTTTAGAACTGAAAATGATTTTTTGCTTCTGGAACCGATCTAGATGGGTTTTGGTGAAGTTGGGTTCACTGGTTAGACGGAGCCATGACTTTGATATGCACCTGAATCGGCACACTGTCTTGAGAGGAAGTCGAGAGAGTATATCGGCAATGATATCCATTGAAAGGTCTGGCATGTCTACTTCACTTGACACTGAGATAACAGACGTAAGTAAATTTGAGCCACCTAAATCTTGTTTGCACCAAAGCCCACATCACAAGTAAGCAAAATCAATAGTTCAAAAATTAACTAATAGATTTTCATACACAACATTATATGCTTTCGGTTTAATTAAGCAATATATTCCATAAACAACAAATAATTCCCTCACATTCTGGTTCATGCATAAACAAATCATCTCTTCGAAGATGGGATTTACCCTAAATTTCCAATCTTTCACCTTCTCAATTCTTTACACTAGTGAAAAATAATTATCAAAGGAGTAGTTTTTACGGCAAAAGCAATAATCCCATGTTCACAATTGGCCATTAAATGTGATAAATTACTGCAAATACTGCACAAAATTTGAGTAAAAAACTAAACATGGGTTTATACTAAATGAAAAAATTCTAATAAAAACCCATATATTTAAGAAATTAAAAACCCTTATCAAACAAAGCAATGCTAACCCACATAAACAAAATCCAAAATAAACCCCCTTTAACAAAGAAAATAAGCTAAAGTTGGCAGAAAATAAAAAATAAGCACAGCTAAAACGAAAAAATACCCAGAAACACGAGCGCGACGGCGGCGAAGTGAATCGACAGACAGCTCCGACTTGTCTCTCTTCGTCTATCTTAATCAGCACTGGCAACACAAGTAAAAAAAACGAGTCAATAAAAATAGAAAGAAAACAAAAAATGGAGTCTTGAAAATCTAAAAGGGGAAATTAGGCAAACCCTAGAAATGGGCTCCAAGAACTTCAAAAATCATACTCTTGTCTCTTCGGCCATCGCGAGTAGCTTAATGGAGAAGCTAAGGGGAGTTGAAAGTTCGAATTTTTAATTTTGTCAGCAAGTTTGGTACTTATAGGGATATCGTATAAAGGGAATTTTTTTACTAAAAGAATATTTTGCGTGCTGATCTTCTTCCACTGGTATTGCGGTCCGCTGACACGTTTAATCGGCAAAATAAAACAGGACAGAAGAAAAACTATGTGAATTTGGGATCGGAGGTGGATTGTCTGCCCTCGGATCAGGATCCTCTCCTGAGCAAATGGAGAGGATCCTTCTGATCGGACCAATCGGACTGTTCAAAATTTATCTAACGGCTATAAACAGGAAGTTCCATTAAAAATTATAATAATTGTAACCGTTGGATAAAATTTGAACGGCCCGATGGACCCGGTCTGGAGGATCCTCTCCATTTGCTCAGGAGAGGATCCTGATCCATCTGCCCTCCTCTTTGCATGCCCTTTTTATTCATTTCTATTTGTGCGGTCACAGTTAAGCCACGTCAATATTTTATATTCTTATTACTTTTTGTCTTATTATCTCTATAAAAAATTAATATAAAATATTAACGTGGTTTAATAATAACTGCCCAAAATAGGAGAATATGAGAAAGGCATCCAACCAGTAAGACAGACAATCTCCCTCCTTTGGGATCGGCCCAGCATAAACAAACTTATTAATTGGACTGGCTTGGTTCTATTTAGGTTTGGTTTAGGGGTTTTGCCCCAAAATAAAAAAAATTTCGTTCTCAGTTTGGTTTTGTTTGGTTTTATTTATCTTTCAAAAAGTATGTAGACAATTGGATTAAAATGCGAGTATCTTGTTCTATTTAAAGAGAAGCAAGCCCTCAGTAGTTTGGCAAAGCTCTCAAACGGATGCAGCAATGTGTGTATATATATCTTGACTTGTACATTCCAGAACACAACAACTCAATTGAATCGTTGTATAAGTCCAAATCTATACGCATAATATAAAATTTCAAAATTCCACCACAAGACCTTTATTTGGACAATAAGAAAAACAATTAAAGTGGAGGAGTAGGGAGGATGATCGCAGGAGAAAGTGGAGTGTGAGACGAGGGTGAAGAAAATGAGAGAGAAAGGGTTTTATTTAGAGGTATGCTATCAACACATTTTTTTTTTACTTCTCACACATCACTTGTTAAATTATATTATTTAATCTTCTTCAATTTATCTAATTCGTATATAAAAATTAAAAATAGGTATGTGAATATCTCATCCATCATTTATAGGCTCTAGCATTACCACGTAGTTAATAGGGGCAATAAACACAAAACACTAGGGCTTACTTAATGGTAAGAAGCATGGAGACTCATTAAAGCATCTCTAAAAGAGAAGTCAAAAGGTCCACATAAGCAAAACAGTGAAAAATACAATATTAATGTTTTTCAACTGAAATGTCAATTCCTTGGCATGATATTTTTTGATACTGGTTTGATATACCTTATGTTTTCTTTAGTGATTAATAATTGTTTTTCATCATTTTATTAATTTTTTATTTTAAAAATACTTATTGCAATTATGAAAAGTAAATAATAGTTTAAATTTGACCTATTGGATGAAGAACAAATTTAAAAAAAAAAAAAGATCAAAATACCACACATGCCTTCAAATTTAAATTTAATATTTAAAATTTGACATCTCTGTTTGAGATGGTCTTAGTTTAGTATTTATTCAAGAACTATTATAAGCATTTAATAAAAAAAAGGATTATACACTCTAATAACAGCACCAAATTATTATTATTGGGCACTCCCCAAGTATCAAAAGCATATACAAATCATTTTAACATGCTTCAAATAGACCCTTAGGGACGTTTATTTTAATTTTATATGAGAGAATTTCAAGAATATTGATAGAGTACAACATCATAACCCCATGACAAGCACAAATAAAATCATACTGGCATGATCCATCAAATTAAACGCCATTGTGGTTACAACAAAAAATAAATAAATTAAACATAATCATCAATAGCAGCAAAGGAATGATCTTTGAATTAGCAGATCAAACACCAACAGCCCTAATTATTCAGAACACATAGAGGGCAGCCAATTCCTCCAATGACTCTGAAGTGCTACCAAAGCTGGGATCTTCTGCATTATTCTCCAGCATCCACAACAAGTGATCAAACAAAACCACCTCACAGTTGACAAATATATCATCCTCCTCTCCTCGCTTTTGCTTCGATGACTTGTTGATCAAGGCATCTAACAACGGATGGTTGAGGTACTTTGAGTTAATCACGTAACGTTTCCTCGTGCTTCCTACATATATTATAGATTGGTGATGATGATGAGGATGAAGCTCATGATTTTCATGCCTGAATATAGCTTCCCTCGTAGATTTTGACCTTAGGCTACTATACGACGACGATCTCCCTAGCTGCCTTGACAAGCTCTTGCACTTCCTTAGCAAAATATTCATCTTCTTCATCCTTAAAGACCCTTATTTTTTTTATGAACGATGAGAGAGAGAGAGAGAGAGAGATGGGGTGTTAATTTGGATGGAGAAGTAATTAGGGTGATGGGAAATATATAGGAGGCTTGGAAGACACTCATGAAATCACAAAAGTAGGAGTTAAGATGTGAGGATTGGGTTGAGTTGGTGCAAAGTCGTTGTTTTCCGCTGCTGGAAAAACAAGTGGGGTCTATAAAATGTGCAACCGAACATTTTTTGAGTGACCAAAACAAGTCATCTGTTTTGCTGAATGCAAATGTTGTGCCTGGTGCGGGGGGGCTTCTTTTACACACCTAGGTACAATAGACAGACAAGCAAGCACAAGATCGGAGTAAGATTTTCTTCTCTCTAAATTTTGTTTCCCTCCAATCTTTTCCTATTTGAAAATCACGATTAAGCCCACGTCAACATTTGGTGTGACTTTTTTTTTATAGAGAGAGTAAAAAATAAATGTGAGATGAGAGAATTGGAGGGGAGGAAATTTAGAGGAAAGAGAACCCTACTCCAAATTTTAATTATCTAATAGTCTACCTACCAAAACTCAACTAGGCTGAGGAATTTAAATGTTAATCAAGCATCATCTCAGTTGGTCACTTCAAAGATAACTATAATAAATCACAAGCACTAGCGGACACAACTAAAACTCACTTAAGAGTCCGGCTTCAATGATATAAGCATTCAATGTTATGAGTGTTTTAACCTTTAAATTTGATTTCTATTACTATTAGATTTTCTGTTTTCAATCTTAGTCATTTGTTTTCGGTATCATTTAATACTACGTATCATTGAAGAAATTTCCATTGAATAAATATTGAACAACAATATAATTAAAATGCTAGGTGAAACGCTTTTGCAACAATCCATTCCCGTCGAGAAAACCCTTTTCAGGGCAGCAATCAATTAATTATATGAAAGAAGGTTTATCGAACCCCTTATGGACTCCAGTTCGAATCCCTCTTTCGTAATTTAAATAAAATTAATGAAAGAAAAATTGATGATTGCATGGGACCCTTGGAGTTAATAATGCAATTAGGATGGACAAAGTGTTAATTACGAATGAAAAATGCAGATACATCCGTTATCATTTTTTCCTAATAAGCTAGCTGGATTCCACCAGTCATGTATTGTTGTGTGAAGTGGCAGTAAACTGCTTCTTGTTGCTGTGTCTTGACAATCACCGGAAACATGCTCGGCCACTCACCAAATATGTTGAGAGCATCTCATCATGATCCAGTTGAAATGACTCCATCTCCTCCTATTTAGATTGACACGTCATCCTCGTTTTGATTTGAGGTGCATGTTTTTCGACTAATTAAATCAACACAAATTTAATCTGCGTCGTTTTCAGGTTAAGTCTAACATGACTCACCATTAACATCATAAAAGATCTCGGTAATATTGGTAGTAAACCTCCGGCATAAATTGTATACCAACCTTGTTTGATTTGAGATGCATGTCTTTCGGGCATAAATTGTATATCAACCTTGTTTGATTTGAGATGCATGTATTTCGGCTAACTAAACCAACAACAATTTAATCCATGTCGTTTTCGGATAAGATGTATAAAACCCTAAATACAGAAAAACTTCCTTGTTCTATCTCTCTCATTATGTGATGCGTCAAGTGAAGAAGTGAGACAAGAACAACGGGTGCATGCCCCATTTGCACGCAAGTTCTTCTCTTAGACACGGATCACTTATGGATTAGCAACCATGAGCATTTCGACCGACATTACCATAACCCAAACACATTCTTTGTATTTAGCACTAATCCGTCAATTTTGTGTTAGTTTCCAGTCGTGGTGTCATGTCATTCATCACACGTAAACATAACCACTTTGTCATAATCAAATAATTAATGCAAGTGGGACCAAATCACATAAAATTCTGCTAAGACAAAGTGTGTGTTTTGGAAAATAATGAATGGTTTATTCTCTAGCCTTGCGTTCCAAGTCTGCATATATATAGCAGCAGCAAGGGGATCTTCACTTGCTTAGAAGTAAAAACATCATTAATCGAATAATCAAAAGTACTTAAAGCAGCAGGGCCAAGTGATAAATCAATGTCTCCTTTTTTTGGCCAAATCACTAAATCTTGTCCCTTTGAAACCAAACTCAAGACAAATTATTCTTAGTTGTTGATGGGGACGTCTGATCTTCTTCACTTACTGCTTAAGAATTTTTTTTTTTTGCAGTACATTTTAATGTCATTTTGAAAATACCTCCCACCCCGAAATTGATTTAAACTCCGGAGAAAAAACCGAGCATAAGTTCACTTGCGACATCATGAGGAATCCGGTGAAATCATATAGGACTCAAAGATGAGACTATAAACACGATACGAAGCATGACAGGGCATGAAAATTGCCTCCAAGCGTTCTCCGAATCACCTATTTATATAAAGATTACGAATGCAATGATGTTTACTAAAATACAATGAAGTCCAGTAAATTCGATCCACCCTTAATTGTTGAATTTCCATATTCTTTCTTGAATAATTAGGATTTCAAAATCTTAGTTTCCAAAACATCAACAGTCGATTGAGCTATTTACTCTTCAAGCAAAATTTGGTAATCTCGACGTATAACAAAAGAATACTTCATCATACCAAACTCAGGACTTGAATGTAAATCAATGTCGTCCATCTTGTGAAGTAAGCTGCATCTAGTTGGCCCCCCGAAAGACAAGCTGTTTCCATGAAACCATATGAGCTTGTTAGACGTTAAAACGAAACAGCATCACGTCTCCTTCTTGTACAATGTAATCTTTGCCCTCAGATCTCAACTGCAAACATCAGAGTAGATTGGGTGACTCAGTTTGATCTAGAATAATATTTACGGACAAGAGACTTTTCACCGACAACAGTGTCTAACGTGTGTCTATACCTTGCTGGCCTTGCTGCAACCCTTAAATTTAAAAGTCAAAAACAGAAATTCACATTTCTCATAAGGGCACTGGTTGTAGGAAACATAGAGGGTGGGACGAGTTGACTTATTAACGTTGTTTAAGATTTTACTTAAGTAAATCAAGTTGTAATTGCTTCGCACCAGTGTGATAGTTATAGTGCCCAGAAATAAATCCACGGCTCTATAATCTTGACCAAAGTTGGAAAGCATTATATGTGTTGCTACTAGCAAACAAGAGAATTAAAGCCTAATAACAAGCAGAAAACTTACAACTCCTCTTTCCCTTGCTGCAGCAAGCGAACCAGCAGCGACAAAATCATCATAAGCCACCTAACAATAAAGAACAAAAAGTGTTATTATTTTCATATTTCCCATGGATCATTTTAATGTGCAAGGACATGATCTCTTAGTTTCATTGTTCTAGTAACAGTATTAAAAACTTTACTAAATAGCTAAATTGTTTTATAAAGAAATTATAAAATTAGCACTCCATTATTTGAATTTAGATTAACGAGTTTACGAATATTAACTGCTATATGCTGTCTTAAACATTAAACAAAACTTACGTAGAATTGAATGGTTCAAAGCTCACTTCAAATTAAGTGATTCAAACCAATTGTTCAAACAAATTTAAAAATAGCTATTACCTATAGTGGATGAAAGAGTTACAACCTCTATCTATGATTCTTACCGTCTCAGCTCGAATGAAACCTTTCTCAAAGTCAGAGTGTATGACCCCAGCAGCTTGAGGTGCAGTCATTCCTAAATCAACCAAATACAAGAATCAGAGAACAACATTATATGATGAACTTGTTAATCGAACTTCCTAACCTATCTAAGTAGCGGCAGCAAGGGACCTTCTTTTCCATACAAAGAAAAAAAGATGGCAACGGCAATTCAAAACAGAAAATTTTCAACCTACACTCATCAGTAAACAAATTCTATGTGTACAAGTTTCCAAATATGATATAGATAACAGCATATAGCCTATGCTAGAACTTGGTTGAAGCATTCAAGGTCCCGTCAGAGGTATTTAATTATATGTGTTTAGTACACAAATTACATTTTAGCAAAACTAAAGCTCACCTGCAAGTATGGTCCATGCTTTTGTTTCCTGTAAACAACATAGCAACACCCTTCGTAACAAAAAAGAAAAATGTTAACCACAATCAGAAAAATTCACAAGCTCATTCTTATAACCTTCTCTCCGGATGTAAAGTAAGTACGTAGCCCCAAAACGCTATATGTTGCTCTGATAAGGTTTCCGAGACCACTTTCACCAACACCAAGAGATTCCAAAAATTCCGTTCTTTCTTCATATGGTAATTCAGTGAGCTCAGACTCAACCTGCAAATGCAAACTACCTAGTTCACATGTTTGAGTGTAATAATTGAAGGCAAACAAAAATGTACGAACACAGATCTGCTAGTCTCAGACAAAGTATCACTAGATTCCTATCAAACATTTTAAACAGAGAGAAAGGCATGTTGCGATAATTTGCTCAATTTCAAACAATAATACTTTTAGGTTCTCATGTATCACCAAACCTGTGCAGAAATAGTCACAACTCCAGATTGCAACTCAGGAGCAAGATTCATCACTTCTTTGACGTGAGGATTAAGCTCAGGTTCAGCTAGATCAGATTCTGCAACATTAGCAACATATATAATAGGTTTCATTGTAAGCAAGCAAAGATGCTTCACAGCATCTTTTTCCAAATCTGTTAAAGCGACTGATCGTGCTGGTTTTCCATCCATCAGTGCATTCTGAATTTTGTCTAAGGTGGACCTTTCTGTTTCCTCCTGAAATTAGAACTCTGAGTCTATGATTTTGTACAACCTTAATAATTTGGGAAATAAAGGAGAAAAAAATATTGAGGGGATATAGTGTGATGATAGCACATATTTGTGCACTGTACAGTAAGTTAGCATTGGATAAAACTATACCTTAGCTTTGGTTTGTGAGTCTTTTGCCTTTCCTTTTTTCAGCTTCTCCATTCTCTTCTCAATCTGCATTTCTTGTGAATAAGACAATTTAGTTCAATCAGCTCATACCATCTTAGCAAGCTGGTATTAATATTAAACACAAATAGCAGATGATAGAGGCCCCCTAAGAAAAAAGTTTAAGATGTTAAGACAAGGAATTCTCAAGACAGCGTTCTCATAAAAAATAATTATCTACATCATCAACTTTAAACCAGAAAGTGGCATTAGCATTTAACAATATAGTTTGCATTAAATACATGCATACATATATATGGATGGATGTGTCGAGGGTTGTCTTATTCATACAGCTAGGATAAGGCACTGCGATTAGTTCACTGCCTAAATACTTCCCATAAATCATCAATTGACAAGCTCATGAATTGATTTTAAGTCCTGGCGCTCATCATTTATGCCCAATTTCAAATCAAATTGGTTTTAGACCAACTGGTTTATTTTACAAGCAAAGACCAGAAAGGGACAGACAAGGAATCAGGATCTACCACATCAGAAGGTTTGAGAATAATGGTAAGCTTATAGAGGAATTTTAATTAGCAAACCTGGTCTAGATCTGAGAAAATAAGCTCCAAGTTGATAACATCAATATCTGCCTTAGGATCAACTTTGCCACTCACATGAACAACATCGTTATCTTCAAAACAGCGAACGACCTGAAACAACAATCAACATGTCAATAATATTGTGGAGCTTAGAATTACTGATGAAAAGCACTACTGCACAGTTGATAAAAAGATATGAATACAACAACAACAAAGCCTTTTCCCACTAAGTGGGGTCGGCTGATAAAAAGATATGAATGATTTCCATAAATTGGTTCTTCTCTAAACTAAAGTCAGGATTGTGAAAGATTTTACATTTTAATGGTCGTTCTTTACAGAAAAAAAAATGTTATCTTAAATTCAAATCAAATTTTGTTCTATAAGATCAATATCCATCCATCAGACTGGCAAAGGAGAATGCTCAAAAACAATGACAATGCATGTAATGATTATACAAAACAAAGCACAAAGAAGAAGCTGGTCCCCAAAGTATCGACATGAAAAAAAAACAATTTTATTAAAACAAACTCATAAAGTGTTTTTGCAATTCAAATTGGGGAAGGCTTCAAAACCTCTAAACAATATCACCTTTACTTGAGCTCAGTACAATGTTTCCTTTCTTCTAATTTTTTAATCAAAAGTACAGGGCTTTATTAAAATGATTTTTTTATTTTTTTATTTTTTTGCAGTACCATAGATAGAGGAGCCAGATCAGTCAAGCAGATAAAAAAAAAAGTGACAGAATGAAAAACAGAAGACAAGCAAATTCCAAATATAAAATAAAAAATATAAATGCTTGAAAGATTAGATTATTGCTTGTGATTATGCAGCCAGGTTCGGGTCCCAACTTAGTTTTCTTTCTCACCCTAGGCAAAGAAGATTTTAGATCATACTGATATGCACCAACATGTTATTCCCCATCCCCAACCCATTTTATGGATGGTACTCTCTCACGTCCGTCATTGTATGGAACCTAGACTCTTGTGCTTTAAACTTGTTTTGTTATTAAGGAGAGCACCATGATGCCTAGAAGTCGTTGGTTTGCATGCTACCCTTTACATACAAATATCATAAAATAATAATCCAAGAGCATAAAATGTTTCAGGTAAACTTTACTGTTGTTTGCCATGAGTTTTAACAAATAAGTACAAAATGGTCTCTTCTCAAAGAGCAACTAACCTCTCTCTCTCTCTCTCTCTCTCTGTGTGTCACAGACACACACGCATATACACACAAGCACAAATATTGAGCAACACAACAAATAAACACATTAAGAAACATGGGATTTTGAGTAATGATAGAAAGATGGTAATCACAGACGAACATGACCAAATAGTAAGGGATTGAAACCTGAAGTATGGAGTCCACCTCGCGAATATTTGATAAAAATTTATTCCCTAACCCCTGCAAGTAATGAAAATAGCAAAATTCAGCTGATGCATTCTAACATATTGGCAACATAACTTAAAATCAGAACATGATAATGGAAAGAGAATAAGCAATAGCTATGCAATGTCACCTCCCCTTGACTGGCACCCTTGACAAGGCCAGCAATATCTACAAGTTCTATAGATGCTGGAACTGCCCTCTGAGATTTGCTGAGATCTGAAAGCACACTGAGACGGGGATCTGGAACTGCGACAATTCCTACATTCGGCTCTATAGTACAAAAAGGAAAGTTGGCAGCTTGAGCCTTTCCATTCTCAACCTACACACAAAAAACCCTTTTCATTTCAACACTGTGTATTGCTTATGATAATACACAGCAGACAAAAATCCAGATTCACAATATAACAGCCATCCGACAATCCGGCCAATACATTTATACGAAAAATTAACACTCCTTTCTCTTATGTGGCTGAAAAAAAGAAATGGGAAAGTAACTACTGATGCAAACTACGCAGTCACAAATAAAAAATATGATCTTTTCTTCTGAGTGAAATTAAAATACAATCTACATGTGCACAAACAAACAGATAAATTGATAAAAATAAGAAACTCAAATGGAAAGATGGGTTATCCTTGCTTGCATTATCTCAGTAACCAAACACAAAAAAAAAAAAAAAAAAAAAAAAAATATATATATATATATATATATATATATAGAGAGAGAGAGAGAGAGAGAGAGAGAGAGAGAGAGAGAGGGTTGGGTGGGGCATACGACGGCGTTGAAGAGAGTGGACTTGCCGACATTGGGGAGGCCAACGATGCCGGCTTTGAGGCTCATGCTAATTTTTGATGAGGACCCAGCAGAGAAGCGCCGCCTTCTGCCGAAACCGGTGGCTATGACGCCCATCAGCTGTTGATGGTTCCTCTGCTTCAGAGGAACGAGCAGAGACGGAAGCAGCTGACTGCATAGTCCTATTCGAGCCATTGGAGCTTCGAAGCAACCACAAAACCAGAGAGAGAGAGAGAGTTCAATTTATCTGTTTGCGGGGAATTGTGTGTCGCTGTGTTGTGTGTATTCAGAGGGAAATTGTTTTATTTATTTTTTATTTTTTTATATATCTTTATTTTTAAAAAAATTGAGAAAATCCTCATATATTTTAATTTTAGAGCCCATATATCAGAAAATCAAACCTCCAACAATTAGATGGGTTCCATGTGAAAAAAACCTCTTGTCCATTGCTTTGTATCACAATCTTTCCAAGTATCCAGGGCTGATTTGAAACTACTTATGTAGAAGTTAATTATATAAAAGTGTTTTTATTATCAACGTGTTGAAATTTTTATTAAAAATTAAAGTGCTTTCCTACAAAGCACTTTCGAGCTTTTTTGTTAAATATAGTCGGAAATGATACTGGTTATCCATATTTTTAGTCCTCCATAAGCAATTTCAAATAAGTTAACTATTCTTGGCAATAAGCAAGTTTAATCAAATCACTACATTTGACATGTTTATACATAGAATGACAGAAATCATGAAATGAGTCATGAATAGAGTAAAGAACAGATTGACTATGTGATCAATTACCCCTCGAAAACTGTAATATGACACGAACATGCTTTTTAATTTTGTATGTGTTAACGGTGAATTTATGAATCAAAGCATTCTAATATCCCTTCTAGATGAGTGAACACATTATTAAATGATTGATTGATTTGTCTCTAATCTTACTTCTATGTGATAGGTTTACTCTTTAGAGCAATTTGCCATAAAACACCTCCAAATGACAAGGCATGTTGCACTGCTTCAATTTGAAGTAGTTATATTTACAAGTGCTTTTGTTAGAAGCACTTTTATTATAAAACATCAAAACTTTTGTTAACCACCCAAGTTCTTTATGAAAAAGCACTTCATAGATCATTTTTAGACTCATAAGCATTATTAATTTATTGTGTTATTTTATACCCTAGGGTGACTTTTAAAATATGCCACCAAATTATCATTTTCTCATATTGTACTCTAAAGTGTTGAAATTCTATCAATTTGTGTTTTTGGTCTAATTGACTGTATGATGGTTCATTAAACGCTTATTCGAGACAACATATATTTAATTTTTTCAACTTAGAATTACAATGTTACATTTTTTATACGAATCATAATAATTAAAATAAATAATCATTATCACATCGCAAAAAGTACACATAAAGGACCGAGAACAACTTCATTAACGCAATCTAAGAGCCTTCATTCCATCTTCCTTTTTTATTCCAAACCAATTACTATCTTTATTTTATCCAATCAATATTCACTCACCATACCAAAACACTACTTTAATTCCGCTGTGGGTCTCCTTTTGATAAGCATTTCCACTACCAACTTCCACAACCTCCCTTTAATTTTCAATTTTATTATATTTTGTAAGCTTTTTCAGAAAAAAAAAAATCTATATAAGAATATTGTCACCTCACCGCCCTTTTTTAATTTTATCAAGTCTGTCGATCCAATTCCAGTTTTAATAAACCAAAAAATCCCTATTAAAAATAAAAAAAGGAGGCTCAAACTGCCTGCCTCTCTAGGGTTCTTTCTCGTCTCGCAAATCCAACCCAAAGACCGCAGCTTTGCCGAAACCATGGTGGATTTCTGTACCCCAACCACTGTAAAGATCTTCTCACCAGTTTTTCAATCACCATCTTAGCAGAAAAAGCTCACACAGATTTCAGCTTAAAAGGGTTTTTGCTCCTTTGTTTTTAGATTCAAATTTTGCGTCGGAGATTCAGTTCCTGATTAATTTTTAGGGTTTTAGTTTACTGGGTTCTGTTCAGTTTTCGCGTTCTTCGATTACATTTGAATATCTATACCTATTATATATATATATACACACATATCTATATACTGGGCATATAGAAGAAGAGTGTAGGAAATGGAGGGGTTTGAGAGTAGGGATAGTAATCAAGAGGCTGCCTCTTCTATCCCTCAAGATCTCAACCATTTGCAGCTTAATTCCTCAGGTTCGTTTCTCTTAGTTTTCGGGGATTCTTCTGTTATTGGTTTTTCATGATTTGCTTTGCTGTTTTGGTTATGTAGTATTGTTTTTGGATCTGGGTTCTGTTTGGCTGCTGAGAAAACTGACAATAAAAGTGGAAAATTTAAACTGTGAATTCGTATTCGAGAATTTGATACTGTTTACTGGAAACCAAATGGAACAGTGTTTGGATTGCTGTGCTGTTCACTTTGGTGTATGTTCGGTTCGATGTTTGAATGTAGTTATTAACTACTTTGTGGTTCAGCTTAGTATTTGAATAATTGTTGGACAAAGATTAGATATAATCTTGTGCTCGCCTATACTTTTTGGCAGCCAATATGAATATGGTCTTGGTGTGTCTTTCAGATAAAAGAATGTTCTGCAGTCATCCAGAGGTCTCCATACTTCATAATGTTTACTGTTTAAAAATAAGAAAGCTCTAACTTGGTTAATTATGTAATTAATTGCATAAAAGTTTCAATTCATACGTAAATGTATGCAAAGTTTTTTCACGAGTTATTTGGCTTATTGAGTAAATAGTTGCATGGTGCTTTCTTGGAAGGTGCTCTTTTCTTCTTCATGATGTAATTATTTGGAGTATCATTTAATTCTTCTTTTGACTTTCAGTTCTTCATTTTATGCAGGAGAGGTATTTGACGCATCACAGTATGCATTTTTTGGTAAAGATTCTGTTGAGGAAGTTGAGTTGGGAGGTTTAGATGAAGAAGAGGAGGCTCCAGTCGATGAGGAGGAGTTTCTATATAATAGACAAGAGGTTGAACCTTTTGTTCACTGATTTTTGTTATAATCCTTAAGTATATATGTGCAACCTGTTTGGTGCATGACCTATCTCTCTTTACCTCTTTCCTCTCCTCATATATATAAACTCTTTTTTATTTCTAAGTTTTTACTGTCATAGGTGTTAAATGGCAGAAGACAAAATTGCAATGGGTGGAACTAACTGTTTTTTTTTCTTATTGGCAGGGTGACATATCTCTATCTGATATTGATGACCTATCATTAACCTTTGAAAAGGTTAGTTTACTGCAAACTTAATGATGCAGGTGGTCAAGATGCATTTCGTTTAATACTCTTGATCAACATGAAGCGTGTAAACTAGTTTTGATGTTTAGTATTAGTTTTTTCATTCTGTTCAGTTTTCTGTTTCACAATGGGCGAGGGCATTGTGAAGCAAAAAATTCTGACAATTCAGTTGGGAACCAAGAGAAATGTGGGAAAACTGTGTTCAACATCTCTTAAGTGCCTGCTTCAATTTAACTTTTTAAAAACATTATGACAAGTCAGTTGTTCATTTGGTAAAACAGCGATTAGAATTATTCGTAATTTATGTGTAACTTAAGATGCAATGTAACATGAAGACTGGTGCTGCTGTTTCCTTCATGTATTGTAGGGATAGAATGTTCTTATTATTTATTAATTCTTTTTATTTTTGGGGAAGGAGGGGTTAAAGGTGGGTTCGGTGAGTAGTTTGGACGGTTCCAATAACACAGCTCTCACTGACAATGGACGGAGTATAGCCCTACTGATAAAAAGATGAATCTTTGGTGATGGAGACCGCTCTCATTGAGGGTGGTCGGAGTATAGCCCTACTGAAAAAAAAGATGAATTTGGCTTTTATCATGGTAGAGCAGAATTGATTTTGAAGATCATAAGGTGGCTGCTAGGGAGAACTTGGGGAGATGGTGTTACATTTTGGGTTTTCTATGTGCATCATGGCAGCTGAATATAGGGACCCTTTTGATGATATATTTTCTTTTTTAATCTGGATGATCAGCTGCATGCTCATTTCTTTTCCTACAAGATAGTGTTGCTCCTCAGAAGAGATGGCATGCCTCCATCTTGCATTTGTTCTCAATCTTTCAATTCTTGCGATTGAATTCCTGCCCTTGTAAGATGTTTTATTTAATTATGTTGATGCATTAAAAAAATCATTCATTTCATAATTTAATATTACGATTTTGTACCATATGGCCTTTATATTTACTTTAGTGAACTGTGTCTAGTAATTGGGATTAATAGTATCACGACGAGAAGTAGTGGAGTCTGTTTATCTGGAGCTTAGCTTATCATGAATTTATGATCAACAGCAGTGTAGCAATATGAATGGAATGCACTGCCTGTGGTTGACCTTGGATATTTCTTTTGTACTGCAGCATTTCTCTTTGTCCAAACCTGTTTTCTATCATTAGGTTTATTGTTTTTGATTTGTCATATGTTTTGGGCAAAATTTATTGCACTGTGAGTTGGGGCGTGCTGGTTGTGGATAATTAATTTTCCTGAAAATGTGCTGTTTCTGTTGTGCTTATGGGTTGTACTTTTAAATTTTGCTTGGTAGGAAGCATGGATGCATGGTATTTTAGTTTCAAACCAGCGACTCATAAGCCTTTTGTTAAATTTTTGAACTTATCATCTTTAGATTACCTATAACCAAGTATGTAAGTAGCCTGTGCTTATATTACGATATACCATTAAAACAGGCTATTTACGTACCTGTTAGTAGGAACTAACAGTTTTTTTTTTCTTTTTTGTCAAATTTTTTTGTGGAGTTATAAGTGATGTAGAGAATTTGAAATTGGCAGCTAATATTAGTCTAAGCATTCTAATTCCATGCTAGCTTACAACATACCGTTTGAAGTTTGAGCGGTAAAGTTTCATTGGCTGTTTCATGGCTCGTGGCTGCATTTCCATTGTTGTTACTGTTTTGAGGTAACTTTTGGGTTTGTGTTCTAATTCATTTTTTTGGTTGCAGTTACACAAGGATGTTAGTGGACCTAGGAGTGCTGGAGTAATTGGTGATAGAGGATCCAGAGAAAGTGAGTGCATATGTCGCTTATCCCTTTTTTCTAATTTGCTGAAACCCTGCTTCAAGCCTGGTTCTTTGTAGACTGAATATCTTTTCAGTTGATTGCAAAGCCTTCATTTGTTTTTATGCTAACTCAGCAAAATTATTCTTATTTAATGGTTTCTGCTAGTGCTAACCCAGCCGCAATTAATTTATTCTTATTTAATGGTTTCTGCTGAAACTTTGTAAAGTATAGCCATAACCATAGGTAGGATATTGAAGTTCCTTTTAAGTTGGGTCTATGTTATATATGACGCAAAAAGTTTTTCTTCATTCTGTTTAAGCTTTGATGAAAATTGAACTAGAGGCGTGCTGTGTTTGGAATCAGTTCAAGTCCAATAGTGATGACTCGTTGATTTGAGTTCACTGTTGTGTCTTTGAGGACTGATTGAATATATATTTATATGTGTGTGTATATATCTGATACGTTGATGTCCATAGAAGCTTCTAATTATAACATGTTTCTTCCAGGTTCATCTGCCGCTGAGTGGGCGCAGGAGCATTTCCCTAACTGGATTGATGAAGAGATACTTGATGCTGAAAGCACTGAGGGCGGGAAACGATGGTCTTCACACCCATATTCTTCAGCTCATCCCACAGAGTTGATGCCGCCTTTGTGCAGAACTTCTTCATATCCTGAGCCCCAACAACAGCAGCTACAGCAGCAGCACCATCAACATTTTTCCAGTGAACCAATTCTGGTGCCGAAATCAGTTTTCACTTCTTATCCGCCTCCTGGTGGCAGACCTCAGCAGGCTTCGCCGAACCGCCAAGCAAGCCACCTGAACCCATATCTTTCTGGTGGACCCCAGGGGGGATTATCTTCACCAAATCTATCTCCTTACTCTAGTTCTCAACTTCAACTGAATGGATTACCTCATGGATCACATTTTGGGGGAAATTTGCCTCAGCTTAACCCTGGTCTGTCTAATAGCCGACCCCAAAAGCAACGGGCCAATCAAAGTGGTGTTTATGGAGATCATCCTGGTCTTATGAACAATTTGTTGCAACAACAGCTAGCTCATCAGAATGGTTTAATGCCTCCACAATTGATGCATCAGCAACAGTCACAACCACTAGCTCATCAGAATGGTTTAATGCCTCCACAATTGATGCATCAGCAACAGTCACAACCTCAGGACCCTAGACTGCATCATCCAGTTCAGCCACCGTTTAATCATTTGCCGGCAATGCAGTCTCAACTATTTAACCCCCATCTTTCTGCATCCCCGCCCTTGATGAGCAAGTTTGAAGCAATGCTTGGTATGGGTGATCTTGGAGATCAAGGGCCAAAATTAGCTCAGAAAGGTAGACCAAATATGCGTTTTTCTCAACATGGATTTGATACAGCTAGCCACAGGAGGGAAGGTGGGTGGCCACAATTTAGGTCTAAGTATATGACAGCTGAAGAAATTGAAAATATACTCCGAATGCAGCTAGCTGCGACACACAGCAATGACCCATATGTGGATGATTACTACCACCAGTTTTGCCTTGCAAGAAAATCTGCTGGGGCCAAGTTGAAACACCATTTCTGCCCAACTCAATTAAGGGATCTTCCTCCTCGAGCACGAGCTAATACTGAACCACATGCTTTTCTCCAGGTTGATGCTCTTGGGAGGGTCCCCTTTTCCTCAATACGTAGGCCTCGCCCTCTTCTTGAAGTTGAGCCTCCAAATTCATCTAGCCCTGGCAACACTGAACAAAAGGTTTCTGAGAAGCCGCTAGAACAGGAGCCAATGCTTGGTGCTAGGGTTGCAATTGAGGATGGGCTTTGTCTTCTCCTGGATGTGGATGACATTGATCGTTTTCTGCAATTCAATCAACTCCAAGATGGTGGAACCCAGTTGAGGCGTAGGCGGCAGGCCTTGCTTGAAGGACTTGCAGGATCTCTTCAATTGGTTGACCCACTCGGGAACAATGGCCCCACAGTTGGGCTTCATAAGGATGATCTTGTATTTCTAAGGTTAGTCTCACTTCCCAAGGGCCGGAAGCTCCTGGCAAAGTACCTGCAGCTTTTATTTCAAGGTGGTGAGCTCATGCGAGTAGTCTGTATGGCCATCTTTCGTCATTTAAGGTTCTTGTTTGGTAGCTACCCTACTGATCCAGGGGCTATAGAAACTACAAGTGTTCTTGCAAGGGTTGTTTCATCATGTGCTCGAGGTATGGACCTTGGTGCACTTAGTGCCTGTCTTGCAGCAGTGGTTTGTTCCTCAGAGCAACCCCCCCTTCGCCCCCTTGGAAGCCCCGCAGGAGATGGGGCCTCTCTTATCCTCAATTCAGTTCTTGAGAGGGCAACTGAACTCTTAACTGATCCTCATGCTGCAAGCAACTACAATATGACCAATCGCCAACTTTGGCAGGCCTCCTTTGATGAATTCTTTGGCCTTCTGACCAAGTATTGTGTAAATAAATATGATACAGTTATGCAGTCACTGCTAACGCAGGCCCCTCCGAATGTGACTGTTATTGGCTCAGATGCAGCCAGAGCTATTGGTCGTGAAATGCCAGTTGAGCTGTTGCGTGCTAGCCTTCCTCACACTGATGAGCATCAGAGACTACTGTTGTTGGACTTCACGCAGCGGTCTATGCCCATAGGAGCATCTAACAGTCGTGATGGGGGAAATGGTGCTCACATGAATTCAGAGTCTGTGCTGAGCTGATGCTAAACCATGTGGGGAGATCTGAGAAACAGAATTTTGAGAAGGAAAACTATGTGAGAAGACATTCTATTGGATTGCGAAATTGTTGGGTTCTTTTCTACTCGTGCTTTTACTTGTGAGCAAAATGCAACATCTTAAGCAAATAAAGTGGGTGTTTAAGGGCATATATATGGTTCGGGTAAGTTTAGTAGTTTAGTGTCAGATGTTTTCATTTTCATTAATTTCATGCTTCTCTTGAAAAACTTGTAATCAAGCCTCTCTTTGTAATCCCTTCAAATCTTGAGGGACAGTCCGTCCTTTTTATATATTTTAGGAGGGGGATTGGTGGAGTAGATATGTTTCCTCGACTTAGGAGCTTATTTTGATGCTCTGTTGTGGAATTTCTTAAGATAGAGATGTAGGAGGGCTTTTACTTTGATGCTTTGCTGTGGGATCCTTAAAATAGCAATGTAGGACAGGGGTATGTACAGTGTTCAGTGCAGTTGATCTCCCGCATTCTTGTAAGGAAGGGGGTGTGACCGGCTGCAAGCAACTTTTACTGATGCTGGTCTAGGGAAGGCAGACAGATGCAGCACAAAAGTCATTCCGGAAGATTGCTTTGTGAGCTGAAGCGACAAGTACTAGGTTGTTTGAGGGCAGTACCATTGTGCAGGCTCGCATTCGTTACTAAATAATATTCAAGAATGTCGGATGAAAGTCCTTGTTTTGGTTACGTTCGATTCTTCTACAGTAATTTCAACAGGGGGCCATTCAGGTATCATACAGGTTCTCGTCCTTTAGACATGCAGTAGTTTGTTCATTCTGTGCTGGTTGGATTTGAAACTTGAAAAATAGTATGTTACATTTGGCTGGTGCTGTCCGTACGGACGCCCTTTATCATCGTATTGTTTCAGTTGACTGTTAAGTTGTGATATCTTTTTAGATTCTGGGCGGCCTAATTTCACGAGATATGGATTCTATCCTACAACCCCTAATTTGGAGCTGCTAGTTTACTGTTTGTTGGATGTTACGTTTGTGTCTGTACCATTTATCTGAAACAAGAGGAGCAAAAGCCCTCTTACAAGAAAATGCCATGATCCTTGTGATTTTAATAATTCATCAGTTGTCATGAGCCTTGTGAATATAATCACTGCCTTTGCTCTTTGACCAAAACCAAAAATCGGTGCCTTTGCTGTGTTTTTTTGGGTCAATATGCTAAGTTTTTGTTGAAACCTGAAACTTTCATGGTCAGTTGGGTAATTATATTAATTTTGTTTTTCGTTTTTCATTTTACAAAGAGCAATCTTCTTCTGTTTAGGTCTACTCTATATTGTATGTCATATAGATCCAACTGTCTATATTTTAAGTTTTTCTTCAAAGATCATCTTTACTAAAAATCTTCTAAATCCGGAACCATCTGACTGTTAGATTAAGTGGTAGCCGTGTTAGTGCTTCTTTTGAAAAATCGTATTCATTTATTTTATTCACTAGAATTAGATGTTTTAGCGGTTTTGGATTTCTCTAATTTTTTGCAATGATGATTTATGAATGATGTACTAAAATATGAATGGTTTGGATCATTGAGAAAAGTTACAGAATAAGCATCGTGTTTTTCAAATAAAAATAAACAAGGGATCCCTCAACAGAACAAATGTGAAAGAATTTACATATGGAAAGGTACACAAACCAAAAACCAAAAACCAAAAACCGAGAATTGCTTCTGATTTTAACTTTAAAATTTTTGTTTTCATATAATATCCTTCATTCAACCACCATTTCTTCATAACACAAAAAATAAAATAAAAAAGCGCATGAATAGAAAAACAAGGAGGCTGCGAAGACGAACGTTTACCGTTGAGATGCTGCTAGGGTTTCACGTGAAAGATGCTTTCACCTTCAGTCAGAGTGTCGAGTGTGATGTCGTAATCACACTGCACATATATTTACCACCGCTGAAAACAAGGAGGTTTAGATGTCACTATCAGAAGATGGCACAATTTGCTGAAAAACAGTCACCAATTCACTCGAAAGGTAGATCCAAATCGATGCAATCATTTTTCAAGTTTTTCACACTTGGTGTGTTCGTGTCGACCAAATGCTCGAGGCCAAAAAGACCTTTTAATATTCGTAACAAGACTTTGGAGCAAACAATTACTTGCACTCTTCGCAGTTAGAATTTTGAAGGTCCCTATCTTTTAAAACATGTAAAAACAACCATAAGGTTTGAAATCGTTACTCCATGTCCTGGCCTCTCTTGTCTAACTATCAAGTGAGCTGTTATTTGCATATGGTCTAATTTCTTAGTGGATAAGGTGTTGAGTTTCTACACATACGTTCTGAGTTCGAAATTCCCACGTCTCTTAAATTATTGTAATAGTTTTAAACACTCTTCCTCTTCTTAATAATAATATATTTTTTTTAAAAATATGAAATATTACGTTTTTAATGCGACACTCGATAATTAACCACCGTTGCCCTTACGAACGCCAAATTGACGTTGAATGGATCATTTTCATCTCTTCCTACATAAAAAAGGTTTGGAATTTCATCGAGGTCTAGGTCAAAAGACAACAATTGATTTGATGGTAGGCTAAAGAGAGCTCAATAGCGCAACAATTTTTAACCTTATAATTATTTCGTGAAGTTTTAAAAAGATACGGATCAAACCGTCACAAACTTCAAACCACAAGGTAGTTTATAGATTTATCTTGTGTTTCCTAAAATGAAATGGATGATCTACCACCTTTCCCAATAAGCGAACCTAAATATGTAAGCAATCCACAACTCAACGTCCTATTTCTTCTAGGGAACTTTCAAGTGAACTTAAGCATAACAAGTTCTCCATATTTGCTTTTCTAATAGGCCCCATGAACAGATATTATGCTAAAAGCAAACCAACTGTTGAATAACTTGTGCATTCTGCAAAGCATACAATCCCAATCCACCTTTCTTTTTTACCTTTTTTTTTTCTTTTTTTTTTTTTTTTTTCTGGAAATTTGAAGCACCCAAATTCGTACTAAACACAATACTAAGAATCTGTCACGAAGATTGAAAAATAAAATAGAAAAAAGGAAAAAAGGAAAGAGAAAATTGGAGTAAAGAATCTTGAACTTTGGTTCTTGATAAAAAAAATCCATGAATATTGATTTGTAAACTCATCATAGTGTGAAACAATACTTTTTTTCAGTAACATTGTTAGAACTTATGCAAAAAATAAAAGGTTTTAACAGGCAAATAAGATATATAATTAGTTATAACAAGTTACTAAAAGAACTATTACTCCACATTGTGACAACTGACAAACTCATGTATCAATACCACAAACTTTTACTTTCATGACCAAAACTCAATTTTAATTTTCTCAGCAGAAAAGGAAAGAGATATATTACATTTATAAGCACCATGTGCAAGTCCACAAGAAATGCAAAGAAAACAATAAATTTGAATACGTGCCATGCTAAATATATGCAAAAATATGTTAAATAATAGAATGGGCCATGCTTCCAAGAAACAAGAAATTAATTCGAGCAAGAACAGTCCATGCTATCTTCAACATATTGGGGATCTCAATTCCATTTTTAATACCTCAAAAACCAATCAAATTCTGCATTTCTTTGGCCCTGTAAATTTTCCCCGCAAACATTGTTGATCCGGCCACCTTTTAAGCAGATAAAGGGGCATCAAGTTGTCTCGGTGGTCAATTAAAGTAAAGCCGACACTCAAGCGTAAAAAAAGATTGAGCAATTAAGCTAACAAAGTATGCAAATCCATTTATTATGCAAATCCATTAATTAATTAGACTGCTCCACCCAAGCTTATTCAACTTTAGACTAAAGATCCTAAAGATTGTTAATATATGAAAATCAGTAATTGAATTCTCTCCACGTGTTAAGACCAATCTAAAAAAAAAAAATCGGATATAATAGTCTTAGAAAGATCAATTATTTAGATTAATTTTGTAAATCATATAATGTGGTTGTTGATTATTGAATTAAGTGTTGATTAACGTTCTTATTTCTTGACACATCACTTGATTTGTATATTTAGTTTAAAAAATTGATCTAGGTACTCTTTATGTGTTCTGACACATAAAAAGTAACTCATTTAAATTACAAAAGGAGAAGGCTAATATCAACTTACGGAACATGTTACACACATTTACAATAAAAAATTGGTTTCAGAGATACTAAACATACAATAATATGTATATAAATCACACGTTAGTACTCATGTATTGTCTATATAATGTCTATCTAGTTCATTTTTTTTTATTAAAAATTTGTAACCAGTTCAATTTGTTTGTGTTCTCGAACGAAAATTATTGTATGATACTATAACACAGCAAAGCCGTTTGAATTATAATTGAAACACATATTACAATACAAATAGACGATAAATTAGTACTTTACGATGCAATAACAATAATTCATTTGCATGTTATAATACATTTGGATTGGCTATGCCATGTGAGTCACTACCTTCTAGTGAGAGAAATTTTTAGTTATGATGGGAATATAAATGGTACACCACGTGTTTTAATAGGAGTGGTGAGAAATTTTATTTTTTAAGTTATTAATTTTTTAGCACACATATCCCACCATTCGTATAATGACACGTCTTGTACTATCCCATGTACCGATCACACCGAAAAATCTCTCTTCCAGTAGAAGAGAGTAATTTTCTCAATCTAGGAGTACTTTTGTTTTTTTGTTTTTTGAACGAGACCACCCAATAAACAAAGACTTTGGTATTAATGCTTCTTCCTACTTACACTGCTCTAAGCGTAGGAAACAGATTTAGACAGCTACCACTTCCCCACTACTTTCACTACTCTCTCTTCAAAAATGGGTTCCTCAGAATTCTCTCTCTTCCAACAATCACCAAAACGATCCGCTTTCCACAAAGCCCCTTCCCTAATAGCAGATGGCTTTCTCTTCGTCGGCGGTGCATCATTGGCTCTCTCTGTGGTCTGGGCTCTCCTAACCTTCATCAACCCCACCACCATTAGCTTGGACAGCATCATCGCCTGGAACGCGGGTCCATGCGGACCCGACTTGAGCTCCGACTCGCCGGAGCCCACGTTCTACGACGACGAAAATCTCAGCTACGCGTTTGGGGAGCCAGTGAAGGATTGGGACTCGAAGCGCAGAGAGTGGCTGAAGCTGCACCCTTCATTCGCCGCCGGAGCCGCCGCGGATAACAGGGTTCTTCTGGTAACTGGGTCCCAGCCCACCGTGTGCAAAAACCCAGTTGGTGACCACTTACAGCTGAGGTTCTTCAAGAACAAAGTTGATTACTGTAGGATTCATGGGCACGACATATTTTACAACAGTGTTTTGTTGGATCCCAATGGTACTGGATTTTGGGCCAAATACCCGCTATTGAGGGCGGCTATGTTGGCTCATCCCGAGTCCGAGTGGATCTGGTGGGTCGACTCAGACGCGGTTCTCACCGACATGGAGTTCAAGCTTCCGTTGGAGAGGTACAAAGACCATAACTTGGTCGTGCATGGGTGGTGGAACATGGTGTATGAGCAGAAGAGCTGGACGAGCCTCAACGCTGGGGTTTTGTTGATAAGAAACTGTCAGTGGTCATTGAGCTTGCTGGATAAGTGGGCCAGCATGGGTCCACAGGGTCCGAATCCTGAAAAATGGGGGAAGATCCAAAAGTCCCTGATCAAGGACAAGGCGTATCCGGGCTCTGACGATCAGTCGGCTCTGATTTATCTCCTGATCAAGGAGAAGTCGAGATGGGCGGCTAAGATTTACTTAGAGAGCGAGTACAACTTGCATGGATACTGGCTGGGGATAGTGGACGGGCTTGATGGGATAAGCAAAGGGTACATGGAGGTTGACAGGGAGGTGGATTTGCTGAGGAGGAGGCATGCTGAGAAGGTCAGCTTGTTTTATGGTCAAATGAGAGAGAAGTACATGAGAGAGAGAGGGATTTGGAGAGAGAATAAGAGGAGGCCATTTGTGACACATTTCACAGGGTGTGAGCCGTGCAGTGGAGAGCACAATGGAATGTACACTTGGGAGGCTTGTTGGAATGGGATGCAAAAAGCTTTGAATTTTGCAGATAATCAAGTGCTTAGGAGATTTGGGTTTGTTCATCCAGACCTACTCAATTCATCTTTGGTTTCTCCTTTGCCATTTGATTTCCCAGATGCTTGAGTTTATTGGTTTTCATTTGTTTACTTAGTTTGTAATTCTGCGGTGGTTTTTAATAGAATGAGTAGATATGTAAGAAGAGAGCCTCTTTGTGGAGGGCTTACCTACACCGGCGGTATGCCAGACATCGCGCTTTTGGTCTAAGGCATGGCCCGGGATGTAGGAAAGTCTCTTTCCTCTTTGTGTGTCTGATTGCATGCTCTCCTGAATTATGTTGAAAAGTTGGATTTTGAGCACAGTTTTAGAATAAACAGAAAACTCTTGAAATTCATCATATAATATTTCTCTTCTTTCTTCTTCTCTCTTTAAGATGGATATGCGAGTAAAGAATTTTAAAGTGTAAATTATGGTGAGAACTAGTGCTGCAAAACCATTTCCAATACTGCACCAAATTAATAGTCTAATTTGCACCTAAATGCTTAAGAGTATAATTTGCACCCAAATTAATCAATAGTCTAATTTGCCCCAGCTGGTCCCCTTTTAAAATAAATAAATAAATAAAATAAAACATCACATGAACCACATTTTCATCTTATATTGAGATAAATTCTTGGGTGCGGCCGTCTGCCTGTACGCACAAAACACCCTATCTCTCTTTTATTTTGGTCCACCCCTTGTGTTTAATAACATGTTTTGAGTATCTGGACTGAAGAATTTTTCGGATATTTAGAGTTGGAAAAAGAAAAAAGTTGGGAATAGAAGTAGACTTAAACCCAGCTTCCAAATTTTAACTAGACATTTTTCTTCTTTTGGCATACTTTACATGTTACCCATGAAACACGATATTTTGAAGGGCCTTAATTGGTGGAGCTTGACACACTCGCATCGCTCGCACGCATGCTAAGAGTCAAAAGACTATAAATTTGATGGACCCTATAAATTTCGTTGTCAATGTCATGCCAGGTCTCCAAACTGGAAGAGCCGCCCACCACCAATTCCGTCGCTAAAGCGGCTATAATTGGCGACGAAAATGATACTAAGCTCCAACCTCATGTCAAACCCGTGACACATTACCCGTTGAACCGCATGCCATGCATAGCCGCTAGGGTTCAACTAGTGAAAGCAACTCATCTATTGCCACCTTTACAAAGGCCCCCGAAGGCATCAAAACCGCACAATGTTTTCCATAAGGACCTAAGGCAGTTCACACTGAATGAGACGATATGTGTCTTGGAGTAAGACGATTTAGGGTTTGGGGTTGAATATAATAATCCGGTTGAATCACATTGTATATTCATAATAGTTTTTATGTTTTCTATCCTTTCTACTGAGTTGATACTAATCATAGTTATTAACATGACATAAAAAAAAAGTTCAACTCAATGCTTTATTTCTGTCCTAGTTTGCATCCATTATCAAACCTAAAGACAAACAGTTGTTTGGGTTAATATTTAACTTTGGGCTTTATGATGATGGAGGCCCAAGAATACAAAAGCAAAGAGAGGATTGGGCTCGGACAAACGAATAGCCCATGAAGAATTAAAAATCATTTTTGCTAAGGCATAGGCAACATGCCTATGTGAGAGGTGATGGGTGACAGAAGGCAGCTCACCCCAGCAAAAAGCACTTTTCAAGGGCATGACTGGTAAATTAATGGTGACTCACCATCCTCCAAAGGTCATCAGCAAAAGGCAAAGTTTGGACAATCGGGCTGAAACGTCTATAAAAGCAGCAAGGGACATCAGAGACAAGGACATTCAACCAATCAATCAAAATACATCCAAACTTGCTTTCAAACAAGCAAGGAACCAGAAAGTTGCATTTTGTCCAGACTCTGCCTTTTTAGTCGTAGATCCCCCCCCCTTAGAAAGCCATCTTTTGTCAATTTTAAAAGCTTTGCTACCTTCCCCTAGTATTGTAGTATCGAATCCCTTTAGGAAACCCTATTTACATTTCATTTTCCAGAGTTTACAAACCCCTGTAAACGCAAAGAGAAATGGTTGCAAGAAGTTGAACCTGACCCAACAAGGTTATAATCTTGCCCGAGCCTCTTTTGTTTGTGTTTATGTAGAGTAGATCTGTTGTTCAATGCATATTCCTTTGTGTTTTTAATCATTTTCAACTGATCTTAATTCAAAGTTATGGTTAATTTGGCTAAGCTAATCAATCTTGTTTCTTTAGTGTTAACTGTAATCAAAGGAATGGTTGAAAAGGGCATGAACTCCCTTTATTTGAACATATGATATCATGAGTTAAAAGTCCTTGTTTACAAGGCAAGAAAAAGAACTTTATACAGTCTTAACACATCTGTGACAATCCATTGATAATCAAGAAGTCTAAATAACTTGTGGCGCAAGTAATCAACTCAATTCACAACTAAACAACAATTTGTTATACAAAGATAACAGTGGCACGCTCAAATCCTTGTTAGTTTTGATTGTGAGCCTTAAGGCCTAACAAAAGCCCCACAAAGGCACCATTCAAACTAACAGTAAACTCATATTGCAGTACACCAAGCAGCAAACCTTACTCGACAGGCAAAAGCCCCAGAAAACTGTGCGAGGGACAGATCCAACCCGAACAACAGTCTTACACTCTATGGGGTCCTACATTGACTACTATTCCTTAACTACATTTTCACCCCATTCATGTATTAACCCAACTCTGGCACACCAGTTATGCAGTTCAACAATATTGCGATGAAACTTCAATTCATTGTTAAATACTAACCAAATTCAACCCTTCTTTTTAATGAATCATCACCTTTAATTGAACAAATTAGGGCACAAAATGTGGTAATAAAAACACAAACCCTACCATGGGAGGGTCTTTCCAACCCAACGAACACAAACTGTACAAGATCATGTGCAGATTGAATACACATAACTCACATACGGCTCACCAAAAGCCGACCATACTGGTTGAGCCGGAGAGGATTAAGATGTACTTTAACATCCCGTGTGCCGTACTAACTACTAAGACACGACGTGACCTAACGTCCCAACAATCTCTGGTGTGCCATACTAACTACTAAGACACGACCAGACCTAACCTCCCAACAACCAAGGGACTAGAAGCGCAAACACGAAAGGTTGCTTGGTTCGAGTACTAGGGGCTTGGGAATGGGTATGGATGTTAGGTACTCAAGCCCAAGGGAAGAGCCCAACCCAAAAGACTAGTCCAATAGGTGGGAGGACCCCAAGGACTTAAGAACCCCTACACCCCCATAAGTGTAGTCGATGTGGGATCATAACATTACACCACCCTTCGGAAGCCGACGCCCACGGCGGCCCTTACTCTGGTGGCTTTCACTCTTAACGGCGGTGCACCCTTTGGTCATCCCGTTAAGGTAGCCCTTTCCAGGTCGCCCCCTCCGCAGCGTCGGGAACCTAGGCTCTGATACCAATGTTAGGTACTCAAGCCCAAGGGAAGAGCCCAACCCAAAAGACTAGTCCAATAGGTGGGAGGACCCCAAGGACTTAAGAACCCCTACACCCCCATAAGTGTAGTCGATGTGGGATCATAACAATGGAACTCAATTCCCATGTGTGGCAAATGCTTTGAAGGGATAGCTATCTCAATGGGTTTCAAACTCCCATGAAGGGGGGGATTATGAAACCCTTGGCTCCCTTCGGTTAATCTTGTTCATTGGGTTAAAACTAATCAAAACCGGACCATGCCCACCCTTACCTTTCTTACCTTAAGGACCTAGCCCGCTAAGTCAGTCCGGTACCTGATATTGTTTTTATACGCATACCCTGCACTTGGAAACTTGGAAGTAACTTCAATTTTTTTGTCGTACCTGTTGGATAGGTTAAACTGTGTCCATCTGAATTGACATTTCTTGTGTAACTTGTAAAAGATACCTAATGCTTGTACATAGTAATTTGTATTTACCTCTACTTTGGGTAAATCAAGTAAGATTTCCATTTTGAAATTCGATTCCTTCAGGTTCAAGAAATGATGCTACTTCAGTAGCTTTCGGGTATTGATACTCTGCTATATAAGTGCTTATAATTTTAAGCTTTACACAGATAAGCAAGCCTCTCCATAAATGGGGGTAAGGCTAGCCGACATTCACCTCTCCCAGACCCTGCGTAAAGCGGGAGCCTTGTGCACTGGGTACGACCATCGACCATCTACACAGATAAGCAAGCCTACCACTAAGGCACAGAGATGCCCTTGTAGCTTTCTTGGAAATGGGTTCATCAAAGTACGCTCCACCTAGACATTCAGTTCTCCACAATGCCTCTTGTTTAATCGCTCGCGGGTTCCTATTTGCCGCAGGAGCAGCTTTGGCTGTATCCTTGGGTTTGGCTCTCCTGCCCGTCATAAACCCCGACACAAACTTTGACAACTTCATCACCTGGAACAAAGTTACCTAGGGCCTTGACCCAGGATATGATCCAGCTGAGCCTACATTCTATGATGATCCAAACGTCAGCTACTCGATTGGGAAACCTATGGAAGACTGGGACGAGAAGCGCAAGAAGTGGCTGCTGCATCACCTTTCTTTTGCCGCTGGTGTTGGTGATCGGGTTCTTCTTGTGACAGGGTCTCAGGCAACAGCATGCAGTAACCCAGTTGGTGATCATTTGCTGCTACGGTTTTTCGAGAACAAAGTAGACTATTGCAGACTCCATGGCTATGACATCTTCTACAACAATCTGGCGTTACATCCAAAAGTGACTGGCGCCTGGGCCAAGTTACCTACTCTTCGGGCTGCCATGTTGGCTCATCCTGAGGTGGAGTGGATGTGGTGGGTTGACTCAGATATGATTGTCACAGACATGGACTTCAAGATCCCACTAGAGAGATACAAAGATCATAACCTAGTTGTGTATGGCTGGTGGCATGAGATATACGACAAGCACAGCTGGACAAGTGTCAATAAAAGTGTTCTTGATACGCAACTGCCAGTGGTCCATGAACCTCATAGAGGCATGGGTCATCATGGGGCCACAGACCCCATACTATGAAAGATGGGCCCGAAAGCAAAATTCATTGCTCAAAGACAAGCAAATTTCAAATTCAGACGATCAATCGGGTCTGATTTATCTTCTAATAACACAGAAAGAAAGATGGGCACACAAGAATTATGTAGAAAATGATTACTACCTACACCGATACTGGTTGGCAACTGTGGATGATCTTGACAGCACCACCAAACGATACATGGAGATTGAAAGAGAGGTGGACATGTTAAGGAGGAGACACGCGGAGAAAGTGAACCAGTTCTATGGAACTATGAGAGAGCAACATGTGAAGGATAAGGGCTACTGGAAAGATTATCTCAGAAGGCCAACTTCATTTATGGAATAGCTGTAACGATCTTATTTCTTCATGGTTGTTAACTTTGCGCACAAGCATCATCAAAGGCAGTACTGCAAAGGGAGAGAAATCACATAGTTCAGGCCATTTGAACATCAAGGGAATGAAGAAAGCTAGCCACAACGAGAAAACAGCTCTAAAATTGTTGGAAAATACTCTGATATTTCAAGCGAAAGCGAAACACAAGTGACAGCATATATAGAGTCTAATTTCTCAATGGTTTTTAAAGAAGAATCAGATGGTTATTTTTTTTTCAAGTTACTAATTGAAGTGGATTACTCTAATGACATGTAACCCATTGTGCAAACACATGCACGGATGCTGTATATCTTCAAATTGCTCAAAAGCTGGAAAGTTGCAAAAAAGAACTTTATCAAACTGGATCTAATGCTTTAAATGAAAGCAGAAAACAACCCCAGAGATTTGAACAGTAATGACAACTAAAATCAAAGCTCTTTCCCTATATCACCAACTGATGAGAAACTGAGTGAATTAACCTACTCATTTCCTCAAAGACAAATATAAAGTTTGTCGTTGTAATAGCAGAGTAACACTATGTCAGCATTAATGTGAGGATTACCATTGAAATCAAAGTAACTTGGCCTGGAATTATGAAGGCCCTCGTTTTTGCAGAGTTTCGATACAAAGACAGTGAATCCGGGATTAAAATTCAGAATATTTATGTGAGATAACTAAAGATATGGATAAATTGACAAGATTGTTAACCAATTTGAACAGTGATTTGTGTGTAAAATAGTTAGCTTGTTCTAGTTTATTTTAAACTGTTTGAATCTGTATTTTATTACGTTTCTCTATATTATCAATACAAGAGCGAGGTTCTCTGTTGCAATAGTCACTCACAGATGGTAGAAAATAAAATGACCAAGACAATTTGCGTTTTCAGAACCTCTATAATCTACATTTCAATAAATCACGGAGCAAAACGATTCTAAAACAGTGTAACTGAGATTGTGAGCTTCAACCTGCCAAGAAATGATAGTCACATATCTGATTCCGGAGAGCTGCAATCCTACTCAAGCTACGCTAATTTCAATTCAAGAGCAATGATGACACCTGCAGGAAAGAGAGGTGGAACATTAATATTGTTTCTCCGTAACTGTCTGAGAATTATTTCTTGCACGAGAAAAAAATACAAACTTAGAAGAGCCACCTCAAAACAATCATGGTTGAATGGACAGATTTGTAACCTAGATATAACTCCTATTTTTTAGTTGTACCTGTTGAGTAGGTTACATTGGTGCCCACCTAATTTGAGATTTCTTCTCACAGTGCTTGTACCCAGTAAATTGTATTTAGCTTTACTTTGGGTAAATGTAGCAAGATTGCCATTCAAAATCCCATGTCTTCATGTACAAGAAACGATACTTTAGTAGCTTCCATCAATGTTGAGGATCCAGACAAAGCCAAAGTACTAGCATGCACGCTCGCCCGCGCACGCCTTTATACATATAGCAAAGCTACAACTCAGGCACAGAGGTACCTCGTAGCTATCTTGGAAATGGGTTCACCAAAATACCATCCACCTAGACGTTCAGTTCTCCAAAAAGTCTCTTGTTTAATTGCTCACGGGTTCCTATTTGCCGGAGGAGCAGCTCTGGCACTGTCCTTGGTTTTGGCTCTCCTGTCTGTCATAAACCCCGACACAAACTTTGACAACATCACCCGTAACAAAAGTTCCCAAGACCTTGACTCGGGATATGACCCAGCCCAGCTGAGCCTACATTCTATGATGATCGATACATCAGCTACTCGATTGGGGAACCTGTGTTAGACTGGGATGCCAAGCGCAAGGAGTGGCTTCAGCGCCACCCTTTTTTTTGCTGATAGTGCAGGTCATCGGGTTCTTCTTGTAACAGGGTCTCAGCCCTCAGCATGCAGTAACCCAGTTGGTGATCATTTGCTGCTACGGTTTTTCAAGAACAAAGTAGACTATTGCAGACTCCATGGTTGTGACATTTTTTACAGCAATCTGGCGTTGCATCCAAAAGTGACTGGTTCTTGGGCGAAATGCCCGACTCTTCGCGCTGCTATGTTGGCTCATCCTGAGGCTGAGTGGATCTTATGGGTTGACTCAGACGCAATCTTCACAGACATGGACTTCAAGCTCCCTCCAGAGCGATATAATGACCATAACCTAGTTGTGCATGGCTGGTCACATGAAGTATACGTGAAGCACAGCAGGACAGGTATCAATAGCGGGGTGTTCCTGATACGCAACTGCCAGTGGTCCATGGACCTCATAGAGGAATGGATCATCATGGGGCCACGGAGCCCATACTACGAACGATGGGCACAAATACAAAGTTCAGTGATCAAAGACAAGCAAATTACAAATTCAGACGATCAAACGGGTCCGATTTATCTTCTAATAGCACACAAAGAAACCTGGGCGGAGACTCACCTAGAGAATGAATACTCCCCACACGGATACTGGTTGGCAATAGTGAACGGTCTTGACAACATAACCAAAATATACGTGAAGGTGGACAGAGAGGTGGCCGTGTTGACGAGGAGACACGCGGAGAAGGTGAGCCAGTTCTATGGAGCTATGAGAGAGCACTATCTGAAGGATAAGGACTACTGGAGAGATTATCTCAGAAGGCCTTTTCTCACGCACTTCAGTGGGTGTCAACCATGCAGTGGGCAACACAGCCCCGCTTTCACTTGGGAAGCTTGTTGGAAAGGGATGCAGAGGGCTTTAAATTTCGCAGATAATCAAGTGCTTAGCAGATTTGGCTTTGTGCATCCCGACCTACTCAACTCCACATTTGTGTCTCCCCTGCAATTTAATTTCCCGGCTTGACCAATTATTTGTAAGTTGTGCAATTTGTACCCTTGCCATACTATCGAATTATTAGGGCGTAAGGGCAGGTTTAGTACTATTTCTGTTCTCTTTCCTACAAAACAGTTGGAACATATCATTCGAAATACGATTGTGAGCTTCAACCTGCCAAAAAATGATGGTAAGAAATCAGAATTCCTGAGAGCTGTAATTTAAATCTCCGTCTTTCTCGAATTCACCTTTGACGAGAATCGAACTTGAGACCTAAATAAACCCTCCCCTTGTTCCTCTCCTGTCACCTCCCTACCCAGTGCAGCGCCCCAAACTGCTCTAATCCAAATTATCACTGATCCTCAAACCAACAAATCAGCCAATCATCGTATGTGGTTCAAATTAACCTTTGCCTCTTGCTTCAATTTTTTCTTGATTGTGGAACGAACTTTGAACTTCAAGAAGTAAAATGACAAATTTTCAGTTTCAATGAGCAAAATGAGATCAAAAGCCAAGATTTGCTTTCTCCCTTTTCAGTCACTATAAAAAAATTGAAGTCATTCACAATGCTCAAAAGAAACATCATTCCACATATGGCAAGCTAACAAGTACACAAAAAAACTGGTGGTCCAAACATAGGATGACATGGCTGGCTAACATAACATTCCCCACATCAAGAGAGAAATAAAGAGAAGATACAAACACACACACTCCTCCGAAGTCAAAGGTATCGTTATAACCTACAAAATATCCTCATCAAACTCATAATGCTCCTTTTCTTTCTTCTTGAAAGCAAAACTTAATTCAAATCGAGAAGCACGCCATCGTCTTCTCCATTCTCACTCGGGAATCATTTGCTCATTATCAGCGTCGCCTTCTGTCTCAACTTGAGGCTTTGAAGGACCCTTGGAACCAGGAGGCTGCTTCTTCTTAATCCCACTCACAATGTCATCGATTCTGAGAAGTAGGCAAGCGGATTCTATGGCTGTTTTAAAGGTCTGAGCCTTGACGTTGTATGCATCCCATATCTGACATGATAAGTATAAGCAACTAACAGCCCTTCCCATACAAAAGAGAATTTGATATTCAAGACTTGGTGGATATGCTCAAATCGTAGCTAGTGACATTTATTTTAGTAATAAGCAGGATTACAGCAGTTCCCCTCACATGGATGCTGTTGAAACATATACCAATCCCCCAACGAAGTAGGCTGCTGACAAAGTAAAGGGAAAGCACAAATAAGAAATGAAGGAGATCCAACTACCTTTTTCTCCTTCACGTCAGTTATCGCACCAGTGTTTCCGTCTATGCCAATCCATGCATTTTCACCATTTGCATGCTATGGAAACAAATTGTAGTTAATATAAAAACAAAATGCATCAGAACATATAAGAAATGATCTAGTGATGGTAAAACAGAACAAAGCCATAGGGTAAAGATTCAAACCTTTCCTTGCAGTGCCGTCATTGTTCTAATCACATTAACCCCGCAATTCTGAGCCAAAGTTCGTGGTATAGCCTCAAAAGCTATAGCGGCAGCTTCATATGGCCACTGTTATATACCATCAAAACAAAAATGTAATGTAAAGCCACAGCTAATTCTTAATCTCCAATATGTCAAAAGCATGTGAACTAAAGCAACAGACAGTTCTTAGTCTTAGTGTTCATCTTTTTATTTTCACAAGGAGTTCTCCAGATTCTTGGACCAGTTTTACCCAGAAAATACCAAACTTTTGGATGAGGAGAAGTGAGTTTACCTTTTCGATACCTTCTACAGATGAGCTCTTTTGCTTTAATGTTGCAGATACAGTTAACTCTGTAGCACCACCACCAGGAACAAGTTTTGGATTTTTGAGGATGTTTCTTGCTACTGACATAGCATCCTACAACAAAGTAATTAATAAATAACAAAATTTCACTTATTATATTTACTTCCATGTAATGGGATAAAAAATAAAACCATCATACCTGCAAATTTCTTTCCACTTCATTTAAGAGATCCTTACTAGGGCCTCTTAAGAGTATAGTACAGGCTTTGGGATCTTTGCAATCAACAATGAAAGCAAAATACTCATCACCAATTTTCTTGACCTCAAATAGCCCAGCCCCTGTACCAACATCAGACTCTTGCAATTCATCTGGTCTGTTAACAATAACAGCTCCACAGGCCTTAGCAATTCGGTTATTATCTGTTTTCCGCAACCTCCTGATTGCACTGACGCCAGCCTTGCTCAGGTAATGGCATGCCAAGTCACTAAGCCCCTTCTCTGTGATAACCACATCTGGCTTAAACTTCAATATCTGCACGCACAGGCTCTCGATGTATTCTTCTTCCAGTTTTAGTAGGACTCCCCAATCTTCTTCTTTAAGTAACTCAGCATTTGTTTGGTTCTCGCCTTTCTTATACTCAAGAGGACAGTCAAGAAGAATGATCCTTGGGTTGACAATCTTTCTTCTCATTTTTCCAGGTGCAATAACATCTTTGTTAAACATTACTCCTTTCAGAACCACTGAATCTTCCAACTGGCCACCAGGAACCTTCTCAACCTTAATGTACTTTTTGATATCCACTTCTCGTAGACCCTGGCCAAGGTCCACCCCGACTATTGTGGTGGCATCAAGTGCTAAATCCTACAAGAAGAAAACCCAATATATGGTTAGTTATGAGTGAGTTCATTGTTGTAATTTGTCACTATAATCAGATCTGAAGAGTGAATACCAATAGTCCAAGTAATTGATTCTTTTGAGTTGATTCTCATTGCAAGGCGGCTCGTTCAAATGCAAGACATAATATATAACCAATAATATTGAAAACTATGAAATCAATGCAGTAACTTTCCACCTAGAGACGCAAAGTCATACACTCATACAGAGTTACCTTGCAGGCATGAGGCCACAGTTTATCTATCAAATACTTGTAACATGAAAGACAAAGTGTTGGAAACATAATAGACAAAATGTAATTTATCTTAATTGTATAATAAAATAAGGAAAAAAACACAAACGTCTAAAGTCAAGAATAAAAGTTAGAAATCCATGGTTAAACCCCACTTTTGATTTAAAGATGATGTTTATCTCTCAGAACTACAAAGCTCAGAAAATAAGTATTGCATGTTTCATAAAAATATTTTCCTTGACAAAATCTTAAAGTTTTGTCATATATCCTTCATCGGCCACTTTACAGACTACATAAACGAAGAACCTTAAGACTTGGAAACCAATAAATAAGAAGAAATAACTAAATGCAAAATCTGTATTTATACAAGTACTTACAGCAATTAAATCCCCAAACTGACTAGTGAACTTTGTACCGATACAACTCTTGACCAGCCCCAACATTGTTGCACCTGCCACGTAAAGCATACATAAGTAACATCCCAAAACTGCTAGCTTCTCATTTCAAATATTCGTTACTCAAGGTAAATTATTATTACAAAGGATATTTAGTCACTGACAGGTTTGCAATCATAACAATGAGTGTTATCATTGGCAAGAACTGGCCACTTAAAATTCTGCCGTTCCACACCAATTATGCTGTTTTGATTTCTTAACTCACTCAAAATATGAATTCGTAATTTAATCTAGTTACAGCTAAAATTGCTAAATGAAAATTAAGCGATGCCCATTCCCCAGTTTTTCCTAAGGAAAATCTGAAGCTGCATGAATCTGATTGAGCACAAGGAATACTGCCCTGAGTTTATCTCTATGTTCTAGTCTTATGCATGCCATCACATTTTCACAAAAGTTGGATTAGAATGAGAGCTTGGGATTTATATTCTGGGCACCAAATACAAAAATAATAATTCTATACTGTGATGATGAGTAGAAAGAAACCAAACAAACTTACGATCCTTCACATCAATGTCCATTGCTATTTTGTCAAGAACAGCAATAGCATCCTCCAGAGCTTTGTTGTAGGCTACAACCAAAAAACAGAAATTTAAAAAACATTGAAACAAAACAATTAGGAAAAGAATAAATTGTAAACCAAAATCAAATCCAAAACTGTACATGAAAGAAAAATCAAAAGGGAAAATGTTATTGTAATTTCTTTCAACTTACCTCGGCAAATAACAGTAGGATGATAGCGCTTGTCAATAAATGCTTCTGCAACATGGAGCATCTCACCAGCTACACCAAATTTCATTCCAAATGTAAGACATAGAACAAACTTCAAGTGCACATATAATAATGTTGTAAGTTGTAACATGTCCAGTATATAGAAAAATACACAACCTTCCTCAAGCTTTACTAAATTCCATAATATATATTATTAAACAAGTTAATCCCATTTCTGTTTAATCTACTTATATACCACACAATGTATAGTACTAAATACATTTGACAAATATAATGGGGCTTTTCGCATTAAGCCCCCAAAGACAACACTTCTTAGCAATAAATACCTACTTTTATTCTACCCATTTTGTTAACTTTTGTTGTTGTATAGCTTTAAGTCCTCAACATGTTGGAACTTTTAGCAATAAGCCCACATTTTTTTGCCAATTGTCCTCAATTTAGGCCCTAATATTTAACAATAAGTCCATTAAAGGCTAAGGAATACAAGCTTTTGTAAGGGGTTTTCTCTAAAACTTGAAGAATTTAGAGGGTTTTTACTAGTCTCCCCTATTTATTAATTGAAAGCCAAATTTTTTTGCTCCATTAAAAGATTGAATAAGAATATAAGCGAAGTTTCAAATATATACTATATATCCCTTAAATCAACAGTGAATTGCATGTACGTAAAAAATGCTCAAAGCATACCAAGGACAATGACAGATGTTGTTCCATCGCCTACTTCTTCATCTTGTGTGCGACTTAATTCAATCATTGACTATCACCAAAATTTTCAAAAGAGCAAAGGTAAGAATAACAGATAAAATGAGAGCGAGGTCGGGAGGTCATAAAAAAACAAAGGATTTACAAGAAAGAAGATGGGGGAACAGAAGCAGATATTAAGGATAAAGAAATTTTTGAATCGAAAAGATATAAAAAAAAAAAAAAAAATCCAGAAAGGAACAACTTGAGACAAATATCATGCCTTTGCTGCAGGGTGAGCAAGATCCAATTCACGCAGAATGGCATTTCCGTCGTTAGTCACTACAATTCCTGTAAGAAACATGGGTAACAACTATGTTAGTGTATTGCAAACTAAACAAGATCCAAAAGAAAGCCATGTGCTACGATGCATGGACACAGACACGGGGATACGACACGACACAAAGATATGTCAAATTAACAAGAACAATTGTTGTATGACCACAAGCGAATATGACACGACACAACACAACATGGGGATACGAGGGGATACCACCATGTCCATGCATCGTAGGCCATGGGGATAATAGATGCATGAAAGAGTTCATGACCAGTAACATCAATCTAAAATTTACTTAATTGCAAATAGAACAGTAAAAAACTTCTTTGATTCAAAATAATTCAATCACGGAAATAAACATGCGGCCACCTACAATAAGGGCTTACTTAGGTTGTAAAAATTGAGGGAAAATAAAGCATTACATTCTATTTCAACAAATATACAGATAAAACAACAAAACTTATCAGACGGCGAAAAGGATTACCTCCACTTGCGTCAAGTAGCATCTTGAGCATGGACCGAGGGCCCAAGGTTGTCCGGATTATGTCAGCAACAGCCTGTAATTATCAAAATGCTTCAAATTTGTGTGTTCATGAGACCCTAAGTGTTAATAGTCTGACAAAGTATACACAGAGGAATCATAAAAATATTCTCTTGAAAAGAAAAAATCATTGAAAACTACAACCCTAGATGATTAAGAGTACTTTTATAAGAATGTACTAAACATTTTCACAGTTAGAAGGTTAATACTCATGTCAACTCATTCAGAAATTAATACGTTCAATACAAATACTAAAACATACATTTTCAGATGAATTTCAATTCAATTCAGTTTCCGCCAAACTTTTTTAAAACCCGAAATTACAACAGCATGTTTTTCAGTAAGTCATTCACCACATGCTGAGCTAGACAGACCCAAACAAAACTCTTTTTAAAGACTCTGTCCAATTTATATACTTCATCCCCATACGAAAGCAAAACCCATAAAAAAATTAGCAGATTATACAGTAAATTTATCTCCAAGACTTCAAAATAAAAACATTATTTTCCCTTAAACGAACCAAACTGTTTAGGGTTTTACATTTCAATCCAAAATAAAATGTTTAGACTCGTAAACCCGAATGCCCGTAATCTTACCTTCGATGCCTGGATATTTCCATGGTGTACTTTACTCCCTGACTCACGCTTCAACGAATCTTCTGCTCAGATCAGTTCAAACAAGCACAATCAGCAAAAACAAGCAATTGGGTTATCACAGGAACACAAATCTCATCCAAAAAATGGCAGAAAACAACACAAAATTCGAGCTTTTCAGAAACCCAAATGAAAGACCAACTCAAAACCTAAACTTTGAAGTAACTGCAAGTTACGGGAGTGAAAAAAAGAAGGGAAGGGAGCTTACTGAGGACGAGCACTGGGGCTTGCATGGTGATGGCGAGATCTGTGTGAAACTGTTGAGTGCGAGGAGGAAGAAGGAAGAAGGTAGAAGAAGAGTAGAGAAGTCTGGAAAGGTTTTTGTGCGAGGGAAACGCCGATACCGGGATTTTATTGAAACCTTGCTAGTGCGAAATAGGTCTGCAAAAATGGGTCGGGGCGACCCTGGTCCATTAGCACTTAAGGTCAATTGGGCTTTGGAAGTCTTTTCGAATTGGGCTGGGTGAGGTTGGCCCGAAATGTTATATAAAACTTTGTGCACTCAATTTTTTTTTCTTTGGACACTCATAATTATATTTAGGGTAAAAGATTGTTTACTACCCTCATGTTTTGTGGTTTTCAACATTTAGTACATCAAGTTTTTTTCGTCTCAGATTCATACCTAAAGTGTAAATTTTGGGACAGTCTCATACATCCGTTGGTCAAACTGTTAAGTTTCCCGTTACCTGTGACGTGGCGCCCATGTGGACACTGGCTGGACGCCACGTGTCATCCACGTTTTTTTTTTGTTGTTGTTCTTCTTCTTCTTCTTATTTCTAGTGCGAAATAGGAAATGGGTTGGGGCGAAATAGGTTTGCAAAAATGGGTCGGGGCCTTCTTCTTCTTCTTCTTCTTCTTCTTATTTCTAGTGCGAAATAGGAAATGGGTCGGGGTGAAATAGGTCTGCAAAAATGGGTCGGGGCGACCCTGGTCCATTAAGACTAAAGATCAATTGGGCTTTGGAAGTCTTTTCGAATTGGGCTGGGTGAGGTTGACCCGAAATGTTATATAAAACTTTGTGCACTCAATTTTTTTTTTCTTTGGACACTCATAATTATATTTAGGGTAAAAGATTGTTTACCACCTTCATGTTTTGTGGTTTTCAACATTTAGTACATCAAGTTTTTTTCGTCTCAGATTCATACCTAAAGTGTAAAATTTGGGACAGTCTCATACATCCGTTAGTCAAACTGTTAAGTCTCCCGTTAACTGTGATGTGGCGCCCATGTGGACACTGACTGGACGCCATGTGTCATCCACGTTTTTTTTTTGTTCTTCTTCTTTCTAGTGCGAAATAGGAAATGGGTTGGGGCGAAATAGGTGTGCAAAAATGGGTCGGGGCGACCCTGGTCCATTAAGACTAAAGATCAATTGGGCTTTGGAAGTCTTTTCGAATTGGGCTGGGTGAGGTTGGCCCGAAATGTTATATAAAACTTTGTGCACTCAATTTTTTTTTCTTTGGACACTCATAATTATATTTAGGGTAAAAGATTGTTTACTACCCTCATGTTTTGTGGTTTTCAACATTTAGTACATCAAGTTTCTTTCGTCTCAGATTCATACCTAAAGTGTAAATTTTGGGACAGTCTCATACATCCGTTAGTCAAACTGTTAAGTCTCCCATTAACTGTGACGTGGCGCCCATGTGGACACTGACTGGACGCCACGTGTCATCCACGTTTTTTTTTGTTCTTCTTCTTTGTTCTTCTTCTTCTTCTTCTTTCTTCTACCCTCATGTTTTGTGGTTTTCAACATTTAGTACATCAAGTTTTTTTTGTCTCAGATTCATACCTAAAGTGTAAATTTAGGGACAGTCTCATACATCCGTTAGTCAAACTGTTAAGTCTTCCGTTAACTGTGATGTGGCGCCCATGTGGACACTGACTGGACGCCACGTGTCATCCACATTTTTTTTTTGTTGTTGTTGTTGTTCTTTTTTTTTTTTGTTTCTAGTGCGAAATAGGTCTGCAAAAATGGGTCGGGGCGACCCTGGTCCATTAGGACTAAAGATCAATTGGGCTTTGGAAGTCTTTTCGAATTGGGCTGGGTGAGGTTGGCCTGAAATGTTATATAAAACTTTGTGCACTCAATTTTTTTTAGTCAAACTGTTAAGTCTCCCGTTAACTGTGACGTGGCGCCCATGTGGACACTAACTGGACACCACGTGTCATCCACGTTTTTTTTGTTCTTCTTCTTTCTTCTTTCTTCTTCTTCTTCTTCTTCTTCTTCTTCTTCTGCTTCTTCTTCTTTCTTCTTCTTTTTCTTCTTCTTTCTAGTGCGAAATAGGTTTGCAAAAATGGGTCGGGGCGACCCTGGTCCATTAGAACTAAAGATCAATTGGGCTTTGGAAGTCTTTTCGAATTGGGCTGGGTAGGGTTGGCCCGAAATGTTATATAAAACTTTGTGCACTCAATTTTTTTTTCTTTGGACACTCATAATTATATTTAGGGTAAAAGATTGTTTGCTACCCTCATGTTTTGTGGTTTTCAACATTTAGTACATCAAGTTTTTTTTGTCTCAGATTCATACCTAAAGTGTAAATTTTGGGACAGTCTCATACATCCGTTAGTCAAACTATTAAGTCTCCCGTTAACTGTGACGTGGCGCCCATGTGGACACTGACTGGACGCCACGTGTCATACACGTTTTTTTTTTGTTCTTTCTTCTTCTTCTTCTTCTTTCTTCTTCTTCTTCTTCTTCTTCTTCTTTCTTCTTCTTCTTCTTCTTCTTCTTCTTCTTCTTTCTAGTGCGAAATAGGTCTGCAAAAATAGGTCGGGGCGACCCTGGTCCATTAGGACTAAATATCAATTTGGCTTTGGAAGTCTTTTCGAATTGGGCTGGATGAGGTTGGCCCGAAATATTATATAAAACTTTGTGCACTCAATTTTTTTTAGTCAAACTGTTAAGTCTCCCATTAACTGTGACGTGGCGCCCATGTGGACACTGACTGGACGCTACGTGTCATCCACGTTTTTTTTTGTTCTTCTTCTTTCTTCTTTCTTCTTCTTCTTCTTCTTCTTCTTCTTCTTCTTCTTCTTCTTCTTCTTCTTCTTCTTCTTCTTCTTCTTCTTTCTAGTGCGAAATAGGTCTGCAAAAATGGGTCGGGGCGACCTTGGTCTATTAGGACTAAAGATCAATTGGGCTTTGGAAGTCTTTTCGAATTGGGCTGGGTAAGGTTGGCCCGAAATGTTATATAAAACTTTGTGTACCCAATTTTTTTTTCTTTGGACACTTATAATTATATTTAGGGTAAAAGATTGTTTACTACCCTCATGTTTTGTGGTTTTCAACATTTAGTACATCAAGTTTTTTTCGTCTCAGATTCATACCTAAAGTGTAAATTTTGGGACAGTCTCATACATCCGTTAGTCAAACTGTTAAGTCTCCCGTTAACTGTGACGTGGCGCCCATGTGGACACTGATTGGACGCCACGTGTCATCCACGTTTTTTTTTTCTTCTTCTTTCTTCTTCTTCTTCTTCTTCTTCTTTTTCTTTCTTCTTTCTTCTTCTTCTTCTTCTTTCTTCTTCTTCTTCTTTCTCCGACTGCAACTTTTTTTTTCCTTCCTCATTCTCCTTCTTCCTTCCTCTTTCTTCCTTCTTCCCCTTCTTCTTTCTTCTTCTTCTTTCTTCTTTCTTCTTCTTCTTCTTTCTCCGACTGCAACTTTTTTTTTTCCTTCCTCCTTCTCCTTCTTCCTTCTTCCTCTTCTTCCTTTTTCTTCCTTCTCCTTCTCCTTCTTCTTCTTCTTCCTCCGAATCTGGGGAAGGTTTTTTTTTTTTTTTTTTGTTTTTTTGTTTTTTTTTCTCCCTCTTCCTTCTTCTTCCGCCTTCTTGCTTCCTCTTCTTCTTCTTCTTCCTCCTAATCTGCCCAGATTCAGTTTTTTTTTTCTTTTTTTTTCCTTCCTCCTTCTTTTTCTTCTTCCTCCGACTGCAACTTTTTTATTTTTTTCTTCCTCCTTCTCCTTCTTCTTTCCCCTTCTTTCTTCTTCTTCTTCTTCTTCTTCCTCCGAATCTAGGGAAAATGAATGTTTTTATTTTTATTTTTTAAGGAAGATGAAGAAGATGAAGGAAGAAGAAGGAAGAAGGAGAAGGAGGAAGGAAGAAGAAGGAAGAAGGAGAAAAAAAGGGGAAGGCAGAAAGAGGAAGGAAGAAGGAGAAGAAGGAGGAAGAAAAAAAAAGTTGCAGTCGGATGAAGAAGAAGAAGAAGGAAGAAGAAGGAGGAAGAAGAAGAAAGAAGAAAAAAAAAAAACTGAATCTGGGCAGATTCGGAGGAAGAAGAAGAAGAAGAAGAGGAAGAAAGAAGGAGGAAGGAGAAAGAAGAAGGAGGAAGAAGGAGGAATGAGAAGGAAGAAGGAGGAAGAAGAAGAAGAAGAAGAAGGAAAAAAAAAAAAACTTCCCCAGATTCAGAGGAAGAAGAAGAAGGAGAAGGAGAAGGAAGAAGGGGAAGAAGGGGAAGGAAGAAGGAAGGAAGAAGGAAAAAGGGGAAGAAAAAAAAAGTTGCAGTCAGAGGAAGAAGAAGAAGGAAGAAGAAAGAAGAAGGGAAAAAAAACGTGGATGACACATGGCGCCCAGTCAGTGTCCACATGGGCGCCACGTCACAGTTAACGGAAAACTTAACAATTTGACTAACAGATGTATGAGACTGTTCCAAAATTTACACTTTAGGTATGAATCTGAGACGAAAAAAACTTGATGTACTAAATGTTGAAAACCACGAAACATGAGGGTAGTAAATAGTCTTTTTACTCTTATATTTACATGTTCTCTGGACGCCAATGTAAAATTTATAATATTTCTAAATCATCCCAACTTAAAAATTGAGAAACTAAAAAATTGGTAAAAGCATCTCAACCATGAATCTAGCTCAACCCGCTCCCAAACTCTGTCTTTCTTCTTCTTTCGGCTCTCCTCATTCTTCTCCAAAACAGCAAACTGAGTTCGCGCCCAAATTGCACAAAGAATTGGAGAAACAATGACTTTTCTTCTTTTATTGAAAGCTAAAGCACCACCCCAGGTTGCTGAAAAATGGTTGTTGCAAACACGCCGATTTGAAGGTGGGGTGCAAAGAACCTTTCTTTAGAGCATCTCTACCACTATTAGCTAAATTGTTGCTATTTTAGCTGGCCAAATGGCCAAAAGCTATCATTGCTAACCAATTTGCATAAGCATTTCCAACATTGCTAACCTATTTAAAAAAAAAACGACAATATTTTAGGGATTTCTAACGAAAAACTCCCAATACTGTTCATTTTAACAAAAGACTACATTTTTACACTAAAAAGTCAATTCTGGTACTATTCACTTTACCCTTTATTTTGTCATTTTCGTTAAAACTCAAAGTTTTCATACAATTTTCATTGATTTTCTTAATATTTTATTATAGATAATGTTAAGGAGACTAAAATTTTAAATCAAATTTGCTAATCAAATAATGTGTTACTAATAGGAAATAAGCACATTAATCAACGCTTAAGTAATAATCTAACCATCATCAACCACATCATTTGGTTTGCAAATTTAGTTTAAAAAATTTGGTCTCCCTAGCATTATCCTTTTTATTATTTAACAACTCAACCCTTTATTTCATTAATAATATTTTGATAAAAATAAATCCCAACCCACTGACAATTCTAGAACCATGTGCTTTCTGTAGATTTTAATGGATTTATAAATCCATAAATTTTTATGGAGTTTAATTAATTTATAGATATTCCATGCAAAATTTTGATATAACTCCCTCGAAATTTTATGAAAAGATGTGAGATTTGTGAATGCTTAAAAGACATTACGAAATCTCTCAAACTCCCTCGAATTCCTCAACTTTGTAAATTCTTTAAAATCATTTTCTAATTAAATACTCCTGAAATGTTATAAATTTATTTAAAATTCTAATTGAATACCCCAAAATTCTAAGAATTTTAATAAACTATCTTAAAATCATGATTGAATACACTTTTAATTTAATATAATTATTTAAAGTGAAATTTTATTTAAACCCATGTAACCTCTTTTTACACCCAACTTAAAATGTTAAATGTTAATTGTCTCTTTTACCCTATTGCATAATTACTATTAAGTACAAAATGAAATTAATAATAAAACTTAAATTTATCAATAAATCCAAGCACTATAATTAAACCCTACGATCACTCTTTGTCTATCATACGTTCATTCCGGCTAAAACCCTAATAGTTCTCATAGAGAAAAATAAGTTTTTTTTTTTTTATTGATGGATGGTGATTTTGAAGTTTTGAATCCTCCAACCAAGGTATAACTCAATTTATGAATTTTTTGTTCGTTTGATTTAAATTTTTTAGAGTTTAGAAGATGAGTATTTTGGTTTTAATATTTTTTTTCAATCAATCTCGCATAGTTTGTTTATCTTTCTGCAACAACAAATTGTTGCAGTTGGTCTCCCACTGTCCATCTCACCCCAAAAACCCAAAAAGACTTGCAGATATTGCAAGGACCTTGGATTCCGTTTGCTTCTCTGTGTTTATATATTTTTTTTCTTCTCTGTCGGTATAGTTTGACTACACCTCAAAATCATGGCATCAATGTAGCTATTGGTGCAAAATAGTATTGCCTAAAAGTCCTAATACAAAGACTGTATCCCAAAAAACCGAAAAGACTTGCAAATATTGTAAGGACCTTGGATTTCGTTTGCTTCTTCTGTTTTTATATTTTTTTCTTCTTTGTCGGTGTAGTCTGACTACACCCCAAAATCCTGGCATCAATGTAGTTATTGGTCCAAATAGTATTGCCTAAAAGTCCTAATACAAAGACTGCACCCCAAAAAACCAAAAAGACTTGTAGATATTGCAAGGACCTTGGATGATATTTCAAAGTTGATGCGATCAAAATTTGTAGTCTAATTGCTTATAATTTGTCCATTTGTTGTTAATCATAACTTGAAGGTTTTTTACTATAACCATAATTTTGTCATTTAATTTTTAGCAACAAGAATTCGATGATGCCTCTGAATGATGCATCGAGGTTGGACAAGAATGTGTAGTGGATTATACTAACCAATTTACTACTTATGAGGTAATCATATATTTATAGTGTTGTTGACGTGTTAGTTTTAGAATTTTACTTCTAAATAAAATATGTGTTACGTGCAGATATTCAAAGGAAAATGTGCATTGATTAGATGGGTTCGTGAACAGGGAAAACTGAATAATATGGGTTCGTGCACCAACTCTTCCAATACAGGATCAACTTTTCGATTTACTAATGAAATTTCGAATTCAGAACTCCCAATGTTTGTTTCAAGATTTGTGAGAGATGGCATTTTTCCTTTAATTGCTGAATCTGGGGAAAGTCCATATACATCATCAAATCCATCAACCACTTTCTCCTTATAGTCTAGCACGTTGAACTCCTGGAATGAACAAGAGAATCCAATCCAGATCAAGATGAGTTAAAAAGTAAAACAATTTCTCTTGATAGTAGTATATACAAGCAAAAAATAGAGTTAAAAATCAAATGAGTGTAAAAATAAATCCACATATTGAATTGAGTTTATGGGGGTATATTAAAATCTCAATTGAATACACCCCCTTTGTTTTTCCAGTCCCTCTCTCTTCCTTCTCTCTTTCCCTTCATTTCTCTTTATTTTTTCGGTCCCTTTCTCCCTTCATTCTCTCTCTTTATTTTTTCCGTCCCTTTCTTCATTCTTTCTCTTTTGCCTGCTGCTGGTTTGCAGGGGAAGAAGTCACTAACAATTGTATCAGAGTTTCTAGAAACTTTGCAAAGCATCTCTAGCTTCGACCTCCACCTCCGCTTCCACCGCTTTTGTTCATTTATCCAGTCAATTAAGACTCTCTCCCTCCGCCATCTATCACTCAGTCTCCCCTGACTTTAGATCTCATCGGTCATTCGAAACTCTATCCTCCTAGATCTTATCGATCCATTTTTATCGTCACAACTATCAGTGGTGATTCCCCATCGTCTCTTCCCTTTTTCACCTATTTTTTTTTTACGCTGATCCAATCTACCAGCTTTGTTGCAAGTCCAATCCACCACAACCATTGCAATTCAATCCACCACCACCATCTTAGTTGCTTGTTGTTGAAGAGAGATGGAGCGTACATTACAAATATTGTGTTTTAAGTTTAGGTGGCTAGTTAGGGCCTGTTTGATATCTTGTTTGATTTTTTTTTTATCATTTCTCAAAACATTTTGTTGATGCACAAAACCGGAGGTCTTGGAACAACGTAAATTCGACCGTGAATCTGCAAGAAATGTAAATAACACAAGATGTATCGTGGTTCACCCTAAGGTTTGGGCTACGTCCACACTGATTATGTATTGATAGGTGAAGGAGAGAGATGGAGAGGGCTTCTGAGGGTGAGAGAGCCCTTCCATGGCCTAGGAATTGGCCTCCCCTAATTGTGAGGGTGATGAGTCTTTTTATAGAATAAGGGCTCCTCACTTATTACATATTTGCCCCTTCCTTTATTACATAATTACATTTAAGTCCCCCAAGTATTTATACGAGATCTAAATACGGAGGCCCTAAGTATGGTACAAACAGTAGTCCCCCAAGTCTTCAGTTAAGAGAGTTTTTTGGCTGGAGACTTGAAATTCAGTCCATGTGTAGGCCGAAGTAACTAGATGTTGTCTAGAGCTGAATACTCGATATGAGGCGGCGCTCAATGTAAAATGAGGCTCAACTAGATGTAGCACATGTTGTGAGGCTACTTGGCTTGTGGCTTATGTTGCCTTGGTTAGCTCGGCTTGTGGCGTTTGAAGATGAGGGAGTCCCCTTTATAGAATAAGGGCTCGCTCCTCAATACATAAATGATGGGCTAAAGTTGATACTTACGGTGAGGCGGTTGCTCAGTAGGCGGCGATACTTTCTAATAATGGTGATGGAGTTCTTTTTATAGAATAAGGGCTTGCTCCTCAATACATGAATAATGGGCTAGAGTTGATGCTCTCTAATGATGGTGAGGGAGTTTCTTTTATAGAATAAGGGCTCGCTCCTCAATACATATATATGGGCTAGAGTTTGATGCTCTCTAATGGTGGTGATGTAGTCCCTTTTATAGAATAAGGGCTCGCTCCTCAATACATGAATAATGGGCTAGAGTCCCTCAAGTATTTTTCATGAGGCCCAATTGAGGCCCAATATATGGTACATAGCCCAATATATGGTACATAATGTAGTCCCCTAAGTCTTCGGTCAATAGAGTCTGTTGGCTGGAGACTTCAAATTGAATCCATGTATGAGCCGAAGTGGCAGTTGTTCAGAGACGGTATTTGTATACCCTGCACTGAAGTTTTGTAGGTGAAGCTTTGCAGCTGAAGCTCTGTAAATAAAGCTTTTGAAGCTAGAGCTTTTGTAAGTGAAGCTTTTGAAATTGTAGCTCTATAAATGAAGCTTTTGAAGCTAGAGCTCTGTAAATGAAGCTTTTGAAGCTGTAGCTCTGTAAATGAAGCTTTTGAAGCTAGAGCTTTTGTAAATAAAGTTTTTGAAGCTAGAGCTCTGTAAATGAAGCTTTTGAAGCTAGAGCTTTTGTAAATGAAGCTTTTGAAGCTGTAGCTCTGTAAATGAAGCGTTTGAAGTTGATTGACATGAGTAATGCTCATGAATGTTTATGTTGATTGGCATGAGTGATGCTTATGGATGTTGACATGAGTGGTGCTCATGAATGTTGACATGAGTGATGCTCATGAATGTTGACATGAATGATAGTCATGAATGTTTATGTATGATTTGACATGAGTGATGCTCATGAATGTTTGTGTATGATTGACATGAGTAATGCTCATGTATAATTTGAAGTACTGGGCGTACTTTTGATCACCTGGTTGGTGGTAATAGCGGCAGGTTGCCGAATAATTTTGGAGTACTGGGCGTACTTTTGATCACCTGGTTGGTGCTATTTTGGGCTTATGGGCATTCGCTCTCCACAATATGCCAGCCCATTTATTTTGGGATTTGCCGTTTTTTTTTATTTTTTATTTTTTTTATTTTTACCTATGATGGGGTTTATATAGATATCTCCGAAATATACGAAAAATAAATTACATCATTCAAAAATAAGAAAAGTAAATCACATCTTTCTGGTGGGGTGTTTATTCCTTGCTTTTGCTGTGTCCCCATGTGCCTCCCTTTCTGTTTTTTCTCGTTTTTCTTCTGCTTTGCTTTTTCTTTTCTTCTTTTCTCTTTTCTGCTGCACATCTCTCTGTCTCTCCATCTCCAAGCATAAGGAATCATAATGATATGACACTTATCTTTTGCTTTTCTTCTTTCCTCTTTTCCTTTATTTCACTTTTGCTTTCTCAGAAAATGAAGATGCAGGGGATGGGTCATTGATCTCATCCAGCAAGTTGTCTGCAGCATACAGAGCATCTTTGATCTGCACTAGCTTCCCTGCAATTTGTTGAGGTACTAGGGCTGATCATGGGCCCTCTTGATTGCTTCCCGGAGACCGCGAGATTGAGAACTGGACGGCGGAGCCTTACTGGAGATCCATCGCCGCTGAGACGAGAGAGAAATCAAAGAGCAGGGGCAGAAGAGTAAATTCCCTCACTGTGGCAGAAGAGTAAATTCCCTCGCTGCCGCCATGGATGAAGAAGGCGTTGCCTTTGGTGGTGACTCTCTCAACGGCGTACTTGTGGACCAGTGCCTCTGCGCTCAAAACGCAGAGCAGAAACGGAAGGAGAGTAGGAGCTGGAGAGCACCGCATTATAAATTCAAATCCCTAATTCCCAATTCCACAAATCTACTGGCACTTGTATTTGGGCTTGGAGAGAACGTAGAGAGGCTTCGAGGCTAGACCCACAATGGCGAAAGTGTTCATGCTGCCTCTGTAAGCTCCCATAGTGATGAAGCTGTAGGCAGCGGCGGGGAAGATGGCGGTGCTGGCGAAGAGAGTAATGCTGTAGCTACGGCGGTTACGTTGGCTATATCTGACTGGACCGATGTTTGGGCGAGGGTCTGGACTTAGGCCGGAAGGATGATTCTGGAGATGTACAAGCGAAGGTCGGAGGTGGAGAAAGTGAAGCGGGGAGGGATGAATTGGAGAAGAGTAGCTAATGTGCAGAGGATTAACAAAGCCGTGAGTAATAGCTTCAGCTCCGCGGCGTAGTTCCAAACGACTCTGACGGGCAGCTTATTCTCCTTCGCCATTGATGTGGGTAGAGCTTTCGTTTCTACTGAACCCAAAAGAGAAGGGAAATAAGTTAAAATTCTCTCTCTCTCGCCGCCCTCTTCTGCATGGGTGCGTGGAAGAAGCCTTTGTGGGTCAGTTATGGTCAGATAGAGTTAGGAGGTTTTGGAGAGTTTTGGGAGCTTCTGTTTTTTCTCTCTCTCTAGTTTCTCATTCTTCCCCACTGACTTTCTTCACAGTAAGGTGTCGGACTTGAAAATGGTTTTGTTTAATTGAGATTGACTTGAGAGAGAAAAAGCTGAGCGTCTCTTGGTTTTGGCAGATTCACGGTGGGGGTGAAAAAATGAAAGAAAACCGACATAACTTTTCGTATCGTTTCCCACAGACGGCATCAAATGTTGATGCATAAAACCGGAGGTCTTGGAACAACGTAAATCTGACCGTGAATCTGCAAGAAATGTAAATAACACAAGATGTATCGTGATTCACCCCAAGGTTTGGGCTACGTCCACACTGATTATGTATTTATTTGAGAGGTGAGAGAGAGAGATGGAGAGAGCTTTTGAGGGTGAGAGAGCCCTTCCATGGCCTAGGAATTGGCCTCCCCTAATTGTGAGGGTGATGAGTCCTTTTATAGAATAAGGGCTCATCACTTATTACATATTTGCCCCTTCCTTTATTACATAATTACATTTAAGTCCCCCGAGTATTTATACGAGATCTAAATACGGAGGCCCTAAGTATGGTACAAACACATTTCTTAAGAACATTTTTTGAAAATAAATTTTTTTTTTAAACTAAAAAACTTGATTGGTTTGCAATTTAAATTTTTTAAATCTTACAACTTAACTTAGACAAAGAGGTCTAAAAAGAAAGGGTCGCAGGAGAGGGAGAAAGAGGAGAGAAGATGAAAGAAAGTAAGAAATAATTGAAGGAAAGAGAAAGAAGAGAGAGGATTGGACGAGATAGAGAGGAAGATGAGTGAGAGAAAGAACCAAGATAATGAAGAGAGCGGATTGGAGGAGAGACGAAAAAGGTAAAAAAAAAAGAGAAAGAAGAAGAAGAGAGAGAGAGAGAGAGAGAGAGAGAAAGAGAGAGAGAGAGAGAGAGAGAGAGAGAGAGAGAGAGAGAGAGAGAGAGAGAGAGAGAGAGAGAGAAAGATAGATAGATTTGGAGTGAGATGGGAGGAGGGAGAGAAAAGAAAAAAGTGAGTTTAAGTTTAAAAAATGTAAAAACTCGCTTGTTATGTTTTTAGATAATAGACTATATTTTTTAGTTAGTCGTGAGTTCAGTTTTTGAAAATAGTCATACAAAACAAGTTTTTAAGGATTAAAACTTGAAAATTGTTTTTGAGTTTAAAAAGTTGGATTCAAGTAGAGTACCAAACAGACCTTTAATTTCTCTCTCCGCCACAATAGCTAGGAATTGTTCATCAAGTCATAATAGCTAGCTTGATAGCTAGCCTGTTGGACTTCCATTCTTCTCTTGTGGCTAGGTAAAATAGAAAAATTCCTCATTTAGCTAGCCTGTTGAAGATGCTCTTGTACAAAAAGTTACTCATGTTGGCTAAAGAAAATGTGCCTTTTTATATGTCACAGTTACTATTTTGAAGGAATGTTGTTGTGGTTAGGATGAGAAAGTTATATCTTATAGGATTCATTTGATGATAAAATTTGTGACTAACAATATCGATTATTTTTCTCTAATTATTACGGAAAAGTGGTATTCCTCTTCAATTTTGAGTTTCGATTGTCGTCGATGGCTATACTGTCACATCCTAGTCTCAACTCTGCCTAGCACGATATTGTCCACTTTGGGCTTACCATTCCCTCACGGATTTGTTTTTGGGAACTCATACGAGAACTTCCTAATGGGTCACCCATCCTAGGATTGCTCTTGCCGAACTCGCTTAACTTCAGAGTTTCGATGGAATCCGAAGCCAGTGAGTTCCCAAAAGGCCTCGTGATATAGGGAGGGGATCATGTACATATAAGGCACATCACCCCCTCTTCGTTGGTCGATGTGGGATCTTACAATCCACCCCACTTAAAGGGAACCCGACATCCTCGCCAGTACATCCGCACCGAATAGCAAAGTGACTTTGATATCATTCTGTCACATCCCAGTCTCGACTCCGCCGTACCACGAAATTGTCTGCTTTGGGCTTACTATTCCTTCACATATTTGTTTCTGGGAATTTAGACAAGAACTTCCCAGTGGGGCACCCATCCTGAGATTGCTCTCGGTCGAACTCGCTTAACTTCGGAGTTCCGATGGAATCCGAAGCCAGTGAATTCCCAAAAGGCCTCATGCTATAGGGAGATGAGCATGTACATATAAGACATATCACCCCCTCTCCGTTGGTCGATGTGAGATTTTATATATACAAATTTATAACGCTCATTGTGTGGCTTAATCAGACCTCATATTATTTAATGTAAATATATCGTTGTATTAAAAACAAATATTGATTATTTAACTATGCACCACTTAGATGACGTTTTATTGCAGTATCAGAAAGCAACCATGCTTATGCACCATGGTGTGGGTTCGATTCCTTCGATTCATCTCTCACCTAACAACTAATTATTTAACTCATTAACGTTATCACACTCAGTGTTTAAAATATCGGTATCGGTGGAAATATTGATAGGCAAATTTGTGGAAATATCGATTGACATATCGTATATCGATATTGATTGCCTTCAATGAAAATGGAAATTTGCTAAAAAACATGAAAATTTAAAATTATTTTTTAGGGAATATTGTCATATGAAGCCACAACACACGTATAAATTAAGAATTAATGATTATATACTGTGTAAACAATAAGTATGTGATATGTGAGAAGAAAAACTTCTTGATAATGACAAGTAATCAAATAAAGCATTTTACTAGAAAGAATAAATTGTACATAACTTAATTGAAATTTCCATTATGAAAGCAGCACAAGTTTTATTGAAGAAAACTAATACCATAAAAAAAAAGAAATTAAAAAATAAAGAATGCATAGGCTCATGGATATTTCCTACAAACTTTTTGTAAATTGTCTGCAAACACCGGATATTTCTTGAAAATATCAAAAATATCGAGGAAATTAATTGATTTATGGAAATATGGTGGATATGGGGTGAAGTTTAGACTTCACCCTCTCTTTCCATATCATTTCCTGAATTTTTGGATATTTTCGTGGAAATGTCAAAGCATATCCAGGATATTTCAAGATTGTTTGAAAAAATTGGAAGAATATATAGGTACATATTATATGTTCGTAGATAGGTTTGAAATATTAGCAGAGTCATGAAAGGAAAACGCGTTCTTTCCTTTTTTGATGGATGGATGAGGCATGGAAATGCCCATGGGTTGTTCAAAGAAAACTAAATAGGAAAGAAGTAAATGTTTTTTAATGGACATGTGCGAGAAGTGCTATTTTTCAGATCACTATTTCTAAAAGTTTGTTCTCCGGTATGATACTTTTTCCATACCGCACTTTTATATAGGTAAGGATCACTTACAAAGAAAAGAAACGTTTAGATTCAGCAATCTATGAAAGCAGTTTCATGTAATCATTTGAAAATTAAGTCAACCTACCATATATGATCATTTGAAAATTATGTTGGTTTTTGCAGTTTTCACTTATATATACACACACCATGTACGTCTTCATAACTAAATTATTATTTATCAGACGGAAAAATCTCAAAAAGCAATCGGAGCGCTCAACATGAAATTTGAAGCGTTAATCAGCCTTGTATTAGTCTTCCTCTCAGGCAAGAATTTCACGAAATATATATCGTCATTTTATCCATTATAATATCACGAACTTTGTTCTTCCAATGTCTGTTTTTGTTTCTCTATTTGATTTTCTGGATATCTAACAAGACGTCCGATGCATGGTTTCCATCACTATTGCAATATGAATGCAACAAAACATTGATCTTAAATAATATGTCATGAATCACGCTTACCAAATTTTGTTCATCACATGATATGACAATATGTCTTTAGTTTATTAAAATAGAAGTCTTATTTGATGAAAAAAGTATGATGATTAATTATTTGGTGAACAAAAAATAATAATTTGATGAGTGTGGCATTTTAGTGATGATCTTGTACTTTGTGTGTCAGAGCATGCCAGGGGTTTACTCGGCCAAGTTCACATTCACAAACAAATGTCCCAACACAGTTTGGCCAGGAACCCTAACCGGAGGCGGCGGCCCACAATCACTTTCCACTGGATTTGAGTTAGCCTCCGGTGCTTCAACATCACTGACTGTCCAAGCTCCGTGGTCCGGCCGCTTCTGGGGCCGCTCTCACTGCTCGACAGACTCCTCCGGAAAGTTCAAATGCTCAACAGGAGATTGTGGCTCTGGCCAAATACCCTGCAATGGTGCCGGTGCAAGTCCACCAGCATCCCTAGTGGAGTTAACCCTAGCAACCAACGGAGGACAAGATTTCTACGATGTTAGCCTTGTTGACGGCTTCAACTTGCCCATTAAGTTAGCCCCCAGAGGCGGCTCCGGTGACTGCAAATCCACAAGCTGCGCGGCCAATATAAACACTGTTTGTCCTGCCGAGTTGTCCGACAAAGTATCGGATGGGAGTGTGATTGGCTGCAAAAGTGCATGTTTGGCTTTAAATCAGCCCCAATATTGTTGCACTGGCGCTTATGGAACCCCTGATACATGCCCTCCTACTGACTTTTCAAAGGTCTTCAAGAAGCAGTGTCCCCAGGCTTATAGTTATGCTTATGATGACAAATCTAGTACTTTCACATGCTTTGGTGGCCCTAACTATGAAATTACCTTCTGCCCTTGATTAGGGTTTTTACATCTATTGGGATTTATCAATATTTTGTCATGAATCCATATATAGAATAAGTGGACAATATGAAATTAGCATGATCAATGTGTAGTATAAATTTTTATTTAATATGGATCAAGTTCATTTACATCATACATCTTTTTTTACGTCTTGCCACTAACGTTTGGGCTGAGCCAAAAGCATAGTGTTTTTTCTACATCCAAATTTGAATTTTACTTATTTATTTTAAATAAAATTAATGCAAAATATCGCTTATAAAACCTCTTAATTACTTTTAGATCATAATTCATCGTACCATCTGGGTCAAGTGGGCCATCTATCAAAGTCGGGCCAGGTTGACCACACAAGACTAAAAGCACGGTTCGTGGTCTCTCCATTGCCAGTGCCACTCATCATGTTCATTCCCATCCATCATACCTTGTTTATTTCTTTGCCTTGTATTTCCTTGTTCTTCCTTAATTTTGACTGTATTTTGTACTTTATGTGCTACCTTTAATAGTTCCATTATCTTCTATAAATATGGATATTTATTCCATCGCTAAGATTCATCCAGTTAAACTAATTAGAATCCCGAATTGAAATATTTTAATATTGAAATAATAATTAATAATATTATTGAGTTTGCAGAACGACTTCAATATCTCTTTTTGAGTTCTTACCCACAGAGTTTTTGTGAATCTGTACGACTTTTGTTCTTTTTTTACATTTTATTTCCTTTTTTGAAACATTCTTTGTTCTTTTTTTGTGATTTAAATTTATTCAATATTCAATTCACAATTATAGATGAAACGGAAGGACTTCCATTGGAATCCTTATCTAATTCTAGAAAATTCCACTTTTTTATTTATTTTGGATCTTCCAAATCATTCCCGCAGGAGATCTGGACCCTTTTTTTTTTTTTTTTTTTTTTTTTTCTGATCATTCGATAAAAAGATTCATTCTCTTGATAAAAAATAGTAGTAGAACCAATAAAGATTTCTTTTTCGATTCATCCTTGGAGTTGAATACCTCATTCAAGAATTGTTTTTGATCCAATCCAATAGAAAAAGGCAAATCCCTTATGATAAACTAGATACGGCTCGGTTATTGATAGAGTGAATGGATCTACCATTTCTTGACATCTCTCTTCTGATTCAAAATCATGGTGTAGCGTGTATTAAATAATAAAGGTATATTAAATAGAATAGTAAATAGGCTTTCCCAACTCACTATCTCGAATCGGTAGATCTTGGTGCCTACATAGCAAAGGTACAATCGATGAGAAAACTTATTGGAATCTAGTAGTTTACGAGGAATCTTTATTCAAGTACCGTTAAGCAAGTACTAATGATAGTTCCATTATCTTCTATAAATATGGATATTTATCCTAAAAATTTATTCACTGAATGAGAAAGACAATGTTCATGTTAAAGAATTGAAAATCCATGACAGTTATTTCTACACTTCTAACATTTTACTTTATTCCATCAATTTCTTATGGGGCTAGAAAATAAGTTGGATATCACCGGAAGCTAGTGATGTATCCACCGTTTTACTTAAAACACAAAATTAAAAACCATCGAGAGGATTGTTTGCCAAACTCAGCAAGTGACCCTTTTATTCAGAGAAGCATATGCTAGCAGCTTCGGTTTGCTTTCAAATAATGCCATGCTTTCTTCGCTTAGGGTCAACCATGTTTCAATCCCATTGCAGTCTCTTTTGTCCATGAAACCAAATAAATTCTTAACTGAACAACCAGCAAAACTCACCCATGATGGCATTCCCCATCCGAAATCCGCTCCATAGAAAGGAAACCTACACCAACTTGTGCAGCTATAAGTTTCAATCTCCTGATCTTTCATCAGGTTTGTGCGGTACTCGGTCAACACTTGCATTGCCTCATTAGGATCAACTAATTTTGTAGCACATTCTTTCATTTCTTCAATCCCGGCCCGGATTTTCGCAACCAAGTCTTTTAAATCAAACACACTGGTAGTACTTTCTTCGGCCTTTGATGTAGATAAAACAAGAAGATTCCCAGCCAAGTTATCTGGCAAGGGCGGTGTAACCCTTTTGCGTAAGTTCACAGCTTGATGAAATATAGATGGCCTTACTGGACTAGACCCCAACGTGTTTGATGATGACTTTGGCGATGCTTCAATCGCGCATTTCCAAATGAGTGCTGAAATTGCTTCCACCCTTGTTGGTTTGGGCACAAGTGAACTGGATACTTTAGATTGGAGTGTTGGACTTTCCTGTTATGCAGTGATGTATTTAAGAAATGTGTATAGGAAGAAGAAGTTTAGAGAGAAAGTGAAGAGGCAGAAAGAGTTCTCAAAATATCTCAGTGAGAGCCAAAAAATGCTCTACTGCATATATTCATTCTTTTCTCAACATTTACATGACTACTAGGGAGAGAGAAGCTACGTGAGCCTATGAGCTCATCATACCATTCATTACAAGACCCTATGAGATCTTGACACATGCTTACAACTAAGCCTAGCACAATATTATCTAATCTCAGCCCTTGATCACTAACTGATTTATTTACACTTGCTAAAGTAAGGAAAATACAGTTTAGACCTTAATCAACTAACACTCCCTTCTAAGGTCTTAATTGAGATTACCCCAAGCTTATCCCTCAAAGCACAGAATCTGTCTTTAGCAAGCGCTTTGGTGAAAATGTCAGCTAGTTGCTCCTCACTTTTGCAGTATTGCAGGTCAATTGTTCCTTCCTGAATTGCATCTCTGATGAAATGAAACTTCCTCTTGATATGTTTAGACCTCTGATGGAATACCGGATTCTTTGACATTGCAATTGCTAATGTGTTATCACACATCAAAGGAGTTGGTTCGATCAATTCTTCACCAAAATCATGCAGCACAAATCTCAGCCATGTAGCTTGAGTGGTGGCTTCTGAGGCACTCATATACTCGGCTTCAGCAGTTGAGAGTGCAACACTCTGTTGCTTTACAGAAGCCCAAGAAAATGCACCACTGCCAAAGCTGAAAGCATACCCTGATGTGGACTTCATGTCATCTTCATCTCCACTCCAATCACTGTCACAAAATCCTATGAGTAGAGCTGCATTTCCCTTTTCATACTTAATTCCATAGTCAACAGTTCCTTGCACATATTTGAGGATCCTCCTTGCAGTGCCAAGATGTTTGATGGAAGGACAGTGCATGTACCTGGCAAGTACACACGCTGAGTACAAGATATCAGGCCTTGTTGCAGTTAAGTATAGAAGGCTGCCGACAATTTTTCTATACAATTCTTCATCTGCAGCTTCACTCCCATCACCTTTCCTTAGCTTATCCGTGGGAGGTAAGGGTATTGAGACAAATTTGCAGCTCTTCAAACCAAACTTGTCCAGTAAACTCAGTGCATACTTTTTCTGGTGAATAAAGATACTCCCTTCTTGTTGGATTACTTCAATTCCAAGAAAATGATGCAACAAGCCTAAGTCGGACATCTCATACTTGTTCATCATATCACATTTGAAATCTTCAATCATTTCTAAACAACTTCCAGTATAAACTATGTCATCCACATATATAGAGACAATCAGAGTTCCCTGTCCATCCACATGTTTCACATATAAGGTGGCCTCACTTGCACTTTTTTTAAATCCACTCTGCAGCAAATGAGTATCAATATTGCTGTACCAAGCTCTGGGAGCTTGTTTTAGACCGTACAAGGCATTTTTTAACTTATATACTTTGTGTTCTTCTCCCTTGACAATATACCCATCTGGCTGATTTGTATACACTTCCTCTTCAAGGATCCCATTCAGGAAAGCAGACTTTACATCTAACTGGTACAGTTTCCACCCTTTCTGTGCTGCCAAAGCAATGAGTGTTCTTATAGTGTCCAATCTAGCCACAGGTGCAAACGTCTCATTAAAATCAATTCCGGGCTTTTGAGTGTACCCTTTGGCAACTAATCTTGCCTTGTGTTTTTGTACAGTGCCATCCAAATTCAATTTGGTTTTGAAGATCCATTTTACCCCAACAATTGGTTTGTCACTTGGCCTATCAACCAATCTCCAAGTGTCATTCTTCTCAATCATAGTAATCTCCTCATCCATTGCTTTCTTCCAAGCTTCATCTTGAGAAGCTTCAATGACACTGAGTCTACACTGAGCAAACACTTCATTCAGATCTCTCCACTTCTTTGGTGTGTTGTCATAAGTTTCTGTGAGTGGAATTTCACTCTCCATATTCACAGTGTTAGGAGCATCATTGTGTACACTGGAAACATACTCACTTCTTGTATTTGGGCAAGATAAATCAGAGGAACTAATATTAGTTTCTTCACACACACCATTTTCTATCTCAGTTATGCTTATACCCTCATTAGCTTCTGAGAAAGGTACTGAGAAATGCACAGTTTCCATATTCTCCCAATTAAGAGCAGCATCTTCATAAAAAATAACACTCCTTGAGACAATGATCTTGTTGTGTTTCAAATCATACACCCTGTAACCCTTTTCTCTTGTCCCATATCCAACAAATACACCTTTCTGTCCAGTTTCATCCAGTTTCTGTCTTAACTGGGTTGGCACATGAGTGTAGCAAACAGAACCAAAGATTCTCAAGTGTTTTACCCCTGGTTTTCTACCACAGAATTCTTCAAAAGGAGTCTTGTTCTCTAGTGCTTTGGTAGGACATCTGTTAAGCAAGTAGACAGCAGTGTGAACTGCTTCACCCCAGAACTTGAGTGGTAATTTTTTTTCATAGAGCATGGTTCTTGCCATCTCTACTATGGTACGATTCTTCCTCTCAGCAATACCATTTTGCTGGGGAGAATAAGCAACAGTGAGTTGCTTTTCAATACCAACATCTTCACAAAATTTTTCAAATTCTAGAGATGTGTACTCTCCTCCTTTGTCACTTCTGAGTTTCTTCAGTTTGTAACCAGTTTGTAATTCAGTCATGGCCTTGAACATTTTAAAAATTCTGAACACCTTAGATTTGCACTTCAGAAAATAGACCCAACACATTCTGGACTTGTCATCTATGAAGGTAAGAAAATACCTGCTACCTCCAAGTGTCTCACTCATGGGTCCACACACATCTGTGTGTACAAGTTCTAAGGGCAACTTTGCTCTCCATTTCTGTTCTTTGCTAACAGCCTCTCTGTGAGCCTTTCCAGTAGCACACCCTTCACACACCTGATTGTACTCCTTTAGATATGGCAGACCATACACCATACTCCTTTCTTGTAGCATTCTCAGGCTGTCATAGTTTAGGTGCCCAAATCTTCTGTGCCATTTCCATGTGTTACCTTCAGTGGTAGCAATATTTGCTACAATATGATCCACATGATTAAACATTAGTGGAAAGCATCTATTTCCCTTCATTTTCACAGTGACTATATGATCTTGCAGTTCACGATCTCCAAATATGCAGGCCATGAAATCACCAAACAACAACCAATAGCCATGTTCAACCATTTGTCCTACACTGAGAAGATTTCATCCAAACCAGGTACAATCATTACTTCTGGTATGAACCGAGTGCCTCTTTTGGTCTCCACAATCAGTGTGCCTTTGCCAACTGAGTCAACCAATTCCCCTGTGCCCATTTTCACCTTACACCTTATACTTCTGTCAATGTTGATCAGCAATGATTCAAACTGGTCATGTGGTTACTGCAACCACTGTCCAGATACCAAACACCACTATTTTCTTGCACAGAGGCCTTATGACAGGCATAGAACATCATTGCATTATCTTGAACATGATTCAAATAATTTGCAGTATGATTTTTCTTTGGCTGGTGACAATCTCTCACTACATGTCTAAATCTGTTGCAGTTATGACACTTAGGTTTTCCTTTGAACCAACACTCTCCATGATGAGCCTTATCACAGATCTTGCACTTTTGTTTAACACCCTCAGTGATCTCACCCTGTCTCTCAGGCTGTCGAGTGTTGTTTTCCCACTTCCTAGACATAGACTTCCAATTCTTCTTTCCCTTACTGTGATTTCCCTGTGTGAGTGGCCTATTCTGTGCTTTAGGTACAAGACCCATAGTGGAGAAAGCATGCTCCGTGCTTGTAATTTCATCAACATGTCTACTCAATCTAAGCTCATAACTCTTAAGAGATCCTACCACTTCTTGCACAGTCACAGTATTCAAATCAGAAGTTCTTTCAATCACAACACAGATTGGATCATATTTACTGGACAAACTAATCAAAACCTTTTGCATTTCTCTTTGATGAGTGAGGTTCTCACCATAAGATTTCATTTGATTAATTAATTCAAATAGTCTAGTAAGATAGACAGATAGAGATTCATTCTCCTTCATTCTCATATACTCAAATTCACGACGTAAACTTTGAAGTTTAACAGATCTTGCCTGTTCATCGCCGCGAAACTCCTTCTGGAGTAGATCCCAGGCACCCTTTGAGGTCTCTTGATTCACAATCCGAGGGAAGATCTCCTTCGAGACAACACTCTGAATAATGCCCAGTGCCTTAGCATCTTTCATCAGCTGATCTTCCATGTGTGCATCCAACTTGTCATCATCTCCTTCATCATCATCCGATGAGGATGAATCTTCCTCGTCTTTCTCCTTCTTTGTTTTCTTCTTTTCTCCTTTCTTCTTCGATTCTGGAATAGCAATCCCTTTGTCAACCAATTTCCATATCCCATACGATTTGAAAATGGTGACCATTCTCACTTTCCAGAACTCGAACTCCGTTCCATAAAAAACGGGAGCTCGTAAATCACCGCTTCCAAATCCAGCCATTTAGCTTGAATCGGAATGAAATTGAGAGATTTCACGTTGGATTCTCTCACACAATTTCACAGAATTCAACGCCCAATCCGAAATCGAACCTAGGCTCTGGATACCATGTTGGACTTTCCTGTTATGCAGTGATGTATTTTAGAAATGTGTATAGGAAGAAGAAGTTTAGAGAGAAAGTGAAGAGGCAGAGAGAGTTCTCAAAATATCTCAGTGAGAGCCAAAAAATGCTCTACTGTATATATTCATTCTTTTCTCAACATTTACATGACTACTAGGGAGAGAGAAGCTACGTGAGCCTATGAGCTCATCATACCATTCATTACAAGACCCTATGAGATCTTGACACATGCTTACATCTGAGCCTAGCACAATATTATCTAATCTCAGCCCTTGATCACTAACTGATTTATTTACACTTGCTAAAGTAAGGAAAATACAGTTTAGACCTTAATCAACTAACATGGAGAACGGAAATCTTTGAGTCATCAAACACATACCTTCTAGTTGTGCACTTTTCTTTAACATATATCATGGATGGTGGCTCCGAGTCGGAGAAATCTAGGGGTGGAAAAAGAGATGCAACACCAAACTGGGGAAGCATTACCTTGTTGGATTTATGGGCTGTTGCTGCCCAAGAATTGATGAACGTGCATACAGTTGAGGCATCAGCAATCTTATGTGAAATGGTCAATCCAATAGCCATTCCTCCACACTCAAACAAATTGACTTGCACAGCAAGCAACTTGCCCGTGACTGCTTCTGTGGACTCAGGCTCAATTGGAAGTAATCGTCTTAACATTTCAGCATCTGGGTGTTCCAAAATCTCCGATAAGGAACACTTGACATGGGCTTTCACGAATTCAGCTCCATCATCATTACATACGATCACGACATTACCTTTGATTCTTCCTGCTAAAGGGTAGTAGTGAGTGAGAATTTCAGATAATGATTTTATTAGATGCTGATATCTTTCATTGATGGCCTTGACACTATGAGTACTGACGTTACTGGTAGTAGTACTAACAACATTGGGATAGAAGAGAAGGAATGGGATGTAAGCTACAGGAGAAAACTGATCCTAAAGAGAGAGCTTAAAATTTCTAAGGACATGAGGAGTTTGGGAGGATGGTTTAACTGTTTGCTTCTCAACGGTTTCAACCTTGACGGATTCTGTGGCCATTTTGCTCTGCTGATGATGATACCTTGTAGAGTAGGATGTAACTAAATCTGTGAATGAAAGCATAGGAGCTTGCCTTCCTTATAATAAAGGTTCTACATCAATTGAATCGAATACTTACTGCTTCTAGGCAAAGCCCTAACTACGTATTGATTTTGGCAGCCTAAGCGGCTGTGGCCGAACGTTGGCCATTTTAGGCCAGCTTACTGACTTTGACATCCATGGAATTAAATGATGGATTAACTAGCTAAATGTGTGAGTTGGACCATGTTTGTAGCAATGTTGAGAATATAAATGCCACATTGGGAAAAAAGGACTTTGCATGTGTTTACAAGTAGTTGGGCTACTTCCTATATTGCCAATTGATTTTTTGGTGAAACTTCAATTTTCTTTACGGTATCAGAGCAAGTTGTCTCACATGTGAACCACACGTCACCCCAATTGGTGTTCCATGTGTTAGGCTTAAAAATTTACCAAACATGACCGGATGTGTTGATATTTGCCACACATGAGGAAACATGTTGATAATATGAATGCGACATTAGAGAAAGAAGGACTTGGATATACTTGTAAGTAATTAGGTACTCTCTATTTTGTTAATTAATTTACGGTGAAATCTAAATTTTTTTTTAAAGAGCTTTGGCGTTTGACCCTTCAGTCTACCAAAAGAAGTAGAGCTGGTATAACTAGCTAGCTTTAGTTGTTATACCAAAGACTTTCGATTTCAATGTAAATGTTTGTTTGGTCTAAACCCTATTCGTTTTAAGTGTTTGGAAAGATGGTGTAATTGTTTGCATCTCATTTTTTTCAGCCATGATTTCTGTTGCCATATTAATTTGACTTTTGATCGTAGATTCATAGCAGGATTGCAACCGGTTGGGCGGAGGTCCATCCCCGCTTCCAAAGTGATTTCTTCCCATAACCGCATGTAAAAAGATATTTAATTAAAGTTTTTTCTACTCCATATGATATTAATATCTAACATAATTTAATCAAATAGTATAAGCATGTAAACAAAAAAGCGAATAAAATAGTGAATAAAAACTAAAATTTTCACACAATTGTAATAGCATAATAACCTCCAATCTGTTGAATGTTTATCATTTTATGTAATATCATAGAAACCTTCAATTGGTCGGTTTTCGTAGGGGAAATACCATCATCGCCCCATACCTAGCTCGGATTTTTTTAATAAATCCTAAACCCACCCCATATCCATTTTCACTTCTCCATAACTGCCCCAGTAAGATTAGATATCCGCGAGGAACCAAATCCGTAGGGGTGTTTGCCATCCCTAATTCATAGAGCCGTGGCTTGTTCTGTAACATCCCATATCGTCCAGGCGAGTGGATCATCTAAGCCTTATATATATATTCTCATCTCTACCTAGCATGAAGCTTTTTGGGAGCTCATTGACTTCGGGTTCTGTAGAAACTTTGAAGTTAAGCGAGATCACAGCGAGAGCAATCCCAGGATGGGTGACCCACTAGAAAGTTCTCGTCTGAGTTCCCAGAAACAAAGCTGTGAGGGCGTGGTCGAGGCCCAAAGCGGACAATATCGTGTTACGGTGTAGTCGAGCCCGGGCCATGTTTTTGTACCACATTTTCATACCATCTTAGGTGACATTTGATATGGACAGCCACCTCATTTGAATTAATAAGATTTTTAAATTTAGTTCATTATTTAATAAACTAATAATTAAGAAAAACTAGTTAATTAAATGATGATTGTGATATACGAGGAGTCTTTCTCCTTCATTTTCTTAGATTTTGCAAATTTTTCAAATGATGTGGTTGTCTACATCAGATGCTACCTGAGATGGTACATAAATGTGATATAAAAACATGGTATGAATAGCATTACTCTTTCAAATTTACCTCTTTAATTTTTGCAGGAGAGAGAATTCTCGTTTCACTCATTTACTTTCAAATTTACCCTTACTTATTCTTATATTTTCTTAAATTTATTGTTTTTGAATACAAGAGGACTCAAAATTTTGCACTAGAGTTAACGTGGATTACACGTGGCGTGCCTTGGAAGGGGTGATGAGCATACCCTATGGTTAAGAGTGGTGAACAAAAATGCTTCCTTGGGTAAGAGCTTTCTATGCAAAGCCAGCTGCCCACATGATTTTTGGGCCTGAATGAGTAAAGTGCAAGTCAATTGGTAATTATCCTATTACCAAAAAATTATTATGTTACTACATTATAATTCTAAAGGATAATGCTAGGAAGATCAAATTTTCAAATCAAATTTGCAAATCAAATGATGTGTTACCAATAAAAAATAAGCACGTTAAAGAACACTTAACTAATAATCCAATCATTAGCATCCACATCATTTAGTTTACAAAATTTAATTTAGAAATTGGATAATGTTAGGGAAACTAAATTTGAAAAAAATTGTTTGGAAACTAAAGGACATAGAAGTTGATGATTGTGTTATCACTTAAGCGATGATAAAAATGCTCATTCCTATTGGTGACATGTCATTTAGTTTCCAAAACTTTGTTTACAAATTTAGTCTCCCTAGCATTACCCTTAGAAACTTGGTCTCCATATCATGGGTAATGCTAGGGAGATAAAATTTGAAAACTAAATGATGTGCCACCAATAAGAATGATCACGTTTATCAATACTTAAGTAATAAACCAATCATCAACGTCCATGTCCTTTAGTTTCTAAAATTATGTTTATAAATTTAGTATCCCTAACATTACATCCATATCATTACCCAATTCTAAATATCAATTTCATAATATTCTACATTATTAGTAGAGGTGCAACTCAGGCAATTTAGTTGGATTGGAAGGTTAACCCATCATAACTCATCTTTTGTATTTTGACTTTGAGTTAGATTGGTTTTTCGTCGGGTTGGAAACCCATAAATAAACCCAACTCAATCCAAGGTAAATTTCGGTTGTCCAACTTTATTGGGTAAAGCTTAACTCTATATGCTAACATATCTTGAAAGCTTTACTACAACTTGTTCACAATTTCACAAGCATTTTTGTAACAGAAAATGATAATGATCAACTACAATGCCAAATACAAAACAAATGTGTTGTAATTAACATTGTTTAGAAATGTGATTATGTAAATTTAGAAGGAAATTCCAATACGATATGAGATATCTAATTCCTATATGACTTGTAGTACTTGTGAGGCAAATAAAGTTCACATAATTAGTATAAATGAAGACAGAAGGCCACCAAAGAGCATCAGTGAAAATACAACCGTTGAGCTTTTTTTTCTCTCTAAATTTTCCATCGATGCATTGTCAGCACGAACCTAAAGGAGAGGATCACTCAAGAACGGCGTTTAAGCAATCGCCATCCAAGTCTATACTAAACTTGATCTTTCTCAAAGTTAACCATCGATGCCATGAAGCATGAATCCTTCTTTCAATTTCAAATTACTTTTAGCTATGCGTGCAATTGGTTATTATCATTTAAAATTGGATTTCTTAAACTATATATATATATATATATATATATATATATATATATATATATATATATATATATATATATATATATATATATTGTGGAGCAAAAAATAATCAAGAAAATTATGAAGATGATACATGGACTTTTGGGTAAGAAGAACAAAATTACCTTCGTGACACACCGGGATTCCCACACGCATACAACGGACAATAACGGCTCAATCAAGGAAGAGTCAAAGGTGATCAAAATGATATTTATTTAAAACCCTCTCATCACTCATCATCAAATTCTCACCCAAAAGGGAATTCCCAATTTTCCTATTCAATTTGGGATTAATTGCCAAGTTAATCGCAAGATATTATTTTACATAATATCTTGCAATTACACTCACAATTTGACCATATGTGGCCAACCCATATTCTCCAAATAGGGCCGGTCACTTCCCTATAAATAGCCATGTTTTCGCACTAAAATGCTATAACATTCTCTGCCTAAAAATTCCTAAACATTTTCTCTCTCAAATTCTAACTTTGGCATCGTAGATTCTTCGCCAAAGCCCCCCCATTCATCGTGGGCATGTGAGGCTTTTGGCCTTAATCTTAGATGTTATTATTTTGCAAGTGCATTTTCGGCAAAGGAGAAGACGACGGAAATTTGCATCCATAAATTGGTGCTTTCATTGAGAGTTTGATTCACACGCTCGAGGAAGACTCTCACATTCAAAGTTTCTCGTTTCTTGTTTGTTCGTAAATTTTTCATACTTTCTTATTCTTACAATTTTTTAATTCTTTGAATAGAGGTGAGAAAAAAAATACAATGATGGGAAATTCGGAAATCATGACGAACAAAACTTCATACGTTCAAAGATCCGGATTGAATGGTGGAGGATGAGACGTAGCCCCACCACGACGATCCACAAGGCTCAATAAGATAGTAAGAAGAGCAACTTTGCCACCAAAGAGCACCACCACCATGGCAGCCACAGGGACCACCGTGGCATTGGGGAGTAGGCCAGCTCCATGGCAACAAACCCACGGTGAGCAAGGGGCAACGAGGCAATCACTAGCCCAGGCCCACACCATTTTGCAGTAGCAAGCCCATGCGTTAAAAGCAGCTTAAGCCCCTGCCTCAGCAGAGCAGGCCTAAGCCTCATCCACTTGGCGCACGACCTAATTTGCAGCCTACCCTGCAAGGCAGCTGAGCCAGGCCTATCGCAAGTCGACCCGAGCCACTACCCCAGCAGTGTAGGCCCAAGCCTAGTCCATTTGGTGCGCGACCCAATATGCAGCCTATGTTACAAGGCAGCCGAGCCAAGCCTAATGCAGCTGGCCCGAGCCACTACCCTAGCAGCATAGGCCTAAGCTTCGTCCACTTGGCGCGCGGCTCAATCTGTAGTCCACGTTGCAAGGTAGCCAAGCTATGCCCAATACGAGTAGGCCTGAGCCACTACCTCAGTAGCGTAAGCCCAAATAATTATGGCAGTAGAAGCAGCCCAGCGCTCGTGGGCCCAAGGCCAGCGTGCTCCCAAGTAAAGCCCAGGCCTAGCACCTACGTGCACCACACACGAGGTAATTCACGTTAGCTGCCCGACCCGTTCTGGCGATCTGACCCGTTTTCGAGATCAAATCCGAGGCCCAGCCTACTCACATAGCTCTCCAAACAATCCTAACAGGCCCAAGACTGATTCAACTGTCCCAACTTAAGATTTCTGGACCGACAATTGAATTGGGGGTATTTTCACCCTATTTCTCTGCAAATTTAACATATCCCAACTCAAATCTAGTGCCCGGAGTTTATTACACTTCCACCACTTAAGGAGATGCATGCCATCAGAGCTTTTCCAACCCAAATGGCAAACAACACTTGTCTCGACAAGTCATAGAGTTGACAAGTACCTTCGTGTAGTAGACAACCTTGGTGAATTAGCTATTGCAGTGTGCCCCAGACGAGGTGTCCCGAAGTAGGACAATGGCAGACAATGAACCTTTCCAACAACGTCCTAGCAAACATACACTCGACCAGTCACGAACCGAGCATTATGGCAGTGTATAATCCCAACTGGGTATCCGAGATAGCATATACTCTCGCCTTAACGTGTGGATGAGCGTGCACTCTCGGTTAGGCCAATAAACGAGCATATCTTCACAGTTGGTGCCACACTCTGATAATCAACATGAGCAACCTTTAAGGCGAATTGTTCATTCTGCAAAGAGCATCATCCACCTTACATCAGAGTAGGCAGCACGACAGAAGGAAAGAAGCAGTCACTTAATCCGGCTTAAGTTCAACCAACAACTTGCGAGAAACTCGCTCGCCTGCTAGGAACGTCCACATGCACTGCAACCGTGACATAGACAAGCTTAACACATATAAGAGTAGCCTAGACCAGTAGGTCATGACCGGAGGTAGCCGAGAGCTTCGCTGCCATAACAAAGTAAATTCAGGAAAAAGTAAAGAGGCTCTTAACCAAACGATTGCGCGATTTCCAGCGCAACGAAGCTACTGACGAGAGATGGCCAACATAAGGGGGTTATCTTTCATTGATAAGATCGAGTTGTCGGGACTATCCCACATAGATTCTTGGATATAAAGATTACTTTTATTCCGACAAACACAGCAGCTCAGCCTAATGGCATGCCGGGTGTAGACGAGTACCAGAAGGACACACCAGTCCAACTACCAAGAATCGAGGGCAGTCGAGTAGCTGAGCATCACAGACCTAATGGTCCAATTCCTCCTACTGCGTATAACCTGGCCTAAGCAAACCCCAGCTTTGTGCTCACAACCGTGCTTACTTGCTCCACGGCTCCCGGCAGCCCTTAATATGTCACCATGGCTCCTAACTGTGCTGATCTTGCACCACGGCTCTCAGCTGTGCCGATCTTGCCAACTGGCTTGCGCCGACCAAGCCCATGACACTATAATCTTCAAAGTATCTAACGACAGAGCATAAGACAAGGCTTTATTACCAGCCCTTGCTAGCGAAAGACTTAGCAGTGAAGAAGCTTGCAATCTATTTGGATTCACAGCTGATCACCAACCAAGCTTTAAAAGGGCACATGATGAAACATCTAATGATGATGCAATACTTGAAGAAAGTCTGGGAGCAGCTCACCGCGCTTCTCCTGTACACCTTTACGATGGTTCCACAAGCAGTTCAAAGTCTCAAGTATATTGCCGAACAAGACCTTACGAGCTAAGGATTATTTTAGTTGTTTAGCAGTCCAGTTTTCCTTAGCTGCACTAACAACAATGACTTCCATGCTCTTCAGTGCAAGATGGTAAACTAATTTCTCGACACCCATTGGGGTCTGCTCTCTAGTACGAAAGGGTAAACTAATTGCTCTCCAATGCGAGAGAGTAAACCAATTCTGCGACACCCATATGGGCCTGCTCTCCAGTTCGAGAGGATAAACTAATTGCTCTCCAGTACGAGAAGATAAAATAATTGCTCTTCAGTGCAAGAAGGCCACACAGCTTAAAAGATCGAACACTCGAAAACTCGCTAAGAAGCAGATAGTCAGGGGCAGTAGCCACTTTACACTCAACAGTTCATTGATCTGACACTTGATCTTCAGCAACTCCGTCCTTGGTTGCTCCATCTACAACATCTGAGAAATCAAACTAAAGCAGTTTTCTCATTCTTAGCAAACAACCTAGACGTGGCAGCCCAAACCGTGGCCCATGCCACGCCACTTCCTCGGCTTATGCCGAGCTAGCCCTTGGCATCAGTCAAGCCAAGCAGCAAAAGCTGTAGCCTTTGCCACACTACCTCATCGGCCTATGCCAAGCCGACTCTTGGCCCTTGTCAGCCGACGTGCCATACCACCCCGACGGCTGCCCCGTGGCAACACTAGCTAAGAAAAAGACAAAGAAATCAACAGAAGACGATTTTTTGCATGGGCAAGCAAAGAAGAGTGCTAGGGGATGGGGAACAAATATCTGCTAGCTTTCTCTCTTTCTTGTAGGGATAAATAATTGCCCTCCGAAGTTGATTTAATCCCATACTTAAGGTAGGCTTATAATGGCTTTAGAGGCGATTTATTTTCCTTTCCTAGAAGAATATAATTCCAAGGCCAAGTGGGAACTTGCATCAAAGTTGGAAATCTCTACACCTACTGCCCTTTCCTGCGAGCAGCCCAATAGGTGCGGAGGCATTTGTGGATCAAAAAATAATCAAGAAAATTATGAAGATGACACGTGGACTTTTGGGTAAGAAAGACAAAATTACCCTCGAGACACACTAGGATTCCCACATGCATACAACGGATAATAACGGCTCAATCAAAGAAGAGTCAAAGTTGATCAAAATGGTATTTATTCAAAACCCTCTCATCACTCCTCATTAAAATCTCACTCAAAAGGTAATTCCCAATTTTCCTATTCAATTTGGGATTAATTGCCAAGTTAATTGCAAGATATTATTTCACATAATATCTTGCAATTACACTCACAATTTGGCCATACGTGGTCGGCCCTTATTCTCCAAATAGGGCCGGTCACTTCCCTATAAATAGCCATGTTTTCCCACTAAAATGCTAGGCCATTCTCTCCCCAAAAATTCCTAAACATTTTCTTTCTCAAATTCTAACTTTGGCATCGGAGATTCTTCGGCTAAAGCCCCCCATTCATCGTGGGTGCGTGAGGCTTTTGGCCTTAATCTTAGGTGTTATTATTTTGCAGATGCATTTTTGTCAAAGGAGAATACGACGGAAATTTGCATCTATATATATATATATATGTGTGTGTGGAAACTAAGAGTTGAAGAGGAATATCCCAATACATGTTCATTTATTTATTTATTTATTTTCAATAATCCATATTTGTAGCAATGAAATAGTAGTATTCCTTTCCCAAATGATAGATGATTGATTACATGATGGTGTGTACACACACACACACACACACACACACACATATATATATATATATATTTTTTTTTTTAATTTTATAAAGGACCAGAAATACCTTGTTTACATATCATTGGGAAGTGCATTAACATAAGTATGAAAAATGGTATTAAAAAACCATAACTCGAGTGAGCCGCGACTTTGAGCCTTGCTGTGGGCGTGGGCCAAATTGAGTCATCTGACCAAATGACATGTTGTTTCGATCGTCTTCCACCTCCAGGTTGAGGCACGCGAGCTCCTTGGCTACCCATGATGCTACCGACGACGGTACACTGTCATGGTTGGCTTGTAACTGATCTCCAATGTTAGTGGACATCATCCCCGAGATGGTGTGGTGGCCGGGAGCTTGAGATTCCGTTGACTCCATAACTTTTCTGGAAGCGAGATGAGTCATACACGAGAAAGGATCAAGAAGAATCAAAGGACTGGCTATTAAGAAATACAACTTTTACAATGACTCTTTTTCTTTGCAACACTTACTATTTATAGTAGCAGATAACAACTTAGGTACTAAGACTCCAAAATAAGCCATCTAGAGAAAAATCAAAGGAAAAATTCTTTGCGGCCGACTCCTGCCTTTGGCTTTGGGGTCGGCAACAATCTTTTTGAAAATCATTCTTCATTTCTTCACCCTCACTTTTAGTTAACTTTATTTGGAGTTGAATTGTCGTCGTGAATCGCTGTAGTCACCTTGATAGTCGTCGTCTTTTGGTCCACACACAGAGTTAACAAAAGACTTTGGATCTAATTATCACATTCGTTATAGGGTTGAAATGGGAAGCCATGTGAGATGTCGAACTGCGTTGGGATTGAGTTTAGTCAGTATGACACTTTGGGTTTTGCTGGTGCAGTGACATAACATACGAATGTCCGAAAGATGTGGAGCGGCTACATGACTTTATCCTTTTTGTTTCTGTTTAATAATTTTTAGGAATTGTCCTGGAATTTGGTTTGATTTCTCTTTGTAAAAGAGTTTGCTTATTTGATTGCTCTCTTTAAGAGAATGCATGATTTTAATTTTTGTTTTGGTGTGCTGCCAATTTTGGATCTATATGTGAAAGGGTAGAACTGTTTGATTTGCTGGATCTACTTCATTTGATGTTCTGGATCATAATGGTGATTAGGTGATGTGATCGACCCATGCACATCATACTCCCTATCCCAATTTATGGTTTGAGATTTTATTCTCATATCTGTAACACGAAGCATCTCCGGCTTCGACCTCCACCACCGCTTTCATCATTTTTTGTCATCTGTCTAGTCGCTTAAGACTTTCTTCCTCCGCGGTCTGTCTCTCAGTCTCAACCGACTTCAGATCTCATCGGTCACTCGAAATTCCATCCTCCTAGATCTTATCGATCCGTTTTTATAGTCACAGCTATCAGTGGCGATTCCCCGTCGTCTCTGCCCTTTTTCACCTCTTTTTTTCGTCGATGATCCAATCTACCAGCTCTGTCGCAAGTCTAATCCACCACCAACATTGCAATTCAATCCACCACCATCTTCATTGCTTGTTGTTGAAGAGAGATAGAGCGTACAATACAAATATTGTATTTTCGGTTTAGTTGGCTAGTTAATTTCTCACTCATGCTCGCCACAATAGCTAGGAACTATTCATCAAGCCAATAGCTAGCTTGATAGCTAGCCTGTTGGACATCCACTCTTCTCTAATGGCTAGGTAAAATAGCAAAAATCCTCATTTAGCGCCTGTTGGAGATGCCCTTGTAGAAAAAGTTGCTCATGTTGGCTAAAGCAGATGTGCCTTTTTTTAGGATTCATTTGATGAGAAAATTTGTGACTAACAATATCAATTATTTTTCTTTAATTATTACGGAAAAGTGGTATTCTTCTCCAATTTTAAGTTTAAATTGTCGTCGATGGCTATACGAATTTATAACGCCCATATTGTGTGGCTTAATCATATCTCATATCACTTAATGTAAATATATCGTTGTATTAAAAACAAATATTGATTATTTAACTATGCACCACTTAGGTGACGTTTTATTGCAGCAGTGGAAAACAATGATGCCTATGCAGCCTATGAGGGTTTGATCCATCCGATTTCTCTCTCACCTAACAACTAACTATTTAACTCATTAACGTTATCGTACTAAATCGTTTAAAAAATTGGAAGAATATATAGGTACATATTATATGTTTGTAGATAGGTTTGAAATATTCGCAAAGTGCCAAGAGTCATGAAAGGAAAATACGTTCTTTCCTTTTTGGGTAAATTACATTTTGCACCCTCAAGTATAGGTGTAATTACAACCTCATTCATAATCTTTACAAAATTACAATTTGATACACCAAATATGATTTAGTTGCAATTTCATAAAATCCGTTACATAATTTGTTGGATTGGCTTTTAAGTGATGATGTAGCTGATATGAGACTCATTTTTTTAATGAGGTGGATGTCAACTTGGTGCCATGTGGATAAAAAAGTTTTAAAAAATTTAAAAAAATTATTATTATTTAAAGTATTTAATAAATAATTACAATATCCAAAAAAATATTAATCACCCCCCACCCCAACTCCACCCCACCGCACCTGCACCCGACCCATCTTCCCTCTTTAATCCATTATCCAGCATCCCCACACCTCTTTTCCCTCTGATCAACCCCATCTTCAATAACCACCAACAACATTTCTCTTTGTCACCATTAACCCTCGACACCACACCCTCACCCATGACCAAATCGCAGCAATTCAAATTTGGCGTGGTTTGAAATTGAGAATTTCTCGAATCCGTCAAAATCGAAAGCCTTCGTTGTTGAAATCTGGCATGGTTGAAATAGGGAAACCTAAGTGGACACGTGGGAGAGAGAACGGTGGGTCTTGTTGTGAATCGACAGAAGAGTTGGTGGCGGCTTTGCCATGGTGACAGCTCTGAGATGGGTGGGTTCTTCCTATTCTTCTTGTCCTTCAATGGCAAACCCATCTGGAACCAGATGGTGTCAGTTTTTTTTTTCTTGAACCCCCACCTATACACATCCCACTCTAGATTCGTTGATCTCCATCCCAGAAGCACAAAAATGAAAATTTATGGGTTGGGGCAGAGAATGATGGGTTGTGAATTGGTTTGGGGAGATGTTGCAGCGAGAGATTTAGATTTGGATTTGCTGGGTTTCATTAATTGCAGGGATTTGCAGTGTGTTGGGCGAGGCGACGGAGGGAGGAAGTTCAGGGAGTCGTGTAGTGCGAGAGATTTGCAGGGAGGAAGAAGGTAGGACGAGGAAGAAGGGGTTGAAGATTTATAGGGTGGGGCCCACTATTTTTTAGAAAAAAAAATCATATTTTAGTTTTGGAGAAATTAGGTTCTTATCCTTCCCTTTGCTACTCCATTGATTAAAATCCTATTCATTTTCAATTTTTGATCAAGGTCTTTCAGTATTAATAACATCATTAATTATTTCAATAATAATTTTTTTTTATTTCTAAATATATTCATTTAATGTTAAAAATGTTACAATTAGTATATTTATATTTATGACTAAATTTTTTTATTATATATTTTTAGTTTTAGTTTGTACCCATTTTTAATTTGTAATTCTTTTTTAACTTGTACCAATTTTCTTTTCAGATTTAATTTGTACTCATATATTAATTTATTTTTGTGCCCATATTTTTTAAAGTTTATTTGTATTTGTACCCATATATATTTTTTTTATTTGTACTTTTTATTTTGCTAAATGTACCCATGCTAATTATATGTACCCATTCATGTAAAACTTTTTAATCTTAAAATGTACTCATTCTTAAATATACCAATTTGTTATATGTAAAATGTACCATTTTTTATATAAAATCTATTCAATTTTTTTAATCCATTTTTAAACTTATATGGGTACATTCTTTTTTACTTTGATTTTAAAATGTATCCATGTCAAGTAATCGAAGAAATTTACTAATGTTATTAAGCCTAATATCTTTATTTTTTATTTTTGTGATTTTGAAGAATGTACCCATGCTTTGATACAATAATTGTTTTGGTTAATTTTGATGAATGTACCCATGTATATATATACACACACAAAAAAAATAGTATATTTATATTTTAATATTTTTAATCCCACAAATTATGTTTTTTTATTTAAAATCTCATTTATATAAACAACTAAAATTTCTAATTTTTAATTTAAAAAATATAGTAACGTACATAGAAATAAATTAACACATTAATTTCAGGGATCTCGATCCAAAATTAAAAACCAATAAGGTTTCAATCAAAGAATATTCATAATTAAGAACCGCATCCAAAGTCTCCCTTTAGTCTTTCTTAGAATTACATTTCTAAAAAAAAAAAAAATTTGTTTGTCCCATGTGGCATATTATTGACTACCACGTCAGCAAAATAGTGGGACCTGCAATTGCCACACAGTCACTTAATGGTCAAACTAACAGTTTGACTAGCCAATGTATTGAAATAAAATAATAAGTAACGTATAAAATTGAAATGTTTTAAAGATGTTGAATGAGATTACAATTATACCCAAACTAGAGGGTGCAAACTGTAATTTACCCTTCCTTTTTTGATGGATGGATGAGGCATGGATATGCCTATGGGTTGTGCAAAGAAAACTAAAATGGAAAGAAGTTAATATTTTTCAGATCCCTATTTCTTTAAGTTTGTTCTCCTGTATGAGACTTTTTCCAGACTGCACTTTTATATAGGTAAGGATAAGAAAAGAAACGTTTCGATTCACAACAATCTATGAAAGCAGTTTCATGTGATGATCATTTGAAAATTATTAAGTTAACGGACCAGTCATTTAGTACTACGATCTAGTGGTATTTCTCTCTATTTGTAAGTGAGAGGTCTTAAGTTCGATTCTGGCCAAAGGTGAATTTAAATCACATCATTGCTAATCAATTGTGAGGCCAAGCCCACCCGCTCCCCCTTAATGTAGATAATATCGTTTGTTAAAAAAAAAAAAAAACAAAAAAAAAGTCAACCTACCATATATGATCGTTCGAAAATTATTTTGGTTTTGTAGTTTTCACTTATATATAAACACCATGTACATCTTGAAACACTCATAAGTCCATAACTGAATTATTATTTATCAGACAGAAAAATCTCAAAAAGCAATTGGAGCGCTCAACATGAAATTTGGAGCGTTAATTGGCCTTGTATTAGTCTTCCTCTCAGGCAAGAATTGTGTTGGAAATATATGGTCTAATTGTTATATTAAATCACATAGAAAATTAAGAAATAATTCATGCAATTATATATCAAAATTAATGCATGCACATGAGTAACTAATGTTAAATGAACATGACATAATAGATTAGAAAAACCTGAAATATGCGTCATTACGGTTCTTATGGTTGATTGGCGCTTGTTTCCCAAAATACAATGACCACGTCCTTGTAATAATAGCAGTCCTAATCACAAGGCTCTATGAACTACGATTGTGTTGAAAACTCTCGCATATGGATTCAATGAGGTTCTTTAATATTAGTGCACTCTATGTATAATTATGTAAACAATGAATTTTATTTATTTATTTATTTTTTTTTATGTTTATAGAAGGCTTCCCTATTTAGATTTTGAGATACCTCTTTGGAAAACATGTGACTATTCATGAAGAGTAAAAAGTTACAGCTTTTCATTCGAATAGACACATCCTTCTACCAAAAGACTCAACTTCTAATTTCCATTCAATTAATAAATTTAATATTATAATAAATAATAATTTAAATTTTCTAATAATCCCCCACATGAACTCAACATTATGCTAATTATAATGTAGACACTAGAGAGAGAATTTAGTAGGAAAAGTATTGCATCGAGATAGGTAGCTTTTGGCTTTGAACCTTCTGTAGTGAATTATTATTAGATTTACTTGGCTAATCAGTGAACGCGATGTCTTGAAATGCTCAATCGTTTGTGTAAACCAAGACCAAAATAATCACACAATACCTTTCTAGACACCCCATGGCTACTCATTTGTGTTCATTTTGGCTCTGAACAATTCTCGCCCTTTAGAAAAATTCTCACAGGAATGACCTCATTCCTCACTCAAGATAGGTGACTTCCCATTAAGAGTATCCTGCAACACCCCACTTAGACTTTTAAGTCTTCCAAGCTATAAAAATCATTAAAAACATAAAGCTTAACCTAGTCTCAATGGCAGGCAACATTGTTATCATTATGAGACATGGGTAGAAGGAGAATATAAACATCTTCGCAGTGCTACTCCAAGTTGTCATAATTTAGTTGTCCTTTTTGAACCTAGATTTTGGAATCTTCAGTCAACTAGGTTGGGTTTCCACTATGACTTCTCTAATTACGGGCTTTTAACCCATTCTCCTCGATGGTACATCTTACTCTCTAGTGAAACCTTTAATTAATTAGATCCACTAGGTTGATGTCTATCTCTTATGGTGCGCACTTCCATTTATGAAATTATATTTCATTCAAGAGTAGTTGTTTTCCGACGTTAAATCCTCCAAATATTTATTAGCTAGGACTTACTACGTAATTTATCTATACTTGGTAAATCCCCCACATTTAAGGTATTTGCTAGAAGGTCTCCAACCTTTCAATACCTTAGAAATACTATTGTAAGCGATAATCTTTATCTCTTTCTAGAAGCAAATTACTTTTTCATAGGGGTAAATCCCCCAGTTGATGGTTGACTTCCACAAGGGTGATGAGCTCATGTGTTTTAGTATATCTAGCCTCGTGGAGCATCTCAAAGACCTTCTCATACTGCTTTTAGAGGATCTCATTCTTCATCGCTATCTTGTTGTTCTGAGCTTCCAGCTCATCGACTTTAACCTGAAGAGCAAACTTTTTTTGTTCCTTCTTTCGTTGTTTCGCACCAGGTGCGAGGGGGTGTCGTTCTGCATGTTGTGGCTTCCTTCGCTCCCTATGTTAGAGAGGGGTGCATGGTCAAAAGAGAGTGTACGAATGGTGGAAACCAGCTTGACAAAGCTGAAGAGAGTAGGAATAAGTGCGATTCCCACAGACGGCACCAAATGTTGATGCACAAAATCAATGAGGACTTTGGTACAATAGAAAGTGTTAAGTTTGTGACCTTCGTTAGATTGCTCTGGTCACTAATATGGATAAGTATGTAAATGGATACAGACAAGGAAGCAAACACAAGATGTATGTGGTTTACCCAGATTGGCTACGTCCACGAAGTAGAGGAGTTCTCATTAATTGTGAAGGGTTTACACAAGTATATAGGTTCAAGCTCTCCTTTTGAGAGTACTAGTGAATGATTTAGTACAAATGACATTAGAAAATATTGTGGGAGAATGATCTCTTTTAATAGAAGAGAGTTTCTAGCTTTGTTCTGATATTGACACGTGTCGTGTTGTGATTGGCTTCTGATGTTGACACGTGTCGCGCTGTGATTGGCTTCTGGTTGGAGGGAAACTCTTCTGGGTCCTTGATGGTATAACGTTGATCGGTGCTTGGTAGTTTTGAGATTGGTCAAGTATGGTACAAACCGTGCTCCCCTAAGTTCTCGACTGAAGGAAGCTCCTTGGTTGGGGAATTGCAAGATCCAAGCCGCTGAGTAATTACGAAACTTCTAAGTATCAAAGTGTGATATCGTTTTCACTTGCCTTATCTGTCTCATAGGTAGATGTGGCATCTTCTCTGGAAGTATTTTTCCTCAATCCAGGTATGGTATCTTTAACCGATGGAAATGCACAATGTAATGTATCAATTTCACTTGAAGCTTACTTGTAGTTTCAGGCTTGATCAAGCGCGATACAGACCATGTAGTATAAGTCCTCCAAGTCGCCGAGCTAGGATCTGCGGAAAGAGGTGACAGAAAAGGTAAGCAATCAGAGTTCCAAGCATTCAGTCCCAGATTAGAAGTTTGATTTCGAGTTCCGGTTGATTGTTCTCATTATCCCTATCTTGTAAGCAGCAAGAATGATAAAGAGAAGAAAAAGGAGAAGATATGATATGAGATACTTTTGCTTTTAAAGAAGTAACCTTCCACAGGCTTATTCTTGAATTGGGTTCCTCCAGAGTATAATGCCGACTTAAGAATTTGAGGGTCAAAACAAGTCCATCAAATCTAGAGTATGTTTGACCCTGATGATATGGGATACCTTTGCTGTTGACAAAGTAGTGGATGTGGCATGGCAAGGCTTTGCTATTTGGTGATGGTGTTAGTGAAAGGTTGTTGAAGCTTCTCGAGCTATTTGGATAGGGCAACGATGTCGAGCTTGGATTTGACTTAGGCTCATCCGTCTAGATTATGCAGTTCTGCAAGGGGGCATCGTGCTATAGTGATCTGTTCCAGCTCATCGTTGAACCTTTTGCTTCAATCTTTTGCATCGTAGAAGTGGTGCGCAACCTTTGCATTTGAATGGTCTTTCAGAGTACTACTTCTCAGCGACTCATCCATGCTTGGCAGCTTCAGTGTAAAGAGCTAGTATCGTATCAACTGTTCTGAGGTATTTGCCAAAGGGATTCGTGACCTTGACAACAGTTGAGGATGAGTACTCGAAAGCAATGTTAGGCAAGAAACCATGCAAAGATTCCGGGCAATCAGTTCCAGATCGAAAGTTTGATTTCAGGTTTCGATTGATTGCGTTCTTCCTCTTTGTCTTGCAAGTAAGAGCAAAGGCAAAAGAAAAGACAGGGAAAAAGCATGATATGGGATACTCTTGCTTTTAACCCTGATGATATGAGATAATCTTGCTCTGGTGTGGCTTGTTTGCAGAGGTATTATCGGGGGGAAAAGAAGCTGAGTATTTTGAGAGACTTTGCTGAGAGTGCCCTCTCAGATGTGAAGAAAAGTTGATCATTTTTTTATTTACAGGTCTGCCTAGCTGTGGAGGATGAAGGTCGACATATATAGGAATTGTCCCAACAGTGATTAGTAATGATGTTCCTTTACCCTTTTCGGTCATAACAATGTATTGGGAGTTGCAAGATTCACGTGTTTTAACTTTTTAGAGCACTTTGAAAGATTGGTCTGTGGTATTTGGAAAGTTGATGTTGCGTGTGAAGATTGCAAACAAGCTTTATCCAAGGAAATTTGGCTCTCGAAGTTCGGAGAGCGGTGCCTCTTTGGTTTTCGAACAAGCAATCCTGTCGGGGATCTGGCTCTTGAGATTCGGAGAGCGGTACCTCTTGAATTTTTGAGAAAGCAATCCTGTTGGGACTCTCCGGTCGAGGGAGTTGACAAAGGAGGTGTCTTGCTAGTAGCCTAGTTTCCAAAGTAACAAAACTTCACAATTTTCCTTTCTAAGGGGTAGCCCAAAACTCTTCCTTCATATATATTTGTTATGAAAGTTGTTAGACCCAAAGAAGAGGAGGCTTAGGCAATTTTTTTTTTTTTGAATTTTTGAATTTTCAAATATATATATATATTTTTTTAAAGCTTTATAGGTGAAGCTTTGGTGTTGAAGCTTTGTTGGGTACCATGAATTGATTTTGCTTCACACTATCTTGATCAAGAGTATGTGAAGCTTTTGTAGGTGAAGCTTTTGTGTTGAAGCTTTGTAGGTGAAGATTTGTAGGTGAAGCTTTGGTGTTGAAGCTTTGGAGGTGAAACTTTGGAGTTGAAGCTTTTGTAGGTGAAGCTTTGGAGTTAAAGCTTTGTAGCTAAAGCTTTTGTGTTGAAGCTTTGTAGGTGAAGCTTTGGAGTTGAAGCTTTAGAGTTGAAGCTTTTGTAAGTGAAGCTTTGGAGTTGAAGCTTTTGTGTTGAAGCTTTGTAGGTGAAGCTTTAGTGTTAAAGCTTTGTAGGTAAAACTTTTGTGTTGAAGCTTTGTAAGTGAAGTTTTGGAGTTGAAGCTTTGTAGGTGAAGCTTTGGTGTTGAAGCTTTGTAGGTGAAGCTTTTGTGTTAAAACTTTGTAGGTGAAGCTTTGGTGTTGAAGCTTTTGTTGGAACTATAAATTGGTTTTGCTTCACACTGTCTTGATCAAGAGTATGTGAAGCTTTTGAGAATTGTAGTTGTCCTCCATTGATGAAGCTTTTGTTGACACTATAAATTAGTTTCGCTTCACACTGTCTTGATCAAGAGTGTGTGAAGTTTTTGAGAATTGTAGTTGCCCTCCATTGATGAAGCTTTTGTTGGCACAATAAATTGGTTTTGCTTCACACTGTCTTGATCAAGAGTGTGTAAAGCTTTTGAGAATTGTAGTTGCCCTCCATTGATGAAGCTCTTGTTGGCACCATAAATTGGTTTTACTTCACACTGTCTTGAGCAAGAGTGTGTGAAGCTTTTGAGAATTGTGGTTGCCCTCCATTGATGAAGCTCTTGTTGGCACCATGAATTGGTTTTGCTTCACACTGTCTTCATCAAGAGTGTGTGAAGCTTTTGAGAATTGTGGTTGAACTCATTTGATGAAGCTCTTGTTGGCACCATAAATTGGTTTTGCTTCACACTGTCTTGATCAAGAATGTGTGAAGCTTTTGAGAATTGTGGTTTAATCAAGAGTGTGTGAAGCTTTTGAGAATTGTGGTTGAACTTTTTTGATGAAGCTCTTATGGGCACCATAAATTGGTTTTGCTTCACACTGTCTTGATCAAGAGTGTGTGAAGCTTTTGAGAATTGTGGTTGAACTCATTTGATAAAGCTAATGTGTTCACCTTCTCCCCACTTTTTTTTTTGAGGGGGGGAGAGGGTGCTGTAAGTTTGAAATTTTAAAACTCCCTAGCTTGTGTGGAAGTTTGAAGACTTTCCATGTGGGGTTTTCTCATGGTTTGAATTTTGAATTTTGAATTTCTTTGGCCATGTTGAACCCGATAAGAATCAAGGATTTAAATATCGGTAATATCGGAAATATCGGTAGTCCGAAAACACGGAAATATCGATGGAAATATCGGGATAATATCGATATCGATAAAAATTACATGGAAACCACGGAAATTGTAAGAAAAACTTGGAAATTTTTATTGAAACTTTGCAGGATGTTTATTTAGTCAATTATCTATTAATTTATCACAAAAAATTGGAAGGAAATGCATTGCATGATGGATTTAACATTATCAAGTTGATTATATAGCGAGCTGGCAAACATTGTGAGTGTAGAAAATATGTAGTAATTAATGAAAAAAGTTTAAACACACCATAATCATTTATATATAATGAATTAGTACAATATTTTACACTTTATACATTGCATGGAAAGATACATGAGTGACTTAGTACCACATAGAGTTCCTATGAGGTTCAAAATTTTCACCTTGGTGTTTTTTAAAATATAGAAATTTATCCTAGATAATAAATATTAGCTTGCAAACCTTGCAGACATCTTAATGACCATATAAGGCTGAATATGTAATCACAAACACATCTGTAACGAGTTGGATAAGGCCCAGGTACGTGGTTGACAAAGGAAGGGTTCAAATATAATCTGCTTGCTTAGTTAAAAAAAACAAAATATTATCTAAATAATTTATAATTTATATAACATTTATATATATATATATATATATATATATATATATATATAATATATCCTAAACTTTTAAAAATATAAATGGATGGCCTTCATTATTAAAAGTTAAAACCATGCACCTCTTTCACGTCACTTGTCTAAAAGTTTTAGACTAAAACCATCAAAGCCAATGGTTTTGTTTTTTTTAAGTCTCCCGTCCCACCAAGGTTTTCTCTCTCTCTCTCTCTCCCCGCACCGTCCCATCCTCTTCCCTCATCTTCACAGATCTCTGTTCCTCTCTCTCTCCCCGCATCACAGATCTCTGTTCCTCTCTCTCTCCCCGCATCGTCTCATCCTCCTCCCTCATCTTCACAGATCTCTGTTCCTCTCTCTCTCCCCGCACCGTCTCCTCCTCCTCCCTCATCTTCACAGATCTCTGTGAAATGTTTGCTCATTGATCTCTCAACTCCGTCCGATCCGCGGCCTTCCAAAGATGATGATCTTTAGCACTGTAACTGCCGGTCAGGTACTCGATTTCTCAGCTTCTACTGTTTTCTTCCAGATCTTGCTCGAATTCAAGCCCTTGCTTCTCGGATTAGTGTAATTTTGTCACTGATTTTGGTATAAAGTGGTGATTTTTGTTGAAAGATAGTGATGATTTTGTTTCGTGTGGTTGTAGGTTTCGTTCTTGCTCGGAGTTATTCCGATTCTCCGGCGAGGTCGTGCACCTCCGGCGTTGTAGCAGTTCAAAAAATATCGCGATATTTCCAAAATATCGTGATATTATCGATAAATATCGCGATATTATCGATATTATCGATAATATCGCGATATTTTTACGAAAACCATCCGGATACCTATTTAAATATCCATTGCGCGAAAAACCGATAATATCGGCGATATTTCGCCGATATTATCGGCATTTTCTTCCATTATAAGAATGAAAAGTTTCCACTTTTTTCATTGTCTTCATTTGCTCATTTTGTAGTGATTTTTGGAGACAGAGTACTTTTATAGTTAAAAGGGATTCCGGCATTGCTTTGCACCATCTTCAGGTTGGTAGTCTTCTCCACTAGATCACATGTTTTCTTTCTTGTTGAATTGTTTGAGTGTTCATGTATTTGGTTGAGAACATAATGAACTGCTTGAGCTTTTCTCCATGCCCTAGGAATTTCCTTATGTTTCAATCTTTCATGTGGTGATAGAGTTTGTTTCTGTTTGTTGTAGATGTCAGAGCCTCGAAGTCCTAGTGATCAGAGCTCCCCTAACTCTAACTCTAGGTTTGAGCTTGCAATGTTGGAGTCTTGTACAAAAAATTCGAGATTTAGTGATCTTCGCAATTGTCAAGCCTTAGCCAATATTGGTTCTTCCTTTTTCATGTCAGTGGGTGAGGGGGTTGTTTGTGACGCCATACCCATATTTCACTCTAAGTTCACAGTAGACCATTTAATGCAAAACTTGTTAGATAGCGAAAAGCAACTTGAGGCCTTAAGGCAGTCATGTAGTATCCCCCGTAGTGTAGGAATGTGTTTGGTGCATCATGAATAATTGTCCTCTGAACTGCCCAAGGGTCATGTTATATTCTATACCCATATATTGTTGACTTTAAGGGTGAAGCTGCCTTTGCACCAGTGGTTGCAATGGATGATGTATTTCATTGGATATGCGATTGGGCAACTCTACCCTGGTTTTTGGAATACCTTGATAAAATTTTATATTATTTGGATGGAATGTGGGTTAGGTGAACCTTTTTTTCATCAGTGGCGCTAGTGCTATAAGATGCACCCGGTGAAAGCATGCACTGGGTATGCCCAGTGTGCATGTCGGAGTGAAAGATAACATATTGTCTTTGGTAAGAAAAAGGTGTACTGCACTTGGAAAAACCGTTGGTGCCTTCTTTATAATGATTGGGAGTATGCTAAGGGTGTCATGCCTGAGCGACGTGTTCCTACTCACTTCCAAACTGTAGGTCGTAATGTATCCATTGTTTGCATTATTTGTTATTTGTTGTGACTTTCTCTTGCTTCTAACATTTTTCTTTGTGCAGTGACGCGAGGGACCTTCAAGCTGTTTGGATGGGAGCTAGCTGACGTAGAGAAGGTGTTGAGGGGGTGCCCAAAGATGATAGACATTTGGACAAGCTACGACCCTTATTTCGAAAGTACGGTTTCCAGCCCCTAGTGTCGAAGTGCTAGAGACGAGTAAGTAAGTTGTATCTTTCATTTCGCCCCCTCTTTCTTTTACAAAGTTGCATTCCTTACTTTGATTTTTCTTGTTCAGTGGAGAAAGTAGGCAAGAAAGGGGAGATTAGCGCCAAGAAAGGGAAAACACCCATGTTAGTTCCCGTAGACGACATTTTGTTTCACAAGAGAGCTCGTAAGCACTAGGTGAGGCCAGCCCCTAAACCTAAGTCTCAAGAGGAGGTTCTTAAGATTACTTCCTCAAAGAAGGCTGAAGCTAAGGCCATCGGGTGTGCTGCTGCCATAGTTGCAGAGGAGGAGAGACGACTGCTGCCTCATCTTCCTACCATCAACCCTATCTTTCCTCCAACCATGAAGTCTACTGACCAAGAAGGTGACTCTAGCTCCAGCCGTAAAATGAAGTATAAGGAATAGGTTGGCAGCATCCATTAGAAAGACTTGAAAGTTACCATGCAGCCAAGTAGTTTTAGGTATGTCAATAATTACCTGGCAGGACGTCGATCCACTGTTGATGAGCTTGGCGAGCCGCTAGATGAGAATGAATCAGATCGTGACCGGATAATGAGGCTATCTTCTTATGTAAGTGTTACTCTGTTATTTCTTTACTTTCTCCCATCTTTTTCCTAGTAGTGACGATCATCTTGTCATGTAGGTTTTGATCGAGTACGATGACAGATTACGAGAGGTCGAGCGGTACAAGGCAAAGTTTAAAGAGAATAAGCAGCTTGTGAATGACGCCAGAAAAGCGAGCAAAGCTTTGGCTGATACCATCCCTCTTAAGGATCAAAACTTTGAGAATTTGAAGAGGCAGAATGGTGACAACGTGAGGCTCAAGAAACAATTGGAAGCGACAAAAGAAAACAGTTGGAGACAACCATCCTTGATGTTTCCAAGGTTAAAAGGGAGTTGGATAGTGCATTGGTTGAGGTTTCTGGGCTGAAGAGGGGTATCCCAACTGAGATGGACGCTGCCGTGCAGGAGTTCTTAAGTTCCCAGGCCTTTCACGATGCCTTTATACCTCACTGCATCCGGGCGGCTAATTTTGAGAAAAGAAAATGGATGGCCGTCTTTGTGCGTTACGATAATGAAGCATTATTCGAAAGTGCCGTGATGAGATGGATAAGTACCGACAAAAAGGTGAAGCATTCGTCCTCGCGGTTGATCCTTGTAGTGATGATGACTCTGATAATGAGGCTAGTATCGATGTGCAATCTCAGGAGAGTGAGGATGGTCCTGGAGATGCTGAGAAAGGTGGTGATGGTGATGGGGTTAAAACGTAGAGTGATATTGTCAGGGGTTCGGCCTTAGATGAGGATGACTCGTAGTGCCCTGTTTTTCTGCATGTACTATGGATGTACGAGTTTGTTGTTTGTGTGGCATGTGGCATGTGCCATGTACTCTGGATGTACTAGTTTGTTGTTTATGTGGCACGTGCGTACTCTGGATGTACTAGTTTGTTGTTTATGTGGCACGTGCCATGTACTCTGGATGTACTAGTTTGTTGTTTGTGTGGCATGTGCCACGTACTCTGGATGTACTAGTTTGTTGTTTATGTGGCACGTGCCATGTACTCTGGATGTACTAGTTTGTTGTTTGTGTGGCATGTGTCACGTACTCTGGATGTACTAGTTTGTTGTTTGCCTCAGTAATGGTTACCAAGGGTTCTACTTCGGCTCACTTTGTGAAGTAGTTAACTGCAACGATTGCATAGCGGACCTTGCCCTTCCTTGTAGGCAATGGGCCAATTAAATCAAGTCCCCATTAGGCGAAGGGCCAAGTGCTGATCATAGGAGTGAGCGGCTCGAGAGGGGAGTGATGAATAGTTGCGTAGCGTTGACACTTATCACATGAGCGAGATACTTTGATGGCATCTTGGTGGAGTGTTGGCTAGTAATATCCTTGGCGAAAAGCCATGTGTACTAGGGATCGAGATCTAGCATGATCTCCGTAGACTCCTTCATGTATTTCCTGAAAGATAATTTCTGCCTCCGCAGGCGTAAGGCATTTTAGGTATGGTAGGTTAAAACCCTGCTTGTAGAGTTGGTCGTTAATGATCAAGTAACGGGTAGACTTGTATCGAATCTGCTTAGCTTGGACTTTGTCATTTAGAAAGGTGTCATGAGCAAGGAATCTATAAATCGGGGTAATCCAACTATCCATCTGTTGTAATTTGCACACTTCCGCAGCTATGGTGTTTGGTGCTGCCAACAATTCGATCTGAATTTTTCTCCCAATCTTGTCTTCCACCGCTGAGGCTAGGCGAGCCAAAGCATCTGCATAATTGTTTGCCGCTCGAGGAATTTGGGTGATCTGGTAGTAGAAGTGCTTGAGCAACAATTGTGTTTGTGCCAGATATGCTACCATGAAACTATCCTTAGCGTCAAAGTTGTTGGTGACCTGGTTAACCACCAATTGGAAATCACTGAAGATATCAATTCGTTTAACCCCAAGGTGTTTGTCCAAACTTAAGCCTGCTAGGAAGGCTTCATATTCTACCTCATTGTTCGACGCCTTGAATTTGAAACGAAGAGCATACTCCATCACCATTTTGTCAGAGGTCGTAAGGACTAGTCCTGCTCCACAACCCTGTTGGTTGGACGAGCCATCAACATATAGACTTCATGCTGGGGTTGTTGGTTCTATTTTCTGAGTTTCCAAGGGTAATGAAACCACTTCTTTAGGCGTAGAAATAATGTCAACAAGATATGTGAAGTCGGCGATGAAGTCTACTACTGCTTGGCCCTTCTCAGCTGGCTTTGGTTGGTAGGAGATGTCAAACTCACCTAATGCTATCGCCCATTTGATCATTCACCCCGAAGTGTTAGGACTTTGGAGTATCTGTTGAAGAGGATGATTGGTAAACACGATGATAGAGTGTGCTTGGAAATAAGGACAAAGTCGAGCAGACATGACCAATGCTAAAGCCAATTTCTCAATATTGGAGTATTGTGTCTCCGCATCTTGTAAGGCATTACTAGCGTAATAGATAGGCCGTTTGAAATTACCATCATTTTGAATGAGAACAGAACTTACTGCTGAAGCCGATACCGACAGATAGATAATGAGAGTGTCACCAACCTCAGGTTTAGAGAGCAGAGGGGCTTTACTCATGTAGTCCTTGAGGTTCTTGAATGTCTCGGCACATTCATCAGTCCATGTAATGTACTTCCTACTTCCCTTAAGTGCTTTGAAGAAAGGAGCACATCTGTCTGTGACCTTAGAGATGAACCTAGTTAAGGCTGCCACCTTGCCAGTAAGGCTCTCAATGTTTTTTGAGGTTACCGGTTCCTTTATGTTGAGGATTGCTTCGATCTTCTTGGGATTAGCTTCAATATCTCGTTGGCTTATCATAAAGTCTAAGAATTTGCCAGAACCTACGCCGAAGGCACATTTGTTGGGGTTCAACCTCATTTGATACCTCTTCAAAATGGTGAAAGTTTCAGATAGGTTGGTGATGTGTTGGTCAGCATGTTTGCTCTTGACTAGCATATCATCAACGTAAACTTCCATGCTCTTCCCAATCTGTTCGGCGAACATTGAATTGATCAGTCTTTGATAAGTCACTCCTGCATTCTTTAGGCTGAAGTGCATGACTTTATAGCATTATAGTCCCTGTCAGTAGTGAAGGCTGTGTGTTCTTAGTCGGGAGGGTTCATGAGGATTTGGTTGTATCCTAAGTAAACATCAATGAAGCTCAGGAGTTCACACCCTGTCGTAGAGTATATAAGTCTGTCTATGAGAGGAAAATGAAAGCTATCCTTCGGGCATCATTTGGTTAGGTCGGTGTAATCGACACACATTATCCACAAGACCTTTTGGAGCAGGAGACTTTCCTTGGTTAGATTCTTCTTAACAAGGACAACATTTGCTACCCATGTTGGATAATTGACTTTGCAGACGAAGCCTTTGCCTTTGAGTTTTTCAACTTCTACCTTCATTGCCTTGTACCGTTCAACATCATAAGATCTTCACTTCTGTCTCACTGGCTTGGTCTTGGGGTCAATACTTAAGCGATGACAGATGATATCGGGAAAGATACCTGGCATGTCCTCGTATGACCAGGCGAAGACCTTAGTGTTCTCTTGCAAAAAAGAGATCAATGCCAACCGAATAGGTAGTGACAAGGTGGTGCAAATCTTCACCATGCGATCTGGATAATCTTTTAAGATAGAGACCTTCTTCAACTCTTCAGCGGGTTGTGCTTGCTGGGTGAAAGAGTCATCTCAATGATCGTTGGGTTGACTGTTGCCACCTTGAAGATCCAAGTTGGTTTCGTCCGGGCTGGTCTTTATAACTTGGTTATGTATAGAAAGGGTTTCCTTGGGCATAAACAGGTGTTGTTGCTTGACCGAAGTGTTGTAACATGACTGTGCACTAAGTTGATCTCCTCTGATGTAACCATTGCCATAGGGGGTTGGAAATTTCATCAACAACATATTTGTGGATACCATAGCCTTGAGATCATTAATGCCTGTGCGTCCAAAGATGACATTATATGCCGTTGGACAATCAACCACTAGGAAGTTAGTGGTAATGGTAGTTGTGTAAGGGCCTGTACCAATGGTGAAAGGTAAGTGTATGCTCCTTAAAGGTTGCACGATATCACTAGAGAAGCTTATCAGAGGAGAAATCGAGCAATCGAGCAAGTGTTCAGCTACATTTAGTGCCCTGAAAGCTTCAACAAACATGATATTGATCGAAGCCCCCATGTCTACCAGGATTCGTCGTACTTCAAAGTTGGCTATGTGACCTTCCACGATCAGTGGGTCATTGTGAGGGTAGATGATACCTCTTTCTTCTTCAGGGTAGAAACATATTAGATCCCAGTTAGGCTTTTGATACTTGCCTCCCCTAATGTCTTCCATATGAAACACTTAGTGGCCAGGCCTTAAAGCTCGTTCACTGTTTCTCATGGCCCGGTTAGAAGATTTAGATATGGGTTTGCCGCCACTGACGGAATATATCTATTGACCCTAAAAACTACCAAGCCTACGTGGCGCGTAGGCCGAGTAATCTATAAGCTAACTACGTCCTTCGATGAATACGGAGCGTGCCAACTCGTCGGTCGAGAAGTAAATTTGTTGATGTTGCGTTGGGTGCACGGTTGACTTCTGCATCTTGCGATTGCGGCCGAGAAAGGAACACGTCTCAGCTTCTTGGGTTCTCGAACCTGAAGACAAGGCTACTATTCTTACGAAGTTCATGAATCGTCGCCGTCAGATTCGGTCACAGTGATGGTATTCGTCAGAGTAAACTCACGCCGAATCGACACCAAAGTGTAAGGGCACAAATACTCAAAGCAGATATAAGTCTTTATAGTGAATGTGGTTCGGCCATCTAAATGCTGAACTCTAAATCCCACTTGAGAGTATCCAATCATAAAATAACTCGGCGTGCAATGCACCGAGCTCAGTAAGCTGTAACACCTCACTTCGCTGAGAAGGCTAATGAGATGACCTTAATCAATAAGGATTCAGAAACCCTTCTCAACCGAGACTTGGATAGGTAACCAGCCGTCCTTGCCGCAGTGCTGTTGATGCCAATGGAAGATGTTGCGAGATCGGTTGATTCTACGGCGACATAGCGATCTATGCCGACTGAAGATATCACCGGTTTCTTTCACAGTGTTGTTGATGCCAACGGAAGATGTGTCAGCGAAAAGAGAAAATAAAAAATCTCAAAGTTGTTGAGAGAGTTTACGCAGGGCAGTTGTGTGTTGAATTGGAGGAGACCTCTCACGCTGCACAGCGCCTTGTATTTATAGTAGTAATGTACCTTATAGGCCGAGTTAACAACCTACTCCAATTAGGATTTCTTCTTCTAATCAAACATCCCCTCGAGTACTCCTACTTCCATCAGGATTTTGAACCTATCCTTTCATCAAGCCAGATTCACTTACGGGTTATTAATTTCGCCGAGACTCCTTATGGCACCAAGATTCGACTCATCTTGCAGTATGGCTTAACTGATCTAGGTTTGAAAGCCCACGAACTAAACGCTTTATGGTAACCTTGTCGTAAGGCCTCATGGGCCGAGAATGACTCTACACTCGGCCCAAACTAATATTTTGGGCCCAAACATTGCCCCCTCGCTTCTGAGGTCTTTGGTCTGAATCCTTTGGTCGAGTTCCGACCTTGAAGAAGCGAAACTAATACTCAAAATCCAAATACTCTATTTTTGAGGTGCATTTATTGAGCACGATTGCACGATCTTGATCTTGCTGACCAATACACCACGTGGCATTTTTTCACACGGCTCATCCCTAATGATGACGTTTAAAGCATGCGGCTCCCTGAACCGTCATACCATCATGACCTTGCTGCTGAGCACAAACATGTCACCTTGATCCATGAACCATTCACCATCATGCAGACGCCAAAACGTCTTTCACCATAAATCTCACCGCCACACGCAATCGTGCACCCCTCAAAAGATGAAACCCTCGGTCTTTTCAAATGGATTCTCTGAATGTTCATAATGATTAGCGAATTCTTCGGTTGATTTTATCCTTCATTTTGAATTTCGAACGATTGCCCTTCCTTCCATAATTCTATAAATACCGAAATTCTCTCATTTGCACTGTACGCTTTCAAACTCTCTGAAATTTCTTGCCCTCATTCTTCGGTGAATCCCTTTCTTCCAGACCTTCGTCTTCAAACCCCCCAACCCAGAAAAATTCCTTTCGTGTCACATCTTCAACCCACATACAATGGCCTCTTTCATCTCCAAGCTTTCCAAGGAATGTGACCAATGCTAGAAAATTATTGATCGAAGTTCGATCAAAACCATTCATTTTGAAAGTGACATGAGCACCCCTCATCAAATATTGGGCCCTCTCTTCAAAGCGGCAATACCACCAACCATCATCGGACTTCTCAATGAGCACTGCCTATTACCCTTGTTGCAAGGGTTTGAATGGTCAAAGTGGGACCTGGCAAGGCCTCAAAGTTCATGGCCTTCGACCACTACAGCTTGGGCGGCTTGGGTCGTACGAATGGAAAAACTCTTCAGTGAGCAATGGAAAGCCCTAGGCATCTACGACGCCATTCGCCTTTCATCCATGGAAATCATCCTGGACAAGGAGCTCCTTTTAGCCGCCCTATGCTTCTGGTGTTCGGCTACCAACACCATCGTCCTCCCTCTTAGCCCTTTTGGTCCCACCATCTTTGACATTACTGCCATTCTGGGGACTTCTCCAACTGGGATTCCAATTGACGCCGCCCTCTCTGGGTACCCGTCGAACCTTGACCTAAAGGCGTTTTTCGACAAACGGGCCCTTGAGAAGCTGAGCAGTGAAGGCCAAGCACCCTCGAAAGAAGAGGTTCACAAACTTCACAAGAACTTCTTCAACTATAATACCCTCTATCTCCATTTCGCCGGCTGAAGAGAAGAGGCTCTGTGAGAAGGGGAACACGAGGCTTTCCTCTTCTATTGGTACAACAAATTTATCTGTTGTACCAAATCCAATAAATATCTGGTCGAGAACATGCCAGTAGTCGAAGCCCTAGCTAGCGGTCATACCCTGGCACTCAGCTCGGCCATTCTCGCCCATCTCCTACGTTGCTTGGTCGAAACGACCCTAGATAAGATTGACCCGTACCAGAATGGTCATCTCTGGGTCTTCCAGCTCTGGTTGCAGGTCTACTTCGCCCCTCTTCGGTCGACGCTCGCTGATTTCTCGCCTACGGAAGCGCTCGACCCTCAGCTGGCTTATCGGTCAACACCCGCCCACCAAGCTGAATAGGTGTTCATATATTTTTTCGTTCTCGACGATCTTTCTAATGACGAGTTCTTGATTTGTCGTCGTTAAGAATACCCTTTGTCGATCAGGCTTCCTACATCATTGTGGGGCGCGGATAAAGATGCTGACCTTCGTCAATCCTGGGGGTCTTTCGTGCTTGCCCGCGACCTGCCTCTCGGCTGTGAGGGTCGCCGAGCGGTTTGTGAGGTGTATCATCCCAACTTCCTCGCTCGGCAGCTTGGCTACCTCCAAGGTTGCCCGGTCCCCCTTCTCTCCTCATAGTCCGTCCTAAGCACGAACGCGAACCTGGTTCTTTAGAGAAGGAATGCGATGACACCAAAAATAAGTTCCAGGAGCGATGCCAAAATTCCACCTTCGACCGGCCATTCCAGAAGCTCTTAGCACCGATACCTTCGGTGATTGGTGGCAAGAATACACTCATAGCTTCTTCAATGCACTGGTTGAAGATGTCATTAACAAGATCTTCGGCGATCGTCCCCATAAGGCTCTTGCTCCCCAACCTAAAGAGGCTATCCATGGTATATAGCTTCCTTTACATATTTGGATATATATATATATATATCCTTACTGTTATTGACTTGGCTTTCAATTCTCAGGCAGCCGAGCGTCGAAGAAGGTAAAAGCGGTGGCTGCAATTGCAGCCAAGAAAAAGGCAATCCCCTCTTCCAAGGCGAGCAAACGACCCCATCAGGAGACTGAGACGGCCGTCGCAGTCTCTCATCCTACGAAACGCATCAAGAAATTGGCAAACAAATGGCAACGAGAAATTCACGTCATTTCTAGCCAAACGTCGGGAACGGCCACTCCCGACGTTTCTCATTCCACCCTAGTTATACGCATCTCGACGGTCAAGCAGCCGTCTCTGACAAGTCAAGCTCCCAAAGCTCGTCCTGACCCCCCAGTCGTGACCAGGCCAAGGACTTCTCCATTGGTCGAGCCGTCTGTAGTTTCGGAGTTGACCGCTGCACCTGTCGTGGAAGAGGCGGCCCCCATGGCCGAGAAAACTCCCCCTAAAAATCCAAAACACACGGCAGTCGTTCTAGAGGAGAGCGATGGGAGCGACGAGATTCCCCTAGCGGGTCGTCTCCAACCACGCAATCAACCTCCTCCTGCGTCTGAGGCAGCTGTCCAAGTCAGCCCTTTTGCGATCGACCGTGGTAAACGACCTGTCGTAGAACCAGAGGAGAACGATGGGAGCAACGAGATTCCACTGGCGGGTCACCCTCAACCCTGCAGTCAACCTCCCCATACGTCTGAGGCAGCTGTCCAAATTGGCCCTTCTGCAGCCGATCGTGGTAAACGACCTGCCGTAGAGCCAGAAGCGACGACGGAAACGCTCGTTCATCCGCAGAACCAGGACTTCACCATTCCTCCCCAAGAAGCCACTTCGGCCTTCGTAAGTAACCCTACCACTTTCCTTGGTTATTTTCCTGTCTTAGAGCTCTAAACCAAGAAAATATTAAATGTCAGGTGCCTGCCTACTCTTTTCATCTAACATTCTATGCACCAAAAGGTGTTATCTATATTTCTTGGCCGCTTCAGTGGCCATCGAACGTAGATAACCTCCATCGGCCGCGTAAACTAAGAAGCAGTCTAAAACACTAGGCTCGGCCATTAAGTTCTTTAGGTTCGAGCAACGAACCTGAAGACATGGCCGAAGTCTCCTCTCGGCAGGCTTACACAAAACCTTCTTACTATCTTTTTCGTGATTTTCTTAAGCTTAAACCGATTTTTGTGTGTAGCCTTCATGGGAAGTTGAGTTCAAAGCTCTATTGTCAAGCACTACCGGAGCGGTTGGTCCTTAGACCACCACAACTAAACCCGCTGATTCAACTGCTCTGGCTCGGTTGCAGGAAGTCTTGTCTTTCTCGGCGTCATAAGTCCTTGAGCGCAAAGGTCTTGATTTGTTGGGTGTATGCCTAAACGACCTCGGAGCCGATGGTCAAATGAGCGCCGAGGCTATCATTCAAGCATCGTATACCTTGGAGTGCGTTCGGGAATCCTTTAGTGTCCTCGAGAACGCTCTGAGGGCTAAACGAGATCTAAAAGCTGCCGTGGCGTCCAAGACGCTCTTCGACCGAATATCGATGTCTTGAAGGTGAAAGGAGAAGCCTTGACCGTCAAATAGCTGAATTGGCAAATTTAAGGTCAGCTATTGCTTCTGAGCTTGCGAATGACTTCGAGTCGGGCATCAAAGATTGTTTAATGAAGTATGCGGTGAGCGCGAAACGAATCGAGCAGTTGAATATGGACAAGAAGAACCAGCAGGCCGAAGTTATAATGGGTGAGGTGCGGTGGTTGGAGATAAAGGCCCTTCTCGGCACTCTTCTTCCTTCTTCGTCCTAAATTTATTTAAATGTAAACTGATCGACCTACTCAATTTGTGTATTCTTTTATTGATTTTAATGAACTGAATTTCTATTCCCGCATTTCCCGTATGACCGGATAATACTTCTTCAAAAACTTCCCATTGATTGGTAATTTGTGAACTAAACCGATTCAGTCTCTAAGATGATATGCGCCTTTGCCGAGAACCTTATGTATGACGAACTGCCCTTCCCAATTTGGTGACCATTTACCGAACCTGGGGTCTTTAATTCCTACGGGCAACACCATTTGCCAAACTAATTCTTCTTCGCCAAATGTTTTCTGTCTAACCTTTTGATTAAATGCTCGCTCGGCAACCTGTTTCTGTGCCACCAGCAGGTTATAAGCGTTAAGCCGCGCTTCTTCTAAATCTTCTAATTCCTGTCTCATGGATTGATTATATTCGGCGCTGCACAGACCACTTTGTTCAATCATTCACAACGAATTGCCCATTTGCTTGTGGATAATACGGTGTAGACTGTTCAAGCCGAATTTTCAAACTTGCCGTATATTCTTTAAACCTCTCGGCTGTAAAGATTATGCCATTGTCAGTTATGATCGTTTCTGGTACGCCGAATCTGGTCACAATGTGTTCTTCCACAAAGTCGCAAACTTCTTTAGACGTTAGCTCGGTATATGATTTTGCTTCGACCCACTTAGTGAAGTAATCGGTTACTACCAATATCCATGCATGCTTGGCAGCCCCAGAGGATGGTGTGATTTTACCAATTATGTCCATGGCCCATCCTCTAAACGGCCATGGTTTAGTGATCGAATGTAATGATTCGATCGGGACCCTTTGTATAGGACTGTGAATCTGACACTGTATGCACTCTCGTGCAAACTCGATACAATCCTTTAGTATTCTTGGCCAAAAATAGCCGTGTTGTCGAAGCAACCATCGCATTTTACGTCCGGACTGATGAGATCCGCAAACCCCTTCATGGACTTCTGTGATTGCCTAAGCACTCTCTTGAGGGCCGAGGCATAGCAGTAGTAAACCATCATCACCTTTTCGGTATAACTCATTTTGATACATGACATAGTTTGTGGCGTGAACTCTTGTCTTGCGATCGTGTTTGCCATTGGGATTGTCAAGATACTGCATAATGAGCTTTCTCCAATCCTCTAGTATTGCCTCGACAGCGTAAACATCTATAAGGTCTTGTCGATTTTATAACGAACGTAAGGACATGACTCTTGTACGTATCACATTGTCGCGTCGAAGGACTTGCTGGTTAACCAAGGTCGGGTATAGCTGTCGTAACACGGGTATTTCTTGGCCTAGCTTGCCCCTCAAGAGTTGTGCCCCGGAGGCGATTTAAGCCAACTCGTCTGTGGTGGTATTATGAATATGGGAAATATGTTCAAATGTAATATCGTCGAAGGATTCGGCCAAATAGCTGGCAACCATGTGGTAGGGTGCCAAGGTACAACTCATGCATCGAAAAGAACCATTAAGTTGGTTAATCATAAGTTCGGAGTCACTGAGGATGAGGGCACGGGTCGCTCGCAAGTCGTGAAGGATTCCAAGGTCGATGATAAGGGCTTCGTATTCAGCCTGATTATTTGTGCAATCAAAATCCAGCTTGAGTGAAAAATACCAACGATCGTGGTTTGGGGATTGAATAACAACTCCCACGCCAACCGAGGATGAAGTACTTGAGTCGTCAAAGTACATCGTCCAGTAGTTATCGCGCATTTCAACCATGCTGATTTCGACGTCGTTGCCCCTAAAACCATATGGGGAAGGGTGTTGAGCAAGGAAATCAGCCAATGCCTGGCCTTTGACAGCTTTCTGGGGCACGTATTGCAAGCTGAATTCGGACAGCGCCATTGTCCATTTCCCAATTCGACCTTTTACTATTGGCCGAGTAAGCATGTAGCGGATGACGTCGGTCTGGGCGATGACCTGGGTGACCGACGAGAGCATGTAATGCCTAAGTTTTAATGCGGTGAAAAATAAAGCGAGGTAAAGCTTCTCGACAGCAGAATAATTGATCTCTGGTTGGTTTAGATTTCGACTAAGATAAAAAATAACCTGCTCTCGTCCGGCGTCATTGTCTTGCTCGATGAGGCAGCCGATGGACTCTTTGGCTGCCGAGATATATAGCTTAAGAGGCTTACTGCGTCGAGGTGGGACGAGGACAGGTGGTGTCATGAGGGAGACTTTGATTTGCGTAAACGCCGCCTGATGCTCGTCTTTCCACTCAAATTTATCTGAGTCCTTGAGTTTCAATAGCGTAAAGAACACTTTCATTTTACCTGCTGAGTTAGCTATAAATCGGCGGAGAAAATTTATCTTACCGAGTAAGGACTGTAGTTGTTTCTTTGTCGTCGGGGGTGGAGCATTGATGATTGCACGTGCTTTATTTTCATCCACTTCAATCCCACGGTGATGCACGAGGAAACCAAGAAAATTACCGGCTAACACACCGAAGGCATATTTAGCAGGATTCATTTTGAGGTTGTGTTGACGCATGCAGAGGAAAGCCTGTCGGAGATCATCCAGATGTGTTTACCGGCATTTAGACTTGATTACAACATCATTGATGTAGACTTCGATTTTGGTTCCAATTAAATCATGAAATATGGTGTTCATTGCTTGTTGGTACGTGGCACTGGCGTTCTTGAGGCCGAATGGCATGACAACCCATTCGTATGTGCTGAGTGCCCCCGGGCAGTGAAAAGCAGTCTTGTGCACATCGACTTCGGCAATGAAAATTTGGTTGTACCTGGCATGTCCATCCATAAAAGATAAGATCGCATGATTTACCGCAGCGTCGATTAACAAATCAGAAATCGGCATCGTATACTCATCTTTGGGAGTTGCCAGATTCAGATTTCTGAAGTCGATGCAAATGCGTAATGCACCACTTTTCTTTAAAACAGGAACGATATTGGCCAACCATTCAACATATCGAGCTGTCCGAATGAACCCTGCTTTCAAGAGATGAACCAGTTCATCCTTGATGCCGAGTTGCACTTCGGTCGAGAATCGTCGAGGTGGTTGACGGAAGGGTTTACACCCAGGTTTAATAAGTAACTCATGCTCGACAAGAGTGCGATCTAAGCCAGGCATCTCGTGGTAGCTCCAAGCAAAACAATCTTTGAACTCCTCAAGCAGGGCACGAAGTTCGGCTTTCATAGGTTGGGGAAGCAAAGCACTAATAAATAAAGGTCGTGGATCATCAGCCGTCCCAACATTAATTTCTTCCAATGGGTCCTTAACTTGGGGTCGATTGTCTTCGAGCTCGGCCAGGGCAGCTTGAACTTTGTCAAGAGATAAGACATGACCATTATCTCTTTCGGCGAGGAACTCTACGAGGTTAACGCCTGAATTTGGTTGCTTAGATATAATATACCAATGAGCCAGTAGTCGTTCCATAGTAGATGAAACCGCGGCCCGATGTTTTTCCCGATCGGTGTCAAACATCGGGGTCGGGGATAAAGTTAGCGAACCCAAGTCTCGTCGAATCTTGGTGGACAGTTTCGGTGCCAACCTCGATAGCTTTCTGAACAGATATCTGAGTCAGCCATCCTTCATCATTGAAACCTTGTAGGGTGATGTAGCCAACGTGGTCATCATAATACTGTGCTTGGATCATGTTAGCTTCGAAGGGCTGACTATCGGCCGGGTGAACAATGACCGATTTACCATCCCAAAAGACGAGCACTTGATATAATGATGAAGGAATACAGCTGGTTTAATAAATCCAGTCTCGACCGAGCAGTACATTATACTCGGTCTTGGAATCGACGATGAGAAAGGCGGTCATGTGATTACGGCCGGCAATGTTTACCGCTAAAGGAAGCACCTCTTTGGTTTGGGATTTATCTCGGACGAAACTGCTCATTGTGATCCCAGAGGGAATAATTTCATTATTGGAGCGACGTAATGCCTTCATGACGTTTACAAGCATGATATTGACGGTGGCTCCACAGTCGACAAAAACTTTGGAGACTGGATACCCTTCGATATGGGCCGTTACATACAATGGCTTCAAATGATGAAGTTTGGCCAATGATGAGAGAGGAAACAATTCGGCCAAAGCTGCCTTGAGGTTATCATCTTTTGTTGTCGACTCGACTTCAACAACAGTTACAAAATCAATGTGATCGGCTTCTTCGGCAACTACGTCACCATTGAGGAAATTCGGTTGAGATGTGCTCGACTAAAAATCAGCGGGCAAAACATGGACCATACTGATTTCCATGTTATCCAGGACCAACGGGCCCATCAGGTTACGATCATCTTCTTCAGCCTCTTCTCTTTCCTGGTCACCGACTGCGACATCTGCTTCCGTTAGAGTTGTACTAAGAGACTCATCTTCTTCTTCTTCAATGGTTTGTTCCTGCGGTGTCTCTTCCGAAGCCTGTTGGTTCTGTGTAGGTGCCTCAGGTGCGTCGGAAATCAGAATTGTGCCTGAGATTGGTGCCAGGATACGAGCTTGCTATTGGTACATTATACGGGCATCTGGTGTCGAGATAGGCATCCAACCATGCGACTCGTGTTATTTCATCGGTCGTAAGGCCGAAGAGAGAAACGACCGAAAAGACTTCGAAATGGTATCATAAATACTGAAGGTCCTCCATTAAGAAAGGAAGGTTGGCTGCATCGATATCAGTGTATGGGTCGACTTCAAAGCCAATGACTCAAGCTTCTCGTATGTGCTGGAACCTAGCTTTCAATCCTGGGTCTGAGGTCTTCTGAATAATTCGTTCGGCATCCGGGCAAGTTAGGACGAGATCGATTGTATCTTGACATGCTTTCGGCAAACCATATAAATCATTGGCCGAATGTTTTTTATGAAACTCTTGCATATATTCCAAGGCCTCCCCGAGGAATGGTGGATGTAAATTCCGTCGAATTTTGATCAAAGGTTCTTGTGTGGTTGGCGGAAGCAGTTTGCTTTCAGCTTTTTGTCTAAAATGCTCAAAGCGTGCCTTCATTTCCCTGGGCCGAAGAAGAAGTTTGATCTGTTTATCAGCCTCTTCAAATGTGGTTTCGACATCTCGATTGACCAGCCCTTTCCCTTGAACCAGCTCTATCATAATAGTTGGAGATGGTCGTTCATCATCATTGGCAACTGTTTCCTTCAGCCGCCATTTAGGGACCGAAGTTTCTTGGGCTGCCCGTCGGCGGGCCATGTAGTCTATTCTTTGGTGCCGATGTTTCTGGGATTTGGACAGTGCAGTGTAGACGCCTTTCGAAGAGTGATATGTATACCAACGCTGGTCTCGAGGTTCGGGAGGTTTGAAAGTTTTTTGGCTCTGCGATGATTCCGAGCTGCTAGAATTGCGTATGTAATAATCTTCATCGTAAAACGGAGCATCAAAATTAGGCGCCGTCTAACTGAAAGTGTCTCTTCCACCCGTACTTTAGGGTCGAGCCTATAAAAAACCCCTTGATGTTGGCATGCGTTAAGCACCTTTTGTGTGTTGCGGCTGTAAGTTGTTCCATTATAGGCGGAGATGACTCTTCCTTTGGTTCGGTGTTGACATTTGCTTTACATTTTCTGCATAAAATCACCGACCCACTGTCTTCATCAGTGCTGTAATCTGTCATGGGCTTGACAATAGCGGGTCCCGTTAGAGCTGTAGGTGGTTTGTTTGAACGAAAATCAGCATTGAAACGTGGTCGAGAATTCTGATTCAAAGAACGTTACGTTGTAGCGACCTCTGCCTTCCCTTTTTCCTTTGTCCCTAGGTAGGCGAGCATCTACCATATTTACTGTTGCTGTGGGAAATGGGTCGGTATCAACACTTATCTTCTTCTCTGAAAATCTGAGTTTGTCGTTATCAATCCAGCTTTGGAAGTTGTCTTGAAACAAGATGCAATTATTTGTCGTATGTTTGCTTGAATTATGGTATTTGCAATATATCTTTCATTTAAGCTCTTCGGCCTTGGGAATGGTATGCCCAGGCCGAAGTTTGATGATCTTCGCTGATAACAATTGATAAAAAATTACATCGGCCTTTGTAATATCAAAAGTATAAACTTTTGACGTTTTCATTGTTTCTTCAGTGGCTGAGCGGGTTCTGACTTCCTTAGAGTCAATTTGAGTCAGTGCCTTGCAAACGAATGGCTTATCTATGACTATCTCAGTTGCGTCCACGCTAACGCATTCACCTTTGGTTGATGCGTAACTGACAGTGAGATTTTTGTAGATCGTCCCTCTGGATGGAGCTTTCGAGATCTTCTCTTCGCGAAGCAAATAATCATATTGCTCGACATGCTGGGCTAGTTCATACATATCTAGAAAGTTTGCCCCCAAGAATATCTTTTTGTATTCTACGTCAAGACCATTCAGAGCAAGTCTGACGAATTCGACTTCGGGGAGAGGTACTCGGCACCAATTCCTGGCTGATTTAAATCTGGTAAGATAATCCATTGGTGACTCGTCAGATGCTTGAGCCATCCTTGTTAATGAGGACACTGACATTTCCATCCCTGGCCGATAAAACTGCTCATGAAATTTCTCGACCAACTCCTCCCAGCTCTGGACAGAATTCGGTGGGAGGTTGATATACCAAGCAAATGCTGAACCAGTCAGCGAAAAGTTGAAAAGTCGCAGCTTGTGAAAGTCGCTATTGACATCTCCGCATTGCGCGGTGAAACGAGCCACATGTTCTAACGAGGATAAGGATGATTCTCCGGCAAAAAGGCTAAAATCTGGGATTTTGAAACCTTTAAGGTATTCGAACTGTTCCACATAAGCTGGATACGGATGTATAAATTTAGGGAACTTCGGCCCTTTCTTCATGGCCGAATCGATCATCTGTTGGACCTCGGTCATATCGGCAGGTGTTACTTCCACTCTCTGGTCGGATCCGTCTGACCTACTATTTGATCCTTCTCCTTTTTCCAAGTTAATTCGTTTGAGCCAAGCAGGGATTGACTCGGCCGGTGCAATTGGTAACAGATTATTTCTTGGTGGCAAGTGCTGGGCAAGATCGAAAGACCTACCATCGCTGACCTTACTAACCAGTATTTCGAGTAATCAGGTTTGTGCTTCATTGGACGTCTGTTCAACTAAAGTTTATCGATTCCTCGACTAAACGTCTGTTCAACCGTCCGAGACTGCTCGTCAAGTCATTTTCGAAGAAACGATCTTGTTGGTGGATCAGATCCTTCATCACCATCCTCGTCACAATCCTCTATTATCCATTCATTGAGAATGCAGGTGTTCCTGTTAGGATTTCTAGACTGCGAAATTGACCGCCGAGATTAACTTCCCTTTCTCGACGAGTCGCGCTTGTGGACTCAGGTGTCACGGCGCTAAGGGGATTATGCGTCTGCGGCACACTTTGTCCTATGTTCTAAATTGGCAAATCAGCTGTTAATTTTCCCATAGCTGTTTCTTTTTTACCGATCGCGTTTCAATTGGCATGAACTTCGTAGTTTAGCACTGGGTCCTACTAGGCGTGCCAAAATATTGACCCTAAAAACTACCAAGCCTACTTGGCGCGCAGGCCGAGTAATCTATAAGCTAACTACGTCATTCGGTGAATGTGGGGCTTGCCAACTCGTCGGCCGAGCTCGACCGAGGAGTAAATTTATTGATGTTGCGTTGGGTGTGCGGCTGACTTCTGCATCTTGCTATTGCGCTCGAGAAAGGAACACGTATCGGCCTCTTGGGTTCTCGAACCTGAAGACAAGGCTACTATTCTTACGAAGTTCACAAATCGTCGTCGTCGGATTCGGTCACAGTGATGGTATTCGTCAAAGTAAACTCACGCCGAATCGACACCAAAGTGTAAGGGCACAAATACTCAAAGAGGATATAAGTCTTAATAGTGAACGTGGTTCGACCGTCTAAATGCCGAACTCTAAATCCCACTTGAGAGTATCCAATCATAAAATAACTCGGCGTGCAATGCGCCGAGCTCAGTAAGCTGTAACACCTCACTTCGCTAAGAAGGCTAATGAGATGACCTCAATCAATAAGGATTCAGAAACCCTTCTAGACCGAGACATGGATAGGTAACCAGTCATCCTCGCCGCAGTGTTGTTGATGCCAACGGAAGATGTTGCGAGATCAGTTGATTCTACGGCGACAGAGCTATCTATGCCGACTGAAAATATCACCGTTTGCTTTCACAGTGTTGTTGATGCCAACGAAAGATGTGTCAGCGAAAAGAGAAAATAAAAAATCTCAAAGTTGTTGAAAGAGTTTGCGCAGGGCAGTTGTGTGTTGAATTGGAGGAGACCTCTCACGCTGTACAACGCCTTGTATTTATAGTAGTAATGTACCTTCTAGGTCGAGTTAACAACCTACTCGAATTAGGATTTCTTCTTCTAATCAAACATCCCCTCGAGTACTCCTACTCCCATCAGGATTTTGAACTTATCCTTTCATTGAGCCGGATTCACTTCCGAGTTATTAATCTCGCCGAGACTCCTTATTGCGCCAGGATTCGACTCATCTTGCAGTATGGATTAACCGATCTAGGTTTGAAAGCCCACAAACTAAACGCTCCATGATAACCTTTTCGTAAGGCCTCATGGGCTGAGAATGACTCTACACTCGGCCCAAACTAATATTTTGGGCCCAAACAATATCACATTCACTTGGCGTTGGTTACGGTTACCCATTGGAGGGTGAAGGAGGAATTGATCAATTTTTCCTTCACGTGTCAAAGCTTCAATATGATCACGAAGGGTGATACACTTCTCCCCGTCATGGCTGCTATGTTCGTGGTAGCAACAAAACTTGCCCGTGTTCTTCGTGGGCTTGTAATCGGGTGCCTCGGCTTTGGCTTCGTTATCAGGTGTGCTATGCTGGGGTAAATGGCCATGCATGTGGCATTCAAAGGTGTGTATGCCTCATACCTCGGGGTAAGGCCTATCCTGACACGTGCTTGACCCACTATGTTGACTGCCTGGGGTTGGGGATTATCGGCGATACTCTTGGTTATCACTGTAGTGTCCCTTACTCCTTTTACTAAAATGAGATTGGTGAGGATGGAAATCTTTCCTTTTACCATGCGAGAATTACTTGACACACAAATTAAACCCTCTTTTTGACAATTGTAGTATAGATGTAAGTAGGGTATCGTTCTAGGCCGGGGATTAGGAGGGATTGCTAATCTATTCTAAATTAATTTAAAAATATTAAACAAGACTCAAGGACACAAAACTAGGCTAAAAACTCTAATAACTCGAAACACACTTAAAATGACTCAAAATAATGAAAACAATTAAATTAAACACTAGGAACTGAAATGGATGGAAATTAAATTAAAAGACTAACAATAAAGAAAACTAAATAAATAATATAATTTAATAATGGATGGGTGTTTGGTTTTGATGAAAAGTAAATTAAACTTAATTAAATTACAGAATTGACAAAACCATGAAATTAAAATGAAAGGATAAATGACGGACTAGCTAGAGGGTTCTTCTCCACACATGACACATATGCAACCTAAATTGATTTTCAGTTGTTCTTTCAATAAATTTTGAATCTCAATACTCCAGATTAACCGTGAACAGCACTTTTTTAATCTTCAAGTTTTCCTTAAGTTATTGAATTGGACGGGAAAACGCATACAACAATTCAAAACATTCTTCAAAAGTCCCCTACGTGAAAAGCACAATAGAGATACAATCAAAGATCATTAAACTTTGTGAAAACTATAAGCATTGACGAGGCATTCGTAACTATGAAAAGCATGATACTCTTGCCAAGAATTTACTTAACGTGATTGTGACTAGCAACCTTTACTACTTGTGAAAATAAGTTCATAACGATTAGGTGAAATTCACTTATATTCTAGCATCAAATTCATGCATGTAAATTAAGCGTGCACTCTCAACCAACATACACAAATCAGTTTTTATACGAACGGATAAGTAAATTGAAATCACAACTTATGAAATCACAACCGAAGGTAATCAATTCATATTACAAATATATTCATGGTTTCGAATTAACCTCTAACCAACATAAATTTAATTACACATTATTAAAAACATAAATAAAAGAGAAGTTTGGAAAAATTAAACCGAAAGAGAGAGTGCTTCAGTGTTCTGTCTGTCCCTGCGCACTGCTTCTGCTCTGCTGCCGCGCCTCTGACCTGCCCTCTGACTTCCGTCAGTCTCTCCTATCTCTCTCCCCTTTCGATTCCTCTCTCTAACCTTATTCTTCCGTCTGACCTTCTGTTTCTTTTTTTTTTCTTTTTTTTCCGCACAGTTTTCTGTGCTCTCTCTCTCTCCCCACGCCTTCTTCCACGCTGCCAAAGGCAGCTTCTATCTCTCTGCCCTGCCTTCCAATCCCGTGCCTTCCTCTATTTCTATTTTTCTGCGCCTGTTTTCTGACCTCTCTCCCCTCGCTGCTCTCTGCGAGCTGCCCAAAGGGCAGCGCCCTTCTCTCGTCACTCCCCTTGTCCTTACGCTGCCCGAAGGCAGCTCCTGTTTTCCACCAATATCCCCCCCCCTCTGTCTCTACCTGCCTTCCTCTATTTTCTTTTTTTCTCTCTGGCAGACTCCTTTTTAGCTTTTCAAATGACGCTGCCTTTCCGTCCCTCCAGCTGCCAAAGGCAGCTATCTTTTTTTTTCTTTATTCCCCGCGCCTTCTTTTCTGATCTGCCAGTCTCTCTCCCCTTCTTTGGATTCTTTTTCCGTCCCCAATGTGGACTCCTCCATTTCCTCTGCTTTGCCAGTTGCTGTCCCCTAATTCTTCTGATTTCCTTGGATCCCTTTGTCGCTGACTTGCTTTCCTCCAGCTGCAAAGGCAGCTTGCTGTCCTTGGATTCTTCCTTGACAAAATAATACAAAACTAATTTGTATCATAAACTCTAAATTAGTAGCAGTTGGGAATTAAGAACAAATTCAAGTAACAAATCCAAAACCAATATTCTATGAAACAATCAATTCAATGCATATAAAATAAACCAAAATAAACCAAAATAAAACCTAATCCAAAAATAAAACCAATATTCTTTCTGTTTATTATTTAAAACTCATTTGTGCTTATTTTTATTTTCTTTGCATAACAAATCCTATAAACATAAAAATAACGTAAATAGCTCAAAAATATAAGGAACTAACTAAGAAAAGACGAGTGAATTCGAAGTAAAAATATATATAAATATGATCCGATCAAATACCCCCACACTTAACTTTTGCTAGTCCTCGAGCAAAACAAAGAAAACATGAAAAAGTAATAACATGAAAAACATTAGCTTCCCTCTATGTGACCCTCATAGAATTTCATTCAAGAAAACAAATCATCAAGAAACATAGCTAGCACCAAACAAGTTAATCCAAATTCATCTTCCTAATTCAAATATTAGCAGTAATCTTTAAATCATCCTTGAAGTGTAGTGTGTGAGATAGCCATGCTAATGCAATTTCAAGTTTTTATTTTTAAAATCATCATATGCAAACTAGTAACCTTCTCACGGGATATACACTCAATCACATATGTGTTTAGTTTTAATGTGTTTCGCTCAAAGAATCAAATGTGAAATTTCTACCATAAGCTTGCATAAAGATCACTTCTCCACAGTCATAATTGCAAAACTTAAATCAAGAGGACTTTTATTGGATGTAATGAGGCTTAGGGATAGGGTTATTGAAATGAAAGAATAGGAAAACACAAGTTCCAAGCTACATTGCAAGCAATTCTTTTGTCTAGATTTATAAGAACTCAAGCTCTCCAACGATTCTTCTGAAACCTCCAATCACACCCTTAAACTGAAACTTTAAAAATTTTTTTTTTTTTTTTTTTAAATTTTTTTTTTTTTTTTTTTTTTTTTTTTTTTTTTTTTTTTAAATCACAAACATGAAATACCCCCACACTTATTCTTTTGCCAAACATCTTCACAATACTTCACAAACGTTTCTCATAAGACAATCTCGCATTGCTCGCTTGGAAAGGGTAAGGAAAAATGTTTCAGGTATAAGGGTAGACATATCTGGTGATAAGAAATAAAAGGCTCAACATACACGGCTCAAATTGGCAATCTAATGATATCATTTTTATTTGGGAAACATGGTTATTTGGGCCATAGTGATAAACCTAATGCCTCTATCATTTCCAAGTTCATGCAATCAATGACAAACATTTCGAAAGATCGTTACGCAAGTTCTAGAGATGTATCTCACATAAGTTCATCACACATGAAAGAATAGGAGTGTATGAAAAATGCACACACTTTCAATAGGCTCAAAAACTCACATAGGATATATATGGTCACTAAATTCACATATGAAGCTTTAAGTCATGCTTTAGTTTCACATCAACAAGGCTATGTGCATTTAGTTTTTCAAAGATAATCAAACATGTACAAAACTAATACGAGAATTAGGAATTTCACAAAACACATGTTAACTAAGTTCTTGATGATCATGGTTCAAATTTTATCCAATTATATCATTGGGTCGGGAAACTAACAAAAATCTAATTCAAAACAATAAGGAAAACAAGACAATATTTTTGGATTTTTAAATTTTCCGAATTTTTTTTTTTTTTTTTTTTTTTTAAAGAAAACAAAAAGCAACAACACAGAAACACAACACAGAAACAAATGAAATTCTGGAGATTTCTACCCCCACACTTAAACTTGACATTGTCCCCAATGTCAGAAAACACTATAATGCAAATAAAAATAAAATAAAATAAATAAATAAATAAGAAACAAAATAACGCAATTGGACTGAAAACTTCCCTAATTTGCAGTAAAATCAAGCGATGACCCCCAAGCTAAAATTCTGCAATCAACTTCAAGGGTGGAAATAACCAAAAGTTCCTGCAAAGAAAAGAAATAATTCAGTTAAGTACGCAAGAAAATTAATTAAAAAAAAATTGCAAACGAAAAATTGAAAATTACGATAAAAGATAATGAATAAAACTAATAAGTGATCATTGGTCGTGCTTGTTGACTTTCCACAGCTTTCCTCTTGAACAGGGTGACACTTAGCTTTTCACTTGCAAGTGATGATTTTATGCTATTGTACTGCGAGGCTTTGCTCTTTGGCTAAGGTGCCCTCCAAATGTTGTTGAAGCTTCTCAAGTTCTTCAACTCGGACTCCTTGTGCTGGTTTGATTGTACGAGCTGCATTCTTCTCTGCTTGTTTCCTCTGCACGACGGGCGGGCACGAGGTAAAGGTGTTGGTCTGTTTCTTTCTTCAATCTTTCCAAGTGCCCACCTCTTGCTTTCTTTCTCCTTGTCCCTAGCTGAATTGTCTCCACATGCTTCGAGGTATCATTTTCACCTCCCTTACTTGTCCCCCAAGTAGATGTGGTAGACAAAACGGAAGCATAAGATGAAGAAGATGAGTACTCGAGAGCAAGGCTAGGTAAGCAATCAGGAAGGGGTTCCAGGCAGTTGGCTCCAGATTGGAAGATTGATACCAAGTGCTGGCTGATTGCTTTCTTTCTCCTTGTCGGAAAACAAAGACAAGGAGAAGGACATGGAGAAAGCATGATATGAGATACTCTTGCTTTCAACCTTTATGATATGAAATACTTTTGCTTTGAAATGGGTTGTTCGCAAGAGTATCCCAAGGAATTAGGAACACAGAGTAACTTAGGAGGATTCTTTGGGAATGCATTTTCAGAGATGAAGAAGTGCTGAGAGAGTGTGCCTTTGCTGTGGAAAGCGAAGGTAGAAACTTATAGGACTTCTCTTCACAACCGGAACTGTTATCTCACTCATTGTCGGCAGCCGGTAGATGGATGAATAGTACAAATTACGCGCTTTCTGACAAAGCTGCCCGTAATTTCCGCAAAGCAGATTCCTCATTGATATCTGGAATCGGCGCTTCGAGCTCTGAGCATCGTCGATTGTAGAGGTAGCATGTGACACGTGCGGATAAATCTGGAAAAGAAGATTTGCCCGTGGGTTGAAGCCCAGCTTTTGAGAAAGCTAGCGTGTCTTTGACTGTTGAATTTCCCTCTTCGATTTCTGAATTGGTGCTTCGACAAACTGCCCGAGAATTTCGCAAAGCAATTTGCGTGTGACAAGTGACGACACGTCTGGACAAATTGATCTTTTGAAATCCGGGGTTCGGCTCATTGTTTCTGAGCAAGCCCAGCCTTTAAGAAATGAAACGCCTCTTTTGAGAAAAGAATCCGGCTTTTGAGAAAGGAGCCCCGACTCTTCGATTTGCGAGAGGACGCTTCATCGATTTCTGAGGAGCGCCTCTTTGATTTCTTCCTTTTTATAGAGGCGTTAATCTTGCTCCACAACACACTTATCCCTCCAGTAAACACTCCCTTCTTGCACTTCCGAAATCTTAACCTGTCCGATCTCTTCTTTCTCAACACCACCTCTGAAAAATGTCTGGCCCTTCTGATCGTCGTTTTGACTTGAACATTGGTGAAGAGGCAGCTCCGCCTTCACCAGACAACATATGGCGGCCATCCTTCATATCCCCTACCGGTCCCCTTACCGTTGGGGCTTCGGTGATGAAGAACGATATGACAGCAGCGGTGGTGGCCCGGAACATTGTCACTCCTAAAGATAACAGACTGCTCGCTAGACGGTCTGATGAATTGGCTGTTAAGGAGTCTCTGGCTCTCAGTGTGCAGTGTGCGAGTTCCGTATCCAACATGGCCCAACGCCTATATGCCCGAACTCGTCACGTTGAATCCTTGGTGGCTGAAATACAGAGTCTCAAGCAAGAGATTAAAGGGCTCAAGCATGAGAATAAGGAATTGCACAAGCTCGCACACAACTATGCCACCAGTATGAAGAGGAAGATTGACCAGATGCAGGACACCGATGGTCAAATTTTACTTGATCATCGGAGGTTTGTGGGTTTGTTCCAACAACATCTGCCTTCGTCTTCTGGAGCGGCACCGCGTAGTGAAGCTCCAACTGATCAACCTCTGCTGCCTCCTCCTTCTGTGGCCCCGCCGACTGCTGAAGCCCCGCCTACTACTGAAGCACCACCCGACCAATGAATACTATTAGTTTACATTATTGTAAAATATTTGTACTTTTTTTTTTTTTTTTTTTTTTAAATTTTTTTTTTTTTTTTAATTTTTTTTATGTATTTTTTTTTATCATTAATTTTAAATTTTATCTTTTTTTTTTTTTTTTTTTATGTAAATTAATGTAAAGAGACTTTGGTTAATCTTCCCCCACACTTAAACTAAATAACACAAACTCACAGAAATCAACCAAATAACACAACTAACTAAACAAAACAAAATGAAAGCAGTAAAGATAAGGTTGGAAGAATGCAAAGCTGATTGGGTTAGCGATTCCAAAGTCTCCCTTCGTTGAATGCTTGGGTTGCCTCCCAAGAAGCGCTTGATTTAACGTCTTTAGCCGGACGCATCTTTCCTTTAAATTTCCCTCGGCTCCATTTGAACCTAAAATCAAAGAAAGAAAAATAAATCAAATATCAAAAGTAAAATACACAAACACCAATATAAACATAAACAAAAACAAAAATAAAAGGATTAGCAAAGTTGCTAATCCCCGGCAACGGCGCCAAAATTTGATGCGAGAATTACTTGACACACAAATTAAACCCTCTTTTTGACAATTGTAGTATAGATGTAAGTAGGGTATCGTTCTAGGCCGGGGATTAGGAGGGATTGCTAATCTATTCTAAATTAATTTAAAAATATTAAACAAGACTCAAGGACACAAAACTAGGCTAAAAACTCTAATAACTCGAAACACACTTAAAATGACTCAAAATAATGAAAACAATTAAATTAAACACTAGGAACTGAAATGGATGGAAATTAAATTAAAAGACTAACAATAAAGAAAACTAAATAAATAATATAATTTAATAATGGATGGGTGTTTGGTTTTGATGAAAAGTAAATTAAACTTAATTAAATTACAGAATTGACAAAACCATGAAATTAAAATGAAAGGATAAATGACGGACTAGCTAGAGGGTTCTTCTCCACACATGACACATATGCAACCTAAATTGATTTTCAGTTGTTCTTTCAATAAATTTTGAATCTCAATACTCCAGATTAACCGTGAACAGCACTTTTTTAATCTTCAAGTTTTCCTTAAGTTATTGAATTGGACGGGAAAACGCATACAACAATTCAAAACATTCTTCAAAAGTCCCCTACGTGAAAAGCACAATAGAGATACAATCAAAGATCATTAAACTTTGTGAAAACTATAAGCATTGACGAGGCATTCGTAACTATGAAAAGCATGATACTCTTGCCAAGAATTTACTTAACGTGATTGTGACTAGCAACCTTTACTACTTGTGAAAATAAGTTCATAACGATTAGGTGAAATTCACTTATATTCTAGCATCAAATTCATGCATGTAAATTAAGCGTGCACTCTCAACCAACATACACAAATCAGTTTTTATACGAACGGATAAGTAAATTGAAATCACAACTTATGAAATCACAACCGAAGGTAATCAATTCATATTACAAATATATTCATGGTTTCGAATTAACCTCTAACCAACATAAATTTAATTACACATTATTAAAAACATAAATAAAAGAGAAGTTTGGAAAAATTAAACCGAAAGAGAGAGTGCTTCAGTGTTCTGTCTGTCCCTGCGCACTGCTTCTGCTCTGCTGCCGCGCCTCTGACCTGCCCTCTGACTTCCGTCAGTCTCTCCTATCTCTCTCCCCTTTCGATTCCTCTCTCTAACCTTATTCTTCCGTCTGACCTTCTGTTTCTTTTTTTTTTCTTTTTTTTCCGCACAGTTTTCTGTGCTCTCTCTCTCTCCCCACGCCTTCTTCCACGCTGCCAAAGGCAGCTTCTATCTCTCTGCCCTGCCTTCCAATCCCGTGCCTTCCTCTATTTCTATTTTTCTGCGCCTGTTTTCTGACCTCTCTCCCCTCGCTGCTCTCTGCGAGCTGCCCAAAGGGCAGCGCCCTTCTCTCGTCACTCCCCTTGTCCTTACGCTGCCCGAAGGCAGCTCCTGTTTTCCACCAATATCCCCCCCCCTCTGTCTCTACCTGCCTTCCTCTATTTTCTTTTTTTCTCTCTGGCAGACTCCTTTTTAGCTTTTCAAATGACGCTGCCTTTCCGTCCCTCCAGCTGCCAAAGGCAGCTATCTTTTTTTTTCTTTATTCCCCGCGCCTTCTTTTCTGATCTGCCAGTCTCTCTCCCCTTCTTTGGATTCTTTTTCCGTCCCCAGTGTGGACTCCTCCATTTCCTCTGCTTTGCCAGTTGCTGTCCCCTAATTCTTCTGATTTCCTTGGATCCCTTTGTCGCTGACTTGCTTTCCTCCAGCTGCAAAGGCAGCTTGCTGTCCTTGGATTCTTCCTTGACAAAATAATACAAAACTAATTTGTATCATAAACTCTAAATTAGTAGCAGTTGGGAATTAAGAACAAATTCAAGTAACAAATCCAAAACCAATATTCTATGAAACAATCAATTCAATGCATATAAAATAAACCAAAATAAACCAAAATAAAACCTAATCCAAAAATAAAACCAATATTCTTTCTGTTTATTATTTAAAACTCATTTGTGCTTATTTTTATTTTCTTTGCATAACAAATCCTATAAACATAAAAATAACGTAAATAGCTCAAAAATATAAGGAACTAACTAAGAAAAGACGAGTGAATTCGAAGTAAAAATATATATAAATATGATCCGATCACCTGACACGTGCTTGACCCACTATGTTGACTGCCTGGGGTTGGGGATTATCGGCGATACTCTTGGTTATCACTGTAGTGTCCCTTACTCCTTTTACTAAAATGAGATTGGTGAGGATGGAAATCTTTCCTTTTACCCTGAGATTGATATGTCTGTTGACTTGGCAAAGTATTAAGCAAGGCAGAGGGAGGCACCGTTGCGGTTTAGAAGGTTGAGGTATTCTCATTTGGGTGGGTCTGGTTTCCGCTCCCCACTTGTTGATAAGGGATGGTTGTTGGGGGTATTTCTTGGTATGTCTTTGCCTCAGTAGAGGCATGGTTATAAGCATGTGTCATCACCTCAGAGTAAGTCTTCCAACTGTTGGCATTGCTCATGTACTTAAAGAAACAGTCACGTAGGCCTGCCATGAAGGCTTTAAGGGCAATCTTGTCATCTGCCTCGACATAACTGGAATACTCATAGCTGAAGCAGCCAGCATACATACGTAATGACTCGTCTAGCTTTTGGCGAATAGTATACAAGTCATCCGTAAAGTGTAAGCGATCGGTCTAGAAAATGTGTTGAGAAACCATCAGTTTCCTCATTCCTCAAATGAGTCTACCATCTCATGTGGAAGACGGCAATACTAGTTTAGAGCTCCGCCAGAGAGGGTGGAGGGGAAGAGAAGACATCGCTTTTCGTCGGTGTGCATCCGGTATGCCATGGTGAACTCAAAGAGGTTAAGGTGTTCAATCGGGTCCACCTTTCCAGTATAGAGTTGCAAGCCAAGCTTCTGCTTTGTCTTTGCTTGGAGGGGGTGTCGAGGATCCTCCTTGTAAGAAGGGCAGGCCTAGGTTGGTTCCAATCAGGTATCTCAGCTTGTCGTTTGGCCTTTAACTTGTTTACTTCCTTAAGGAGCTGTAGGACAAGAGGGTCCTGAGTGGAGTCATGTACCACTGGAGCTTTCTTTCGTAAATCTCCATCTCCTCTTGGAAGTAGGAAGGTTTGATCAAAAGCATGTGTTTTTTCCCTGGACTCGCCATACTGACTTCCAAGGTATGTCTGTCGGAACATCTCTGAGTCCCCTATACCTTCGTGTTTCTTTAGGACTTGTTGCCCCTTCCCCAAATTGGTAGTCGGCCTGGGACATGGGAGGGGACCGAATCTTTTAGAGACCCTTGGGTCATTGATCTTCGAGCTTACATGGATGAGATTGTCTTGACGTTGCTTTAGGAAGTCTCGACAGCCGCGAAAGACGGATTTCGATCCTTCCACTCCTTCTGTAAGGAGGTGCCTTCCTCCACTTCTTTTGCTTCGGGTCGAAGCAGCTGGGTTGAGAGAAGTCTCATGTCGGTCGCCATTTCGATGAGTCGCTCACTCTTCAACAGGAATACCCATGTCGAGGGCAAATGACCCTCCGTGTTGGGGGGCACCTAATTGATGGTTGACTTCCACATGGGTGATGAGCTCGTGTGTTTTAGTATATCTAGCCTCGTGGAACATCTCGAAGACCTTCTCATACTACTCTTAGAGGATCTCATTCTTCATCCCAATCTTGTTGTTTTAAGCTTCCAGCTCATCGACTTTAGCCTGAAGAGCAAACTTCTTTTGTTCATTCTTTCATTGTTTCGCATCACGTGCAAGGGGGTGTCATTCTGCGTGTTGTGTGGCTTCCTTCAGTCCCCATGTTAGAGAGGGATGCCTGGTCAAAAGAGAGTGTACGAATGGTGGAAACCAGCTTGACAAAGCTGAAAAGAGTAGGAATAAGTTTGATTCCCACAGACGGCGCCAAATGTTAATGCACAAAATCAGTGAGGACTTTGGTACAACAAAAAGTGTTAAGTTTGTGACATTCGCTAGATTGCTCTGGTCACTAATGTGGATAAGTATGTAAATGGATACAGACAGGGAAGCAAACACAAGATGTACGTGGTTCACTCATATTGGCTACGTCCACGGAGTAGAGGAATTCTCATTAATTATGAAGGGTTTACATAAGTACATAGGTTCAAGCTCTCCTTTTATGAGTACTAGTGAATGATTTAGTACAAATGACATTAGGAAATATTGTGGGAGAATGATCTCCTTTTATAGAAGAGAGTTTCTAGCTTTGTTCTGATATTGACACGTATCGTGTTGTGATTGGCTTCTGATGTTGACACGTGTCGCGCTATGATTGGCTTCTGATGTCGACATGTGTCACGCTATGATTGGCCTCCTAGTTGGAGGGAAACTCTTCTAGGTCCTTGACAGTATAACGTTGACCGGTGCTCGGTAGTTTCAGAATTGATCAAGTATGGTACAAACAATGTCCATATAACCTTTTAAAATATATGAAAAGATACAAGATTAAACCACCACACTATCGTGGAGAAAAGCTTAATGCAATTCTTCTAGGTTTTGCACTATTTCACTATTTGTACCACGTTAGAAGAATGAATCGATGAAGTTTGATAGTATACCAAACCTAGCAATTCTTATAGAACATGAATTTGCATCAGCACGTCGAGACACCACAGTCCTGTAAATGTGCTTTTATTAAAAAACTTCGCACTAATGCACACATAATTGGTTAGTCATGCAATCAGTTTGTGTGTTTTATATAGGGGTGTGATATTCACACACCCTTTTTTACTTCTCACACACCCTTCTAAGTTTCAGCCGTTCGATCAAGTGAATTAAAGAAGATCAAGGGTAGAAATTAACAAGGGGTGTGTGAGAAGTAAAAAGGGATGTGTGGATAGCACACCCCTTTTATATATGATTGATATATGTATATGTCGATACATTATTAGATACTTTAAACCCAGGATATGCATACTAGTTGTACACAATTCTATGTCTGAAATGACCATTTGAGGAACCATTGAAACCATGCACATTAGCTGTTTTGTGGTAATTTTGTAGCATATATGTTAATTTATATTATGTTTCATTGATTAGTTTTAGAACTTTATATATGACATAATTGTTAAACTAGTGTCAATATCTTGATGGAATGAAGCCAATCAGTTATACTAAAAGCAATTAAGATAACTTCCCAACTGCGCGGTTATCCATGAGTGTGGTTCATGCAGAGTGGAGACTCATACCTGTTCATGAGAAAGTATATATTTGTATATACTGACGATCAGTCGTTGGAATGGTATTCTTGCGTCAAAGCCCATATGAATTGGTATGATTGTAGATGATATGAAAATATATCTCTATATATGCATTACTTGGCAGAAGGGCGATGTGCCTTTTAAAGTATTGCAAAATGTTGGAAAGGCATGACTATTTTTGTGACCGCCATGACAACAGACATATGACTTTGAATTGCTACTGAGGATTAATGAATATGCATGCTGTACCTTCCAACTGATTTGGATGATGAGGAATCATGGTCCCATCTCAACATACTAGATCATGGTTTCTTAACCACTGTGGCTTTTGAAAAATGGTTTCTTATTGGAAATTGGAGAAAGCTAGTGATCTCAGTAGTCTGGTTTCTGTAACTACTGCCAAAGACATAAACAGTGATACATCTTAGACTGCAGAATCATACCTGTTCGTGAACTGCAGACGAAATCTTGTACATTTCTGATCTCGTGCATGAGAGTATGTGTGGAGATGATACAAGAAAATGATGTTGGCAGTCTTCAAATATGATCTGTTTGATTCTACCGACTCTCGTAGTGGATAAAGTTCCTTTTCTAGAAAGGAATTGCATTTGAAATTGATGTATTCAGTTCACGTTAACTGTTGCGGTGCCTCTTTCTTCGATTTGAGAAAGAGAAGATATTCTATGTATGACTTACAGAAACATGAAGGTTTGAAGGCCATGTAAGAATTCTAATTGGACTCAACTAGTAGTGATAAAGGTGTGTCAAAATTATAAATCAGTTAGGGTTTTGTATATGTGTAAAACCATGTCCTATAATTGAGGAGTTACATCCATCATGCTTTGCATTTTGAAGCACGTATTAGAACTGCTTCCTCCACTATTGGAACTGAAAGCAACGGCTCTATAACCAACCTCCACGATAGATGGAAGTTGGGTAACCTGCTCACAGAGAAAAGGTTCTTCGTTTTTGGGACTATCACCATAAGAATATACATGTCTTCAAGTGAGTAGAAGAGTCTCTTTGCATCATGTTCATGGTCTCTGTAGGAACGAACTGGAAATCTTTTGTGTTCTGCAGGTAAGGTTTCACTAATCTTGTTGCGTTGTGTTCTAGAGTTTACTATTAGCTTTTAGGGTTAATTACAATAGGCCAGTGATAGAGAAACTTAAACAGTCAGTTTTGTTTATCAATTAAATACACGATCATGATACAATCTGTAATGTTGTGGCTGGGCATCTACGGGTATAGGCTGTATGCTCTGCAAACTCATTTAATTGAATTAACGTATTTATAGAATGATGAGCACTTCCTGATAAAGGAGTAACATGTGAAGGTAACTACAAAAATGAGTTTTGCTCATAAGCAATGTTAGTCATGGATAAAACAAAAGTCAATTCCTTTGAGAAGATTTATACACTGAAAGTGTGGGGGTTTTCCTAAAAGGAATGATGAGGTACTGAAATTGATCCTTATTAAGTAAGCATACACAATTAAATTAGACACGGTGATGCTTATTAAGTAAGAATATGAATGGACATGTTATGAATTCAATGATGCTGGGTAATTGAATATAGCCTCAGATAAGGCTAGCGAAGATGTACTTTGTGATAATTAAGCCGAGTAAGGGCTAAACATATGTCCAAATTGTAAAAGAGTAATTTGTTTCTTAAAAGAGAGATAATAAAAAACAGTTATCTCTTATAATGAGTAACTTTAAGGTATGAAGAGGTTAGAGACCTTTCTACAAATACCTTAAATGTGGGGGAGTTTACTTCCAAGAAAATTTATATATATTAAAACCCAAACATAAAGTTACTGTTCATTAACAGTAAAGTGACGAAAATACCCTCCAAATTTTTATCTGGCAGTGCTTTATTTCAGATTTTCTACAGTGAAATTGCAGTTATGCCCTTCCGCTCCACTTGTCGACCATTGTTGCGTCTTTGAGCTTCTTCCCTTTGCTTTTCACTCTTTGTGCTTCTATTGCTTTTCACTCTTTCTCCACTAATTTTCATTCGATTGTTTTGCGTTTTGTGCTTTGGTGAGATATTTTATTAGCCTATGTTATGTGTTCTGAACAAGGATTGAATTGGGTTTCTTAGTTAAAGCGAAACTGGGCTCTTCCTTTTGCTTCCAATACGTTCTTGCATCCCACCTCCAGTTCTCTCTCGACAGTTTTCTAGGAAGCACAACGTGAATCCCGTCCCGGTTCTCTCGATTCGAAGAAAATTCTTCAAATGGCTTTGATTTCAGGGTAACTCTTCTCTCTCTAGAATTTTGTTTGGGATTATCTTTTTCACTCTGTTCTGCTGAATCTCTATGGCCTCTTATTGAATCTTTTCTAAAATGGGTGTTATAAAGCAGCTGTCATCTTTGCATACAACTTCCTTGCTGCTGCGTTAGGGTGACGACCTGAAGTTAAAGGCCTCAAATTTACAACTAATACAAATAGTAAGTATTGCTTATCGCATTTTATCTTCGAGCTTAATCCATCACTTGATATGCAGTACTAACTCAGTTGTTCATCAATTTGTTTCACTTTTAGGTTTTATTATGGTAAGTAATTCCTCTATTTCAAGTATCGTGTATCTGTTCTTGATTTCCACTGAATGCATATATTTGTGTTAAAGTATTAATTTTCGGTTTTTTACATTTTTCGTAATGCCTTCTTTTGTCATGTCATTAATGATCATATGTTTGCTAAGCATGTTCATGTGCAATAAAATGCATCTGGTGACTTCATTAATCCTTTATCTAATATTTTTATTAGTTGATTGAGAATTAGAGTTACGCGATTTCCCAATAATGCATCGAACTGAAGGTTTTTCTCGGAATTTTTTGTTTTCTGTAATGATAGTTGCAATAGACTTGGATTGTATTTTTGCTAAATACTATGATATGCTAGCTGGGGAACTTCGATTAGTATGCTAACTTCTTAAAACTGGGACGTCTTAATGTTTATAGACAATTTTCCAACTTCATCAACTATATCAATTCCGCACCAAGTCCCAGAAGGTCATGTTGGGGTATCTTGGAGACGATGCACTCTTCTGAAGGCAATTACAGATCCAGGTGATTCACATTGAGAAGTTGCTTGCATAGGGCCTTAACTTTGCATGCTTCTCATTATTTCAAATTTCAGGTTTTCATCTCAAACTGCCTCTAGTCACCCATTTTGAACCCATTCAAGTGACCCTGCAGACTGATCATGTAACTTTGGTAATCCATGTTTGGAAGATTGAGGATTTTGTCTTTCCATTCATTATAGTTTTGAAAGCTTCTGTTAGCAACATTATAGGTAAGGGATATTCCATATGGTACAAAAGGGTGTGTCATGATCAATTTTGAGAAGATTGAGGTAGGGCTATGCGATATTATTCTTTAGTATTTGTATATTAGTTTCACTTAGTTGAAGGTCTTGAAAAACTCCATTTAATAAATCCAGAATGTGTAATCCTTTAGGAGCCATTTGATAACCATTTGGTTTTTAGTTTCAAGTTTTCGTTTAGAATTATTTTTGGGCATTTACGATAACTTTACTTAAGTATATGTAGATTTAATATGACAATTTAGTATAAATTTATATATTATCTTCTTCTTAGGTTCTTCAAGCATTTAGCTTCTTAGAATATCATTTTTTTAAAAAGCTGGAGTAGTGCATTTTATAGTGTGGCCTAACTTCCTTTTCATTGAAGCGGGATTTTTGAGAGGGATTGGTGGATCTCTAAAAAGGAACTTACTGGAAATTCCTTATTACACTGTTCTGTCTCAAAAGTTGTGAATTATATACAGGTATGGATGTTGTCTTAGCTAGATTGTTGTTTTAAACAACTGACTCATTTTTTGCTATTACTTTTCAAATTTTACTTATGTAGATATTCTCTCTTCATTTTTCAGATGGTTGACAAATTGGATGATAAAACCATGGCAATAGAACTTGGTCCACCTGATTCTAAAGAGGCCCTATAAGGTAATATGCTCTACCTCAATTTTCAGAGCTCTTACATTAGTTTTTTCTTGCTCCTTTTTAACTCTGGACATGATTTCAGGATGTTGAAAAAGCCCTTTTCTGAGCACATGTCGAGGGTCAACTAAAGGTTAACAAATTTGTATATTTATTATTAGCTAACTCTTAATTATGATGCCGTTAAAAAATGTCAAGGATAAGTTGAAGGGTTTGAAAGAAACTAAAGTGGAATTAATTGGAACTGAACCATTCACTAGAAATCGATATATTTTTAGGTGTATTCGGAATACAAAGTAGTATAATAAGTGGTATAGGTGGTTTATATTTTCTATACATTTTCTTATAATCTCTTATGCCTTGGTCTAATTACTTTCTTGAATTCGATCTGTTTTTGTAGAAACTTGGTTGCAAGGCAAGTTGGAAACGCACAAAAGTTAGATCACGTCCTATAGAATTGCAAGAGAAGGTCATCTCCATTTCGTGCAAAATCAGACTTCTTTCTGCACACAAAAACACTAGGTAAACATGCATTATCCTTATTTTGTTCATAATATAATTCTACTGTCTATAAATTTATTTCAATTTTTTTTCCCTTGCCTGGGAAGCTTCCTTAATGACCAACATAGCAGAGGACAACTTTTAGTATTGCAGTAAACAACATTTTTAATAGACAAAATAGGTTTCTCTTTTGATATTTAAATTTGTTTCATTCATGATGAGGTTGTGTATAATTTGTGTTGGCATTGGTAACTCAGTTTTTGACTTAAAAATTGTTTATGAAGATTGAAATTGCATAATCATTCATATAGTTTTCAATCCCGCAGCAACGAGCGGATACAAATTCTAGTTACTCACAGGACTTGACAACTACATAAGATTGTTGGGAAAATAGGGTCTAATTGCTATATTAAATCACATAGAAAATTAAGAAATAATTCATGTAATTATATATCAAAATTAATGGATGCACATGAATAACTAATGTTAAATGAATATGACATAATGGATTAGAAAACCGGGAAAATTCGGTGGAGTAAAGTGTTAGACATTTTGTCCTTAAGACAAATTTATGCCCCACTAAGATGCTCATGGTTGATCGGCGCTCATCTCCCAAGATACAATGACCACATCCTTGTAATAGTAGCAGTCCAAATCACAAGGTTCCATGAACCACGATTGTGTTGAAAACTCTCATATGGACTCAATGAGACTTTTTAATATTAGTGCACTCTATGTATAATTATGTAAACAATGAAAAAGTTTTTTATGTTTATAGGAGGCTTCCCTATTTATAGATTTTAAGATACCTCTTTGGAAAAGTTGTGACTATTTATGAAGAGTCAAAAGTTACAACTCTTCATTTGAATAGACGCATCCTTCTACCAAAAGACTCCCTTTCTAATTTCCATTCAATTAATAAATTTCATATAATAATAATAATAATAATAATAATAATTTTCTAGCACTTTGTTCTTCCAATATTTCTTTTTGTTTTTCTAATTGGATGAGGATCCTAGGGATCCTTACATGCTAGTCCTTCATCATATATCGTGTAGCCAGTTTTCTTTAGATACTATTTGTGTTTAATTTTAAATAATAAAATTCAAATGATTTCTGACTGCACGATGTATGATGAATGGCTAAGATGTGAGGATTCCTATAATCCCCCACAATTTGGATCTGGATAGGTTCCAAATCCTTTATTTGATTTTCTGGATATCTAACATGACCTCCAATGCATGGTTTCCATCACTATTGCAATATGAATGCAACAAAACATTGTTCTTAAATCATATGTCACGAATCATGCTCTCCAAATTTGTTCATCAAATGATACGATAATATGTCTTTAATTCATTAAAATAGAAGTCCACTTGTGATTATTTGATGCAAAAAATATGATGATTAATTATTTAGTGAACAAAAATTGATAATTTGATGAGTGTGGTATTTTAGTGATGATCTTATAATTTGTGTCAGAACATGCAGGGGTTTACTCGATCAAATTCACATTCACAAACAAATGTCCCAATAAAGTTTGGCCAGGAACCCTAACCGCAGGCGGCGGCCCACAATTACCTTCCACGGGATTTGAGTTAGCGTCCGGTGCTTCAACATCACTGAATGTCAAAGCTCCATGGTCCGGCCGCTTCTGGGGCTGCTCCATTGCCAGTGCCACTCATCATCCATCATACCTTGTTTATTACTTTGACTTGTATTTCCTTGTTCAGTTAATTTCTCAATTCCTTAATTTTGACTGTATTTTTTTACTTTATGTGCTACTTTTAATAGTTCCGTTATCTTCTATAAATATGGTTATTTATCCTACAAATTTATTCACTGAATGAGAAAGACAATGTTCATGTTAAAGAATTGAAACTCCATGATAGTTATTCTACACTACTAACATTTTACTTTATTCCATCAATTTCTTATTGGGCTAGAAAATAAGTTGGATATCAACAGAAGCTAGTGATGTCTCCACCGTTTTACTGAAAACACAAAATTAAAAACCATGGAGATAATTGTTTGCCAAACTCAGTAAGTGACCCTTGGATTCAGAGAAGCATATGCCAGCAGCTCCGGGTTGCTTTCAAATAATGCCATGCTTTCTTCGCTTACTGTCAACCATGTTTCAATCCCATTGCAATCTCTTTTGTCCACGAAACAAACTACATTCTTAACTGAAAAACCAGCAAAGCTCACCCATGACGGCTTTCCCCATCCGAAGTCTGCTTCATAGAAAGGAAACCTACACCAACTTGTGCAGGTATAAGTTTCAATCTCCTGATCTTTCATCAGGTTTCTGTCATGACTAGCGTTGCCTCATTAGGATCAACTAATTTGGTGACACATTCTTTCATTTCTTCATTCCCGGCCCGAATTTTTGCAACCAAGTCTTTTAAATCCCGCACACCGATAGTACTTTCTTCGGCTTAAGTGTTTGGAAAGATGGTGTAATTGTTTGCATCTCAATTATTTCAACCGTGATTTGTGTTGCCATACTAATTTGAATTTTGATCGTCCTCGTAGACTCATAGCAGGGATTGCAACGGGGTGGGCGGAGGTCCATCCCCGCCTCCAATAGTTATTTTTCTTCCCATAACCCCACATAAAATTAAAAATATTTAGTTAAAAGTTTTTCTACTCCAAATCCGTAGCGGTGTTTGTCATCCCTAACTCATACATCCTTGGCCTGCTCACCATATACCAATTATTTGTCATGTGTTATTTCAACTAATTTTAGTTAATTTTCACATTGAATGTTACTTATTCAATTTTTAAAAAAAAATTAAACACTGTTAAGTGAAAAAGGATACGTGCTAGATGATCAGGTGTATGGTGAGTACATACCAAAATTTAAAGTGGTGAGCAAAATTGTTCCCCATTGAATAAGGGGAGCATTTTTGCTCACCACCCTTAACTATAGGGTATGCTTCCCACCCCTACTAAAACTTCCGCTTGTAATCCACATTAATTTTAGGTAAGCCAAATTTTTTTAAATTTTTTCTGTTCTAATTAGTAGGAGAGGGAATCCTCATTTCACTCATTTACTTTCAAATTTACCTTTTTAATTTTTCTACTCTAATTAATACGAGAGAGAATCCTCATTTCACTTATTTACTTTCAAATTTACTCTTTCTTCTTCTTTTATTTTAGGGTAAATTACAAAAAAATACCTCAACTATTAGGTCATTAACAGTTTCATACCTCGTCTTTAAGAAGTTTCAATGTCTTACCTTATCTTCGAATTTGTTGCAATGTCATACCTTCCGTCAGTTAGCTGTTAGTTCCTCTGTTAAATGCTGACATGGCATGAGACGGGGTCCACTTTTTATTAAAAACTTAAAAAAATATTAATTAAATATTAAAAAAATAAAATAAAATAAAATTTAAAAAAAACCAACCCGCAACCCAGAAGAAGGAGGAAGAAAAAGAAGAAGAAAAAAAAACTCAAACCCAACCCCCTGCAACCCAGAAAGAAGAAGAAGAAGAAGGAAGAAGAAGAAGAAAGAAAAACCAAAACCAAACACAGTTTGTCCCCCCTCCCCCTCTTCCCTCACAAACCCAACCCCCTGCAACCCAGAAAGAAGAAGAAGAAAAACACCCAAACCAAACCCAGTTCGTCCCCCCCCCCCCCCCAAAACCCAACCCCCTGCAAACCTAGAAAGAAGAAAAAAAAAAAAAAAAACCAGTTCGTCCCCCCCCCCCCCCCAACCCTTTTCTGGGTTCTCGAGTGGAGGGGGGAGGAAGATGAGAAAGATGGGTGCGTGGAGGAGGTGGAGGATGGGTTGCAGGTTGGGCTCTGGTTTTGGTTTTCTTTTTTTCCCTCTTCTTCTACTTCTTCTTCTTCTTCTTCTTCTTCTTCTTCTTCTGATTTGCAAGGGTTGGGCTTTTTTTTTAAATTTAATTTTTTTAATATTTAGTTAATATTTAATTAATTTTTTTTAAGTTTTTAATAATTTTTTAATAAAAAAATGGACCCCGCCTCATGCCACGTCAGCATTTAACAAAGGAACTAATAGTCAGCTGACGGAAGGTATGACATTGCAACAAATTCGAAGATAAGGTATGACATTAAAAAAATTTAAAAACGAGGTATGAAACTGTTAATGACTCAATAGTTGAAGTAGTTTTTTTGTAATTTACGGTATATTTTATTAAATTTTTGTTTTTGAACTAAAAAATCTGCACTAGAGTTAATGTGGATTACATGTGGCACGCTCTGGAAGGGACGGTGAACATACCCAATAGTTAAAGATGGTGAACAAAAAATGCCTCATTGGATAAGAGCTTCCTATGCAAAGCCAGCTGCCCACATGAATTTTAGGCTTGAAATAGTAGTGCAAGTCAACTAGACAGTTAATTATCCTATTACCAAAAAATTATTCTATTACTACATTGTAATTTTCAAAGATAATACTAGGGAGACCATCTTTAAACCACATGATATATCACTAATAAAAATAAACATGTTTATTAATATTTAACTAATAATAATAATATAATAATCAACATTCATATTATTTAATTTAAATTTTTTAATTTAGAAATTTGATCTTCATATTATTACCCAATTCTAAATATCAATTTCGTAATCTTTTGCATTATTGGCAGCGGTGCAACTCACGCAGTTTAGTTGGGTTGGAAGGTCAACCCATCATAACTCATCTTTTATATTTTGACTTTGGGTTTGATTGGGTTTTCGTCGAGTTGGAAACCTATAACCCAACTCAATCCAAGGTAAATTTCGGTTGTCCAACTTTATTGGGTTAAGCTGAACTATATGCTAACATGTCTTGAAAGATTTACTATAACTTGTTCACAATTTTACAAGCATTTTTGTAAGAGAAAATGATAATAATCAACTACAATGCCAAATAAAACACAAATGTGCTGTAATTTAGCTTGTAGAACTCCTTTACTGTGAGAGTTAGTCACATACGTAGATCCACCAATTTATAGTGCATAATTTGGCCTAATTTGGCCAAGTTGGCCTTAATTTCTTATGTCTCTAGTCTTTGGTTCGAGGTGCCTCCGACTCCTATTCAAGATTCTCTCCTTTTTGATTGTATGCATCATTAATTTTAAGGTAAATTACATAGTAGCCCCTCAGGTTTGAGGTCTATTTGCAATCTTATATAACATCTTTAAAACATTTCACTTACATACCTCAAGTACTATTTTATTTCAATTTCATACAACCGTTACATTTTCCATCCATGGATCTGTTAAATGCTGACGTGGCTGCCACATATATGTCATGTGGCTGCCAAATGTCTG